>NC_089253.1:55561548-56209085 GCF_963930625.1 Muntiacus reevesi | reverse complement strand
AGAAGTTATGATGAAGAAGAAAATTAATTACAACTTTTTCAGGAAATATTAATCGTTTTGAATGTATTGTTAATTAAAATGAAGGATAAATAAATTCTGCACTGTGGTAAAGTAGAGAATATGTCAATTAAGATGAAGAAAAATATCTATATTTTATCTCAAAGTTAAAAATCAAGGGAAAAATTACCTTGTGTATGTCAGGAGTTCAAAACTTTAGCTTACTGCTTTGTATATACAGAGGATATAGCAATATAAAACACCCTGAAGTTAACAAATCTAAATATACAAAATATGGTAAACATGGTAAATATACAAAATATGTATTTGTGCTACTGATCTTTTTTCCCTGAACTTGAATAAATGATTCATAAACTGAGGAAAAAAAGGAACTTAAAATTTTAAGCATGGTAATGAAAATAATTCTAATTAACAAATGCTATTTAGTGCAAGCGTTTGTTCCTGGGAAATAAAATTTGATCACTTTAATAAAATATTCAGAAATTGTCACTTTAAAGAAATCTAATTAAAATTTTAGGAGAAAATTAATTAATATTTACATCATCATATCCACACTGACAAATTTTTAACAGAAATGGCCAGAATTTTAATTTTATAAACTATATGTGCTGTTAAATCAGAAATTCCAAAATTAATATAATCTTCTAACTCTCATTGCTTTACACTAAAGAGTTTCAAAACATGATCTTTAAAAACGGTCACATGTATTTATGCAAGAAGACAAGAAAATATGAGACAACATTCAGGAATGGACCCCTGTACTATGAAACAAGATACATATCAGAGAGGATTATTTTTCCCTTCCATAGGCCCTACTGAAAAAGTTATAAGGCCAGTGTACCTTTAGGCTTATAGGGATCACTTTAAGTTTCTTATTATATATGTATATATATAAACCTCTTCCTTAGAATTTTTAGTTATGTTACAAATTGACTGTTATTTTATTTCCTATGGCTTAAGAAAATGCATAAGGTAAATTTTGAGTTTGCCTTATAAAGAGTGCTAATTCAAATTTAAGAAACTTCTTGATTAAATTGATCATTCTAATTGGTTTGTTCCTCCTCAATGCTAATCAATTCAGCTAAAATTTTCAATTATTTATTGAAATCATAAGCTGTAGACTCATTTAAATTGACCAAAGTATTGAAGTAAAGCTTTAAATTCTTAAATTCATCAAAAATGTTCTATCTAAAATAATATTCAATAGTAAACTTTTGTTGTTCTGTTAGGGGAAGCACACTGACTGAAACCGCCCACCCTGGTCAGGCACCATAGTAACCATTGCATGAGTTGTTTTACGACAGAAGGTCCTGGTAAGGAACATGGAACTAATAACTTAACTAATAACTTAACTGGAAGAGTTAAGGAAAGGCCAAAAGGAGACACCACATGTCCAACCACCTCTCAGAATCTTTCTCTCTGGCATCCATCTTGGCTGAACAAGGCATGCACCACCAGAAAGGACTCTGGGTCAGAATGATTGGCTAAGGACAACCCGGAAACGAATCCCATCACCGTAAAACCCTAGACTGTGAGCCACTGTGGCAGAGCTATTCTCCTGGGTTCCCTTGCCTTACTGCTCTCCACCCGGGTGCCCCTTCCTAATAAAATCTGCTTTGTCAGCATGTGTGTCTCCTCAGGCAATTATTTCCGAGTGTTAGACAAAAGCCTAGTTTTGGGCCCTGGAAGGGGTTCCCCTTCCTGTAACAGTTCAGTTGCTAAGTTGTGTCTGACTCTTTGTGATCCCATAGACTGCAGCATGCCAGATTTCCCTGTCCTTCACCATCTCCCAGAGTTTGCTCAAACTCATGTCCTTTGAATCAGTGATGCCATCCAACCAACTTGTCATCTGTCTCCTCTCACTTTCAATCTTTCCCAGCATCAGGGTCTTTTCCAATGAGTCAGTTCTTTACATCAGGTGGCCCAAGTGTTGAAGTTTCAGCATCAGTCCTTCCAATGAATATTCAGGGTTGATTTTCTTTAGGATTGACTGGTTTGTTATTTTAAATTTATTTTTGAATACAGACACTTATTTAGAAAGTAATAAAATTATAGGTGGCATATTATTACACCCACAGATTACATTTCAGTTTGTTAGATAAAAGAAAATGCTAGAAATAATCAGTGCATAATTTCCTTTAATAATCTTCCCAAACTCAAATGAACTAAAAATTTTCCAGGTGCTTTATTTAGAAATTGTGGCTTATGAGACAATAGGGTGTCTGAGCTAGAGACTTCATTATTTCCCTGCCTCAGCATGAGGTATTACAGATGTTATTAACACCTCCACTCCTGGGAGAAACCTGAGAGGAAGTTGCCCAAAATTTTCATTAATTTTAGGAGGTGCAAATTGTGACAATCTGAATAAATAATTGGTGTTAATTGCATTTGTACACATGCTACATTTTACTACCAAGAAAAAAGGATGAGTTGATGAGGAAAAGTTTAAAAAATTTCTCATGCTAAATTGATCCAGTTTTATTACAAATTATTTCTCAACCAAAAATAGTATGAACAGTTACACAATCAGAAGGAAGATAACATTGGAGAAAATATTATTCAAATAACTGATAAACACAGAAATACATAATCCATTTTATTTGCATCAAATCAACCTGAAGGAAAATTTATGAGTATTTCAGCGTACTTGTATTTATTGAATCCTGAAATAAAACTAGCCTCTAACCATCTCAAGCATAAAAGTGAAGACTCATGTACCACGTTTCTAAATATTTAAAATACTTAAATCAAGACAAAGCATTATATGAGATATGTTCTATCATCCTACAAAGAACATTGTAATTTCATTACAACCTGAAAGGCAAGGATGAGGTTTGGAATTCTTGGACCCTTTTTACATCAGAATTGGAGACACAAAGAGAAACAATCAGGGTGGACATATGTGTAACTCCAGAGATTACTCCTCCATAAGGACCAGTAGGGTCAGAGAGAAATCCTTTAAATGATAAGATACCACCTAAAAATTGATGTTTTACATCTAAACAATTTAGTTCAGAACTATGTGAGAGACAGAAACAATTATACTTCAAAAGAGTTTACTAATGGTTTAAAAAGCAAGAAATCATTTCTAGTTTTGCTAACATGACTCTGGTTTATAATTCTATCATTGTAACTCTACTAGAGAAACCTTTAGCAAGCATCATCGACTCAACAGACATAAGTTTGTGCACATTCCAGGAGATAGTGAAGGACAGAGGGGCCTGGCGTGCTGCACACCATAGGGTCACAAAGAGTCAGACATGACTTAGTGACTGAACAACAAATCAGTCAGAAAGTTATTTGAAAGAGATGGACTTTGTACATGTCTTTTAGAAACACTTAATTTATGTATGTTTTCTTTTATTTTGCAGAAAACCCTGAATAACTCAAATAAAAGACCACATCCACTGTGTACAAAATAAGGAAAATACATGAGTAGTGAAAAAGCATTATTACATCATTCACATGTAGACATATTTCCTTCTGTAATGTACAGGAAATAATGGCACATCCTAAAATTGGCTTCATTTTAGAGTTAATGAAATATATATATTCTATATGCAAGCATTATTGGAATGCCTTGCTCTTTGAAGAGTATGATTATTAGCAATGAGTTGTTGACTATAAGCTCTTCTAGAAAGACAGGCAAAAACATAACCTGCTTCTAAAATTATATCATGAGTTTCAACACTGCATTCTTTAGATGTCTGCATAAGTTTTCTGCCCTCCTCTCGATCTTGATACATTTTTAATTCACTGTCTGGGACAACCTGAATCAGTCAGATTCACAGAAAATCTGACTAACCTTGTATCACAGAACAATGGTGTAATTACATATTGACCTTAAGTTGCCATATTAGAAAGATGAAACTCAATATTAAGATGAATATAAATGATGTAAAATAGCTTTTAAATTGGTTTAGATTAATGCAAATGTTATTAGTAAATATTTGAAACTAGTGGTAAAGAGCCACCTGCCAATGTAGGAGATATAAAAGATGTGGGCTCGATCCCTGGGTTGGGAAGATCCCCTGGAGAAGAGCATGGCAACCCACTCCACTATTCTTGCCTGGAGAGTCCCCATAGAAAGAGAAGCCAGGCGGGCTACAGTCCATAGAGTCACAAAGAGTCAGACACAACTAAAGTGACAGCACGCTTACCCCATACTGTTAAGATCATGTTATCTCAAAGTTATAAATTATCTTGCTTTTCTTAAAGAAAATATGCAAGATTTTTAATGGAAGGTTGTCTACTCTAAATGGAAAAAACAAAAACTACCATTTGTTGACTTAAAAAAAATAATCACAACTTAAAAGTTAAGAGTTATGTTTTATTCAGTGGAAAATTTTCAGAGGTAAGCCCAGAGGCAGCATTTCAAGTAGCCCTGAGTGAACTTTTCCAAGGAGGTGGGGCGAGGGGTGGGTAGGAGTCAGATTATATAGAAGTTTGAAACAAAGGGCAGGTAGTCTGAAACATCAAAAGTAGTTTTGCAAATTAAAGAAAACCAGATATCTCAACTTAAGGAATTCAGTGCTTTTCTGTGTATGCTCATGTTCAAGCTTAGTTGCTCAGTTGTGTCCGACTCTCTGCGACCCCATGAATGCAGCCCGCCAGGCCTCCCTGTCCATGAGGATTCTCCAGGCAAGAAGACTGGAGTGCATTGCCATGCCCTCCTCCAGGGAATCTTCCCAATTCAGAGATGGAACCCTGATCTCCTGCATTGTAGGCAGATTCTTGACCATCTGAGTTACCAGGGAAGCCCTTTCTTTGTATGGGAAGATGCAAGAGTCTAGAGTCACTGAAATCATTCCTTTCATATCATCTCAGCTATGTGGGTCAGTATCCTATGTTTGCACAGCCTGAGCTTCCTTGGGCTCCTAGATAGGGAGTGACTGAAGCCTGATGACTGCTGATCACAGAGGTTCTTCTCCTTCTTGGGGGTCCTGGAGGGCTGGAATCACTGATGACTGTGACATCCTTGATTATTGATATCACAGGAAATATTCCACTTATCAAATTTCATGACATTTTTGCTACTTTATTATCTTAAATTTATATCCCCCTATGTGCACGCCTGTTTTTATTAAGTTACTTCAGTGGTGTCTGACTCTGTGATCCAGTGGACTGTAGCCACCTAGGTGCCTCCGTCCATGAGATTCTCCTGGCAAGAGTAATGGAGTGGGTTGTTATTTCATTCCTCAGGGGGTCTTCCCTACCCATGAACGGAACAGGAGTCTTTTATGTCTCCTGTATTGGCAGATGGGTTCCTTACCACCAGAGTCACCTGGGAAGCCATAAGGAAGTACATGTCAGGTGGCTCAGTAGTAAAGAATCTGCCTGTCAATGCAGGAACCACATAAGACACGGTTCGGTCCCTGAATCATGAAGATCCCCTGGAGTAGGAAATGGCAACCCACTCCAGTATTTTTACCTGGGAAATCCTATGGACAGAGGAGCCTGGTGGGCTATAGTCCATGGGGTCATGAAGAGTTAGACACGACTGAGTGACAGAGCTTGAACACACATGTCTATGTATCCAAGTAGGATCTCTCTTGATCTAAAAGAGAAAACTCTTAGCTATTAATTTGGTTTTTCAATGATACAGTAATATTTCTTTAAAATGATATTTTCATGGCCTTCAGATTTTAAAGCATGAAATTTTCCACTGTTACATTAATTTGCAAATGCATTCACTCAAACAAAAAGATATAACTCCCCATACAGTTTAATTATCTGTATACTGTAAATGTATAAAATGTTTAGAACTAGGTCATATATGAAAGTAATGACAGAATGATCAAAACATATAAATTGTCTTTTCAATTCTTAGACATTCCTTGCTATAGGTGACTGTGGTATGAGCATTTATTTCATATTGATTTACTTGGATCATTTAGGATTAACTGTAACCTGGAATAATAACAATTTTTGTGGTCAATGTAGAAAAATCACAGAAAAAAAAAAACATTTTATCTGAACTCATTGTTGTATACCAATCATCATAGTATATTAATTTGATCTGATAGGAATACTATATTAGGAACAGAAGAGAAGCTACAACCAAAGCTGCTAATTAGTTTTCAGCATTTAATCAAATTGTCCTAGATTTTGCCATAGGCAAACTGGGGAATTAGATATGGAAGCAATGGGAATAATCATATCCACATCTCAAACATATCAATGTGATCCAAGTTTTCACTAATTTCATAAGCATATATATTTTAAGTAGATAAATACACACACACACACACACACACACACACACACATACATATGTTAGTTGCTCAGTCCTGTCCAACTCTGCAGTCCTGTGGACTATAGCCCACCAGGCTCCTCTGTCCATGGGATTTTTTCCAGACAAGCATAGTGGAGTGGGTAGCCATTCCCTTCTCTAGGGGATCTTCCCCACCCAGGGATCAAACCTGGGTCTCCTGCATTACAGGCAGATTCTTTACATCTAAGCCACCAGGGAAGCCCACATATTATATGTAAATTTTTGTTTGATGCATACTGAAATCCTTAATCCTTATTTGCTTCTGCCTACCTCAGTAGTCCCTTTTCTCTGAATCATGAATTCATCAAGTGATTTCTATAATTTGTTGAGTAAATCAAGGGGCAATATTCATGCAGTAACATGAACTTGAGATATAACTGAAGAAGTTAGGGAAAAAAATGACCCCCAAATTCTTTGACTTTATCCCCTTTAAGTTTACTGCTGCTTCAACCAATAGCACAGTGGTCATTTGGAAAGCACAGCTGGTAATTCCCATAAATCTTGGGCTTATTTCTTTTTACAGTTCAGTTACTGGAAAATTGTTCCTTTTGCATCATTTGTTCATGTCTTTAGACAGTACCAGACAGAGGATGAGATGGTTGGATGGCATCACTGACTTGATGGACATGAGTTTGAACAAACTCCAGGAGGTGATGATGAGCAGGGAAGCCTGGTGTGCTGCAGTCCATGGGATCACAAAGAGTTGGACATGACTGAGCAACTGAACTAAGAGAAGTGTTCAGTCCAGAGCTAATTTTTACCTACAACTGAAGCTAGATCTTCTTGAATATTTTCCATATCTTTCTGTGAATCTAGTGCTTCTAGTCTGGGTAGTGGTTGTTGTTGTTGTTCAGTCACACAGCTGTGTTCAACTCTTTGTGAATCGGTGGATGGCAACATTTCAGGCTCCTCTGTACTTCACTATCTCCCAAATTTGCTCAGATTCATCGCCACTGAGTTGGTGATGCCAGGGGGTAATGGTTACGGGTACCGTTCTTGGCTCAGCTCTTAGCTCTGTTCCCTTTAATCCTCTCAGACCCTTCTTTCCCCATCCCTCATCCCCTGCAGGTGAGATCAGTTGCCTACAGAAGAAACTTCCCCAAATCTCTGGGGTTCTCCCTTTGCACAGCTCTCTCCTTTCTGATATTCTGTTTTATGAACTCCAACCATCTTAATCTCCATGGAGTCTCAGTTCTGTTTCCTCAGCTCATGAAACCAATCTGAGCTTCACTTGGATCTCCCGCTCCATAAATTCTTAACAAAATGAAAAGACAACTCATGGAATGGGAGAAATATTTGCAAACAATGTAAACAACTCAGGGTTAATTTCCAAAATAGACAAACAGCTCAATATGAAGAAAACAAAACAAAAAACCTAATTTTCTAACTCTTTGTGACCTTTTGGACTATAGCCCACCAGGCACCTCTGTCTGTAAGTTTCCCTTCTCTCAGGGCTTGATTTCCTATGTTGCCTGCTGGCTGTATCTGAAATGCCAACGTTTTGAATATTTCACTGTTTACTTTGGTTTTAGGTCAGAAGGCAAATCTTATCACTGCTGGTCCATGAGGGCTAGAAATGTCAGCCTTGACAGTATTCATGCAACTCTTGATTTCACTTCTTTGATGATACACACCCATGAGAAGAAAGTGAATTATGAAAAATATTTTTATTAATAATGTTTTAGATAAATAGGAGCATCTTACACTATATCCATTAGCAGTAAATCCATTATAATAAAATGTTATGTAAAAAGTGTATGTGCATCTAGATTTCTTTGTAAAGACAAAACTTCAGAACACATTTAGAATAGAATAAATTTTAAGATAGATATATTAATTTGTGAAATGTCATTAATTAAGCTTCAAGGAAATGTTGCCACTGATATTTTATTCAATCTGCAGACATTTCATCCAATCCATTTTGTGTGTTTCCTGATAAAGACAATTGGAGAAGAGAGAAAAGATGGTCATAATGTTTTAATGAATGTATGATATTAATGATTTTACATAGAATCATCTAGGAGAAGGTCATTGAAGTGGAGGAGAGGACATTCAACATTGAAAGTGAAGAGCCTAAGAGATCAATAAACTGAGGTATGGTTAGACCCTCTATGTGGATTTTTAAATTCCCACAAGTGGTGACAATTATTAATATTGGGGAGAGTGATCATAAGGCAGGTGCTGTGAATTAGAGGCATCAATCATAATGAATGCCTGGAACATAAGTCCAACACCTTTCTCCTCCCAATACTGTACATCAAAGAAATATCTGGAAATGATAATGCAGAACAAGAAAGACATCCACCCTTAACCAAGACAAGAGATTATGGGAAATAATACAAAATTACATTATTGAGTGAATCACAGTGATATTGGATTACAAAAAAAGAGTGGGAATGAAGAAAGCCTAATTGTAGAAAGAGCAAAAGAGTCAAAGGGATGATTCTCCAAAGTGGTTGATGTTATTAGAAAAATTGTGTTGATGTTATTAGAAAAATGTTTGACACACGTTCAATTTCAGAGGGGATATTGGGTGAATTTTCACAGGTTTCAGTGGGTGACAATTTGTCCTGAAACCAGTGTTCTCATAGACACCCAGAGAGAACTGTCTAGTGGGAGGAGAGACTGTGTAGTCTGATGAGTCTGAAGAGATTGGTCCTAGTGGTTTTTAGTAGTAGATGCAAAACCAGCTCTAAATAAACCATTTAGAGGGGACTCGGTCCTAAGGCAGTTTGTATTTGCAACCTGGAAGGAACTGATGAATAAAATGGCTATTGTGTTGTAAGGAATGCCTGTCATCCAACTGTATGCTAAGGTGGGGCCTAAGTACCAGGCCCACTGGGGGCATTGTTGGATATATAACCAGGTTTCCTATAGTATAAGCATAAACAACTTAGGTATGTTAAGCACATTTTCATAGAGCACTAAAAGAAAAATTGTCAGTCATATCAAAGTCAGTTCAAGCCACTGAAATTATATTTTGTATGCACCCCTCAAGGCATTCAGCAACCAATAAAGATCTCTTCATTCTGGAATTTCTCTACATATTTATTTCTGAAGTGTTGTCAGAAGGAATCATAATGATTTGGATTCACTGTCCTTGTGAATGCCCCAGCTTGATATTTCAAAAGTCCTACGAGTTATTTCCTCAACTGCGTAAAAGAAGTAGGCTATAATGTTGACAACTATAAAGAAATTATATAGTGTAACATTTTAACAAAATGAAGAATTACATTATAAAGGGTATTGCTTTTATTTTTGACAGGTTTATTCACTAGCATGGCATATTTTTTTTTCTGATGTATAAATAATTGCATTGAAAGAAGTTCTCAAAGGAAAAAACAATTCACTTTTTAACTGTTACTCCTTCTTTCATTCAAGTCTTTTTTTTTTTTTAGTTCCTACTATATCAATTGATGGTTGCATTAGCAATAATACAGATTCCTGATTTTGAGTTTTTACATACAAATCAGCAAATAGATCAATAGACGTATCAACTAAAGAAAAAAAAAAAGAAAAGATAAGTCACAACCTGAAAGTAGAGAGATATTGTATTTTGGTGGCAAGGTTAAGGACTAAATCTGAGAGGCAGTATCTCAGTAACCCTGAGAAAACTGCTCCAAGGGGCAGGAGAGGGAGTCAAGCTATATACTAGTGTAACAAGGGGCAGGCAATCTAAGCATCAAAGATTATTGTTAAACAGTAAAGAAAACCAGATATCAAACTAAGAAATTTAGCTCTCTACTTTGTAAGGGAAGATGAGCCTCTGGGTTCACTAAATTTATTCCTTTCATATACACCTCAGTTATCTGGAGCCAAATCCCATTTTCTGTCACCATAAGGAGTGGCAGGTGTGGTGGATGGTTGCTTCTTGCATCCCCTGCCCCCACTCATGAGCTCCTCAGCAATCAGTATGGAGCATGGTGGCATCTGCTGGATCACCTGCATTGTGTTCCCTTTTGCAAGCCCTCATTCACATTAGGAGGTCAGACGTCACTGATGGCTGTGACATTTTTTTGCCCATCTATGTGGCAGAAGATACTTCATTTCACAGACAGATGATAAGAATGTAAGTTAAAAACTGGATCATAGATATTAACTACATGGTATGACAGTATTCTCTCAAAATGAAGTTGAGACAATGACTTGGCACTAAGGAAAAGTTGACATTAGAAGGATAATTAGACGTTATTCTGGGGAAGAGAAGGGAAAGGGGATTATATCCATAGGGTTTCATAAGAGGGAGCTTCTTGTACAAGGCCACAGATGCATAAAAGAATAAGGCAAATTCACGTAAAGACAGGCTTTAATGTCTAGTGCTTAATATGAAAGGTAAAGTAAATAAATGAAAATAGTAGGTTAAATATGATCTAGGTTACAAATGGCCTTGTAGCCAATATTATAAAGGTGACAATTTCCTATCAAGTCCACTGCAAAATTATTTTCCACCAAGGGGATTCCCTGGTAACTTAAACAGTGAAGGGGTTTCAAAGAGTTGGACATAACTGAGAGATTAATATTTACACTTTACTTTTTCAATCTGCTATATGGGGAGGAATTTTCTCTCTCTCCATACATTTATTTCTCCGTTGTGCCTATTTAACCCACATCAAGGACTGCATTTCACTGGTTTTTATGAGAAATCTTATCTGTAAAACATCCATTAGGTCAGTTCAGTTGCTCAATCGAGTCCAACTTTTTGAGACCCTGTGGACTGCAGCACACCAGGCATCCATGTCCATCACCAATTCCCACAGCTTGTTCAAACACATGCCCATGGAGTCGATGGTGCCATACAGCCATCTCATCCTCTGCTGTCCCCTTCTCCTCCTGCCTTCAATCTTTCCCAGCATCAGGGTCTTTTCCAATGAGTCAGTTCTTCTCATTAGGTGGCCAAAGTATTGGAGCTTCAGCGTCAGCATCAACCCTTCCAATGAATATTGAAGACTGATGCCTTTTGGGATTGACTGGCTGAATCTCCTTGGAGTCCAAGGGGCTCTCAAGAGTCTTCTCCAACACCACAATACAAAAGCATCAATTCTTCAGAGCTCAGCTTTCTTTATGGTCCAACTCTCACCTCCATACATGACTACTGGAAAAACCATAGCTTTGACTAGATGGACCTTTGTCAGGAAAGTAATGTCTCTGCTTTTTAATATGTTGTCTAGATTGGTCATATCTTTTCTTCCAAAGAACAAGTGTGTTTTAATTTCATGGCTGCAGTAACTATCTGCAGTGATATTTCTCACCTATTATAGATTTTTATTGAAATTTTGGAAGAGACAGAAAGGGCTCAATTCCCCTGTGTAACAGCTTTCTGACGCTTTGTTTCTCCTTTCTCTCTTCCTCTCCAGATTTGTTTCCCTCATTGTACAAATTAGTTTCCCTTGAAATGATCCAGTCCTTCCAGAATCCAGAAACTTGATAACTAAGGAGACTACGATCAGTTCACTTCAGTTCAGTCACTCAGTCTTGTCTGACTCTCTGCGACCCCATGAATTGCAGCATGCCAGGCCTCCCTGTCCATCACCAACTCCCAGAGTTTACTCAAACTCATGCCCATCGAGTTGGTGATGCCATCCAGCCATCTCATCCTCTGTCGTCCCCTTCTCCTCCTGCCCCTAATCCCTCCCAGCATCAAGGTCTTTTCCAATGAGTCAGCTCTTTTCATGAGGTGGCCAAAGTACTGGAGTTTCACCTTCAACATCAGTCCTTCCAATGAACACCCAGGACTGATCTCCTTTAGTATGGACTGGCTGGATCTCCTTGCAGTCCAAGGGACTCTCAAGAGTCTTCTCCAACACCATAGTTCAAAAGCATCAATTTTTCGGCGCTCTCCTTGGAAGGAAAGTTATGACCAACCTAGATAGCATATTCAAAAGCAGAGACATTACTTTGCCAACAAAGGTCCGTCTGGTCAAGGCTATGGTTTTTCCAGTGGTCCTGTATGGATGTGAGAGTTGGACTGTGAAGAAAGCTGAGGTATATATATAGACACACACACCCACACACCTAAATCACCTTGCTGAAACTAACACAAAATTGTACATCAAATCTACTTCTATATAAAATGTTTACAAATTAAAAAATAAAGGGAAATTGCTATATAAAGGAGACCCTTGGTACCATTAGAAAAGGGAAAGAAGGTGAGTAAGCCCTAGTTGAGAAAACACAGACTACACTTTATGCTTGACTTCTGTTTTCTTTCAAATGAAGTATAAGTCAACATAATTCAACTGAAGGAATAAAAAATAAATATGACTGAAATTCCAGAAAGTTGTATTTTATAAAACAATTTTATAATAAATTCAGAATGTATCTGTGCATTTGCTAATTATGGGGCTATAATTTTGTATATTCATAAGATAATTTTTAAATTACACTAAGATATATTTGATTCAGAAATAAAACACAGTTGGATTACACCATCAATTTTGCCATCTATATCACTGGTAAGTTAACAAAGAATATAACTAATAGAGCAAAGCAAAACACAAATGATGTCAGTTTCAAGGTTTTGATGTCTTTTTTTTTTATAAATGTAAGCAAAATATTCTTTAAACAAATTTTAAGGTTAAAATTTGTCTAAGCATAAAGAAAAGAATAGATATTAGAGAAATATATGTTTAAAATTCTCAAGTGATTCTTTGGGGGAGGTTATAGCACAAGAAAGTGATGAATTATTAAAGAGGTAAGGGAAAACAATAATAGCATAGAAATCAGTGCATTGCTGGCAAGGTTTATTTCCTACATAAGCTGAGTTCTTCAAAATTCAGCTAAAATATGCCATAACTTTTCAGAGGTCAGGAATGTTACACTGCTGGTGGTTTCCATAAGGTTAAATTCATAATTTTAATGAAGATAATTTACATATTGGCATGGTAATAAAACCCATTTTAAGGATAACATATGGGAAAAGATCCAATATTCTGAACATACTCACTTCTTTTCAGTGTTTGAGTTCAAATGTTGCTTCTCCAGTTTAGCATAGTAAATTGATGGTATTCTGTTTTCCTCATTGTGAATGTGAGTTCATTCATCTACCACAGGATATTTAAATGGACCCCATCTTATTATGTTTTGTATGCAATAGTGTTAGACACACAATGTTTTGTGGGTAGTATATGGTACAAACAATTATATGAGTATTTGTCTGTTGGCTTTTGTTTTAACATATTTTGTGATAAGTGTGTAACTGAAGAATTTAAAAACAGCTATGATCAAGATGAGCAGCAACATTAAGCAGTAA
The DNA here is from genome assembly GCF_963930625.1 of Muntiacus reevesi. Lineage (NCBI taxonomy): Eukaryota > Metazoa > Chordata > Mammalia > Artiodactyla > Cervidae > Muntiacus > Muntiacus reevesi. Next base: position 56,195,544 of record NC_089253.1, on the reverse strand, counting down.
AATTTCTTTAAAAATTGTTCTGAAAATCAATATGAATACTTATTTGGAAAAGAGAAACACAATTTCTACACTTATGAATCAGAGCTGAAAATAGAGGTTTCTGTGTTTCTATGCAGAGATAGAATCTGTGTTGCCCAATATGTAAACAAATTGCATTTGAAAGGCAAAAAACACCAAATATATCCTTAAATTTAAATCACATTGTCACAAATCTGTAAATGGTTGTATGCTCCCAGAACAGTGGCTCTGAAGGAAATTATGACAATTGCCAGGTTAAGTATCTGCAACCTTTGCAAGAAAAACTTGTTGTTCTTCAGTTGCTTGCTCAAACTCATGTCCATTGAGTCAGTGATGCCATCCAACTGTCTTATCCTCTGTCATCCCCTTCTCCTGTCTTCAGTCTTTCCCAGGATCACAGCCTTTTCCAATGAGTCTGTTCTTCACATCAGGTAGACAAAGTATTGGAAATTTAGCTTCAGTGCTTCCAATGAATGTTCAGGGTTGATTTCCTTTAGGATTGACTGGTTTTGACCTCCTTGATGCCCAAGAGACTCTCAAGAGTGTTCTCCAGCACCACAATTCAAAAGCATCAATTCATAATATTATATGTAAATATTCCATACAGTACAGTAGAGCAATGGTTCTTGAAATATATTTTCTAAAACAGAGGTGTCATAGTCAGCATTTTCAGGGAGCTTGTTAGAAATAGAAATTACTGAACCACCACCAAGACAAACTGAATCAGAACTTCTGGGGACAGGATCTAAGAATCTGTATGTAATAAACTCTCCAGGTGATTCTGATTCTTGTTCAAGTGTCAGGAAACAAAAGAAAACATCTTGAATAATGGGAAATATATGAATCCTAGAATGGGAAGTATTGGGTTGGCCAAAACCTGAATGAAATTTTTGGCCAGCACAATACTGCATTGTGAATACTTGCTCATTTAGAGGAAGCAGTTGATAATAATTATTTATTGTCTTGGTCTCTGTGTGTCTAGCCAACAGTATTGAAATTGTTTCCACCAGTTCCCTACTGTGAGAGCTTAAGCAAGATACTTAACATATTGGTTCTAATTTTTATTCTCTGAAGTGAAATAATAAAGGTAGTTTTTAGTGGTTATTTAATAAGGACTTAATATATTCTAATTATCTGCTGAATTTGTTTGTCACTTATTAATGTTAATTAATTAATACATGTTATCTTTGACAAAATGTTTAAGCTTCTGAGTACCAGTCTCCTGTACCAAAAAAATAAAAGAGAAAAAAAAATGTTTTCTTCAGAAGAACTACTGTACAAGACAAATCTGAAAATGTTTGTTACAGCATTTAAGACTGGCACAGGGTATGGGATATAAACAATATATAAACAATTTTGTTTGTTTGAAATTCTAATTTTAACTTGTTTTCACATTCTGAATGCTTTCATTGCTAAACATAAATTTCAGCACTTTCTTTACTTTCCTTCTTTCTTACAGTCAATTCCTGACAAGGGATTAGTCTCCAAAATTTACAAACAGCTCATGCATTTCAACATCCAAAAACAAACAACCCAATCAAAAGATGAGCAGAAGACATTTCTCTAAAGAAGACATACAGTCAGCCAACAGGCACATGAGTAGATGCTCAACATCAGTAATTATTAGAGGAATGCAAATCAAAATTACAGTGAGGTCTCACCTCATACTGGTTAGAATGACCATCATCAAAAAATCCACAAGCAATAAATGCTGAAATGGGTATAGAGAAAAAGGAACCCTCCTACATTGTGGATGGGAATGTAAAAAGGTGCAACCACTATGGAAAGCAGTATGGAAGTTCCATAAAAAACTAAAAATAGAACTACCTTATGATCCTGCAATCCCACTCCTGGGCACATTTCTGAAGAAAAACATGATTTCAAAAGACACATGAACCCCAATTTCACTGTAGCACTGTTTCCTGTAGCCAATATATGGAAGCAACCTAATGCCCACTGACAGATGAATGGAAGAAAAGATGTTATGTGTATATATATATACACACACAGTGGAATATTACTCAGCCATTAAAAATAATGAGATAAATGCCATATGCAGCATCATATAGGGACCTAAATGGACCCCTATATGGACCTAGAGATTACCACACTAACTGAAGTAAGTCAACCAGAGAGAGACAAATGTCATGTGACATTGCTTATATGTGGAATCTTAAAAAATGATATAAATGAACTTATTTACAAAACAAAACAGACTCATAGACTTAAAGAATGAACTTATGCTACCAGAAAGGGAAGTGTAGAGGGGGGAGGGATAGTTAGAAAGTTTGAGATTGATGTATACAAACTACAATAATTAAAATAGATAACCAACAGGGACCTATTATAAAAAACAATAAAATTGTATATGATCATTTATGTCAGTTCCTGTATGACATTCTTCTCTTGGCTGTATGATAGGTTTCTCAAAATGAACACACCCCAAGCTGACTTCCTGATTATCATTCTATTTCCCCTTCTCTATCCACAACTACCCCTCCCCCAACAAACTACATTATTTGTGTAGGTGGCAATTTCTTCTACATGCTCAGACCAGAACTTTGAGTCACCATGGATTCTTCTCTTTATCTCACATCTCATATGCAATCGTCCAACTTTTTTTTTTTTTTTCTTTTCTCTATCTTCAAAAATAGATCCAGGCCTTAGTATAACGTATTATGCCCAGTGCAGTTACCCTCCTGGCCTGGGTCACCATCTTCCCTTACCTGTCTATTCTAGAGCCACCTAACTCATGTCCAACTTCAAGTCCCTGCCCCTTCTTTACTCATATCCCAACACAGATGCCAGAGTGACCTTCAAATAAGTCAAAGTAGATAGATAGATAGTAGATAGATAGATAGATAGATAGATAGATAGATCTTCCTTGCTTTATTAAATGTCAATTTCTCACTACATCCTTTTCTAATCACCTACCTAAAACTGTACCATCCCTAATACTTCTGTTCTGACTTTATTCCCTCCTTTCCACCAATCATTTTTATCATGTAACATTATTTTCCCTAATGAGGTTGTCCATTGTCTGTCTTTTCAACCAGAACATAAGCTCCTGTTCACTGCTGTGTCCAGAATGGCTTGAATGCTGCCTGAAACATGACAAGTGCTCAGTAGATATTCATTGAATGTAAGAATGAATGAATTACTGAATATTTGAATAGTACACAGATCCTTAAAGGGTCAATGAAATTGTGGTATTTATTATGAGACTCTTCAGTAGAATACATATTTTTAACAAAATAAGTATAATGAAAAGAACACTTAATAAAGCCAGGGTTCATTGATAATCCTATATAATTTTCCAAATTGTGAAAGAATATCCTGGCTCTAAATTATTTGAATTAGTGCACAATACTCTAAAATAAATGTTAAAATTTAATAGATACCCTTCAGGAAACATTAACTCAGACCAGTTTTCAGGAGTGATACAATATGTAGTTTTTTTTGTTGTTGTTGTTGCTGTTTTGTTTTGTTTTTCCTTTTTTTAAATTTTTTAAAAATTTTTAAAAAAATTTATTTTTATTAGTTGGAGGCTAATTACTTTACAATATTGTAGTGGTTTTTGTCATACATTGTACAGAGTGAAGTAAACCAGAAAGATAAAGACCAATACAGTATACTAATGCATATATACGGAATATGTAGTTTTAAATGAAGTTACTGTCACTTAAATTTTGTTAGCTCACTAGCTGAATTTCTTTAATAGTTCATCAGCGAATCACAATAGCTGTATCATCCTGGTTTCTTACTTCAATATTTGAAAGGAGAAATTAATTAAGTAAAAATAACCAAACAAACAAAGCTGTGAAGCCTGGATGTACCTTTTTTTTTTTTTTCTCTTCAAAATCTCCTACTGTTGATAGACTCAAGTATATTTCAAAATTGTTTCTTAATCTCCTAAAGCTTTATCAGTCTCCAAAACATTCTTTGTTCAGGTGCAAAGGAAGGAATTGGACACTTTCCAAATACTATGATAACCATTTATATAAATATTTCTGGGAATCATCAAATCCAATGTAACTATTTTAAAGAAGAGGCACATGAATTTCAGGAATGAGTGTGATTAATAAATAGTGGACAGATTCCTCTTCATTCTCAATTCAGTGTTATTTTTTATTATACTATCATAGATCTTATAAAACTCTATTAAAGTGATCAAAACCTCGAAATCCTAATTCTAATTTTAAAAGTGAGTAAACAATAAGCTTTTTAAAGTGTCTTGTGTCTGTTTCAAATATTTGATTTTACTTTAAAATAAATAAGCAGCAATTTCTTTGCTGAACATTTGACATAGAATTGAAGCTTTGGATATTGATATAATGATAGTGAATTCTGTCTCCTGTGAGTGACAGATTTGGATTTCTTTAAACTCAGGCAAGAACTTCAAAATTCTCAGGAAGTAATTTGAAGGGATAATGATTATAAATGGATCATCCCCATCACTACTTTGTAGTAGCCTTATAGTGATCTACTAAGAAAAAGGAGTAGGAACTTTCAGCAACTCATTTTGCTATTTCTACAGCTTTCAGGTAAGGACCCTTAAAGTACATTTCTTCCTTTTCATACTCATATCTGATTTGTTAAATAATATTGTTACAGCAATGACATTCTTCTTGCATGGAAACTAACCTTTATTGCAGTGCTGACTTATAGTTAGTAAATTTTTATTCATTATTTTTTCATACACTATCAAAATAGCCTATTTTCAATCCCTTGATTGCTCATTTTGATGCAAAGTAGACTATTATATATATATGTATAAACACGTGGTTGTGTATATATACACATGTATATCAATGGTTCATTTTTACCATTAAATCATTCCCATTTTCAAATTAATCACTATAATTTGTGCTCACATATGGGACACATTGAAGCTTATGTGTATCTGTTATCCTCCCACGGTAGACACTGATGAACACTGAAGAGGTAGCAATAAGAGGGCAGAAGTAATGGAAGAGGGGTGGTGATGAAGGACTTAGAAGCAGTGGAAATTAATAGTCATAGTCTCTCATTAACATGCTCTTAATTAAAATTTCTGTGTTATTTATATATTATATATATATATATATATACACACACATGTGTAAAATATATATGTATCAGCATCTGTGTAAATGTACCTCTGAATAATGACGGCATTTAAATACATAGTACTTTATTATGGGTTATGTTACTTTCAGTGAACATGTCCTTGAAATAATTAAATGACTCTATTTTTGTCGTTACTCTTATTATGAAGGATACACATTGCTTTCAGAAGCTCACAGTTTCAATTTTACATTGTAATCTTTTTAAGAGTTTTATTACAGAATTGATGTTGGTTTTAAAATTGCTTTTACTTAAAACTCAGGAAACATTTTTTTGGAGAGGTTTATTTGGGAAATTCATTATTACGGTAAACTCTAACAGTAATGTTATAAATACCATAATAGTTTTATTTTTTTCAAGAAAATTTAAAGATATTATTAGTGACAAAAACATGAACTCACCTCAAAAAAAAATCAATTTATGTGGTAACCTAAATGCATAGGATATGACTTTAGTAACTAATGGTAGTATTTCTTGTGAAGACTAAGAGACAAAAACCATGGTAAAGATTTCTAACTAAGCCATGTGATGAGCTGGCACAAGCCACTGCTTCTACAAATAGAACTGCTTTTAGAAAAAGTTCATTGAAAAGATAAATCATCTCCTTTTTCCACTAAACAACACTATCATTCTCAGAATAGTGTTTCCCCCCTTTTGCAAAATTATACCCAATAATTAAGCATTATTAGAACAGAAGTGTCAGTTTTGTGAAACTTCGCTTTGTATTCCAGAAGCATTCACCCCAGAGTTGTTGGGAAGAATCACAGTTCTCGGCGAATGCCACATTCTTGGTGTGCCTCTGCAACTCTTGGTGAATCGTCAACATTAGACCAAAATTCTGCCTAGAGAACAAAATAATTTTGCTTTTGTAAGCACTGACAGAGCCAAGAACATTAAAATAATCCACGGGCAGTGCACTACTGATTACTGCCCATTCTGTCAAGTCTTCTCATAGATGAGTGTTTATTCTGTGCTCTTTCTTGTTAAGCTTCTTTTTATGTTTCTTTGCTTGGAGTAAATGGTTGTATGAAAGAAAAAAACATGTCTTAAACATGAACTCTAAAAATGGATATGATGGGACCTCCCTGGCAGTGCAGTGGTTAAGACTTTGCCTTTCAATGCCGGGGGTTACAGTTTGATCTCTGGTCAGAGAGCTAAGATATTGTATAGCTCATGGCCAAAACAAAAAACATAAAATAACCAACAAAAACAACATTGTAATAAGTTCAACAGACATTTAAAAAATGGCCCACATCAAAAAAATCTAAACAATGGATAATGTAACAAATTCCTACCTAATGAACTCCCTAAGAATTAATTGTAAAAAAGCTATTTCAGAAACTTCTTTTAAGATTCATGGAAAGATAAGAAAAGTTACTGACTGATCACATATTAAGAAAATATAAAAATGCAATCTTTGAAGCATAATTTAAAATGTGATGTCCAAGATTATTTGAGAATACATTATGAAATGTGACCAGCATAAGCCTTATAGAGAGGACTACTCTCAGGTTTTCCTGGTGCCTCAAACAATAAAGAATCTGCCTTCAATGCAGACGTGGGTTTGATCCCTGGGTCAGGAAGATCCCCTGGAGAAGGGAATGACAATGCACTCCAGTATTCTTGCCTGAATAATTCCATGGACAGAGGAACCTAGCGGGTCCACAGGGTCACAAGATACATGACTGAGTGACTAATAATTTTCACTCTCAGGTTATATGGCTAAAGTTTTAGGTCTGATTTAAGATTCTTTGTGTTTATTGTTACTTGATATCTTGGTTTGATCTGTTATAGGAAACCATAGACTCAGTGGCTGAAACAACAGAAAAGTATTCTCACAGTCTGAAGGCTGAGAAGTCTGAAATCAAGGTCCCCACATGGTCAGAATCTGGTGTGACCTTTCTTCATGGTTTGTAGACAGCTGTCCTTTTCCTGGGTCCTCACAGAGAGACTTCTTTTCTCTTCCTGTTTTTGCAGTTGCATTGATTGTGCCATGAGGAGCTAATAATGTAATCCAATCCTAATGGAGCATTAGGGTTTTAACATAGGAACTTAGAAGGGTGATACGCATTTAGTCTATAGGACTTAAGGTCCACATTGTGAGCCAACTTACAAACATCCAAACTCTGATTTTGTACTTTTATCACAATATAAATTTTAGAACTGTTTATTTTTTATGCATGTGCTTAGTTGATCTTTTGTTTCTGATTCTGTTCAGCCCCATGGACTGCAACTAGTCAGGCTCCTCTGTCCATGGGATTTTCCAGGCAGGAATACACCCAAAGTGGAGCCTGCAGCTTAATTTGACTCAAAATGGGAAACCTCAGGTGGCCTAGACACGCACAGGCTTGACAAATTAATAGCACTTTCTCGGGCCCATGGGTGGTGGCACATGGCCATTCTTAGTTGGTAGAGTACTTTTTTATATAAAAATATATAAAATACACTTTATATACTTTGTCTGTGCTAATTCACACATATATAGGCATGCCACAGATTGAATGTCAGTGTCTCTTCAAAATTCCTATGTTGACACTCTAAATCTAAAATGTGATATTTGGAGGTTCTGCCTTTAGGAGACAATACTGTAGAATGAGAATATATTCCAAGTTCATCCTCACAATTCACTGCTTTGTCCTCTGCCAAATAATTCTTACTTCAGTAATTTATGAAGTCAAATAAGATTATTGTGAAATAATTGTCCTTTTTCACTCTAAGATATTATGTTCTATTTTCACATTTTTTGAAATTATGACATATTTTAAAATTAAAGTAAAAAACACATGTCAGCAACCAGAGGGCTAGACTGTGATGCATTTTGCACTTTCCATGCAAGTTTAAATTTAGCAGCAGCAGAAGAGATATGAAGGTCACTTCAGTTACATTTTTCCATTCATGTTTCCTCTCTTGCTTAAACATCATGTAATACAAATTTTTAAAAAAGAGAAAATTTGCTAAATCCTAGAATAGACAATGATGTACACAAAGGGTCAGAGGTTGCTGCGGCTGAGATGTGACTTGTGGATTTTAGGGCCCCAGGTATCTGCAGAATGTTTCCAGCTAGCTAGAATGTATTTAATTTTTAATAATACATGAATCCAGTGGAGGTGTAGAAGGTGGGGTGGGCTACAGTTGATAACCTACAGTGTTCGATTCCTGATTTCTAAAGATTTGGCTTTGTGACCAGGGCCCAGGCTTGATCACTCAAGAGCTTTGTGTAGCAGAGTTTTATTAAACTATAAAAAGGGACAGAGAAAGTTTCTGACATAGATGTCAGAAGGGGGACAGAGTACCCTACTTCCTAGGTACAGCGAGGGAGCTGTATACCTTTTCAGTCGGTTATTAACAATAAATCAAAAGAATGTCTCAAGGTTGTAAAGGTCTTACCAGACCCACTCTCACAATTTACATTTTAATAACAGGGTTAAAGCTAACAATAGAAAGATCTTACCAGACCCACTCCCACCACACACTTTTAGACGACAGTATTAGTCAGAAGGATCTTAAGAAGGAGAAACATGTCCTTGAGTAGGATATATTGTTGTTATATAATCATTGGTACAGATTTTAAGGAAAACCATATCCTTGAGCAAGATGAGTTGTTTTGTTGTGTAATCATTAGCTCTGAGCTTAAAAAAAAAAAAAGTGTTACGTGACTAAGACTAAGGAATATAGGAAAAAAACAAACAAACAAACAAAAAAACCCTTCTCCTTTTCTCCTCCTTGAGAATCCTAGGGACCCTGGACTTCTTATCACCCTACCTAAGAATCAACTCTCTCAGTTTAATTATTAAAAGTGTCACAGGAAACCCAGATATTCTATAAATCAATACTATCTGTTCTAAATGTCTAAATCAAGATCTATCTTATGTATTGACTATTCCCTCCTAATAAAAGGTCATATATTACTGCAATAATTTCATAACTGTGTTTGTTGATCATGAGTAAGTTAAATAAAACTTTAGACTGTAGATTGAAAAAGATTTTAATTAAAAAATTTTTTTAATGGTTTTTGTGCAGAACTTATTGTGCTCTTCCTGTGCCCCTAAGTACTATTTTCAGTATATCACTATGTACAGGCAAAGCTCATAAATATTGCAGGTTTGATTCCAAACCATTACAAAAATCCAATGTTGCAATAAAGCACTCCCATCATTTTTTTTTAATTTCCCATTGCACATAAAAGTTATGTTTATACTACTAATGTAGTCTATCAAGTGTGCAATAGCATTATGTATAAATAATTTACATGTTATTCAGTTGATTAGTCATGTCTCACTCTTTTGTGACCCCATGGACTGTAACCTGCCAGGTTCCTCTGTCCATGGGATTTCTCAGGCAAGAATACTAGAGTGAGTTGCCATTTCCTCCTCCAGGGGATTTTCCCAAGCCAGGGATTGAACCCCAGTCTGCTGCATTGACAGGCAAGTTCTCTATCACTGAGTCACCAAGAAAGCAAAAATGTATATACCTTAATTAAAAAGTACTTTATTGCTAAAAATGCTAACTGTTGTCTGAGTCTGCAGTGAGTGGTCATCTTTATGTAACAGTAACATCAAAGATCATTGCTCACAGATAATAATTAAAAATTTTGAAATATTGCTAGAATTATAAAAATGTGACAAAAATACAAAGTGAGCAACAGCTATTGGAAAAACGGCACCCATAGACTTGCTGGACTCAGAGTTGCCACAAACCTTCAATTTGCAGGAAAAAAAAAAACGATGCTTTACTGTGAATCACAGTAAAGCAAAATATGGTAAAATAAAAGGTATGCTTATAAATTCTTTTCATTTTTAACAACAATTCTATGAGGTAAATGCTATTATTTGCCCCAGTTTACAGATGAAGAAACTAATGTACAAAGGTTAAGAAAACTACTAGATTAGTATGAAGACAAAAATCAAACCGTCCATTTGGTTACAGAGTACATATGCTCTTAACCACTGTGCTTTCCTCTCCATTGTGTTACTTAAGAAGAAAGTGTGCTGTTATAATGACCATGAGTTTGTTTGTTTAACTATCTTCCATGGGAGGACTTCCTTCTTTTAAGAAATTGATTCTATGCCCCTACCAGTAATTTAGCTTTCCTTGAAACTTCCATATATTCCACATGATCAAACTTGAACAAATAAGTATGTTTTTAGTGGTTTTGATAGTTTGTTTTAATTTAAAGCCAAGTCAGTTCAGTTCAGTTGTTCAGTTATGTCTGATTCTTTGTGACCCCATGGACTGCAGCATGCCAGGCTTCCCTGTCTATCACCAACTCCTGGAGCTTGTTCAAATTCATGTCCATCGAGTCGGTGATACCATCAGACCATCCCACCCTCTGCTGTCCCCTTCTTCCGTTGCCTTCAATCTCTCCCAGCATCAGGGTCTTTTCAAATGAGTCAGTTCTTCGCATCAGGTGGCCAAAGTACAGGAGCTTCGGCTTCAGCATCAGGCCTTCCAATGAATATTCAGGAGTGATTTCCTTTAGGATGGACTGGTTTGATCTCCTTGCAGTCCAAGGGATTCTCAAGAATCTTCTCCAACACCACAGTTCAAAAGTCCTAATCATTTCTGACAGTAGTATCTCCTGTGCCATCAAAGTAACAAGTCTAGCAATTTGTAATAATTAAGCTAACATGGGACATATATTTTGACATAAACACCCTTCCAGTAAGTATCCCTTTAATCGATCTGGGACTTGCCAGGAACACAGAGCCATTTGAAGTATTACAGATATAAAGGAGTTCAACATACATCTGATGCTGGACTTATATAAAAGTGTAAAAGAGCTGGGAGAGTGAATGTCAAGGTGGGCAATATTCACCGATGACTTCATTGTGAAATACGGGATCAACTTCCCAAAAGTTGTTGACACCTTAAAAGGTGTCAAATATAGAGCGCTTACAAAGAATACAGAGAAACCCATGTGCTAGTCCTGTGACCTCTCAAGGCAAGTAGCTTTTCCTTTCCCCAGCTTTCAAATATTTTTTGATACTCTCACAGGCAACTCTAATCTGTAACTATAGGATGAAGGGAGACCTGGGAAACAAGGTTTCTTGGCTCTTCTTTGCAATGCAATGCAGAGGAAATATTCAAAGTGAGTAAGAAAGCTGACAACTGACAGCATAGTGCACTCCGTTCCTGCAAATTGCCCGATTATAGTACACAGTGACTTGGTGTTACCAGAAACATTAAGACTAAAGAAATGGTAGAGTTGTGTGGACAAGGAAATGGTGATCATTAAGGCCCTTGGATGATTTAACACCTACTGAACATTATTGCAACAAAACTTCTCTGTATAATTGCTTGATGACTTTATGTACAGTGACAAGTCTTAAATGACAGCAACAGTTGCTGTTTTGAAGGACATATCATAAGATTTATCATTAACTGGAAATTACTCTTGGAATACTTTTGAAGACAAACTGGGATTCCTCCAAAGTCATTACACTGAGATTTCAGAGACTGCAAATATCTTCACAAGTTTGTTTCCTCTTGGTGTTTCTTATCTGTGTTCTTATAAAAGTAATTTCCTTGGTTCATTAATTTGCTTATACTTATATTTTCCATCCATTTTCTTTTCCTGAATTTTTTTTCTGATAAATATACATCCTTTCTAGTTAAAGATTAATCTGTCTATCCAACAGATACATCCTTTCACCCACAACATAGATCACTCTTGGAAAATCAAATCTGTTATCTCTGAAATTGTTTCGCAAAAATTTCATTGTCTGCAAATTCAAGCTCTGCTTTATAGCTCAGTTCTTGTCCATCTATGTGTCCCTGGAATTTCTGTTTTTTATTATCCTCTTTGACAAGTGCATATTTCCTCCTCTTTCCTCAAATCCACTATCATAGATTTAGGATATCTGTGAGTTAATCCTGTACCCCCAAAACAACAACTAACCTCATCACAATTATCTAAGATGGTCAATTAAAGCTCTGGAAATTGACCAAAGAGCATATAAGAAGTACAAAACATTTACTTAACAAAATCTACAGGTATTTGGTAAGAACAGAGAGGCTGTGACCTCTGTGGCAAGGGCAGCATCTATTCGCACCCATCTCCCATTGTGTCCTGTTACAGAGATCAATTTTGATTGGCGGGGGCAAAACCAAGGACTGGTGGAGATCACCCTTCCCAGGTCTGTATAGTGAGAGGTACTCAGAATGGACTCAGTTTGACTCACATGCTCATCTGCTAACTCCCTGTCATGAAGAACATAGTTTGGATGGGCAGTAGAAGCAAATTAGTAGGTTCATTCTCCCCAGTCTCACCATCTCCCATTTACGCTACTAGTGTTCAGTAACTAACTAACTCTCTGTTACTCAGTATGTAGATGGGCAGACCCTATGCTGTTCATCTGAAACTACCACACCATTGTTAATCAGCTATACTGTACCTCAATACAAAATAAAAAGTTTAAAGATTAAAAAAAAAAAAAAAACACACTTTTTTTTTTTCCTAATTTAAAATGTAGACGGACAGAAATTTAAAAGAGACAGTCAAGAAAGGTCAAGAAACAGTCAAGGAAGGGTCTGATAAAATCATATGCATCCTAGTATCTGGAAGTCTGTCTGTATTTCTAAGTATCCTTACATGAGTGATGGGAAAGGATACCTCTGAGCCGAAGGTGTTAAAACTAGTAAATTTCTTGAACTTTGATGGAATGCATGGATAGTTTGGGAGTTTAAGATTTACGTGTAAACACAGCTATATTTAAAATGAATAACCAATACGGTCCTACTCTTTAGCACAGGGAACTCTACTCAATGTTATGTGACAGTCTGGATGGGAGAGGAGCTTGGAAAAGAATGAATAGTTGTATATTACATATTATTTTTGCTAAAAAAAAAAAAAAAGAAAAAAGAAAGTGGGACATTACAAAGCTCTCAGCCAATGATGCACTGCCCTGATCAATCATGAGACTTAAAAAACAATGGTCAGCCTATAGGAGACTAATGCTTGTAGAGTACATTTATTTCTCTTCATGTCTTTCTTCATTTTTACTGATACCAAATTAGTACATACTTTAATTTCCTTAAATGTATTTACTTTTTTTTACTGCCATGTCTTATGAATAGTGGAAAATGTGTTTTTAGGTTTTTTTTTTTTTTTGGGGGGGGTGGTGTCTGTGAAGAGAGAGATTGTATCTTGAAAGTAATGTTTTTATTGTTTAAAACTACACATAAGGATTAATGAAAATAAATACATAAAATATACATAAATAAAAAAGGCTTCCTTCTAATAGCAGTTGTATTCATAAAACATATATTTGTTCTGACAGTAGCCTTAATGAAAGCTTTAACTAAATCAAGAAATTGGAATTCAAGAAAATTATGTTGAATTTTTCATTACCTATAAATATTTGGGGAAAGGGGAGCCATTATGACTAATCATAAATGTTTATGAATATTTTAGAGAAACGATGTAAATTTAAGGTCAGCTGAAAGATTTTAAGTGCTTCTTCCAAGTGAAAGAACATTCACTTAGAGGAAAATTGGAATCAGTTCAGACTTCCTTGAACAGCATCTACTTTTACACGGACATACAGTTTTATAAAAGACTTCTATAGGAGAACAAAAGCATTATTAAGTACATTTTAATGTCTATTATGTGCAATCTAATGGATCAAATTTATGATAGAAGCATAATATTTTTCCTTTTTGTACATTGGAAATCAGATATAAGTGAAGTTTATAATATATATTAATATATATTACAAACATATATATATAATTATATATATAGTTATATAAATATGTAAATATTATTGTATATCCATCCTATGGAACTTATACAAAATCATACTATTCTAGATTCCTGAAAAAGCTAGAGTTGCTGTATCTTTGTTTTAAGAGCAGTTATTGATCCTATCTATTATTTTATATAGAGAAATTTGTGAGAAATGCATACTCCTGCAATTCTATAGCTATCTTTATGGGAAAGCATGATTTGCTATACAAGAACCAAATTATGATGCCAGTTCTAGAAACTCAATGTGTATAGATTGAAATTTATGTGTGCTTTTGATTCTATGTAGTTATGTAGCTAATTTATGTTTTGTTGTTAAGATATGTAGGAGGAAAGCAGGTTCAAATGCAAGTCTCAGTGTTTAAATGCTTTGAAATTGATTTCTATTTAAAGTCACTTAAAAAAAAATGTTGGGGCTATTTGAGCAGATATAAACTATCACAGACAATTTGCTGTGTAATAACCCTCCCTCATTGCAATATAGGAATTACATAACTTTACATGCAAATTAAGCTATAATCAGAGATACTTTTTAGCTGCTTTTAAGTCTACTGCCCAGAAAGTCAAATTCATTTAAAGCTGCTGATGCCTTTATAATATATATGGTTACAAACTAATCTTGGGGTTTTTTAGAAAAAAAAAAATCTGTATATGTCTACAGGTCAGCTCATGTTAGAATTTGACCTGGATCATGCATTTGCTTTGTCAAAAATATATTGTATTTTATGCTTTGGAAGTAATGGATGTTGAGGTTTATTTATCTAAGTCCATTGAAGGAATAAAACTTGAAAACTATGTACATACATTCCTTCATTAAGGGCATACTAACCATAATAGAAAGAAAGAGATATTTCATTGAATTTAAAAATCTATGCAGTTCTTTCATGAAGAGGAGGTTGACTTCAGCTGCATTAAGTAAGGAGCTGCTGACACAGTGAGGATTATACTGTAATATGGAACAGGATGATTAAATGATGTACAAACTTCCTACCAGAGTGGTATGCAGGATACTGGAACATATGGTTCAGCACTCTTTTTTCCCTCAATAACTACCGATTCTGGCCAGAGATTTTTGTTGATTTGTACAAAATCTCTTGATTAGAGTCCTCAGCCATCTGCTATAGGGTGGCAACATATGAAAATGTCAGCAGAAAGAACAGCTTAAAACTTATTTGTGGAAAGGATTTGAAGCCAATATAACCATGGGCAAGGCAAGGTGATCAGCTCCAATGCAGTCAGGAGCTCATTTATGCTGAGAGCAAAGAGGGTGAAAATTTTACAAAAGTAAAGGAAAAACATGTATGTTCCCTATTTATAACCCACACAGATACTGAGTCCTTGACCATGTGAATAGCAAAATATTTTACATTGTAATATTTGGAAATTATCGGAAATTTTCTGAAACGTAAAGATAATAACAATTAAATTTTTATTATAGAGGAAATGAGTAGAATGGCATTATTATTATTATATCATAGTTTTAATTCCTTGATACTTAATAATCTAAATAATTCTTAATACTTAATAATCTAAATAATTCTTAATACTTAATAATCTAAATTCAACAAGCCCACCATTTCACTGAAATTTCACTTTCACTGATCACATGTGATGACTCAAGTTTCATACCCAGCTTTGTAAAATGTATATCCAGTTTTCTCACTTGACACCTCTCTTTCTCGCTTTTTCATTCTCTCACTCTAATTCTCCTCACTTGTATTTCAGTTACAGAATAAATATTTTTCTCCCACTTTTATAATCTACCCTTTTACATTTTCTTTGCTGATGGCCCTTCCTATTTGCACTTCCCAATATATATAAATTTCCACATGTATTCTACTCTCACATTCTTGTTATTTGACAATTCCATCCACATTTTCATAATGTCAGCTCCAATGGTTATGCACTGAAACTCAGAATCTGTCTCAAATCTGATAATCCAATGCCAACAGTATAATCTTAAAATACAGATACTGAATTTCTCTAATAATTGTCAGTGATGAGCATCTTCTCAAGGGCTTATTGGCCATCTACATGTCTTCTTTGGAGAAATGTCTATTTAAGTCTTCTTCCCATTGTTTTGGTTGGGATGCTTTTTTCTTATTGAGCTGTGTGAGCTGATTGTATATTTTGAAAAATAAACCCTTATTTTTTGCTTGATTTGAAAATATTTTCTCCCATTCTGTAGGCTTTTTGTTCTGTTTATGGGTTCCTTTGCTGTGCAAAAGCTTATGTTTGATTAGGTTTCAGGTGTCTATTTTTACTTTGATTTCTATTGTCTAAGGAGACTAAATTTCTGTCAGAGAACGTTTCGCCTATGTTCTCTTCTAGGAATTTGATAGTGTCATGTCTTATGTTTAAGTTTTTAAGCCATTTCGAGTTTATTTTCATGCAGGATGTGAGGGTGTGTTCTGACTACAAGGATTTACAAGTAGCTGTTCAGCTTCCTCAACATCATCTGCTGAAAAGACTGTCTTTTCCTCACTGTATATTCTTGTCAACATTTAAATTGACTACAGGTATGTGGGTTTATTTCTAGACTTTCTATTCTGTTCCATTGCTCTGTATGACTGTTTTTGTGCCAATACCATGCTGTTTTGATTACTTTATCTTTCCAGTATTGTCTGATCTGAGAGGGTTATGCCTCCAGATATGTTATTCTTCCTCAGGATTGCTCTAGGAATTCTGGGCCTTTTATGGTTCTATATACATGTGAGGGGGCTTCTCTGGTGGCACAAACAGTAAAAGAATCTGCCTTCAGTGTGGGAGACTTGAGCTCCATCCCTGGCGTGGGAAGATCCCCTGGAGGAGGGCATGAAAATCCACTCCAGTATTCTTGTTTGTAGAATCCCCATGGACAGAGGAGCCTGGTGGGCTACAGTACATGGGGTGACAAAGAGTAGGACATAACTAGGTGATTAAACACAACACAGCACATACATTTTAGGATTATTTGTTCTAGTTCTATGAAAATTTTCATGGTAATTTGATAGGGATAGCATTAAATCTGTAGTTTGCTTTCTACAAAGCAAACTGGGTCATATGGCCATTTCAACAATATTATTCGTCTAATTCAAGAGCATCTTTCCATTTCTTTGAATCGTCTTTAATTTCCTTTATCAACATTTTATAGATCTCAGTATATAAGTCTTTCACCTCCTTGGTCAGGTTTATTCCTAAGCATGTTTTCTTGATGAAATTTAAAAGGGACTTTACTCCCCTTTCTGGTATTTCACTGTTAGTATTAAAATGGAACAGATTTCTGTATATTAATATCAGATCCTGCTGAATTTATCAGTTTCTAGAAGTTCTACAATGAGATACCATGTCATACTGGTCAAAATGGTCATCACTGAAATATCTAAAAATAACAAATGCTGAATAGAGTGTGGACAAAAGATGAGAATTTAAGTTGTTACAGCCACTATGGAAAATAGTATGAAGTGTCCTTTAAAAATTAAAAATAGAGTTGCCAGATAATCCAGTAATCCCACTCCCAGGTATATATCCAGATAAAGTTCTAATGTGAACAGATACATGCACCCCACTGTCCACAGAATCATTATTTAAAATAATGAAGACATAGAAAAAAATCTAAGTGTTCATCAGCAAATGAATGGATAAAGAAGATGTGGACTACACACACTATTGAATATTACTCAGCTATATAAAAGAGTGAAATAATGCCATTTGCAGCAACATGGATGGACCTAGAGATTATTACACTAAGTGAAGTAACTCAGAATGAGAAAGACAAATATCATATGAAATCATTTATATGTGGAATCTAAACTGATACAAATGGACTTATTTATGAAAATGAAACAGACTCACAGACACAGAAAAGAAACTTACGGTTACCAAAGGTGTGTTAGTCACTCAGTCATGATTGAGTGATTCAACTCTTTGTGATCACATGTGATCCCATGGATTGTAGCCCGCCAGGCTCCTCTGTCCATGGAATCTTCCAGGCAAGAATACTGGAGGGGGTTGCCATTTCCTTCTCCAAGGTGGTTGGGAGGGATAATTTGGGAGGATGGGATTATCAGCTACAAACTACTGTATATGAAATAGATAAATAATAAGGTCCTACTGAACAGCACAGTATTCAATATTCTGTAATAAACATAATAGAAATGTATAATATACATACATATATATATATATATATATATGTATGTATTGAATCACTTTGCTGTATACCAGAAACTAATACAACCTTGTGAATTGGCTAGATTCCAATAAAAATAAATAAATAATATAGACTACAAAGGTATACCTAAAAGTACTCCTTCAAAAAAAAATTCCACTTAACTAATGAAGTAAATGTAGAAACACTAGCAACTACAAAATATCTCAGCTTTTCTTTTCATTTTCCCATTTTGGTAAAATGTAAGCTAATAATATTAGTCCTGGAAAATAAAAACAGAAGAGTTAAGAGTTGCAGGCACTTTTGAAACACACAAACATGCTGCCAATGTATCAGTAGAAACTGCAGGGCAGTCACTGCCTTGTACAAAGTATGATCGGCTGAGGATTCCCTCAGCTTAGACATAAACTGAAGAGAGGACACTGTTGCTTTAAATATCCTAAATGTATTGATTAAGTCGGAAAAATAATTGTTTCATCAGTGCACCAGCTAACACCACCAGGCTATCCAAGTGATACATTTTTTAAAAGAGATAAAAAATAAGCACACAGTAAATTTGAATAATGTGTGCCATAAGTAGCTCCTTCCCTATTTCTCCTGCAAGCTAATAAAGTAGGGGCTGGTAAAACACATCAGCTTCCCTCTCAGAGAACTAATGGGTGGAGAAGACTTCCTCTTTTTTCGCCATCCTTTATCTACCCATGAAGATGGCATACCTTCTGATTTTTTAACCCACACAGGAAGAAGATACTCAAGAATGGATCTGACTCTTTCAGTTTTAAGTCTCTTTCTTGTACTGGCCTGCTTGCAGTTGAAGCTATCATTTCCTCAAACTTGCTCTCATCCTGTGTTGACATCTGGGTTAGAGTAGCCTGAGTCCTGGAATCTACAGTTGGGCTGTAGTTCCATGTCTCTATTCTTGATCAATAATATCATTTCATATTCATGGAATAAACATCATGGTATTGACTGGTCAATTGAAGCAGATACACCATAAACAAAATCATAATATAAAGAATTGGATTTACACAGAGATAGAGGTAGCATGAAGTTCCCATGCTACAATAGGTCCTAACTTTGATCACTAGTCTAGGCAAGTCAGCAATAATGCAATTCCTATTTTTGAACAAGAAAGGAGTAAATTTTTGTGATACTGAGTTAGGTAAAGATTTTTCAAAGGTAGCAAAATAAGTACAAGTTATAGAAGAATGAAAGAAGGAATTAAAGTAAAGTGATAATGTCTTTTAATGTTCAAATTAAGATGACAAGAAGGCAAGTGTACTTGGAGAATTTTTTTGAAAACATATCTGAAAAGGAGCTTATATCGAGAATATATGCAAAAGTTATGCAACTTAATAATGATAAGATAAACAACCCAATAAAAAATAATGGTCCAATTATTTGAACATATACTTCTAAATTATACACACACACACACACACACACACACACACACGTACATGCATATATATTAAATAAGCACAGCATCAATATTCGTAAGAGAAATGTAAATTAAACAATGAGATATTAGTCCTTACCACCTAGAACAGTTAAAGACTAACATATCATATGTAAGTGATCATGTACCAATTGAAAATTTTGAAAATTAGTAATGCAAATGCTAAGTAGTCCAACTACTTTGGAAAGCAGTATGGTAGTATCTTATAAAGGTAGGCATATGCTTATCATATGATCCAACAATTCTACTCCTACCATTTACCCAAAGGAAATAAAACATATGCCTATGGAAAGATGTGGAGAGATAATATACAAAATCTAGAGGCAAGCATACAAATGTATAGTGGTAAATTGATAAAGAAATTCTAGAATACTAACACTATGAAATAATACTCAGAAATAAAAGGAAATAAAATATTAATGCTTGTAATACATGGATGATTTTCATACCAATATGTCAAGTGAAAGTCAAGTACAAGAGATTATATGCTGTATGATTCCAAATATTTGCAACTCAAAAAATCAAAGTAAAATTACAATGAATGTAGACAAAGCATCTACTTCTGTTTTATTGACTACCTCAAAGCCTTTGACTGTGTGGATCACAAAATATTGGTAAATTCTTAAAGAGATGGGAATACCAGACCACCTGACCTGCCTCTTGAGAAATCTGTTTTGCAGGTCAGGAAACAACAGTTAGAACTGTACATAGTTCTATGTACAAATCAGGAAGTACATCAAGGCTGTATACTGACACCCTGCTTATTTAACTTATATGCAGAGTACATCATGTGAAATGTTGGAATGCATGAAGCACAAGCTGGAATCAAGATTGCTGGGAGGAATATCAATAACCTCAGATATGCAGATGACACCACCTTTATGGCAGAAAGTGGAGAACTAAAGAGCCTCTTGATGAAAGTGAAAGAGGAGAGTGAAAAAGTTGACTTAAAACTCAACATTCAGAAAAGTAAGATGATGGCATCTAGTACTATCACTTTATAGCAAATAGATGGAGAAATAATGGAAACAGAGAGAGACTATTTTCTTGGGCTCCAAAATCACTGCAGGTGGTGACTGAAGCTATGAAATTAAAACACTCTTGCTCCTTGGAAGAAACGCTATAACCAACCTAGACAGCATATTAACAAGCAGAAACATTATTTTGTCATCAAAGTTCTGTCTAATAAAATCTATGGTTTTTCCAGTAGTCATGCATGGGTGTGAGAGTGGGACTACAAAGAACACTGAGCACTGAAGAATTGATGCTTTTGGACTGTGGTGTTGGAGAAGACTCTTGAGAGTCTCTCAGACTGCAAGGAGATCAAACCAGTCAATCTTAAAGGAAATTAGTCCTGAATATTCATTGGAAGGACTGATGCTGAAGCTGAAACTCCAATACTTTGGCCACATGATGTGAAGAATTGACTCATTGGAAAAGACCCTGATGCTGGGAAAGATTGAAGGCAGAAGGAGAAGGGGATGACAGAGGATGAGATGGTTGGATGGCATCACCGACTCACTGGACATGAGTTTGAATAACCTCTGGGAGTTGGTGATGGACAGGGAAGCCTGTGTGCTGCAGTCCATGGGGTCACAATAAGTTGGAGATGACTGAGCAACTGAACTGAACTGCAGACAAAGCAGGTGAGGGAATTCCAGCTGAGCTATTTAAAAATCCTAAAACATGATGCAGTTACAGTGCTGCTCTCAACATGCCAGCAAATTTGGAAAACTCAGCAGTGGCCATAGGACTGTAAAAGGTCAGTTATCATCTCAATCCCAAAGATGGGCAGTGTCAAAGAATGTTCAAATTACTGCATAATTACACTTATTTCACATGCTAACAAGCTAATGCTCAAAATCCTTCAAGCTAGGCTTCAGCAGTACATGAACTGAGGGCTTCCAGATGCACAAGCAGGATTTAGAAAAGCCAGAGGAATCTGACATCAAATTGTCAACATTCATTGATTCATAGAGAAAGCAAGGGGATTCCAAAAAAAAATCTACTTTTTCTTCATTGACTATGCTAAAGTCTTTGCCTGTGTGGATCACAACAAACTGTGGAAAATTCTTAAAGAGATGGGAATACCACACCACCTTACCTGCATCTTGAGAAACCTGTATGAGGGTCAAGAAGAAACAGTTACAACTGGACATAGAACAACAGACTGATGCCAAACTAAGAAAAGAGTCTGTCAAGGCTGTATTTCCCGGCTTATTTAACTTATTCACAGAGTACATCATGGAAAATGCCAAACTGGATAAACACCAAGCTGGAATCAAGATTGCTGTAAGAAATATCAATAACCTCAGATATGCAGATGATATCACTCTAATGACAGAAATTGAAGAGCCTCTTGATGAAGGTGAAATACAAGAGTGAAAAAGTTGGCTTAAAGCTCAACATTCAAAAAACTAAGGTCACAGCAACTGGTTCATTACAAATAAATGAGGGGAAAGTGGAAACAGTAACAGATTTCATTTTTTTGAGCTCCAAAATCACTGTGGACAGTGACTGCAGTGGTGAAACTTAAAGATGCTTGCTCCTTGGAACAAAAATTATGACAAACCTAGACAGAGAATTTGCTGGCAGAGGTTCATATAGTCAAAGCTATGTTTTTTTCAGTGGTTACTTATAGACGTGAGAGTTGAATCATAAAGAAGGCTGAGCACTGAAGAACTGATGCCTTGAATTATGGTGTTGGAGAAGACTCTTGAGAGTCCCTTGGATTGCAAGGAGATCAAACCAGTCAACCCTAAAGGTGAAGTGAAGTGAAATGAAAGTCATTTAGTCATGTCTGACTCTTTATGACCCCATAAACTATACAGTCCATGAAATTCTATAGGCCAGAATACTGTAGTGTGTAGCCATTCATTGCTCCAGGGGATCCTACCATTCATTGCTCCAGGGGTAGGATCAAACCCAGGTCTCCCACATTGCAGGCGGATTCTTTACTAGCTGAGCCACCATAATCAACCCTGAATATTCATTGAAAGGACTGATGTTGAAGCTCCAACACTTTGACCACCTGATGTGAAGAGTTGACTCATTAGAAAAGACCCTGATGCTGGGAAAGATTGAAGGCAAAAGGAGAAGAGGGTGACAGAGGATGAGATGATTATATAGCATCTCCAACTCAATAGACATGAGTGCGAGCTAACTCTGGAAGGTAGTGGAGACCAGGGAAGCCTGGTGTGCTGCAGTCCATGGGGCTGCAAAGAGTCAGCCACAACTTAGCAACTGAACAACAAGGTAGAATAAAGAATGCCTGGGGCCAGGAGTGGGTATAATAAAAATGTAAGAAACTTTATAAGACTCTACTGTGGTTATACAACTATAAACAATTAGAGAAGTTCAAAATTTACTTTAATTGAGTGAGTTTCTTTGCACATAAATAAGAATTTAATTTAAAAAATCCATCCTATCTAAGTTACTTATTCTCTCTATGGTAGTTTTTAAAGTTCATTGAGATATATTTAGCAACAAATTCCAAATAGTAAAATCATACAATTTTATGATTTTTGACATATTTGTACACTCAGGAATTGAGTATATAATCTATAAAATGAGTGACTCCAGTCATACATGTTTTATGTCCCTTTGTTCCATGCTCCAACCCTCCCCTCCATAATGTCTAATGTCTCCAGGTAACCACTGATCTGCTATCCCTATAGATCAATTGGTATTTTTCAGAATTCAATATAGATAGAATAAATTCTAGTTTTTCATGGTTTCTTTCATTCATCATAAACATTGAGATTTTTATAGTTAAATTTGTAAAAAAAAAAAAAAAAAAAAAAAAGTCCCTTTGTATTATTGAGAAATATTCCAGGATATCTATACCAAGGTCTTTAATCTATTTAATTTTTGATGGATATTTGTGCTATTTCCAGTTATTGTTATTCAGTCACCCAATCACATCTGACTCTGCAACCCCATGAACTGCAGAATGCCAGACCTCCCTGGCCCTCACCGTCTCCTAAAGTTTGCCCAAGTTTACCTCCATTGCATCAGTGATGCCATCCAGTCATCTCATCCTCTGGTGTTCTCTTCTCCTTCTGTCCTCAATCTTTCCCAGTATCTGGGACTTTTCCAGTGAGTCAGCTGTTCACATCAGATGGTCAAAATATTGGAGTTTCAGCTTCAGCATCAGTCCTTCCAATGACTATTCAGGATTGATTTCCCTTAACATTGACTGGTTTGATGTCCTTGCTGTCCAAGGGACTCTCAGGAGTCTTCTCCAGCACCACAGTACAAAGGCACTAATTCTAAAGCTGCTATGAATAGTTGTATGAGTTTTTGTGTATTCTTTTCCCATTATAAATACCTAGGTATTAAATAACTGGAACATATGATAGCTGCTTGTTTTAAATTTTAAAGAAACTACTATCCTGTCAAAAAAAAAAAAAAAAAAACTCTTCTAATTTGTATTTCTGTTGTGTGCTGTTGCTTCAGTTGTGTTCAACTCTTTGTGACCCTGTGGAATGTAGCCCACCAGGTTCCACTGTCCATAGGATTCACCAGACAAGAATACTGGAGTGGGTTGCCATGCCCTCCTCCAGGGGATCTTCCCATCCCAGGGATCAAGCCCACGTCTCTTACGTCTCCTGCATTGGTGGGTTGGTTCTTTACCACTAGTGCTACTTTGGTATTTCTGTTAGCAGTGATAAAAGTACTAGTTCACATATTTGAAAACTTGGTACGTTCATTCTAACTTCTTAATTTCTTTAAGTATTTGTGTCTTTTGAAAATTGAGATTGCTGTGAGGATTAAATAAGGTTTTTTTTAACACATAGTATATCTGAATTCAATAAATAGCAGGTTTTTTAAATCACTGTTCATATTATTGTTTTTTAAAATTTAGTACCAAAAAAAACACTAGTTGCTGTTCTGTTGCTCAGTCAGGTCTGACTGTTTGCAACCCCATGGACTGCAGCAGACCAGGCTTCCCTGCCCTTCACTATCTCCCAGAGTTTGCTCTCAACAATGTCCATTGAGTCGGTGATGCCATCCAACATCTCTTTCTCTGTCATCCCCTACTCCTCCTGCCATCAATCTTTCCCAACATCAGAGTCTTTTCAAATGAGTTGGCTCTTTGCATCAGGTGGTCAAAATATTGGAGCTTCAGCTTCAGCATCAGCCCTTCCAATGGATATCAAAGACTGATTTCCTTGAGGATTGACTGGTTTGATCTCCTTACAGTTCAAGGAACTTTTAAGAGTCTTCTCCAACACCACAGTTCAAAAATACCAATTCATCAGTGCTCAGCCTTCTTTAGGATCCAGCTCTCACATCCATACATGACTACTGGAAAACCCATAATTTTGACTATATGGACTTTTGTAGCCAAAGTAATGTCTCTGCATTTTAATATGCTGACTAGGTTTTTCACAGCTTTTCTTCCAAGGAGCAAATGTCTTTCAATTTCATGGCTGCAGACACCGTCTGCAGTGATTTTGGAGCCTAAAAAAATTAAGTCTGTCACTGTTTCCATTGTTTCTCCATCTATTTGCCATGAAATGATGGGACTGAATGCCACAATCTTAGTTTTTTGGCTATTGAGTTTAAAACCAACTTTTTCACTCTCCTCTTTCTTTTTCATCAAGAGGCTCTTTAATTCCTCTTTGCTTTCTGCCATTAGGGTGGTGTCATTTGCATATCTGTGGTTAGGCATGACCACAAATATAGAGACATTTTCAAATCATAAGATCTATTCACACCCAACTTGTGTGCCAGTTAAGTAACAAAAATAGATGCAGTACTTACTAAGAGGTTATACATATTTCCAAACCCAAACAGGGAAATAAAAATAAATCCACATATAAAGATAATTATATAATTTTAAAATAAGTACTATCAAAATTTGCAAAGAAATTTCAGGTAAAAACTATTACATTTTCCAAAAATAGATTTTTATGTTAGTCAAATATATTTCTCTTTCTTTTTTACTTAACTATTATACTGGAACTATGACACCTTATTTCCATTTTTTCTATTTTAATTTGTCAACTATGTCATCTAGCATGTTTTTCTTTCATGTATTTATTCTATTTCATGTTTAGGTCATTTAGCTGATTTTTCTTGAACAAATATACCAATATCACATTTTTACCACTTGTAGGGTACATGGCTTTCATTTTAACTGTGCATTAAATATTTATTTCTGAATTGGAGTAGATCATTAGCATTTTGTGCTATTTCTTGGGAAATTTATAACAAAACTGGCAAGGATATGTCTATGGCAATGCTCTGTGTTTGTTTGTTCAGATCACATGATTTTAACAAAGTAAAGGATAAATTTCAGTACAAAAATATAATCATGGCACAAAAATCTTATTACTAGACAATAATGCATTGCTGGTGCTGTGTTTCCATCTTGCTGTGCAGAATCTTAATAGTAGATAAAATGCAGAGAGCAATTGTTCTCAGGAATTTTACAATAGTCATCATAGACCTGCAATCCCTGAGCAAAGAAAAACACACAAAGTAAGCCTCATCTTTACTTTGGATCTATCTATTGTACAAATTAGGTTAAAATACTGACACTTACTGAAAGTAGGAAGTATATCCTAACTGTTATCTTCCCCTGAATTTTTAAGCCTTTTTTTTTTCTGTATTTTGAAAATAAATAATCACGTTAAAGGGAATATTAATCACAACACACATATGAGTGTTTTTCTACTATTTCAATAACATTACATGCTATTTTGCTGAAACGGTCATTTCCAATATCCTTTTACATAATTTAATTATACAAATAATATAGCTATAGCAGTTCTAGTTTATTAGCCTTTAATGCTACTTAAAATGACTTGTATTTCAGGATCAGTGAGTAGCACTGCTAACTTTGCTCTCTTTCCTCCAAGTTGGCCATCAAAAGCAGCAGCATCCCTCTCCTCAAACTCATTTCGCCTCAAACTCTTCTCTTTTCCAGAATCATCAAAATAATTAGGTAGGTTCATATCACTGATACAATAGACCATTACTGTAAAGATATGAAACTTGTTTCACTTGTACAAGACTGTGAGATTACATTTTGAAGGGATTTTAATGTTAAGCCTACTATCTTTATTATCATACTATGGAAAGACACAATTCATTTGAAGAATAAATTAAGATTATAATGATAATCAAACATTAATACCAAGTTGAATGACTCCTGATTTTATAAATGAAGGATTAACTTTCAACATTAAAATTTGATTATTTGATTATACAGTTAAGTCAGTGTTAATTTAAAAATGTGAAGAGTAGTTCAATAGAAAACATACAGATAACGTATGAGCTTAAAGTTGGTCTTTAAAAAGATGAGTTAAATAAACATATGTTATATTGTGTTAAAGACTAGAAGATGTGCTCTTCAGGGAGATTAGTTTATTATGCATGTCAAGTCAAGGTGAGTGGCACTAAATATATCTGCTACATTAAAAAAAAAAATGTGATAGGCACCATTGGTATGAAATGACCCATACACTTTCAAACAAGTGAACTGTACCCGAATTCTAGAGAGCCCAACATAGAAAATTTACATTTTATTTTGTTGTCATTGTTGTTCAGTAGCTAAGTCATCTGACTCTTTGCACCCCCATGAACTGCAGCACACCAGGTTTTCCTATCCTTCACCATCTCTCAGAGTTTGCTCAAATTCAAGTCCATTGAGTTGGTGATGGTATCTAATCATCTCATGCTCTGTCACTCCTTTCTCCTCCTGCCTTCAATCTTTGCCAGCATCAGGATCTTTACTAATGAGTCAGCTCTTCACATCAGGTGGTCAAAGTATTGGAGCTTCAGCTTCAGTCTTTTCGATGACTATTCAGGGTTAACTTCCTTTAGGATTGACTGATTTGGTCTCTTTGCAGTCCAAGGGACTCTCAAGAGTCTTCTCCAGCTCCATAATTCAAAAATAGTGATTAAAGAAATGATTACTTATATTTTTGACACTTTCTTCATATCGTTTTCAAACAGGTCATGTTCTCCTAAACAAAATCTGGTGATTTTTGTTGCCAAATAGAAATGTGTCAAAGTATTGATTACTTGTGATAGGGTATTGCAGAAATGGAAAGATATACTGTATTGTTAAGATTTTATGCATTTATACAAGGATTTTAACAACTTATTTTCAAAGCATATTGTATTGTCATTTTAATACATCAAGGATATTTACAGTATTATAAAAACACTGAGTGCGTGTTAGCCACTCAGTCATGTCCAACTCTTTTGACCCCATTTTCTATAGCCTGCTAGGCTCCTCTGTCCATGGGATTCTCCAGGCAAGAATACTAGAGTGGGTTACCATTTCCATCTCCAGGGGATCTTCACAACCCAGGGATCAAACCCGATTCTCCTGCATTTTAGGTAGATTGTTTACTGTCTGAGCCTTCAGGGAGGCCCACTGAACAACATTGAAGGATGATATTTTTATCCTTATTTTGCCAATACTGAAACTGAAGCTTTGAATTTATATATTCAGATGGTTTTGAACACAAGTATAACTGACTTCACAGTTTGTGTTGACATATTTGATGATAATTAGCATAATTTGTCAGACACTTCCAAGTGTCACTCCTCTGGGAACACAAGGTTGCACGTTCTGAATATCTTGTAACTGAGTTGTGATCAGTATGAGTGGATTGAGGTCTGTCTTTTCCGACAGCATTTTATTTCCTTATGAGATACTTTGAGCCACCTTCCTTTGGGCACAGTGACCTCCAAGGTCCCAAGTGATAGCTACTTTGTATCACAGATAATGGACATGTGGGGTGAGAAAGAGTCAACCTTTGTTGTTGTAAGCTGCTAAAATATGAGGAGTGTTTATCACTCCATAATAACTAGTCTTTTGGGTTTAATATAACATAGATGAAACAATGGGCAGTAAGAACAGCAATACTCAAAAAAATACAGTTAAGTCTTGGTTAGAAGCTTGATCCAGAGTGTTTGGCCCTTTTACTTACTTTTCTAATTTATTGGAGTCACAACACACATTTAACATCTTCATTTGAGCTTGCATAGTTGTGGGAGCTGAACTGTGTGTTTGCTGGCAAGTGCCAGGTCAGAGGGCATACAAAGTTTTATCTATAGTCACAGTATGAAAAATCATGGCAAAATTTAAACAATTAAATGCTGCCTATCACAGAAAATGGATTCTAGTTTAAAAATTGAGATTCATCAAAAGTCTCACCAAAAACAAAATGCCAGCCTGGTCCTAATTCTGTCATTTTCATCTGTCTCCCTACAGTTTATATTCCTTCTTACTACCTACACTTAATGACATTACTACAACTATAAGCACAAAGTATCATCCAATGCATTTTACTTTTCTACCACTATTTCTATTCTGCTAGGTTTTCTTGTCTTTTTAATACAAGTCTCCATCATTCTATTCGACATCTTTCTTTGCTTTATGGTGATTGATATATGTATATGTTATTTTCTATTTTATTCATCATTACATATTCACCAGAATTAAAATATAACTTTCCTAATGGAACATTATTAGTCTTGCTATCCAGTGCCTCGTGTAGATTTTAAACACTACAACACCCTGTGTAAACTTAATTTGAACATTCTTCTTCTTCCTCCCAACCTCACTATTCAATTATATACATTTTTATATATTATAAATCTAAAAATGTTCCTTCTCTTCTCATATCTTGATTTAGCATAATTGGTTTCCAATCAATTTTTTTTTCCTGGACATAATTATACCTATGGCTGATTCTTGTTGATATTTGACAGAAAATCATAAAATTCTGTAAAGCAATTATCCTTCAATTAAAAAATTAATTAAGTGTTTAAAAAGTTTTTCCTTTTCCCCTGCAAAGGCTAGTTTAAAATTGGGGAATTTTCCCAAGCCTTCAAAATTGCCCCAGTGTGTTTCTCAGTTTTTCACAGCAATAGGTTCACTGATAATAAAAGCATAGATCTCCCTTTCCTTCCAATGCAAATAACTTTTCATTCACTGAAAAAGCACTGTGCTTCCATTAACAGTGCCTTTGTTCTGATATTTTTACTCCTGCAATAATTCTTCATTACAGTTCATAAAACCCTTCCTATATTTCAAAGTCAGTTTGCATCACCAACTCGTCTATGATTGCTTACTGGTTGAGTTTGATTACAGAATACTCTGCTCCATTAAGCTAGTCTATCACTTGAATTATTTACAATGATCAGACTCTTGCATAATAGTGGTTTGCTTGTATCTCTAAACCTATAAATCACAAATTTTTTCAAGTTTATTATGACCTTGATGTGTACAACTCTGTCTTTCTTACCATGGCTCTGTTTATGTAGTAAGTAATCAGCAAATGTATTGTGGAATCAATGAAAGAGCCACTGAAGTCCAAGTAGATTAATTTGAAGGGCAATTTGGACTAAATATATTTAACTGCATGGGACAGTTGGTGCTCAAATGTTCACTAATTGAGTTGTTCATACAATTGAAAATTGTTAAATTGATGTGTAATTAGTTTGGCGAAACTGATTCATAACTTGTTAAATCTCCTGCTCAGGTCAACTGGACAGAAACAACATGCTAATATATGTATTTCCAGGGTAATCTCTCAGTCTCCTGAAATTCAATTGACCCACAACTGATGAAAATGAAGGAAGGAATCAAGGTGGTTATAAGTACATTATTTTTCATTTTTCAATTATATTTTCAAATTCAAAGGCATAAATATTGATGCAAATCTCAGGATCTGACTACACAATACCAAAAATAAGCAAGAATAAATAAAACATGTGATCAATTATTCATATTGTTTATTTCTACTGAATGAACTATTTTTGACCTTACCCATATTAAGTTGACTGAATTGTGACATTCTACTTAAGATTAAAATTGTTCAAATTACCTCTTGTATTTACTCTGAACTCCTTTAAAAGAAGGACCAAACAAAAACTCCCAATCCTAATGACAGATTAACTGAATGTGAACATATGGATCAGTTATATGAATGCTTGAAACACTAAGCTACTTGATGTCTTCTGAGAAAAATATTGATTAATTAAATGTTTTCTTTTCAAGCAAATAAAAATCTTTGGTCATGATAGTGTAAATACACTATAATTTTACATGCCACAGAGATTAAATTTTAACACATGATATAAATAGAAAATTTTGACACATGATATAAATCTTTACTTAAAAATACACTATTTTTTAAAAAGCTCTAAATTTTAAAGAGCTAAGAGTAACCATATATGTATATAAACTTGTTTTTGTGTCAACTTTTTTTACAGTTTTTAATTTTTTCATTTGTGATTACTTACTCCAGTGCTGAGAATACCATCAAAACCATTGCCATCACAGAGTAGAACTAATTGTAAAAATGGTTTGAGTGTTCTATTTAGAAGAGTCATCCTTAATCTCATACCTTGAAAATGATAACTTTTAAATTTAGAATCTTAATTTGATTTTAATGCAAAATTAAGAATTCTGGGCAGTTAAAATTTTGATATATCTCTTTAAATGTATCAGTATGGTTATTCTACCAAATAAGACGTTAGTTATGGACATGGAAATTAGTTTAAATTATCCTTTGAGAAAATCAAATATATAACCAAAGTTATTGATTTGCTAGCTTTATGTAGATCCAGTTCAAGACTAATTTCATTGATATCTTCAGAGAAAAATATTGTTTTTCTACACTCAACTATTTAGAGTAGTTTCTATTGAAACATCTTGATTTCCTGACTTTTGTCCTTGAGAGCAGCTGAAACTTACTGGACTATGAAACGGAATTACCTGGAACAGAAGGTATTTTTAAATACATGTCTTCCCAAAGCAGGCAGTTGCTCACTGCATGAGTTCTTTGAGCACTGCTATGTTCAGCAGTTAAGTGTCTTTACTTGAAGGTATCAGGGCAAGGAAGATCACCTCAACACATTGTTTTTCTATTAGTTTTACTATGGTCTTAGTACTACCAAAGGGCTGATATTTAACAGCAAAGACATTATTAAAAAGACACTTGGAATAAATCAAGGTTTCTATTTTAGAGGAAATATTAAAAGCTAATCTTCCAGTCACTTTATGAGTATTTTCCAAAGACTAGGAAAGTCAGTCTACATTTTCTGTACAGAGAAATAATTCTGCCTGGAACATTTCCTTTTCTTTGGCTGTTTTATCACTTTTTTTTTCTTTCAAATATTAACTTGTACTTTCATTCTATCCAATAACACTGACATTTGTCATGCTGAATATAATTAAGTTAAAATGAAGATAACATTTGTATTCTTATCATATTTTCTGCCTTTGTATTTACAAATGTGTAAATACATCTATTAGATGATTGTTCGTAGAAAATGTTAATAAATGCTAACATTATTTTTAGATATGCTAACCCATCACCAACTATGATAATTATGCCAGGCTAGAATTATCTATCATTAAAAATGTATCCCTGTATCATGCAAATATGCTTCAGGATTTGTAGCATATGAGACCTGAATTGGTAGGTGTATAAGCAAAATGATACTCTTTTGAAGTTCAAGATAAGGAAGTCCTGCATTAGATTGAGTTAGAAAGCACAGAATTTTTGGATAAACAGAGAAAAACAAACTCTAAACCGCCAAAGAATCTTAACAGTTGACAAATTACAATTGTCCCCTTGCCCCCAGAAAAGTAAGAAACTGACTAAATGTTTATTTTCCCCATCTCTAACATTGAGTGGTCAAGGGTATAATGCTTTCCTTACAGTCAAACATGAGGGAATGGGTAAACACTGATTAAAGTAACACAAGCTACCCTTTGGTGCCATCCCAGAAAGTTGATAATGTCTTGTGAGTGGCAGGTACCTAGAATCAATTGAAGCATCTCATTCTTCAATTATATCTTTTGCAAACTCTAATCTTAGCATTCTTTTCCATCTTTGAAATGTATTTTGCTGCCATATATACAGCTATCTTTTTGGTTGGCTGTAACTCCCACACTCTTGCATACTTGTAAAAAAGTAACTATATTATTTTTTAATGGCTAACTCTTATAATGATTTAGTTGAGATTTATTAAACTGAAGGAAAGGGTTTACTTTAAGTAGTAGGTAGAGCAATTGTCCCCAAAGATGCTCATGCTCTAAACCCAGAACCTGTGAATGTCACGCTCAATGGTATAAAAGAGACTGTGAAAGGAAGATTACTCTGGATTATCCTAATGGGCCCAGTATAATCATAAGAATCCTTTAAGAAGGAGTCAGAGGGCCAGAATCAAAGAGCTGTGACAATGGAATCAGACATTTAAATGCAGGGCATTGAAGATGGAGAATGAAACTACCAAGATTTTAGTAATGTGTTAAAGTAATGGTGGGTGAGAATAATGGAATCTATGGAGAAAATTTTATGTGGGAAGCAGAAGCTTCAAGAAAATTCACTGAAAAAATTCCTAGTGACACTGTATAGGATGACTAATTCAGAAATGGACTAAATTGCTAATTATAATTTCCTTGTATTTTCAGGGTCTAGAGGTTGTCCACCTTCCTTGGCTTGTGGTCTTCTTGTTCCATCTACAAAGTGACCAACAGTTCATCTCCCTGACCATTTTCAATACACCTTATAAACCTAACCAGGAAATTATTAATTTTAAGAATCCATATCATTAGGCCAAGCCCTACTTGATCTTCAGGATTTCATTTCAAGGTCCTCCATTTAATCACAGCCACAAACCACCTTTTGTTATGGAAGGTAACATATTCACAAAATCTATGGATTAGGATGTGTATATTTTGAGAGTTCCTATTCTGCCTGCCACAGTAATCTACAACATTTCATTTTTTGTGTCATTAGTGGCTTGAGAAAATTGCCATTTCCTCCTCTAGGGGATCTTCCCAACCCAGGGATTGAACCCATGACTTCTATGTCCTCTGCACTGCAGGCAGATTCTTTACTGCTGAGCCATTGGAAAAGTCTGAGAGGTAAAGGAAACAAATTTGACTGCTGAAAAAAACAACTTCGATTGATAGAATATGAGCTATCATTACACCGTTGTTTCTGTTCAGTCACTCAGTCATCTCCAACTCTTTGCTACCCCATGAACTGCAGCATGCCAGGCTTCCCTGTCATTCACCATCTCCCGGAGCTTGCTCACACTCATGTCCATTGAGTCTGTGATGCCATCCAACCATCTCATCCTCTGTCATCCCCTTCTCCTCCCACCTTCAATCTTTCCCAGGGTGATGGCCTTTTCCAATGAGTCAGCTCTCCACATCAGGTGGCCAAAGGATTGGCACTTCAGCCTCAGCATCAGCCACTCCAGTGAATATTCATGACTGATTTCCTTTAGGATTGACTGGTTTGATCTCCTTGCAGTTCAAGAGTCTCTCGAGTCTTGCCCAATACCACATTTCAAAAGCATCAGTTCTTTGGTATTCAGACTTTTTTATGATCCAACTCTCACATCGATATATGACTACTAGAAAACCATAGCTTTGACTAGTGGACCTTTGCTCTGCTAGTGTCTCTGCTTTTTAGTATGCTCTCTAGGCTTGTCACGACGTTTCTTCCAAGGAGCAAGCATCTTTCAATTTCATTTTTACATAGATAACTGTAAGTTTTTAATTTTTATTTGAAAAACATAAATCAACCACCAAAATGAGAACACAAAGAAATAAATGAAGCAAGCAGACAGAGGAAGGCTTTTAGCTAACTCTAAAAACAATATGGAACAATTCAATAACGCAATCTATCTGTTCAAAAAGCTGAGACACTGTCTTGAACATAATTTATGCAACTGCAATTTTCAGAACATGGAATATGGAAATTTAACAAATTCCTGAACTGTCCAGATGAGAAGAGAGGCAATGATAAATTAGAATGGGTCAAGAAGAGAGTGATCAGAATGAGAAATAAAATGAAATTATGTAGGATGAGGAGCAGTTTAGACAATTGCAAGTGGTAAACCAGGATTAATACAAATATGGTGGTTGTCACTACACATCAGAAATCTGTGAAAGAAACTACTGTTTAATGAGAAGTTTTTCTCTTGCCACTTCAATTTTCTCATTTGATTGTCGTAATCTTACTCTATTTTATATTTGTATAGAAACCTCGAAATATTTTTGAAATAAAAGTAAAGACCTATGTAAATTAAACTCACAGGCATAAACTATGAAGTTGAATTTATATTAAATAGTTATCTGGGCAATAATATTTTATCAGAAACTAACATTCTCAACAAATAATTGAATTACACAACTCTAAAATTCCTTACATTTCTCATTTATGATAAATTGAGATATAAAGTTGATGAATTTGTTAAAGGACATTTATCATATCAACATGTTTATCTCAGTAACTTTAGATTTCTCATAATTAATGGGTTTGACAGATTAATAAATAAAAATATAGGACCCTCAGCAAAATCTGAGTTTGAGATAAACAGAAAGCTTTTAGTATATTCACATTCTATGCAATATTTGTTTTCTATCTGAAATTCAATATGATTCCTATATTTATCTGGGCAATCCTAGTTGATTAGGAAAATATAACCTTAAAAAAAAAAACACCATTACATGTAAAAAAGACCATTCCAAAATATTCAGATTTACTTCAATGAGAAATAAAGACAAGTGAATGAAGAAAGCTTGATGATTGCTCATTTTTATTAATACTTGCTTTCTAAGTATGTTGGAAATTTATTTTTCACTTTTTATTTCATTCTGTACTTATGGGTGGCTTTTGATGTCTTGCTTATTAATATTTAATAAAAGGAAATAGAAAAACTTTGATATATACAAAAAGAATTTGATCTGCAAGGAAAAGTAGATCTAATTAAAAATGAATTAATCTGAAAGAAGACCCATCAAAGAAGTCAAAGCTGTAATATTTAATAAATGCATAACGATGATATATCCAAGATTTCTTCACAAGAAATTCAACATAATTACCTTATTCACGTTCTAAGTGTTTTGAATTTGCCTTTCATTTTGGATTATTATTGAAGTTGTTTCATTAATTACTGTGTCCAAAGAGGGGGAGAATCCTGGATTAATATAGAATAACAGTCTAGAGTTTAGAGCTATAACATACGATCTCATGTTAAAACAAAAGAATGAATCTACAGATTATTTATGAAGCATTGTTCCTGTCACAGCCTGCATGTAACTCTGGAGAGTGTTAAATTACATTGGAAATGGCATTTACAACAACACAGATGGATCTTGAGGTTTTTATTTTAAGTGAAATAAGTTAGAGGGAGAAAGAAAAATATTATATGTTCTCTCTCATACATGGAATCAATGAAAGCTGAAATCAAAGTAAGAGTGTATAATGGTCATTGCCAGGGGCTGGGCTGTAGAGGAAATTAGGAGGCATTGGTCAAAGACAACCAATACCCAGCTATAAGATGAATAAGTTCTGTGGATCTAATGTGCAGCATGGTGACTATAATTAGCAATAATGTATTATGTAGGGAGGAGCCAAGATGGCGGAGGAGTAGGACGGGGAGACCACTTTCTCTCCTAGAAATTCATCAAAAGAATAACTGTACGCAGAGCAAACTTCACAAAACAACTTCTGATCGCTAGCAGAGGTCACCAGGCGCCCAGAAAAGCAGCCCATTGTCTTCGAAAGGAGGTAGGACAAAATATAAAAGATAAAAAGTGAGACAAAAGAGCTAAGGACGGAGATCCGTCCCGGGAAGGGTCTTAATAGAGGACGTTCCCAGACACCGGGGAACCCTCGACCTGGCGGGCCTGGGGGAAGTGTTTGAATCTCAGAGGGCAACCTGACTGGGAGAGAAACAATAATAAAACCCACAGATTACGAGCCTAAAAGCAACTCCCAGCAGGAGAGTACCCCAGACACCCGCATCCGCCACCAGCAAGTGGGAGCGGAACGGAGAGGAGCGAGCGGCATTATTTGGGGCAGGGTCCGGGCCTGAGAGCCCTGTGGACAATCGGAGGGAGCTTTTGTGAGTTCCCAGCTTGAACTGTGGGACAGCAAGAGAGAGAAAATTAACCGGCCAGAACACGCTGCTTGCGGTTCGCAGAGCAAAGGGACCGAGATTCTGGATGGTCGACATCCGCCGGGAGGGTCGCGGCGAGACAAAGGGCACAGGCACCCGACCGGCGCAGGCGGGGACTGGGGCTAGGGACGCGGCGGGCAGAAGGCGCACGCACCGGACTAGCGCCGGCGGAATCTGAGACTGGGACCGCGGAAGGGAGTGGGCGCGCGCACCCGAGGAGAGTGCGACCGTCAAGCGTCAAGCCCCTGGCTGCCTGGACCGCTCTGACGGGGAGGGCACAGGGAGCAGGCGCAGATCTCAGTTCCGACCCTTGGCGGAACACCCGAGGGCTGGAACTGCGCAGCGCCGCTCCATATAACAGCTGGGAGCCTGAGCAGCTCCGGAGCCCGAGCAACTCTAGCCCCTCCCTGCAGCGCGACGGAACTAGCTACCTGAATAAGAGTCCACCTCCGCCCGCTTGGGTCAGGGCGGAAATGAGGCCCTGAAGAGCCTGGCAAACAGAAGCCAAACCGCTTCAGAAGGAACTGGTGCAACAGATTAAAATCCCTGTAGGAAACACTGACCACACCACAAGGGTCCTGTAGATTTCAAGAAGTGTAAGCTGGAACGAGGAGGTATCTGAAACTGAGCCGAACCCACACTGACCGCAACAGCTCCAGAGAACTTCCTACATATATTTTTACTTTTTTTTTTTTTCTTTCTTTCTTTCTTTTTTTTTTTTTTTTTTAAGCAGGGGAAAAAAAAAAGAAAATTTTTTTTTTTTAGTTTTATTTTTTCTTTTTAATTTTTTCTCTTTTATTTTCCTTTAAAATTCCCTATTACTCCCCCATTACTCCTTAACATTCATTTTCATAAATTCTTACAATTTTTGTAGTTAGGGAAAATTTTTTTTTTTTCCTCTTTTTTTTCCTCTTCTTCTTTTTTTTTTTTTTTCCTTCTCCTCCTCTATTTTTTATTTTTTTTTCTTCTTCTCTTATTTCTTTTAAAGTCCTCTAGTACTCCTCTACTACTCCTTAATTATTCATTTTCAATACACTATAACCTTACAAAGAAGAGAGGAAAAAAGGAAAAAAAAGAAGAGAAGCCTTATTTTTAAACTGAACCTCATATATATTTCTAAAATTTTTTGGGGGGTGTTTTTGTTTTTGTTTTTAATATAGTATTTTTATGAGTCTAACCTATACTCTAGATTTTTAATTTTTGTTCTTCAGTATATGATATAAACTGTAAACATTTAAGAATCCAATATTCAGTTTCCATTTTTATTCAGGAGTGTGGTGATTATTCTCTCCCAATCTTGACTCTCTGTTTTCTACCTCAGAACACCTCTATTTCCTCCTTTCCCCTTCTCTTCCCAATTCAATTCTGTGAATCTTTGCTGGTGTCTGGGCTACGGAGAACACTCTAGGAACAGACGACTGCATAGATCTGTCTCTCTCCTCTTGAGTCCCCCTTTTTCTCCTCCTGCTCATCTCTATTTCCCTCTTCCCTGTCCTCTTCTTCATGTAACTCTGTGAACCTCTCTGGGAGCCCCTAACAGGGGAGAATCTTTTCGCCATTAACCTAGAAGTTTTATTATCAGTGCTGTATAGTTGGAGAAGTCCTGAGACTACAGGAAGAATAAAACTGAAATCCAGAGGCAGGAGATTTAAGCCCAAAACCTGAGAACACCAGAAAACTCCTGACTACATGGAACTTTAAGTAATAAGAGACCGTCCAAAAGCCTTCATACCTACACTGAAACCAACCACCACCCAGGAGCCAACAAGTTTTAGAGCAAGACATATCACACAAATTCCCCAGCAACACAGGAACATAGCCCTGAAAGTCAACATACAGACTGCCCAAAGTCACACCTAACACATAGACCCATCTCAAAACTCATTACTGGGCACACCATTGCTCTTCAAAGAGAAGAAATCAAGTTCCACGCTCCAGATCACTGAAACAAGCTTCCCTAACCAGGAAACCTTGACAAGTCAACCGTCCAACCCCACCCACTGGGTAAAAACTCCACAATAAAAAGAAATAACAGACCTCCAGAATACAGAAAACCCACTCCAGACACAGCAATCTAAACAAGATGAAAAGGCAGAGAAATACCCAACAGGTAAAGGAACATGACAAGTGCCCACCAAGTCAAACAAAAGAGGAGGAGATAGGGAATCTACCTGAAAAAGAATTTAGAATCATGATAATAAAAATGATCCAAAATCTTGAAAACAAAATGGAGTTACAGATAAATAGCCTGGAGACAAAGATTGAAAAGATGCAAGAAATGTTTAATAAAGACCTAGAAGAAATAAAAGAGAGTCAATTAAAAATGAATAATGCAATGAATGAGATCAAAAACACTTTGGAGGGAACCAAGAGTAGAATAACGGAGACAGAAGATAGGATAAGTGAGGTAGAAGATAGAATGGTGGAAATAAATGAAGCAGAGAGGAAAAAAGAAAAAAGGATCAAAAGAAATGAGGACAACCTCAGGGACCTCTGGGACAATGTGAAACGCCCCAACATTCGAATCATAGGAGTCCCAGAAGAAGAAGACAAAAAGAAAGGCCACGAGTAAATACTCGAGGAGATAATAGCTGAAAACTTCCCTAAAATGGGGAAGGAAATAGCCACCCAAGTCCAAGAAACCCAGAGAGTCCCAAACAGGATAAACCCAAGGCGAAATACTCCAAGACACATAGTAATCAAATTAACAAAGATCAAACACAAAGAACAAATACTAAAAGCAGCAAGGGAGAAGCAACAAATAACACACAAAGGGATTCCCATAAGGATAACAGCTGATCTATCAATAGAAACCCTCCAGGCCAGAAGGGAATGGCAGGACATACTGAAAGTAATGAAAGAGAATAACCTACAACCTAGATTACTGTACCCAGCAAGGATCTCATTCAGATATGAAGGAGAATTCAAAAGCTTTACAGAAAGCAAAAGCTGAGAGAATTCAGCACCACCAAACCAGCTCTTCAACAAATGCTAAAGGATCTTCTCTAGACAGGAAATGCAGAAAGGTTGTATAAACGTGAACCCAAAACAACAAAGTAAATGGCAACGGGACCACACCTATCAATAATTACCTTAAATGTAAATGGGTTGAATGCCCCAACCAAAAGACAAAGATTGGCTGAATGGATACAAAAACAAGACCCCTATATATGCTGCCTACAAGAGACCCACCTCAAAACCAGAGACACATACAGACTAAAAGTGAAGGGCTGGAAAAAATATTTCACGCAAATGGAGACCAAAAGAAAGCAGGAGTCGCAATACTCATACCAGATAAAATAGACTTTCAAATAAAGGATGTGAAGAGAGACAAAGAAGGACACTACATAATGATCAAAGGATCAATCCAAGAAGAAGATATAACAATTATAAACATATATGCACCCAACATAGGAGCACCGCAATATGTACGGCAAACGCTAATGAGTATGAAAGAGGAAATTAATAGCAACACAATAATAGTGGGAGACTTTAACACCCCACTCACAACTATGGATAGATCAACTAAACAGAAAATCAACAAGGAAACACAAACATTAAGTGATACAATGGACCAGCTAGACCTAATTGATATCTATAGGACATTTCACCCCAAAACAATCAATTTCACCTTTTTCTCAAGTGCACACGGAACCTTCTCCAGAATAGATCACATCCTGGGCCATAAATCTGGTCTTGGAAAATTCAGAAAAATTGAAATCATTCCAGTCATCTTTTCTGATCACAGTGCAGTAAGATTCGATCTCAATTCCAGGAAAAAAATTGTTAAAAATTCAAACATATGGAGGATAAATAACACGCTTCTGAATAACCAACAAATCACAGAAGAAATCAAAAAAGAAATCAAAATATACATAGAAATGAATGAAAATGAAAACACAACAACCCAAAACCTATGGGACACTGTAAAAGCAGTGCTAAGGGGAAGGTTCATAGCATTACAGGCGCACATCAAGAAACAAGAAAAAAGCCAAATAAATAACCTAACTCTACACCTAAAGCAGTTAGAGAAGGAAGAAATGAAGAACCCCAGGGTCAGCAGAAGGAAAGAAATCTTAAAAATTAGGGCAGAAATAAATGCAAAAGAAACTAAAGAGACCATAGCAAAAATCAACAAAGCTAAAAGCTGGTTTTTTGAAAAAATAAACAAAATTGAC
Source organism: Muntiacus reevesi (assembly GCF_963930625.1). Classification (NCBI taxonomy): domain Eukaryota; kingdom Metazoa; phylum Chordata; class Mammalia; order Artiodactyla; family Cervidae; genus Muntiacus; species Muntiacus reevesi. The sequence goes on along the minus strand of NC_089253.1, from coordinate 56,154,928 downwards.
AAACCATTAGCAAGACTCATTAAGAAACAAAGAGAGAAGAACCAAATTAACAAAATAAGAAATGAAAATGGAGAGATCACAACAGACAACACTGAAATACAAAGGATCATAAGAGACTACTACCAGCAGCTCTATGCCAATAAAATGGACAACTTGGATGAAATGGACAAATTCTTAGAAAAGTACAACTTTCCAAAACTGAACCAGGAAGAAATAGAAGATCTTAACAGAACCATCACAAGCAAGGAAATCGAAACTGTAACCAAAAATCTTCCAGCAAACAAAAGCCCAGGACCAGATGGCTTCACAGCTGAATTCTACCAAAAATTTAGAGAAGAGCTAACACCTATCTTACTCAAACTCTTCCAGAAAATTGCAGAAGAAGGTAAGCTTCCAAACTCATTCTATGAGGCCAGCATCACCCTAATTCCAAAACCAGACAAAGATGCCACAAAAAAAGAAAACTACAGGCCAATATCACTGATGAACATAGATGCAAAAATCCTTAACAAAATTCTAGCAAACAGAATCCAACAACATATTAAAAAAATCATACACCATGACCAAGTGGGCTTTATCCCAGGAATGCAAGGATTGTTTAATATCTGCAAGTCAGTCAATGTAATACACCACATTAACAAATTGAAAGATAAAAACCATATGATTATCTCAATAGATGCAGAGAAAGCCTTTGACAAAATTCAACACCCATTTATGATTAAAACTCTCCAGAAAGCAGGAATAGAGGGAACATACCTCAACATAATAAAAGCTATATATGACAAACCCACAGCAAGCATCACCCTCAATGGTGAAAAATTGAAAGCATTTCCCCTGAAATCAGGAACAAGACAGGGGTGCCCACTCTCACCACTACTATTCAACATAGTCTTGGGAGTTTTGGCCACAGCAATCAGAGCAGAAAAAGAAGTAAAAGGAATCCAGATAGGAAAAGAAGAAGTGAAACTCTCGCTGTTTGCAGATGACATGATCCTCTACATAGCAAACCCTAAAGACTCTACCAGAAAATTACTAGAGCTAATCAACGAATATAGTAAAGTTGCAGGATATAAAATTAATACACAGAAATCCCTTGCATTTCTATACACTAACAATGAGAAAACAGAAAGAGAAATTAAGGAAACAATACCATTCACCATTGCAACAAAAAGAATAAAATACTTAGGAGTATATCTACCTAAAGAAACAAAAGACCTGTACATAGAAAACTATAAAACACTGATGAAAGAAATCAAAGAGGACACAAACAGATGGAGAAACATACCCTGTTCATGGATTGGAAGAATCAATATTGTCAAAATGGCTATTCTACCCAAAGCAATCTATAGATTCAATGCAATCCCTATCAAGCTACCAACGGTATTTTTCACAGAACTAGAACAAATAATTTCACAATTTGTATGGAAATACAGAAAACCACGAATAGCCAAAGTAATCTTGAGAAAGAAGAATGGAACTGGAGGAATCACCCTCCCTGACTTCAGACTCTACTACAAAGCCACAGTCATCAAGACAGTATGGTACTGGCACAAAGACAGAAATATAGATCAATGGAACAGAATAGAAAACCCAGAGATAAATCCACGAACCTATGAACACCTTATCTTTGACAAAGGAGGCAAGGATATACAATGGAAAAAAGACAACCTCTTTAACAAGTGGTGCTGGGAAAACTGGTCAACCACTTGTAAAAGAATGAAACTAGAACACTTTCTAACACCATACACAAAAATAAACTCAAAATGGATTAAAGATCTAAATGTAAGACCAGAAACTATAAAACTCCTAGAGGAGAACATAGGCAAAACACTCTCTGACATAAATCTCAGCAGGATCCTCTATGACCCACCTCCCAAAATATTGGAAATAAAAGCAAAAATAAACAAATGGGACCTAATGAAACTTAAAAGCTTTTGCACTACAAAGGAAACTATAAGTAAGGTGAAAAGACAGCCCTCAGATTGGGAGAAAATAATAGCAAATGAAGAAACAGACAAAGGATTAATCTCAAAAATATACAAGCAACTCCTGAAGCTCAATTCCAGAAAAATAAATGACCCAATCAAAAAATGGGCCAAAGAACTAAACAGACATTTCTCCAAAGAAGACATACAGATGGCTAACAAACACACGAAAAGATGCTCAACATCACTCATTATTAGAGAAATGCAAATCAAAACCACAATGAGATACCATTACACGCCAGTCAGGATGGCTGCTATCCAAAAGTCTACAAGCAATAAATGCTGGAGAGGGTGTGGAGAAAAGGGAACCCTCTTACACTGTTGGTGGGAATGCAGACTAGTACAGCCACTATGGAATACAGTGTGGAGATTTCTTAAAAAACTGGAAATAGAACTGCCATATGACCCAGCAATACCACTACTGGGCATACACACCGAGGAAACCAGATCTGAAAGAGACACGTGCACCCCAATGTTCATCGCAGCACTGTTTATAATAGCCAGGACATGGAAGCAGCCTAGATGCCCATCCGCAGATGAATGGATAAGGAAGCTGTGGTACATATACACCATGGAATATTACTCAGCCGTTAAAAAGAATTCATTTGAATCAGTTCTAATGAGATGGACGAAACTGGAGCCCATTATACAGAGTGAAGTAAGCCAGAAAGATAAAGAACATTACAGCATACTAACACATATATACAGAATTTAGAAAGATGGTAACGATAACCCTATATGCAAAACAGAAAAAGAAACACAGAAGTAAAGAACAGACTTTTGAACTCCGTGGGAGAAGGTGAGGGTGGGATGTTTCAAAAGAACAGCATGTATATTATCTATGGTGAATCAGATCACTAGCCCAGGTGGGATGCATGAGACGAGTGCTCGGGCCTGATGCACTGGGAGGACCCAGAGGAGTCGGGTGGAGAGGGAGGTGGGAGGGGGGATCGGGATGGGGAATACGTGTAACTCAATGGCTGATTCGTGTCAATGTATGACAAAACCCACTGAAATGTTGTGAAGTAATTGGCCTCCAACTAATAAAATAAAATTAAAAAAAAAAATGTATTATGTACTTATAAGTTCTTAAGAGAAGATCTTAAACATTACCACCACCACCAAAAAAAAAGTAATTATGTGAGGAGACAGCAGTATTAACCAGTTTTACTATGAAGGACATTTTGGAAGACATACATGAAACAAACTACAGTTTACATGAGCTTTAAAACATACATATGCTGTGTTTCAATAATATCTCAGGCTATCATACAGAGTAAAGTAAGTCAGAAAGAAAAACAAATATTGTAAATTATTGCATATATATGGAATCCAGAAAATTTTGCAGATTAACCTAATTGAAGGCAGAAATAAAGATACAGACATAGAGAACGTATATGTGGATATGAAGAGGGGTATTGGGGGCTGAGATGAATTGGGAGATTTGGATTGACATATACACATTACCATGTATAAAATAGACAGCTAGTGGGAAGCTGCTGTATAGGACAAGATGCTCAACTCAGTGCTCTGTGATGAGTAGAGGGGTTGGACAGAGGTGGGACGGAGTGAGATCCAAGAGGGAGGTGGGACTAGTGGTAGAGAATCCTCCTGACAATGGGATGCAAGAGACACAGGTTCAATTCCTCTGTTGGGAAGATCCCCACACAGGTGTAGGAAATGGCAACCCAGTCCAGTATGCTTGCCTGAGAAATTCTATGCACAGAGGAGTCTGGTGGGCTATAGTCCATGGGACTGCAGAGTGTAGGACACAACTGAGCATACATATGCACACACGCATGTGCACACGCAAACACACTTACACACATATACACACCATAGCCGATTCACTTGTTCTGCAGCAGAAACTATCACACAATGTAAAGCAACTACATGCCAATAAAAAATAAATGAAAAAAGAAAAGACAAAGAAGTAATAACTTAATAAAGCTGAAATACATGTTAAATAAAGTAACACTGGACAATTTCTCTGGTGATGAGGAAGAAATTGTCAATACCTTTGATGTATGGGAAAAGAGATGCATTTCAGAAATGGTTGACTTCAATTTGTAAACGAAATTCACCCATCATAAACAAAAGTATCTAGTAGAAGTTTCAATGGTTTGCAGGACAGACTCTAAAAACTAGTTTAAATTTTTTGACAAAAGATCTAATGGAGTCATATGAATGAAGCAGGAAATCAGGCCCAAAGTCATGCTAAAATATTGCTTTCCTTCCATTTGAATTTAAATATGGTAACAACATTATCTGCTCTGAGTTGGCTTATTTTTTTCCATGCTCCCTAATTCAGATCCCCAAGTTTGCCATAGTCTCCTATATATATATATATTTATATATTACATATAATATATTTTATATATATATATATATATATATATAAAACATATATATTTTAGTTCATTGCAGCAATGCTTGCCTCTTGTTGGCATTTGGTTATTGTTGTTATGCCCCAGATAAAGTTCCCTTTTGACTATTCTTAAAATAAGCCTGACAGATAATAGACAATAAACATTACACAAATTCTGAGTCTTTTTAAGCAAATGGGCTTTAATGACTAGGCCAAAATACAATTGGTACTTGCATTGAGATGAATAGTGCAGGAGAGATAAACATTAAAACAACCCAGAATGAAAGATGATACATTTCAATTACTAATTCACAAATGTTAAATGTTATACTATTTATTAAATATATATGCCATGTAACATTTGCAATTTTTAAGAGTTGCTAATTTTAAAAATAATTTTGTTAGATAGTTAGAATAGGAAGAAAAGAGTCCAAAATAGTGGTAGCTAAAAGACAAAGAAAGGAAAAAGCCTGTGAAAATAGAAGAAAGGAAAGTCCGAGGACCGGAGTGAGAATCTCAGGTGAAGCAAAGAGTCCTCCTGGCTAGCCCAATTTACATAGTGCAGGATCACGGGGAGAAGAAAAAAACATAAAAAGAAGAGCCAAAATTGAGCCTCTGGCTTCTCTTCTCTTTGTTTCTTTTGTGTTGGCCCACCTTCATGCTTCGAGGATGTATTTTCCTTTGCTTGCCAAATAAAACTGAGCTGTAATACTGAGCAGTAACACTGGTCAATAGTTGCTTCAAAATTTTGCTGTGGCAAGACCAAACTGAGGAAATAACACACCCGCAGCACAAACTGAGCTGTAACACCGAGCTGTAACACTGGTTCATCTGTCACTTCAAATTTTTGCTGTGGCAAGACAGAACCAAGGGAATTACAAACACCCCCAACATCTCTGGCGCCATGACTCAGATTTAACCTGGCTGAAACAACCTTGACTTGGTCCCCATGAGGCAGAGGCCCACCACAGCAGAAGCCCAACTCAGTGAAAGCTCCTGCAGTGGAAGCTTAACATGAAGAAAATCCAGCACAGTGGAAGCGACAAGAAGGTTAGCGTGCTGGAAACTGGGGCAGCAAAAATAAACTCAGCAGAAAGCTCACATGGCTCAGTCTCAGATTCCAGGAGACCTCCGGATAGGAGGGACATATGGCTAACAAAATCTTAATTCCTTTACAAACTTTCATTTCTTGTTTTCTCAAACCCCCTACAAACAGGCGAGTGGCAGTGGGTGTAATTTAGGGATTCTGGCAGGGGCTCCTTAGTAGCTGTTGCCCAAGCATGTGGAGGTTCTTCTGTCCTTAATCTTCTTTGTGCCAAGGACCAAGCCAACGAAAATTGTGAACACGGGTCAGGTATTTAGCAGATTTTCCAGCAGGCATGAAGGGGATTCCTTGGCACATTTTTCCCGCTGCTTTTTCCTCCCATCCTTCAGCTCCTCTCTCCATCTATGCCATTGTTTACAAAGTATTGGGCAGATCATCATATTTCCATTTCTTAAAGTTGTACTTGAAACCATTTACCTAAGATTGGGACTCAAACCCACGTGGCAGGGACTCTGTGCTTTGCTTAGTCACTCACTCATGTCCAACCTGGACCTGAGCCTGGCCAAAGCACATGGTGCCTGGTTTCAGGACCTAATGAAGCTCAGGTTCTTGATGTCTCACTGAAGAAAAAAAAAAAATCATTGACAGACACAGCGATAGATAAAAGGTAGATTTGACTGGATTCAGAGAGAAGCACACTTCAAGAGTGTGGGCCATCACAGGGGAATACAGTGGCCATGGAATGTGGTGTGGTTAGTTTTCAAGAGCTGAATGATTTCATATGCTATTGAGTCGGAGGATCATTCCAACAATTGGGGAACCACTTACTGCTCATCTTTTAACAGTGACTTGGAACTGTTCTGGCACCTCTGGGTGTGTCATTTAGCTTATAGTTTGAGGATTAAGGTTTAGCTGAATTTGACTTGTCTGTCATCTTGAACCATTTGATTTGATGTGCCCTGCCCCTCCTGTTTCACCCTCTTTTTCTGAGCCCCGCCCAGGCCCACAGTGTTGTCTCTACAATCTTCTAGAGGGACAACCAGAAAATAGCTGGCCCTTGGGAGGGAAATACTGAATAATATCTAATCCCTCTAGATATTCAGGCCTTCATCTTCCATGTTTCCTACAACATGTGCAACAACAGCATCTCTCAGTAAACCCGCTAGGGTGGGTGACAGTCATACAATGCCTGCCAGAAGCCCATCTGTAGGTGGCATCCCTTCAAGGACAACTGGGCTTCCAGGGATAATGTTTGCCACTTTGAGAGTTAGCCCTGCAGGCTGTTTGGGCACAAACCCTTACCACTCTTCTCCTAAAGTTACAAACATATCCCTGGATCAAATCTCCACTTCACTTTTATGGAACATTTGGTTTGTTGCCTCTTATCAATTTGTTCTTAAACCACTTACTAACTCCTACAGCAAGGATCCTGCCCCATTTTGGCAATATCGTTCCACCCCACTTATTATTTAAAGTGCTCTTAATGCCCCTAACAGGACCAGATAAACCATGCCTTTGTCATTACTTCTGTTATTACCTAAAGTGGGTCTATGACAACGAAATGCTTACCACTGGAAACACCCTAAACTGCTCTTATGTAGGACTAGGGGAGGAAATCAGGGACTTACATTCCCTCAGAGCAATAAAAGAATAAGGCTGTTTCACCAGATTTCCAGTCTCAGGGCACAGGCTTGGATTGCTTTACATCATTTTATCTATTCCTATCCATGGTGGACAAATCAGCAATGAGCTAAGATTACAACCTCTTAACCCTACCCAGCATTGGTCATGCTAGAGACCTTTGTGACACCCAACTCCAGTCCAGGGGTCCCAGGAGATCAACCTGCCTTGACCTGCCTAGGGATCTGGTCCTCAGAAGGTTGTCATGCCTCAACCTGATCAGGGATATGCCAGTCCAGGGATGCAAGGAGGTCTACATGCCTCAACCTGCCCAGGGACCCAATTCTCCAGAGGTCAACTGTCTCGACCTGCCCGATGATTCGATCTCCAGTAGGCTGTCATGCCTCATCCTGCCTGGGGATCTGAACCTTGACCCAGGGACACCCGGCTATCAGGTTGCAACAGTACTTGGTAAGATAAGTTTCAAAAAGACTCACCCCTAAGGAAGTCCATCCATAAAATAGAAGGAGACCTATTAGTTTTTCTCGTTTCTCTTTTCCTCCCTGTCATCACTGTCTTTCAGATGGGAAATAACCAATCCATTTCCCATCAGATGCCCTTGAGATGCATCCTTGATAATTGGAAACTGTTTGATCGTCTAACTCTAAGGAGAAGTTGCTCAAAATTCTTTCGTGCCTCTGCATGGTCACAATATCCTCTGGGGGATAAGGAACACTGACCTGAGAATGGAAAATTAAATTATAATACCATCCTGCAGCTAGACTTATTCTGCAAAAGACGAGGGAAATGGACAGAGATCCCCTATGTCCAAATTTTCTTCCAACTAAGAGATATGAAGGAATTCTGTCTTAAGTATGGGATTGTTGTATGCCCTGAAAGTGAGCTACTTGGCAAAATGGCGACAGGCATAGACAACAAAGAGAAAAAATCCCCCTGTGAAGGCTCATCTTCCATGGCTTCCAAGTTGCCTGGTTCTCCTTCCTTGTATCCAAACGTCCCCATACCCAGGAGCACTCCCTCCACAAAAGCCAAGTTGAGTATGTCCCTTAGTTGAAACTGGAGGAGACCAACCTGGGTCCATAAGCCCTTTTCCCTCTTAGAACTAAGACAGATCAAACAAGACCTGGGAAGCTATACAGATGACCCAGACAAATACATAGATACACCCCACCACATTACCTTGGCCTTTGACCTGATGTGGATGGATATCATGGTCATATTTATTCAAACTTTATCTGACCCTGAGTATGCTAGAGTCTTAAAGAAGACCATAGTTATGCTACGGGGCTTCACATGTCAAATGATAAATACCCAGTGGGGGAAACTGTGGTCCCCTCCTCAGATCCTAATTGGAATTATAATGACCCTGAGCACATCTGGGAAAGGGATCATTTTCTGATCTGTGTAAAGGCAGGGCTAAAAGCAGCACAGTTAAAAGTAATCAGCTACGCCCGTGTCTCAGCAATAACTCAGGAGCCCAATGAGAACACCAATGCCTTTCTGGAAAGGCTAAAAGAAGCTGTCCAAAAGTTTACCAATCTGGACTTAGACTTTTATTAGGGACAGGTGACTTTAAAGGACAAATTCCTGCCCCAGTGGGCATCAGACATTGGGATAAAGTTACAACAGCTACAACAGCAGGACCCTGCTGCCTCTTTACATGAGATGGTCTAGACAGCCATCAATACCTTTTAAAACATGGAACAGGAGAGGGAAGCCAATACCTAGGAAAGGGAGAGAAGGAAAGAGACAAGGCATGCCCAGATGCTGACTGCCCTCCAAAGAAGCCCTATGGCAAATCCCAGGTCCTTAAAGGACAAGACACAAGGCAAATGCCTAATCTGTAGACAGGTGGGACATTGGGCCAAATAGTGTTCAAATTGTGACGTCTCCTAAAATAGCTAACTACAAATGTCATGAGTTGGGACATTGGATGACACTCTGTCCTGGGGACCCAAGAGCCTCAAGGTCAACTGCCAAGTTTTCCCTCATGATGGGTCAACAGAACTGAAGCAGCACACTCCAGCCAGCTCACCTGTCACAGATAACCATCATGGGGCTGGAGCCAAGGGTGCAACTGGATGTGGCAGGTAGGTCCAAGAATTTCTTGGTTGACACAGGGGCTCCTACTCTGTCCTGATCTCCTACTCCAGAGCCTTCTCAGCCCAAATCTGTGCCATTTTGGGTGCCACAGGAAAACGATTCATTGGGTGCCAAACACAAAACGATTCATCCGAGCATTTCTTTGTTGCTGAGATGGAAAAATATTTTTCTACAAGTTTCTGGTGGTCCCCGAATGCCCTACTCTCTTATCGGGAAGAATTTTCCCTGCGCTTGAAATCTTGCACCTATTGTAGTCCTGATAGAAGATGCATTAAAACTCTCTTGTTTGGGAAAACTAAATCTTTTTACTAGCCACCAGGTGAAACAACTCCTGAATGGGAAAGACCATTTATGGATGGCGGCTCAAAGTATCCACAGATATCTAGTAGTGCTCATGGAAAATCCAGGCCTCACTATATCCCCTTATGAGGTTCTTAACCCAGCCACCCTCCTGCCTACCCCAGAGGCTCTCTCCCCTTTCACTCTTGCCTAGAAACCTTGGACCACTGGACAAAACCCCATGAGGGATTATCAGAGTATCCTCTGAACAATCCTGAGGAAAACTGGTACACTGATGGAAGCAGCTTTGTCTTGGATGGACAAAGAAGAACCAGATATGCAGTAGTCTCCAATTTTGAGACCACAGAGGCTAAACATTTGCCACCATGTACTTTAGCCCAATTAGCTGAGCTCATAACCCTGACTTGAGCTTTAGAGCTGGGAAAAGGTAAAAGAGTAGACATTTACACTAATTCCAAGTATGCCTTTCTGGTGCTACATGCACATGCTGTTATTTGGAAAGAAAGAGCCCACTTCACCACCGGAGGGCTCCAAATTAAATATGGTGATCAAATCCTTAGACTCTTGGAGGCAGTCCATCTCCCCACTGAAGTTTCAGTCTCCCACTGTAAAGGACACCAAAAAGGGAGCAAGGAAGTGGCACAAGGGAACCAAGCAGCTGATCAGGCAGCTAAGAGAGCAGCATTACAGAACAAGGACCTAATAGGAATTACCACCTTAGTTTCACAGACTAATTTGCCAGAGACTCCTTTATATACTGAAGGTGAGACTCTTAAAGCTAAGAGTGAGGGATTTCAAGAAGATCATATAGGGTGGTTCCAAAAAGAGGGACTCCTTTTTCTGCCTGGAAACCTCCAATATAAGTTGGTTAACTCCTTACACACCACCCCTCATTTAGGGGAGAAGGTCCTCTAAAGATTACTAGAAAGGTCCTTCAGAGGAACAGGCCTCCAAATGATCTACTCTTGTCCCACTTGACAATTAAACAACCCCCAAGGAGCTTGAAGATCCCGGCTGACCCAGTTCATCCAATGGCGTGGGACTTAGCCAGGAGAGGACTGGCAGATGGACTTCACCCAGATGCCAGTTTCTCAAGGGTATAGATAACTATTAGTCCTGATAGATATATTCACAGGATGGATTGAAGGCTTTCCCACCCAGACTGAGAAGGCGGAGGAAGTGGTAAAAAAGTGCTCCATGAAATCATTCTGAGATTTGGTTTGCCCAGGTCATTACAAAGTGACAATGGGACACCATTTACTTCTAAGGTCACCCAAGGGGTCTCTAAAGCATTGGGCATTACTTGTTATCTCCATGGTGCCTGGAGGCCCCAGTCTTCAGGAAAAATAGAAAGAGCCAATCAATTCTTAAAATCAGTGATATAAAAGATAACCCAGGAGACCTTCTTGGAATGGAAGGAGGCTTTACCAATAACTCTTATCCGTACCCATATTGCCTTTAACGTACAAGTTGGTCTTAGTCCTTATGAGATGCTATATGGGAGACCTTTTGCTTATGTCAGTGACCTCTTCCTAGATCCAGATGCTGAGACACTCTGGTCTTATACCATGGCCACTGGGAAATTTCAACAGGATATACGCTTTTGGGGTGTCAACCAGGACCCAAAAGAGTCTAAAGAGCCACCACTATATGCTCCAGGGATACAAGTCCTAATTAAAGTCTGGAAAGATGGGTCCCCAAAGGCTCAACTCCAGCCCACATGGAAGGGCCCCTACCTTGTAATACTTTCTATCCTCCACAGCAGTCAAGTTACCAAGACATGACTCCTGGATTCACTACTCATGAGTCAAGCCATGGAAGAAAGCAGAAGAGGACACTCAGATCTCCCTGGGAGATCTCAGATACCTATTCAAGACTACAAATGAGTGCCATTCTAATGAACACTCCCAAAATTAGGTTTCTGGGGATAAACTTTCTCAGGATGGCTCTAAAAAGCCAACACAGCTTGGCAGGGGTTGTACTCCAAAATAGACAGGAGACAAATCTCCTGATCCTTGAAAAAGAAAATCATTCAGACCCTACAGGATCTCAAAGTACAAGCTGTAGCATTCTCAGGGGGGCTATAATCTCTCTTTGAGCTGTCTTTTTCCTGGCAATAGGGAAATTTGGAGTTGGCTAATGTCCCTACTAATCCCTGTTATCATCATATTGATGCTGTTTAAGATTGCTCCATATATTATCAATTGTCTAACCCATTTTGTCTCTGCCCAGATAAGAAGTTATAACATGCAGTGCCAGTTCAACAAGGATATGCAAAACTACACCTGACCACAGAAAATATCACTCACTCTTAGATGGACACCGCTGTAAGGACTCTGAGGCTTGAGACTAGCAAGAGGGGGAGGCCCAATGCCCCTCGCCATTCCAGTTCAGCAGGAAGTAGCCAGATGCCACTATATCCAAATAATTGGGCCTCCCATCTTTTGGGGAGAATGTTAGGTAGTTAGGATAGGAAAAGGGAGTTCAAAATAGCAGTAGTTAGATGACAAAGAAAGGGAAAAGCCCACAAAAATAGAACAAAGGAAAGTCTAAGGGCCAGAGTGAGAACCTTAGGTAAAGCAAATAGCCCCCCTGGCTAGCCCAATTTACATAGGGCAAGCTCAGAGGGAGGAGAAAAAACATAAAAAAAGGAGGCAAAATTGATCCTCCGGCTTTTCTTCTTTTCATGTCTTTTGGGTCAGCCCACCCTCATGCCTCAAGGAGATATTTTCCTTTGCTTGCCAAGTAAAACTGAGCTGTAACACTAGGCTGTAATACTGGTGCATCTGTCACTTCAAATTTTTGCTGTGCCGAGACAGAACCAAGGAAATTACAAACTCCTCTGACAATTTTAATACAACAAGATATATTTAACATCAAAGTGACACTGAGAATCAGCCAACTAGCAAGGATTTAGAAGCTATTTTAGAAATTTATGGGGATCTACACTGGTCATTTGCAGTACACATATCTGTTATTTTGTTACAAATTTGTGAACTTTGGCAAGTTTCTGGATTCACGTATAATAATAGCACCTGACAATAATGACACCTACATACATGCCAAAGATTATTCTATAGGTAGTATATTTGTTAATACTAGACAGTACTATAAATAAATGCTGTAATCATTTCTATTTTTTAATTAATTAAATTTTAATTGAAGGATAATTACTTTATAGAATTTGTTGTCAAACCTCAACATGAATCAGCCATAGGTATACACATATCCCCTCCTTTTGAACCTCTCTCCCATCTCCCTCCCCATCCCACCCTTCTAGGTTGATACAGAGCTCCTGTTTGAGTTTCCTGAGCAATAGAACATGGAATATTACTCAACCATACAAGGGAATATTACTCAGCTGTAAAAAGGAATGCATTTGAATCAGTTCTAATGAAGTGGGTGAATCTAGAACCTATTATACAGAGGGAAGTAAGTCAAAAGAAAAGAATAAATATCATATTCTAATACATATATACAGAATCTAGAAAAATGGTACTGAAGAATTTATTTACAGGGTAGCAATGGAGAAACAAACATAATCATCTCCATTTTTGAGATGAGGAAATTGAAGGTAAAAATCACTTTCTAATTTTTTTACACTGAGTATAATTGGAAGGCCACATTTCACACCCTTACTCTCTGGTTCCTGGATCAGCTAATTTCTGATACCCATTAATATGTCTGAAATTCTGCTTTGTGTGTAATTATTGTGCTGTTATAAAACTGAACTTGATAAAGATGCACTTATAATACTCTAGGTGCAGCAAAATCTCTAAATACTTACATGCAGCATTGTATCAGTGAAGTCAAATAGGCATAGTCTGGCAATTCTGTAGTTGTAGAATACTATTTTTGGCAACTATATCATTACTACTCTTTTGGAAATAAATATATAATTGTTGACAGTGATACACATTGGATTGAGTGATTCCTAGCAATGTGGCTTCCCTGTGTTTTTCCAGTTCAATGATAATATAATAAAATGAATAATAAATTTGTTATAACAAATAGCAGTACTCTTATGATTTTCATATAAAACATGAATTAAGCTACTGTGAGAGAGCAGCATGCAAACATCAGGAAATAACAGCAAAGAGAGAGAGGGATAGAGAGAAAACAGAGGAAGAAAGGAAGTAAGATGGGAAAAAAAGAGCCAGTGAAAGGATTAAAAGTCATAATATGGCAATTCTATCTATTGATCAGCTGTGTACATGCCATAAAGGAAGACTGCCACGTCTGTCACCAGTCTCAGCTCTTGGGCACTTAACATAGTGATAGAATATAGCCTCATGGAGTGTGAATTTCATTTTTAAAGTTAGTGTGCTTGTTAAAGTAAGATGGTTTCAATTACTTTACCTGGAGCTTAAATAAAAATTATGTTTCAGAATGGAAGAGAAAAAAGTTGATAAAAATTTTTGAGAAACCTTATGTTTTATTAAAACATCTAAATATGGTCACCATATTTAAATATAGTGTTGCAGGAAAAGTTGAAATTAAAATTTAAAGGACTTAAAATTTCACCTGGAAGTATACATTCAAGTAGCATTTCTCACTAATTTCTCTTTTCCAAACTGCTTTTGGAATAACACAAAAATTCTTCCTTACCTACAAAAAACTACTTGTATAAGTTTAATTTACAAACCATAGACTACACCAAGATAAATGGTCATAAAGACTCAATTTTTAGCCAGATTACTGAGGTCAGATAAATTTCAAATTTCTAGAAATCATAGGTAAAAATATTTGATGGGAAATACATAATGTTATTATGTCAAATTTGAGTCAAATGCATCTCTTCAGATGCCACTCTTTTCCAACTGTAATTTTCACTTGTCTTCAGTATTTGATCTTAGTATGCTTATGTATTCACGTTTTCTTAATCTTTTCATAAATTGCTTGGGTTACAATTTTTTAAATTCTACTTTAACACATTTAGGTCATTTCTAATTCCACTCTCTGCTTTGACTCTTTGCGACCCCATGGATTGTAGCCTGCCAGGCTCCTCTGTCCATGTGCTTCTCTAGGAAAGAATACTGGAGTGGGTTGCCATTTCCTTCTCCAGGGGTTCTTCCCGACACAGGGATCAAACCCAGGTCTCCACACTGCAGGCAGACTATCATCTGAGCCACCAGGGAAGGCTTTGTATGTTACATAAAACTTACTTCCTACATGAAGGACTAACTTGCTGTCTTAAATTGTATTTCCTTGACTAATTTCAAAGTTAGACACCGCTTCTTTATTGAAAACTGTACTACTACTCTAAAACTGTATATCTACATATTTTGATTTGTTTCCCCACCTTAGTGACTTGTTTAGCCCTTTTCTTTCTTAAAGGTAAAAAAAAAAAAAAAACAGTATGCAATTCAGATGCACAATAATACTTAAAATATCAAGCAATGAGTCAAAAATACTAAAATGCAAAGTAGGAAAATATTATCTAAAAATCAAGAGAAAAAATTAGTCAAAATAAAATGGACCCAGAAATTACAAAGATAATGAAACTAGCTGACAATGACTATAAAGAAATTACTATAAATAAGGTCATGATTATAAAGAAACAATGAATAGAAAATAAAAGCTATATAAAGGTAAATGAAACTGCTAGAGATGAATATAAAATCTGAAATAAAATATTCACTAGTTTTGATTAACAGTTTGGACACTGCAGAGAAAAATAAAGTGAATTGAAGACATGGCAATAAAATTAGAATTAAACAGAGAGGAAAATGTTGAAAATTTAACTTAATTTCAGTGAACTGCAGAAAAATATTGACCAGTTTAGGATAAATACTATTTGGTTCCAAAGGAGAGGAAAAGAGTAGTAAAATGTTAGAAAAAGTAATGACTGAATATATTCAAAATTTGTTTCAATGCATAAAAACTTCAGTGAAGGAAGTTATGGGATGCAGATAAGAGAAACATACTCTGTCCACATCTAAGAGCATACTTTAGGGTGAAAATAAAATAAAATAGAAATAAAATGCATTTCTCCTAAGACTGGGAATAAGGCAAGAATATCCATTTCAATATTTCTATTCATCATTTTAGTGAGCATCATTAAGCCAGTGGAAAAAAGCAATAAAAACAAATTACATAGAGACTAGAAAGAAAGAAGTAATATGTTCTTTATCTCACATACATTATGTAGTCAGAAAATTTTCACAGAGCTCTGCACATTTTGCATAAAGGATCAGTTATTAAATATCTTAGTCTTTAGGCCATCAGTCTCTTTGGCAGCAACTCAACTCTGAAACTGTAATTTGAAAACTGCTATAAACAAATGTAAACAGATGGCTGTGGTTGTATTCCCACAAAATTTAGGTTGTAAAAACAGACCAGTGGTATCAGCAAAAATGGAGGTGTGAAAGCTTCACCAGGTGCCTCAGTGGTAAAGAATCCACCTGCCAGTGCAGGAGATGCAGGAAAGAAGGGTTCTATCTCTAGGTTGGGAAGATCCCTTGGAGTAGGAAATGGCAACCCACTCTAGTATTCCTGCCTGGAAAATCTCATTGACAGAGGAGCTTGGAGGGCTACAGTCCACGGAGTTGCACAGAGTCAGGCATGACTCTGTCAGATACTACTGAGCACAGCACAGTTTGTTCTTGTTGACAGGGAACTGTAGGTTCCATCCCTCCTCAGGAACAATAAAACACATGGCAAACTGCCAGAAACAACATTCCTGGGCCTCTGGAAGATATTTACAGCAACAAAGCAAATGCTTAATCAGAATAAAGGCCACTGAAAGAGAGTAAGATATTTTTGTGATGTGCTAACTAACCCTCACCTTCAACACTTCTCCTCATGGTGGTTATCTTGAAGGTAGTAGCCTGTGTCCTCATGTGGACAGATAATTCTTGAGGGAGCAGAACAGACTTTGTGTCTTGCTTCTCATCCTGCCAACTATAGCAATTATATCACTGATTCTGTTCCTGATGTCAAGTGTCTTGCTGCTCACACTGTCTGCCCTGTTTGCTGAACCCAGGGAAGGCAAGGTGTGAGCCAGGAGTCTGGAAGGAAACTCGAGGAGCCATGGCAACTGCAGACACTTTTATTCTTTCCTGGCTGACAAGCAGCCACAGCGTAACCCTAACACAACACAACCTCTCTCCTGGCCAATGCAACAGCTGTAGTATTCTCTCATTTCGTGGTTGACCCAACGGACACAGCTGTGATGCAGCAGTAATGCCGCCACTTGCTAGGTGGAGGTCGTACAGGTATACTGCACAAAGATGCCCAAGACCAAGCAAGTACCTCATGGCACGCATGCGCTGGGCTGTGAGCTCAGCTGTTAACATAATCTCTCTTTACAAAACGTGGGGCAAGAGTCTGACCACGCCATCTTGGCTAATTTTCTGTCTCCCCACACTTCTTAGCAAGGGCATGGTATTTATGTATTTGTAATTGACTGGTGTTGCCAACCCTCCCCTAGGACTGCCACTGGGGGATACCCTTATCAGGTGAGAGACACTTTGCAGTCCTTAAAATACAGTGAAAGCCAAATTGGGGGGGGGGGGGAGGGGATGCTCCTGAGGGGAGGGGGCACAAGGGATGTGAACCAACAACAAAGCAAACAGTGAACACACTAAATTATGAGAGGAGAAGACAGAAATGAGTGTTTCGAGGGAATAGCGATTACTCTCAGAACAAACAAGAAATATAAGCTAGGCAGAGTGGTAAATGTCCTGGTTCAGCACTAAAGGATTGCCCAGAATCAATACTCAAAAACTCACGGAGTATTATTTCTTTTCTTACTTTGTTTTTCTTTTCCTTAACCGTGTTTCTTTCACTTTTGTTTTCCTCTATCTTGTTTCTTCCTCCCTCCAGCCCTTTCTTTCTTGCTTGCTAGCTCTTCTTTCTCAGTCTTTTTTTTTTCTTTTGCTCACCATAATATTAAAATTGTCCATTGTTATAACAACAACAAAAATTAGTTAACAGGCAGGAAATAGAAAAATTCACAAATATGTGGAATTCAACGACACGTTCCTAAACAACCAATATGTCAAAAAAAAAAAAAAAAAAATCACTGGGGAAATTAGAAAATACTTCAACATGAATAAATATGAAGAAATAACACACCCAAACTCAAGGGATTCAATAAAAGCAATAATCAGAGGGAAGTTTATAGTTGTAAGAGCCTAAATTAAAAAGCTCAAATCAACAAATTACCTTTATATCTTCAGAAAATAGAATTTTTTTAAAAATTAGAGTAATAAAAAAACAGGCTTCCCAGGGGGCACTAGTGGTAAAGAACCCCCTGCCAAAGTAGGAGACATAAGAGGCACAGGTTCCATCCCTTAGCCAGGAAGGTCTCCTGGAGGAAGGCATGGCAGTTTACTCCAGTATTCTCCCCTAGAGAATCCCATGAGCAGAGGAACCTGGCAGAATACAGTCCACGGGGTCTCAGAGAGTCAGATACGACCGAAGCAACTTAGCATAAGTGCGCACACATAAAGCAAAACAAGCAGAAGGAAATAAAGACTACAGTGGAGATAAATAAAAAGTACAATAGAAAAACAATATAGAAAAGTATTAAAACTAATAGTTGGGTCTTTGCAAAGAACAAAATCGACAAACTCCTAGACTGACTAAGAAAATGAGAGAGTATGGAAGTAACTAAAAATTGGAAATTAATATAGGAACAATACTAACATTTTTATAGAAAAAAGTATAAAAGGATCGTAAGAGAACACTATGTACAATTGCCCAGGGTATTAGTTTTCTAAAGGGCTTCCAAAGTAACAAAGACTGGGTAGCTGACAAGATAAACTTATTATCTGGTTTCTGGAGACCAGCAGCCTAAAATTGCATGTTTTCAGGGTCATACTCACATTGAAACATATGGGAGAATCTTTACTATCATTTTTCTGGATTCTGATAGCTTTCTGCCAATCTTAGGTGTTCATTGGTACATAGATGTGTGTGCATGCTCAGTTGCTAAGTCATGTCCAACTGTTTTAGACCCCATGGACTATAGCCCAACAAGATCCTCTGTCCATGGGGTTTTCCTGGCAAGAATACGGGAGTGAGTTGCCATTTCCTCCTCTAGGGTAACTTATACATTACTCAAAATCGCTTTCCTCACATGGCATTTTCTACATGTTTCTTTATATAATCTCTCTGTGCATGTTTAATTCTGAATTTCTGTTTCTGTAAGAACACCAGCCATAGTGGATGAGGGCCCACTCTGCTGCTGCTGCTAAGTCGCTTCAATAGTGTCCAACTCTTGACAACCCTATAGACTGTAGCCCAGCAGGCTCCTCTGTCCATGGGGTATAATTTCCAAATAAGTGCCACATGCTGATGAGGGACAAGGTGAAGATGCTTGATTTTTGCCACTATTTCCCATTGTACTGGAAGTTCTAGCCAGAGAAATAAATAAAACAAAACTAAGCTGGAAAGTAAGAGGTGAGACTATATCTACTTGCAGATAACATGATCCTATAGGTAGAAAAATACAAAAAATACAAGGAGTACACTCACAGAACATATGCTACCAAAGCTAATAAACGGATTCAGCAAAGTTACAGAGTACAAGATAAACTCAAACAAGTCAGTTGTATTTCTGTACCCTAGAAATAAACAATTGGAAAGGAAATTAAGAAAACAACTCAATTTACAAGAGTATTCAAAAGAATGACATATCTAAGAGTAAGTTAAACAATGAGGATTAAAGATGTATACACTGAGAGCTATACAATATTGTTAAAATAAAGAATACTCAAATAAATGAAAGACATCCACGTTCATGGATTGGAAGACTTGATATTGTTAAGGTGACAATGCAACCCAAATTTATTTATAGTTTCAATGCAGTCTCTACTTAATTTATTGAACCATTATTTCAAAGGCTTTTTTTTTTTCCTTTTTTTTTTTTTTTTTGGCAAAAATGTAAAATCCAATTCTCAAACTCCTCTGAATTTGAATGGCATTCACAATAGCCAAAACAATCTTGAAAATAAGATCTAAGCATTGATAATTTTACATTTCTAAACTTATGATAAATGTACAGTTATCAAGACTTTGTAATACTGCCACAAGTATAGAAATAAATCAATGGAACATAATTAAACTCATTGTTGTGGTTCAATCTCCCAGTTGTGTTCGATTCTTTGTGACCCCCATGAACTGCAGCAGGGCAGACCTCCCTGTCCCTCATCATCTCCCAAAGTTTGCCCAAATTCCTGACTGTTGCATCAGTGATGCTATTCAACCATTTTATCTTCTGGCACCCTCTTTTCCTTCTGCCCTCAGTCTTTCCCAGCATCGGGGACTTATCCAGTGCTTCAGCTGTTTGCATCAATTGACCAAACTACTGGAGGTTCAGCTTGAGCATCAGTCCTTCCAATGAGTATTCAGGGCTGATTTCTCTTAAGATTGATTGGTTTGATCTCTTTGCTCTCCAAGGGACTTCCAGGAGTCTTCTTCAGCACCACAATTCAAATTTGTCAATTCTCTGGCACTTTGCCTTCTTTATGGTTCCTCTCTCGCAACCACACTTGACCATGGGAAGACCATAGCTTTGACTATATGGATCTTTGTCAACATATCTATGTTTAAATTATTTTTAACAAGGGTACCATAACCATTCAATGAGGCAAGAAAAGTTTCTTCAGCAATGGTTCCTGGATAACTGGTAATCCATTTGCCAAAAAATGTTCTTAGACCCTTAATTCATACTACATACAAAGTCAATTCTAAATGGAGTAATAATCTAAATATAAGAGTTAAAACAATAAAACTTTTAGGAGAACACATAGAAGTAAATATTTATGACTTTGGGCTTTGAAATGGAGTTTTAGATATTACATCAAAATCTTGAGCTTCAAAAGAGAAAAAAACAGGTAAACTCAACCTCATCAAAATTAAGAATTTTTTTTTAACATCAAAGGGTATTTCTGAGAAAGTGAAGAAACAATGTACAGGACAGGAGAAAATGTTTGCAAATCATAAATCTGATATGGGTCTAGAAGCAGAAAAAGGCAAGAAAAATTAATTCTCCACTAGTTCCTCTCGAGAGTAATTCAGAGTTTTAATGTCTTGATTTTAGCTAAGTGAAATCTACTTCAGATTATTGACATCCACTAACTAATATAATAAGTATTTTTAAAAATTTAAGCTGCTAAATTGGTGGTATATTTTCAGTAGCAATAGGGAATTAATGTTTCCTAACCAGGTAACATCTGACAGCTAATTTAACCCATGACTTAATCTATATGTCAAAAATAAAGATAATAAGCATAATAAACTCAACAATTTATTAGCAAGATGAATGAAGTAATGCATACAAAATCCTTATCTCCATAACAAGCAATTGGATGTGTTTAATAACTGTTCATTTACTCAGTGACATTAATCAAGAATCTACCATATGTTAGAAATGCAAAAATGCAAAATAATTGTCTGATGATGTCTTACAAGTAGCTAAGAAATGAACAGAAGCAAAAGGCAAAGGAGAAAAGGAAAGATACATCCATATGAATACAGAGTTCCAAAGAACAGCCAGGAGAGATAAGAAAGCCTTCATAAGTGATCAATGCAAAAAATAGAGGAAAACGATAAAATGGGAAAGACTAAAGACCTCTTCAAGAAAATTAGAGAACCAAGGGAACATTTTGTACAAAGATGGGCACAAGAAAGGACAGAAATGGTATGGATCTAACAAAAGGAGAAAAAACTAGGAAGTGGCAAGAATGCACAGAAGAACTGTACAAAAATGATCTCAATGATCCAGATAATCATGATGGTGGATTACTTACCTAGAGACAGACATCCTGTAGTGCAAAGTCAAGCGGTCCTTAGGAAGCATCACCAGGATCAAAGCTTGTGGCAGTGATGGAATTCCAATTGAGCTACTTCAAATCATAAAAGATGATGCTGTTAAAGTGTTGCACTCAATATGACAGCAAATTTGGAAAACTCAGCAGAGACCACAGGACTGGAAAAGGTCAGTTTTCATTCCAATCACCCCCAAAAAAGGCAATGTCAAAGAATGTTCAAACTACTGCACAGTTGCATTCATCTGACATGTTAGCAAAGTGATGGTCAAAATTCTCCAAGTTAGGATTCAACAGTACATGAACCAAGAACTCCCAGATGTTCAAGCTGAATTTAGAAAAGCCAGAGGAACCAGAGATCAAATTGCTAACATACATTGGATCACAGAAAAAGCAAGAGAGTTCCAGAAAAATATCTACTTCTGCTTCATTGACTATGCTAAAGCCTTTAACTGTCTGGGTCACAACAAACTGTAGAAAATTCTTCAAGTGATGGGAATACCAGACCACTTTACCTGCCTCCTGAGAAACCTGTATACAGGTCAAGAAACAACAGCTAGAACTGGACATGGAAAATAGACTGGTTCAAAATTGGGAAAGGATTTCATCAAAGCTGCATATTGCCACCTTGCTTATTTAACTTATATGAAGAGTACATCATGCAAAATTCCAGGCTGGATGAAGCACAAACTGGAATTAAGACTGCTGGGAAAAATACAACAACTTCAGATATGCAAATGACACCACCCTTATGGCAGAAAGAGAAGAGGAACTAAAGAGCCTCTTGGTGAAAGTGAAAGAAGGGAGTGAAAAAACTGACTTAAAATTCAACATACAAAAAATGAAGATCATGGCATCTGGTTCCATCACTTCATGGCAAATAGATGGAGAAACAATGGGAAAAGTGACGGACTTTATTTTCTTGGGCTCCAAAATCACTGCAGATGGTGACTACAGCCATGAAATTAAAAGATGCTTGCTCCTTGGATTCTTGGGTCAAAGCTTTGATGATTTTGAACTGTGGTGTTGGAGAAGACTCATGAGAGTCCCTTGGACAGCAAGGAGATCTAACCAATCCATCTAAAGGAAATCGGCCCTGAATATTCATTAGAAGGACTGATGCTGAAGCTGAAACCCCAATACTTTGGCCACTTGATGTGAAGAACTGACTCGTTTGAAAAGACCCTGATGCTGGGAAAGATCGAAGGCAGGAAAAGAAGTGGACAACAGAGGATGAGATGGTTAGATGGCATCGCTGATTCAATGGACAGGAGTTTGAATAAACTCCGGAAGTTGCTGATGGACAGGGAGCCCTGGTGTGCTGCGATTCATGGGGTCGCAAAGAGTCGGACACGACCGTGCAACTGAACTGAAGTGAACTGCTCCTTGGAAGGAAAGCTATGACCAACCTAGACAGCATATTAAAAAGCAGAGGCATTACTACGCCAACAAAGGTCCATATAGTCAAAACTATGATTTTTCCAGTAGTCATGTATGGATGAGAGAGTTGGATCATAAAAAGACTGAGAGCCAAGAATTGAAGATTTTGGACAGTGGTGATGGAGAAGACTCTTGAGAGTCATTGGACTGCAAAGAACTCAGACCAGTCAATCCTCAAGAAATACATCCTGAATGTTCATTGGAAGGACTGATGTTGAAGCTGAAGCTCCAATATTTTAGCCACCTGATGTGATGAGCTGACACATTAGAAAAAATCATGAGGCTGGGAAAGATTAAAGGTAGGAAGTTAAGGGGATGATAGAGGATGAAATAGTTGGATGGCATCACTGATTCAATGGATATGAGTTTGAGCAAGCTCTGGGAGATGGTGAATGACAGGGAAAACTTGCATGCTGTAGTCCATGGGTTTGCAAAGAATATGACATGACTGAGTAACTAAACAACTATGTATTAGCTTCTATTCTAACGGCTGAAAATACAGAAGTGAACAAAAGCGAAAAAATAATGTTCTCATGTTACTTAAACTCTAGTAATAGCTTACGTTTTTAAAACTTAATCGTACTTAAGTTTTTCTGTATTGATCATTTTTCTAAATGTTTTACATATATTAATTCATGCAGTTTTCACAACCATATAATTTCTATTATCACTCTTGCTTTACAAATTAGAAAATTAACTTGCCCAGTGTAAGTTGGAGACCTAGAGTGTGAATCCAGACCACTTGTCCTGGAATGCATGTTCATAAATTTTATGTTTTCCTACCTCATATTGTACTCTGATTATATTATTATAATTATAAAATTTAATGTTTATAGTGAAGGACTTTATCACGACCTGATAAAATGTGTTTAGATATAGTAAATAATGAAAATTTTGCTTTTTGGAGGATAAGCTGATGACAATGATAATGAATTAAATTAGCAACTGATAACAGCACAGTCATAAAAAGTTCACCACTTAATCCATTATTCCAAACAGCATATAGTTTATTTAGGATATAAAGATAAAATATTGAGTGACAGCTTGATATTGGTAGTATACATGATTCTGATATTTGAAAAATAATTTTTGAGACCAAAAGAGCATGTGGAAAGTAGGCATTTGAAGATTTCTGGGATAAATGTTGAGTAATTTTTACTAAAGTATTCTTTGTCTTATTTTCATACTTTAATGACAACTGTAGGAAGACAAATATACTCCTAAATATTGAATATGGTTTTCCTTTAAGCTATGCTTTTGAGGAACTCTACACTTTTCTATCTCTAAAGTAAAAGTGAAGTCGCTCAATCATGTCTGACTCTTTGTGACTCCATGGACTGTAGCCTACCAGGCCCCTCCGTCCATGGAATTTTCCAGGCAAGAATACTGGAGTGGATTGCCATTTCCTTCTCCAGGAGATTCTCCAACCTGGGGATCGAACCTGGGTCTCCTGCATTGCAGGCAGACGCTTTACCATTTGAACCACCAGGGATTTTGCATTTGCTTTATTTAGTTTTGTCATTCTTCTAGGTTTTTTTCTACTTCTACTTTACCATCATGTGACTTGTTTCTGGCTTTTTTAAAGCCATCATGTAACCACTTAAGAATACACATTTTTCTAAATTCCATATATATGTGTTAGTATAATGGTCTTTATCTTTCTGGCTTACTTCATTCTGTATAATGGGCTCCAGTTTCATCCAGCTCATTAGAACTGATTCAAATGAATTCTTTTTAATGGCTGAGTAATATTCCATGGTGTATATGTACCACAGCTTCCTTATCCATCCGTCTGCTGATGGGCATCTAGGTTGCTTCCATGTCCTGGCTATTATAAACAGTGCTGCGATGAACATTGGGGTGCATGTGTCTCTTTCAGATCTGGTTTCCTCAGTGTGTATGGTGAAACAGATCACCAGCCCAGGTTGGATGCATGAGACAAGTGCTCGGGCCTGGTGTACTGGGAAGATCCAGAGGGATCGGTTAGAGAGGGAGGTGGGAGGGGGGACCGGGATGGGGAATACATGTAAATCCATGTCTGATTCATGTCAATGTATGACAAAAACCACTACAATATTGTAAAGTAATTAGCCTCCAACTAATAAAATAAATGAAAAAAAAAAAGAATACACATTTACATGAAAGATGTTTAAACCACATTGAGAGAGTATTTAAAATTTTATGAAAGAAGAAACACAGTAAGATATTTCTATATTTATAAATAACCACAATATGTATATTTAAATATTAGCTTGCTATATATGCTTGGGCATATATAAATATATGCAAACATATCATATTTTATATATAACCTTACAGAAAAAACATAAGTAAATATATATGATGCTTAAAAATAGCTGTTTTTCAATAATGAAATTAAATTTTTCCTTATTTCTTCTATTTTTAAATTTTTCTACAATGAACAACCCATTGTACATAATTTTAAAGAGAAAATGGTTGAAATATTAACTTGTTGATCAACAGTGTACAGTGCTACAGGAGATCAAATTTTGCTACAGAGTAACAGCTATTCATTGGCCTTAGCAGTGAGAGAGTTTGTTGAAAATTTATGAGTAGTTTGAAAAGACTATGATGACTGAGACCACTGTAAGAATTAAGAGGCATTTATGCATCAATCATTCCACAATAAATTCCTTTAAAAAATTAAAAGAAAAAATGAAGTAATTAGTAGTGAACATTCTTCAAATGTGTGAATCTAGGTCCTGTTTTTCCAGAGAGGAGAGATTTGATATATACTTATGCTGATTTGTGAGAATGGTTGAAGTTATAGATAAGAGGGAATATACTTGATAAATAAGATTTTTGAGGAGAAAAAGAGTAGATGGTATTTAGTTCACACATACAGTGTTAGTCGTTCAGTTGTGTCAGACTCTTTGCAACCCCATGGACTGCAGCCCACCAGGCTCCTCTGTCCATGTTATTCTCCAGGTAAGAATACTGGAGTGGGTTGTCATTTCCTTCTCCATCATACATAGAGAGACAGATCTTTTTTGAAAAGAGAACACTTTTATCCAATTAACATGAATGAAGACAACTGACATTAAAAAAATAAAGAATGGGATATAGATTTTGATGTAGGAAAGAAATAGAGAGTATGGTATTTTGAAATATTTGCAGACTCAAATATATCTTTCCTTTTGTTCTATAATTTATGTATAAGGAGCAGCATGTTTTTCTTGATGTAACAATAAATGCTCATGGAGAATCTTGGCTTATGTTTTGTTTATGATTCAGAGAAATTAGAGAACTCCAAATTAAAGTCTGGACTTCTGTCTTGTTTTCAAATATTGAAATTGTTATTTTGCAGATTCTAAAAATTCCCATAATAGCAATACTTTTGAAAATCACAAGCCTGGGACAAGTTAAGCTTTTTCACTTGGGGTGGGGGCGATGCATTTTAAGAAATCTATAGTCCTGCATGGACTGCTCCAATCTCTGCTGCACATCGCTGCATTCTACTTCATAAAACCTATGCAATTTTTTCTTATAGTATGTAATCAATTAGAATGCTGGGAACTATCAGTTATATTAACAAAAAAAGATGCCTACTGTTTAGGCAGCAGAGGAATACCATTGCTCTCTTCCCCCCAAATCAGTAACCTATATGTGGGAATGTGGAGGGAGGGCCAATTATCTGCTGTGTTCTTTGATGAGGCCCTTATATCTCAAAGCTACATTCAGAAAAGCTAGAATCTCCCATGAACTTTGTGGGTAGTCAGACTGATAAATTTGTAAGGCTGAAGTATACATTAACAGTAACAGTTATCTTTGGACTCAAGTTCCAAATCAATGTTAGATTTATTTTCTTATATAGTTGACCATTTCCCTTTAATTGTGTTTTCAGTAATATTTTAATGGAAGTTTAGAGATGAATATGTCAGGTTTCAGTATGCCAAAGTAATGTAATTTCCCTAAGTATAGCTCAGTGGTAAAGAATCTGTCTGCAATGCAGGAAAGGTAGATTCGATTCCTGGGTCAGGAAGATCCCTTGCAGGAGGAAATGACAACCAACTCCAATATTCTTGCCTGAGAAATCCCATGGACAGAGAAGCCTGGTGGGCTACAGTCCATGGGGTCACAAGAGTCAGACATGAGTTAGCAACTAAACTACCACCACCAGCACTGAGAGTATATTTCTTACCAGTTTAGCCCCACTTTTTCCTCTAGGCATTCTGTGCCCTCTGTTTCTCTTAGTGAAATACATGTCTAATGAGAAGGTACAGAGTGAGGGATATGGAGAGATATGTGCGATGTGGAAGAAGAGAGGGAAGAGAAATGGGAATGGGTTCTCATAACCTAATAATATAACACATTTATTTGCTCAGATGATGGATCTGAAAAATAAATAGCAGAAAATCTTTTTTTCATACATTATCCATATTCAGGCTGGAAAGAGAAGAATGCTGAGTGAAAGCAATGAAAAAAAAGGGCTCAAGACCCAGGAAAGTGAGATAAATTCTGGAAGACTTTGTGGAGAGAAAAGGAGAGACTATCATGAGATGACCAGTCCTTAGACCTGTAAGTCCATCTGCAGCACCTGAGAGCCAGGTCAGCTCCCCCAAGGACTCCCTCTTCATGACAACACGTTAACTACATGAATCCAAGAAGTTCCCTGGGTTATTTTACCAGTTGGCTTCTAGTTCAAAGCAGATCACATACCACCTGCTGAATGTTTAATCTACACAGCCATGCCCTAGTACCTGAGCCTCCTTGCACCTACTCAGTGTATCAAACAATCCTTCTATCACCAAGGACATGTAAAAGTCCCTCAAGAAAGTGAATAGGTACCTAGACATCTACAATTACACTCAGAATAGTGCTCCCAGTCCTGAACCAATAATTAAGTCCTCCAAAATCTGGAAGGATAATCCCCAGGTACATGCCTACTTCCCAAGCCAGTATCAGGGTCATATTGATTGGCACTAGCTGAAACCTTTCTCAGAACTGGCACAGGACAAAACCATACTCTTATCCTACAAGTTGAGAAAACTGGATATAATCCTGAAAGCAATTGGCAACACTTGCTGTGTTTTAAATGAGAGGCTAGAATAATTTTTTTTTTCATTTTAGGAATATTGCTCTGGCTGTAGTGTGGAAAATGGAGATACCAAGTGAGGTTATGAGACATTCTAAGTAGTAGAAAGACCTGGAGGAAAAGAGGTTAAAAATTTAATTGACATATGTGACCTAGAATAAGGTACTTAATTTCTTGGAATTTAATCATAAAATGAAAATAATAATTGACACACAATTATGTTGTAAGATTTCATTTGTATGATTCCTATGACCATCTGACATTGTGCAACCACATAATATAAAACTTCTACCACCAAAGTGTTAATTCCATAAGGGGAGGGAGTACATGTATGCTCATATTAAGCACCTAAATGCTTTTTCAATTAATGATTAATATCTGTATGTATATTAATTAATGTATCACACTGTATAAAATAGGTTCAATTACCATGAACTTCTAAAATTTATCTAAAAAATGTATTTCCTTATACAGTTGATCCTTGAACCACACAGGTTTGAACTTCATGGTTCTAGTTTGTGTTTTTTTTTTTCCAATAGTAATACTACAATACTACATAATTCACAGCTGGTTCAATCCACAAATGCAGAACCACAGATATGAAAGAGTGAATACTAAGGAACCAGAGACACCAAGGGCAGACTATAAATTATGCACAGATTTTGGACTGTGCAGAGGGTTGGCATGCCTCACTGCATGACGTTCAAGGAACAATAGAATTTAATGACTTTTCATAAGAATGTATAATCTAGAACACATACTTGAGTGTATAATTAAAGAATACATGAGGAAGATAGTAGGCTTTTAGTGACTCTTCTTTGATGCTTAAATACATGATGTGCACAGACCTAAGATAAATGGTAAGATGTATAAATGGAAAGAATCTATTTATTGATAAATATAACTCCCAAAATGTCAATGTCCTGAATGTCATAATTATTTAATTCTAATATGTAGCAATTAGTAAATTTTCCCATAAGACTTAATTTTTCATACAGCTAGATAATTAATATTGTTGTAACGCTCAATCTTTCAAGCTTGGATGAAAACTTCCTTTTGGAAAAAAGAAATGTTTCAATTCAAAACTGTGGGAGTATTATATGTTATGTCTCTTATTTGAAAATGTAATTTTTCAAGAGTATATTCTTTAATTATATTTTAAAGTATGACTGCATCTGTACAGGAAACACAGTGAAACTCATTGCCAATTTTTTCTAAAACTCATTTTTTTTGTTTTTTTGGACCATAACTTAGAAATAGCAGTTCATTTCCAATATCCATGACTGTGTCTGGAAAGAAATTTCCTATATGTAGAATGATATTAATTTCCAAGGATAGAAATTTCTTAAGTCTAAACTATAGGGTACCTCTCTGAAACAATGATTATGTATTCAATTTTATAAACATAGATATGTGCACTAGTGGTATTATTTTATTCTATGCAAGTCAAATATTCTTTCATAATGAACAAGCCACAGGTATATTTAACAGAGGAAAAAATTCTTTAAAATATTTATTATATTAAATATTTATTTTAAATATTTATTAATAAAAATAAATTATTTTATAAAATAAAATATTCTCTAGTTACTATTTAGGGACCCAAGACATCTAGTAATCTCTGTGCTCATTGCTAAGATAATAATAAAAGTAATTTTTCATAAAATTATTAGCAAGATAAAATAAGTTTGTATATAAATCCTTAAAGGTGTCATATATATGTAGAACTCCAGAAAAAAACTTATGATTATTATTAATGGCTTATAGAAGGCAATTATATCACTGACATTTTCACAAATCCAGTTATAAAACTAGGGAAAGAGTACATGAAAACAATGTATTTTAATGTCATGTGCCATGAAAATTAAGCAGACATCTTATGGCAGACAAATGTGCATGCTAATTAGTGTCTGCATATTCATTAAAGCTTCAATATTCTAACTAACTCACTGTGAAGGAAGTTCATTAGTCTGACCCTGTAAGACATCTTTACTCCCAGAGTGTCACACAAAGACTTTTCCATCCCAGCTGTGGAGTAGCTATTAATTTGTTTGGCACAAAGTAATTCATGGTGAAGATTTTTAGTGGGAAAACAGCAAATAAATTGCAAATTTGGCTTTTTCTTACCCATTTCAACTCAACTCCTTTCTTCTATTCAGTACTAATGCATAATCACTTTACTGACCAAAGTGACATTGATAATCATGTAGACTAAG
Source organism: Muntiacus reevesi (assembly GCF_963930625.1). Classification (NCBI taxonomy): domain Eukaryota; kingdom Metazoa; phylum Chordata; class Mammalia; order Artiodactyla; family Cervidae; genus Muntiacus; species Muntiacus reevesi. The sequence goes on along the minus strand of NC_089253.1, from coordinate 56,124,997 downwards.
TATTGCATTGGAAGAGTACTCACTAGTGTAAGTCCTGAATGTCATACATTATTGTTCTAAAAATGCACTCCTAAACTTTTGACAGAAGATATAAGAAAAGCTCTTTAAAACTGGCTTTCACTAAACAGAAATTCAGAGCTGAGCTGTGTTCAGAGTTGGGAATTCAGTAACACACTGATGACACCAAGGACCCTGATTATTTTTCACCCAACTTTGCTATCATCAAGGTGACAGCCTTGCCCTCAGCCTGGTTCCTTTCACAGACATAAAGTTGATTAAGGTCATGCTAAGATAGAGTAACTATCTGAAGTATAAAGGGAACTCGCTTTTCTATGGATCTCCTTTGAAAGAAAGAAGAAAAAAAGAAAAACATGACCAGAAATACCAGCAGACTTCTCTTTAAATCTCACTGACCAGGACTGGATCATATGCTAACCCCTCAACCAATTACAGGCGAAGAGAATGGAAACTAACCCAGTCTTACATCCCAACAAAAGAATGGTGAAAGGATAAACACATTAATAAAAAGAAGATTATGTTACTAAAAAGAAACAGGGAATGACATTTGTTAGACAACAGTACTGGCTTACATGATCAGGAACAGCTCTTTCTTCCAAAATCAGATACTACATTGTACATTATCAGCTTCATATTTGATTAGTTAGATGAGAAATGGTAGACTTTGTTAAAGCCATTTGTAATACAATCTATCAAATTGATAAGATAGAATCATATAAATGCATTAACAATTTATGTAATTCATTATTCATCTTTTTCTTGCCAAAAGATGGACAATTATATCCCAGATCTGAGTTAGGTGTTAAACATAACTTGGTAAACAAAACACATATGATGGACATATGATACTAAGAATCTTAAAGTGACAAATCAAACATTAATATACAATAGAGATATAAATAGAGAGTATAAATGATATGAAGGATAATTACTGGATACTATGAGAGAGTAAAATATGAGGGAGGGGGAAAGGAGATACACTAGACTGTGAGATCTGAGGGGTTTCGATGGGTCTCAAATGAGAAAATGATATTCGAGTCCTGAAAGATGAGTTATTGTTTAGTTGCCAAGTCATGTTCAACTCTTTGCAGCTCCATAGACTAGTGCATGCTCCTCTGTCCTCCACTATCTTCCAGAGTTTGCCCAGATTCATGTCTATTGAGTCAGTGATGCTATATAACCATCTCATCTTCTGTCACCCACCTTGTCCTCCTGCCCTCAATATTTCCCAGCATCAGGGTCCTTTCCAGTGGGTTGGTTTTTCACATCAAGTGACCAAAGTATTGGAGTTTCAGCATTGGTCCTTCCAATAAATATTCAGGGTTGATTTCTTTAAGGATTGCCTGGTTTGATCTCTTTGCTGTCCAAGGGACTCTCAAGAGTCTTCTACAACACCACAGTTCAAAAGCATCATTTCCTCGGTGCTCAGCCTTCTTTATGGTCCAACTCTGACAATGGTATATGACTACTGAGAAAACCATAGCTTTGACTATATGGACCTTTGTTGTATGAGTAGGTATTGACATTCTTTTCTTGACCAAACTTTATTCAGGTTCCTCGAAACTTTTCATAGGCCCACTTTTTGTCTTTCTCTGTGTTGTCCAATCTTCGCCAGACTCCTGGTAGGTCAGTTTAACCAGAGTTCCCTTCACCCCAAGGTCTCCTCTTAATTCTATTTTCCATCCACTGACCCCCCCCCTCAACCCTGCTGCTGGGTTATAAATCCCCTCTGACCCACAGTGTATTCAGAGTTAAGCCCAATGTCTACTTAAAATTCCCCCAGTGTCCTACACCTGTCCTGAGAGCACTTCCCCTTGAGTAAAGTCTGACTTATTTTGCTTTAACAGTATGATTGAATATGTTTTTTTCTTTAGCAGTGTTCATTATGTAAAGAATTGGTGGGAGGGGGAAGTAGCCTTCAAAGAGACCATTCTCTGCTAAGAACCTGAGGAAGAATGAACTTTTATTCATATGGAGCAAATAATTTTTAAAAAATGAAACCTTCACAGTAATTGTCAGAAATCATAATTCAAATTTTAAGTCCCTTTTCATTTTAATCTATTAAATCTTTTTTAATACAATACATTTTATATAATGTATATTTTATATTTAATTCAATGCTATTTTTAAAAGTATCTTAACTAATTTTCCTTTTAGCTGAGAAAGCAAACTCACAGAAATTGAAATTTACAAATCAAAACTATTCAAAAGACTTATAACCTCAGTAAAATATGCATTTTAATTAGTATTTGAAGGGTATTTATATACTCATTAATATAGCAAAATTGAATATTTCTAGAATTATCAAATGAATGGAATTAACATTACTTTTACAGTATTCCTCTTTGAGAAGCATTCATAGTGACTGCTTCCTTTAGAAAAATTATATATATGTACATCAATGCTTACATTGCTTTACCATTTTACAAAAGGGAGAATTGATAGGAAATAGTTAATAGCATATATAATATGATATTTATAACACCAGGGAAAAAACAGGACTCCTGATTATTATTATAACCATGAAAAATGTTCGAGTTCATGACTCTTTATATTTGCCCTAGACGCAAACAAAGGAAGTTTCTCCTTTCTACTCTTTAACACTGTCTCTTTGGATCAGAATCTCCTCAGTTCTGCCTCTTCCACTTGTGTGACCAAAGAAAAAGTATAAAATTACTCCTAGTCTCTAATTACTCAACATCCTTCCAAAATATAAGTTGTAGATGGGCAGGACTAACTGTTTTGTTCACTAGGGTATCTGCAGCACCTAGAGTTCAGCACATAGTAGAAACGTCAAACATATCTGTTTAATAAAGTTGAGTTTTTTAATAAAACTCTTTGGAGTTTCCATGACTATTAAATGATATTGTGCATTTAACTGTTGAAAAGGCTAAACAGGTATGGTAGGTGTTCTAAATAATACTTTCAAATGTAAAATATCTGGCCTTTAAAACTAGAGTAACAAGCATTGTTATATATAAATCTAGTTTTTCCCCATATTAAAAAAGGTAGCAACTTTATTCTTACGTATATATACATTTCAAAATAGTTTTCAGAGAGAAATAAATGTTTACTGGAGGAAAAAGAAATTGATGTCGTGTTTTATACATGTTAAGCTTAGTAGGCTAGTTTAAGTGACTGGACATATACTTCATATATTTTAAGTGGCATTATTATTCCACATTTGTATTTCCTGAAAAGTCAAAAGTCATTAAAGATTCAAGCATACCCGTGCATAAACAGTTTGGCTATTGTAACAGATTAAGAAAAGAGATTGATACTGATACTATACATTAATTCACTGAGGTAAACATAGTGAAAAAACTAAAAAAAAATGTCAAATGAGGAGCTGTTGATGAAACCGCTGCTGCTGCTAAGTCACATCAGTTGTGTCCGACTCTGTGCAACCCCATAGACAGCAGCCCACCAGGCTCCTCTGTCCCTGGGATTCTCCAGGCAAGAACACTGGAGTGGGTTGCCATTTCCTTCTCCAACTGATGAAACTAGGGATTTCTGAAAATAAACTAAGAAAGAAAAAAATTAAAAAATAAATAAATAAACTAAGATTGGAAGCTTTAAGGTGATGCTAGTTCTCAGTTTCCAGTGTGTGTGGGATAGGGTGTGGGGACTTCTTCACACCACCACTAAGCTAGTCTCAGACACCAGCTGGTATCCTATAACTCAAATCAGTAAAAAACCCAGAAATAAACTCATGAACCTATGGTCACCAAATCTTTGTGCTCCTAGGAGAAGGGGAAAGCCAAGTAATGCCCATGGATCCAAAAGATGAGGAAATAGGCATGGATAGTGTCCCAAGGAAAGTGTCTGACACAAAGAGTCAGACACAACTGAGCTACTAAGTATGTGCACATGGTTCACATAGACAATGGAATATTGCTCAACCATAAAAGGAACAAAACTGGGTCATTTGTAGAACTGTGGATGGACCTACAGTCTGTCATACAGAACGAAAAAAGAAACAGTAAAATAAATATATCAACATATATATGTGGAATCTGGAAAAATAGTACAGATGAACCAATTTGCAGGGCAGGAAGAGAGACTCAGACATCGAGAACAGATGTGTGGACACATCGGGGAAGGAGTGGGATGAACTGAGAGAGTAGCACTGACATAGATACACTACTATATGTAAAATGGAAAGCTGGTGGGACCTGCTCTACAGTACAGGGAACTCAGCCCGATGCTCTGAGATGACCTAGTCAGGTGGATGAGGGGGAGGGAGGGAGGCTCAAGAAGGAGGAAACATATGTATACATATACCTGATTCACCATGTTTTACAGCTGAAACTAACACAGCAGTGTGAAGCTACTATTCCCCAATGAAACAAACAAACAAGCAAAAATGATTGCCATATTGAGTCATAATAAAATTGATTTTCTTTTAAGTTAGAGAATACTATTAACACCATGCTTATATTCCTACCCCCTTCTGTATTACTTTGGATTGGAAAAGATAATCGTAACTGATTATACAATGACTGGTGTGAAAAGTGATGCATCTTAAATAATTTGACAGCATTTCTATTTTATTGCTTTATAATGTTTAATTTTTGTGACACAGCACAAAAAATAATTTGATAAGAAAATAGTTACCATATTTATTCCACATTTGCTATGAATGTTTAACCATGATAATGTGTATTTTTTTTTCTATTATTAGTGAAATTTTGAGTTAAGGAGTATGATATTTATCTTGGTAAATGCTCTGTCTGGAAAGTATTCATGGGCTAACTCAAATTTACACATACAAAATTTATATTTTGACTTTGGTTGATTAAAAATATAATTCTGCTTTTATATCAGAGAAAGCACCACAAAGGGCCAAAATACTCAGAAAGTTGCTATTTTTTCAAGCCATAAAGCATTAATTTACCTTATATAATAACAGATTTCACAATGTCATAGCAGATAAATTTTGTTCATACTATGTTTTCTAAAATGCTTCCTTCTCCTGAGTTTAATATTATCATTTAAAATATTTACTATGACAAAAAATGTCATAGAAGAAAATAATATAAGATTATCTTAGTGCTATCATTGAGTTGATATTCACATTTTATGGCATAATTTACTTATTAGTGATTTAAATATATATACTTTTATATAATATTTACTGTGCTCCAGTCATTGTCCTATGTGCAGTGACTATAAAGAAAACATATGAATATAAAGAAGAATTGAACTTGTGACTTAGTTTCAAGAAATTCAAATTTTTTACATAAAGAAATGTGTAAGACTATATAATACATGTTAAAGACAATGCAAAATATAAATGTATTGTACCGGAAAGAATAAAAGCACTGCTACTGAACTGTGGTATTGGAGAAGACTCTTGAGAGTCCCTTGGACTGCAAGGAAATCAAACCAGTCAATCTTAAATGAAATCAATCCTGTATATTCATTGGAAGGACTGATGCTGAAGCTGAAGCTCCAATCCTTTGGCCACCTGATGCAAAGAGCTGACTCACAGGGAAAGACCGTGATGCTGGGAAGGATTGAAGGCAGGAAGAGAAGGGGATGAAAGAGAATGAGGTGGTTGGAAAGCATCATTGATTCAAAGGACATGAGTTTGAGCAAGCTCCGGGAGATGGTGAAGGACAGGGAGGCCTGGTGTGCTGCAGTCTATGGGGTCACAAATAGTTGGACTCAACTAAGCAACTGGACAACAACAACCCAGTTTATCATAGGCATTTCTGCCTTCTGGATGTTATCTTTATGTCTCAAATTTTAAAATTGAGATGTGAAGTGTGTAAATTGCCCCACTGCTGATGGGTTGAATGAGAAAGGCCCTGGGGCCACTGCCCCATCTCCAGCACCCTTGTGGGTGCCACAGCCAGACAGCTGCTAAGAGCTGGTTACTGAGGAAATGTTAACCGCCTCTCATCAAAGAGGGTCATCTATTCCTTTTGAACTGCTCTTTACAAAATCTTCAGCTTGCTTCTACTGCTAACAGTGTTATCCAACCACTGGAAGTGAAACTTTAGCAGTGCAAATGATCACTTCTTTCCTCCTCAGCATTTAACATGGACATGGGTTGGCTGGGCATGAGGTCAGTATTGCAGGTTTACATAGAGAGTAAAATAGTTTAAAGGAACAGCTGAACATTAAATGTCTTCCATGGAAAATATATTCATGTGGTCTTTGAATTCCAGTTTGATCTTTTTCATGCTCATACTTATTTTTAAAAATATATTTCTCATTTGGTCCCAGATTTTTTATTAAATTACAAACAGATATGCTAATGATTTCATAATAAAATATCATGTAGGACAAAACCAGTTGTGTGATAAAAATATATACATTAAATGTGAGGATGGTTTCCTGATAATAAAATCATATTTCCTTTTTTATAAATAAATATTATCCTGCCTTACTTGCTTATCTAATCTCAGGTGTACCTTTGCTCCAGTACTACATACTTTAATAACTAGAGGACTTTACATAAAGGAGAAAAGTCCTAGGAAATTTGTTTCACAGTTATATTTATGAGAAGATGTGAATATGATAATAAAATATTATGCTTGATCAGAGTCTCTTATAGGACACTTTGCTAAATGTGCAGAGGTGGAAATTTGTATAGATCAATATCAACATGAGAATTGAATTTTTGGCCTGTTTTCCTCCTAATGTTTGAAAAATAAATCTTCATTAGTATATAGAAGAGCATTTCATAAATTAAAAAGTTTGTAAGTGTGTACATTTGTTACTGCACTAACAGGATTTATTTTTCAGCTGTTTAGTTCAACCACACAAGTTGGCATATTCCCATATACCCAGGGCCTGAAACCTCACAGGAAGAAAACATTGATGTTTCTCTTCTTCCCTTGGAATACTCCTAAAATAACAGCAATGTGAGTTGAAGAGTTTTCATATGGTGATTAATCAATTCAGTGAAACTTACAGATAAAATTTCCTCCCAAAATATTACACATAAGTATACATATATATTGGGGCTTCCCTGGTGGCTCAGAGGTAAAGAATCTGCCTGCAATGCAGGAGACCCAGGAGACATGAATTTTGATACCTGGGTTGGGAAGATCCTGTGGAGGAGGAAATGACACCCCACTCCATCATTCTTGCCTGGAAAATCTCATGGACAGAGGAGCCTGGTGGTCTATGGTCCACGGGGTCGCATAGAGTCAGACACGACTGAAGAGACTGAGCCAGCACATATGCATACATTTATATTGTGCACTCAGTCGCTCAGCTGAGCCTGACTCTGTGACTCCATGAACCATGGTCCTTCAGGCTCCTCTGCCCATGGACTTTTCCAGGAAAGAATCCTGGAGTGGGGTGCTATTTCCTACTCCATATGTTGTTGCTAAGTTGTGTCCAACTCTTTGCGACTCCATGAACTGCAGCACTGCGGGCCTCCCAGTCCCTCACTATTGCCCAGAGTTTGCCCAATTTCATGAATTGGTGATGCTATCCAACTATCTCCATACCTATATATTGCATATTATAATAGGTATCACATATGTGTCCTATAGTCATAGTCATATATTTCCTAATATATAAAAATATTTATCTGCATTTTTGGCACATTTGGAATTGTTTACAAAGCCTTTTGGCAGATATTTCCTGGCTAAGGAGAAGGTATCAACATGAAAGTGCAGTGAGCATGATCGGGAAGAAGAAAATAAAATTCCATTTCTAAGAATTTATTGAGTTAGTAGCAATTATTTATTGAGTTACCTGCTTGCTACTTTGCTTTAAAATGCTGATACATATTTTGACAACTCTATTCACATCAGCATATAAGAATAATACACATTTCTATAACTGAAATATCCATCAGATTTGAGGATTTTTTGATCTGCTGGATCCAACCATTATTTTTATTTAATGGTAATCTGTAGTTGTAGTCTATTTTTTAATCTATTTTCCTTTATATTGGCAAACATAAAATTTTCTCATGTACTCACATAAATAACTCATAAGTGGAAAAATAGAAGTATTCAACATATATGGCTATTTATTTCCTTTTATAAGCCAAATACTAATTCATCTATTGTGGTGAAGGACTGAAGATATTTAAGAATAAGATACTGTAAAACTTTGTCAAACTTTGGTGCTAAACAAATGTCATAATAAATCACAGAATTATCAGTAGGAAAAAGTGTGAATAAGTAGTTGATAAATCTGAAATAAATTAGGCTGGCTAATGAAAATGTTGAAGATGTTCAATTTTAAGGCTGTTTTACAATACTGTACATATTTACTTTTTCTACCCTGGATGTGTCATAGTTCACCTAAAATGTGAACTGAGCATGAGAATTCAATATGAAACCTACTAGTTCAGACCAAAGAGAGGGAATCATATCAACATGTGGCTGTGTAGCATTTCTTTCTAGGATATGTGCTCAGTCACTTCAGTTGTGTCTGACTGTTTGCAACTGCATGGACCAGAGCTGCCAGGCTCCTCTGTCCATTGGATTTTTCAGGCAAGAATCCTGGGGTGGGTTGCCCTCCCTTTCCCAACCCAGTGATAGAACTTTGGTCTCCTGCATCTCCTGTGCTGCAGATGGATTCTTTACTACTCAGTCACCAAGGAAACCTTTTCTAGAATAGTAAGTGCCAATTTATGCTGGGTGAGTTGCCTGTGCAGACCTTAGCACTGGGGCATTGCTGTGGGCTTCACCCCACCCACCCCGTAACCAGGCAGTGGTTACCTGGAAGACCATTAATGGTCCCTTAGTGCTTCCCAGGTGGTGCAGTGGTAAATAACCTGCCTGCCAATGCAGGAAACTTGGGATACATGGGTTCAATTTCTGGATCGGGAAGATTCTCTGTAATAGGATGATCCAAGAATACTAGACAGTTTTCTTGTCTAGAAAACTCTATGAACAGAGGAGCCTGGCAGGCTAGAGCCCATGGGGTCTCACAGCGTCGGACGTGACTGAGCTTGCATTCATGTCAGACAGCCATAGGTCAAGGCCACCTTGGGCCCTGCCCCCATTGAGCAACTATCAATGAGCAAACATTTGTGATCCTGCTCAGCCATTAGTCAGCTTGGCAATTGGCTTCTCCCCTCAAGTGAGCAACTGTCAGTTAGCCACAGCTAGAGGTCCCAATCAGTCAGTGACCAATGATTGCCAGGCAGAGGAGAGTGAGGTACAAGGTGGATCCTGACCTTCTCCCTGGGGCCCTCCAGTTCATACAGCCTTGGGCAAGTGGGTGAGCTGGGGGCCCAGGTTACAGGTGGGAGACTGTGTCCTGCTGGTCTCTAGAGCCCTCATCAAGGCCACCCACTGGCCAGGCCCAGGCCTTGAGGCAGCGGTGACTCCCCCATCCCCACCTCTGCCACCTCATGGCAGCAGCCATCTGTCTGGGATGCTTTCTGTGGGACTTACCCCCTACCAGCCCCCAACTCCTCCCACCATCCCCCACATGGGCAGCCTAAGAAACCTGAGGGCCAGTTGGGCAGGGTGCCCGGCTCCCTCAGCGATGACAGATGAGCAGGTTCTGAGTACCTGGCCCTGAGGATGCAGTCAGCTGAGCTCTGCCTCCTGTCAGCAGTACCAGGCCTTGGAGGGGAAAGTGGTGCCCTGGGACATGCCCATTCTTGTCAGGACAGAGAATACCACTTGTTAGATAGAGATTTACAGGAACATGTTACCTGACCATGACCTGACCTCCAGAAAGAGGGATCTGACACTGAGATGTTTACAACCACTCCTCATGGCCCTCCTTCCTCTCTCCTCAAAAAGGGCTTTGCTAAGGGTTTGATGCTTTAAATTCATGAACCACCCCTCTCCTTGCACGACCCTCAGTAAATGTTCCTCTGCTCCAAACTCTGACATTTTGGTACTATTTGACCTCACTGTGTATTCTGGCACATGAACTTTCATTTTGGTAACAAAACTAAGTCCCATAATAAATACTTAAAACAAGCCTTTATTTATAGTAAAACTAAGTATATTCCCACTCTGTAAATAGTTTTCCTATCCAAACATGCTGAAATTAACTTCTATAGATTTTTTTGAATTTATTAAGTACAGTTTGAATTTTACACTCATTATCTTTCTGCTTGTTTGAACACTGGCTTTATTCTCAAATATGAAGGAATATGCTTGAAAGCTAAAAAGTGTGGCTAATAAGAGTTTTAAACAACAGAAATGAGGAACTTTATGTTTTATGTATGTCCCAATATATTTATGTCCCATGTATGCCCCATATATATGTCCCATATATTTCATATATGTCCCAATTAAGTATGACTCCTTGAAAACATTGCAGAACTATTGTTACTTTGTGCCTATTAAAGTTGACATTGACACAAGTCATCAAAAAGAAGAAGCCTGTCTCAACATTTAACAATTTACTGGTAGAATGGCCATAGCTAATCACATTCATTTTGGAGTCCCATTAAAAATTGAAGAAAAAGACTTTGGGAACCAAAACTAGTGACTAAAGCACTTTCTGAGTCAACTAGCTGAAAGCATTTAAAAATAACAAGGAGATTCTGGGCAGATAGCACAGCAGAGTTTTCTAAATCCTGACAAAAAACTAGAGAGCAGTTATATATCCACAATAAAAAACCTGTGAATACTATTTGCAATGGAATTTCCCCACAAGCTTCAAAACCAGATAAAGGCAAACAGATACAGGAAGTTCATGTTAATATTTTATTTGCAGAGAAAAACCAATATGGCATGTGAAAGTCCGAGTTCTCTATGATGTGATCTGTACAACTGCAAGAAACTCTCAAAACTGATCAGCTAACCATGTCTTTTAGGATAAGAAATTCTTTTAGGATACTCACTGAAAAGAAACTACTTGAAGTGGCACAAAACTAAGAAATTTAGAGACCAAAAAAGGGACAAGAGAGGGGAAAGATCCAGAAAAAAGTGGAGGAGGGAAGTTGGGCAAGGAAATTTCACAGAGCAAAGCCGCTCTATTTGTGAACACTATGGCAAAAACAAAACAACAAAATCTGGAGTTCTGTGTCATTAGAAAATTCATTCTGAAGCATACCAGCTTCAGCTTAGGAACAGTTCACTGAAAAATCACTTAAGGATTGAGTTTTGATTCCATGTAAACTTTCTATAAGGGGAAAAATAATAAAAGCCAGGACATACTTTTAGAAAATGATAGCAATGCAAAAAGACTTGCTCACAATATTTATAAGAACTGAAGCTTTTTAAATTTCATTCATGTTTACATAAGATTTGAACATAAATTTTCAAAAGACACACTCAAATGTCTGTTAACTCATGAATAAGTAAACACATTTTGGTTTAGCCTACAATGGAATACTGCTCAGCAGGAATCAAAGGAACAAATTAGCTATATGAACAATAATGTGGATGAATTTCAAAAGCACTATGCAAAGTGGAAGAAGTCAGGATCCATGATACTTCTTTTCACATGATTCTTCTTACATAAAATTTTAGAGCAATCAAATCTAGTGAGACCATATAAGTGGCTTCCAAGAGTTAACATGTTGGAAAGGTGTCGAATGCAAAGGGGCATAAGAGAAGAAGGAAAGATTCAAGAAATAGACTATGTGAAAATTACACAGGTAAGAACACTTGTTAAAAGTTTGCTAAACTGTATAGTTGAAATGAGTGCAATTTACTAAATATGAGTTAAAACTCAAACAAAACATAAAAATAGATAGACATAAGGAATCAATTATTTGGCATATAAAAGTCAATTTGGGAGTATTTTAATTCACTGTTCCACTAGTGGTAAGAGTTGTATTGTTGTTGTTCAGTCCCTTAGTTATGTCTGACTCTTTGGGAACCCATGGACTATAGCATGCCAGACTCCCCTGTCCTTCACTCTCTCCTGGTAAGTGTTTAAACAGAATTTCATAACCAAATCTTACTAAATTATATGTTCATATTCTGCAAAATTGTATGTTTTTATAATTATTATTTCTCACCTAATTCTCTGTTGTAATATGGCTCTAATTAAAAATAAAAGCCACAGAATGAGATAAAAGTTTATCCAAGCTAACAAAAATAAATGGAAAAAAAAAAGTTTACCCGAGCTTAAATCAAAGCACTATTTCACTCTGACCTGATTAATTTCTTTATTAGAAATTAAAATGTGAATATATTTTAACTAATTATATGAAAAATACATTTTGTTTTAAAACTTCAAATAGCTAAGTATTTAGCTTATAGTATTTAATGTTGAAGGACTCAAAATTAGTGACATGGGCAAATGACCTTATCCATAAGTTATTCACATAAAAGGAAAAGTTTCCAAAATGCATTTATTCAAAGGCTATTTTAGTCAGTACTGTTTAAATAACAAATCCTAATTAGCTTTTCCAAGTTGCCTATACTTCATGCAATTCCAGTAGTCTCTGAGACCTACTTTATGTTAATTAGTTCTTCTGTAAGGGAAATTTTATTTCTCTCTCTCTCTCTTTTTTTGTTGTTGTTAAGAAAGAATTTTTGTTAAAAAAAAATAAGTACACTTTCTGACTTTGGGGTTCTGGGAAAGACAAATTTTTTTTAATTAAATTTATTCATATATACCATTAAAGGAAATCATAATTGCTTATAATTTTAAGCCCTGGATTCCTCTTTGCTAACAAATGATTCTTTTATTAAGAAAGCACACACAGACCAAAAAAAAAAAAAAAAAAAAAAAGTCAACAGAAAATATCATGCATAGCATTTCTCAATATGTTCCAACTTAAAAAAAAAATGTTTTTAGATATATGCACACATGCTAAGTTGCTTCAGTCTTGTCTGATTCTATGCAACTGGATGGACTATAGCCTGCTAGGTTTCTCTGTTGATGGGATTCTCCAGGCAAGAATACAGGAGTGGGTTGCAGTGTCCTCCTCCAGGGGATCTTCCTGACCCAGGGATCAAACCCATATCTCTTATATCAGCTACACTGGCAGGGGGGTTCTTTACCACTTCAGTTCAGTTCAACCGCTCAGTCATGTCCAACATTTTGCGACCACATGGACTACAGCACCCAGGCTTCCCTGTCCATCACCAACTCCCGGAGCTTACTCAAACTCATGTCCATCGAGTCAGGGATGCCATCCAACCATCTCGTCATCCCCTTCTCCTCCTGCCTTCAGTCTTTCCCAGCATCAGGGTCTTTTCCAGTGAGTCAGTTCTTTGTATCAGGTGGCCAAAGTACTGAAGCTTCAGCTTCAGCTTCAGCATCAGTTCTTCCAATGAATATTCAGGACTGGTCTCCTTTAGGATGGACTGGTTTGATCTCCTTGCAGTCCAAATGACTCTCAAGAGTCTTCTCCAGCACCACAGTTTGAAAGCATCAGTTCTTTGGCTCTCAGATTTTCTTATGGTCCAACTCTCACATCCATACATGACTACAGGAAAAACATAGCCTTGCCTACAAATGTTTCTGTGTTTTGTCAACATACTAATCTAAGCAGTTGTCATATATTCTGATTTGCTTTTAGAGGGTAGCAGTGAGTCTATAGTCAATGCAACTAAGTTACACTGCCAACCATACAGTGGCCAACTTTGGACCAAGGCATCTGTCTCAAATTATTTACATTTTCTTTAATAATCTACAATATTATGGTATGAACTAAATGTTACTAAGTACTCTTCAGACATTCAACTTCCTCTTTTTCTTGCTTCCTTAATTAAATGACTAGGTATGCTTCTAGAATATTAGTCATACGGTTTGTGATAAAATGATAGTTTAATAGAAGGTTGCTACAAACTCTTGATATGGGGAAAAAAACGGAAGTAAAAGTTGAAGTAAGAGCATTAAATCATTAAAACTAAAATTCAAATTTAGTAAAAATAATAAGAGAATCAAGTGACTATGTATATGCCTCCTCTTCCAACTTCTCAATGAAAGTATGTGAAATAATGTAAGAATTTTTCAAATATGTTTATTAGGGCCTAATTTTCTTTATATGCACCTTTACTAATTTTAGCATATTAGATTTGGGGTTTTTGTTTGAGACTCAGGCATAAGTGACTTTAGTCGAACATTTTGTCTGCTGACCCCTATGTTATGAAAACCTAATGTGCAGTCCTAACATGCATGTTCCTGCCTGACCTCCTGTTTCTGTCTTACTGAATCATGCTAATTTTTAAATGTTGAATCAGCCCCAGATAAAACCCATTGCTCATGATAATATTTTTATATTTCTTTTAATATATTGCTAGATTTGAGTCACTAATATTTTGCTGACAATTTTGTTTCTGTTTTCATTAGTGATAGTGGCCTTCAGTTTACTTAGGTTGTAATGTCTATGTTTAATTTTTATATCAGACAAATGCAAGCCTTATAAAAGAAATAGGAAGTTTTAGATGCACTTTTACTTTATGAAAATGTTTGAATAGAATTGGTATTATTTCTTCTGTGGATTTGTAGAAATCTCCATCAAAGACACCTTGGCCTGAAAAGACTGGAGTTTCTGGAAAGTTTTCAATTATGAATTCAATTTATTAAACAGATATAGGATGACATAAGTCTAATACATCCTTGTCATCACTTTAATGTCTGTAAGATGTGTTATGATATCGTCTATGTTGAATTTATGCTTTTCACATTTTTCCCTGCCTTGGCCATTCTGGCTTGGTTTATCAGCTATATTGTTCTTTTCAAGCAACCTCTTATTGGTTTTGTTGATTTCCTCTATTATTTTTATATTTTCATTTCTGCTTTTGTCTTATTATTTTCTTTATTCTTTTTCATTAGGTTTAATATCCTCTATTTTCCCTTTAGGTATTACATGAAAGCTTAGGTCATTGCTTTATAATAATGTTTCCTCTTTTTTATTAAAGTCCTTTCTATATAGTACTGTTTGCGTCACATAAAATTTTATATGTTGTGGTTTCATCTTCAACAAGTGTAAAATATTTTTAAATTTCCATTTGGTACTTTCTTTTTTGATGTGTAAGTTGTAAGAGTGATATTTGATTCTACATATTTAGGAATTTTCTGAGTATTTTTCTGTCATGTCATTGATTCTTAATATAATTTCATTGTGACCACAAAATATGCTTTATATGATTTCAGTTACCTGACCATGACCTATCTTTATTAATGTCCTATGCCTACTTAAAAACAAAGTGTATTATTTTGCTTTTTGGTGGAGAGTTGTATAAATATGTTAGCTCTAATTAGTTGATAGTTTTGTTTGTATCTTCCAAATTACTACTGATTTTATTGCTTCTATTGATTGAAACAGAAATGTTAAAATCTACACCTTTAGTTTGTATCTTTATTATATTTATGTGAATTTCCTATAGACAGCATATAATCAGTCTTTGTTTTTTTTTAATCCAGTATACCAAACTTTGTATTTTAGTTTGTATGTTTACATTATTTATGTTTCCTGCAATTACTGATATACTTAAATTAGCACTTATAAACTTTTTCATTCTAGAGGACTTCCTCTATTGTATTAATTCAGTCTCATTATTGAGCAGGCCTTATCTGGGTAGGGAATGGGCTTTCTCAGTGATTTCCATCCTGCTTCCCATGGCAAACAGTTCTTGCCTGAATCTTTTATGAGTCTTCTGTCACAAGGGTTTTCCAGTCCTTTTATTAAAAGACTGTGTCAGCCTAGGTCTAAACTGGTTTCTTACCTTACCATCCCACGTGGCATCTTGATTAAGATCTGGACATTGATTACTCTTGTCGCTCTGGGCAAGGTGTTCCTTCCAAGGGGAAACGATGGAGTGGAGGTGTCTGCTTCTTCTGCAGCTTCCTTCCAGGAAGCCTTCAGCTCTCCAGGAAACCCTCTGGTAGCCTGCCTGGCTCTCAGTATCATTTGTGGGCACCAACCGAAGTTAATGGAGAAGAAACTGCTAGTGAGGCAAAACTCCCCCTCACAACTACCAGAGTCTCTAGTTTCTCACTCAAGTCCATACTTGCCCTTTAGAAATCCCTTGAAAGTGTCGCTGAAACCTCCTTACTCTTTTTTAAGACAGCCTTAGCTGCAAGGGAAGTAGAGGTTGCTGTCAAATCCTCCATTTCTTTAAACTTTGAACTAGAATTTATCTTGAATTTACAGTACAAATACAAATTTTAGAGGAAGAAATAGAGTCAATTCCAAACTATTTTTCTTTAAGACAAAGCTATTAGTTGATCATACTATACAAAACAAGAATTTAAGAAAAGGATTTACCTCCAGTAATGTAATCACCACAAACTTTTAAAGTGTAGTACAACACTAAAAATATAAAAATGTCCAAAACTAAACAAAGTTTTAGGAATTCTGAATCAGAAGCAATTGAAATATTAATTGAATTTTAAAAGCTCTTTACATTCCCTTTCTTACATAAAAATTACTTGTATTTGGTGATGACACTTAACATTTTATGTTTTTTTTTTTTTTTTTTTTTTTTTTTACTTTAAACTTAAAGTCATCTTTTAATTTGGAAATTCATTTTGTTTCCAATCAATTTGTGTGTTCTTTGGATTTGTAAATATGAACTTGAAAATGGTCTTTATTTACCATTCTTCTGAATGAATCAATGGCTAAGCAAAAGACTTGAATCCACTAAAAGACAGACCTGTTTTAATAAATTCAAGCAGACTAGCATCAGAGGCTTCAGTCTCTCTCTTTTTTTTTTTTCCATTTATTTTTATTAGTTGGAGGCTAATTACTTTACAATATTGTAGTGGGTTTTGTCATACATTGACATGAATCAGCCATGGAGTTACATGTATTCCCCATCCCAATCCCCCCTCCCACCTCCCTCTCCCCCTGATCCCTCTGGGTCCTCCCAGTGCACCAGGCCTGAGCACTTGTCTCAAGCATCCAACCTGGGCTGGTGATCGGTTTCACCCTTGATAATATACATGTTTCGATGCTGTTCTTTCAAAACATCCCACCCTTGCCTTCTCCCACAGAGTTCAAAAGTCTGTTCTGTACATCTGTGTCTCTTTTTCTGTTTTGCATATAGGGTTATCATTACCATCTTTCTAAATTCCATATATATGTGTTAGTATGCTGTAATGTTCTTTATCTTTCTGGCTTACTTCACTCTGTATAATGGGCTCCAGTTTCATCCATCTCATTAGAACTGATTCAAATGAATTCTTTTTAGTGGCTGAGTAATATTCCACGGTGTATATGTACCACAGCTTCCTTATCCATTCTTCTGCTGATGGGCATCTAGGTTGCTTCCATGTCCTGGCTATTATAAACAGTGCTGTGATGAACATTGGGGTGCACGTGTCTCTTTCAGATCTGGTTTCCTTGGTGTGTAGGCCCAGAAGTGGTATTGCTGGGTCATATGGCAGTTCTATTTCCAGTTTTTTTTAAGAAATCTCCACACTGTTTTCCATAGTGGCTATACTAGTTTGCATTCCCACCAACAGTGTAAGAGAGTTCCCTTTTCTCCACAGCCTCTCCAGCATTTATTGCTTGTAGACTTTTGGATAGCAGCCATCCTGACTGGTGTGTAATGCTGCCTCATTGTGGTTTTGATTTGCATTTCTCTGTAATGAGTGATGTTGAGCATCTTTTCGTGTGTCTGTTAGCCATCTGTATGTCTTCTTTGGAGAAATGTCTGTTTAGTTCTTTGGCCCATTTTTTGATTGGGTCATTTATTTTTCTGGAATTGAGCTGCAGTAGTTGCTTGTATATTTTTGAGATTAATCCTTTGTCTGTTGCTTCATTTGTATTATTTTCTCCCAATCTGAGGGCTGTCTTTTCACCTGGCTTCAGTCTTAATCATAATACTATCAGACTCTTTAAAGTGCTTCATATCATACAGGTTAATAGAATTCACTTATTTATTTTTTTTTTCTGATTTTTTATTTGTTTTTGTTGTTAGTCATGGTACCTCTCTTCAAATAGAAACCTAAAAAATGTAAATAGACATACATAGATAGAAATAAGTGTAGCTCCTCTATCTGAAGCAGGGTAGGGTCCCTGGTGTCTGAGGATGTGATTTTCTCTTAGTGTTATGCAGACCATGAAGGGGATATGTGAAATACCACTTTGGGTCACATTTTAAAAATTCTAATCCAGATGAAAATTATTTTTAAAAATTTGAAAGATTATCTATACATATATTGTCGCTGTCATTTGACTGCTAAGTTGTGTCTAATTCTTTGCAACTCCGTGGAATGCATGCAGCATGCCAGGCTTCCCTGTCCTTCAATATTTCCTGGAGTTTGCTCAAACTCATCTCCATTGAGTTGGTGATGCCATCCAACCAGTTTATCCTCTGTGGTCCCCCTTCTCCTCCTGCCCTCAATCTTTCCCAGCAATCTATGTATATCATAATTTATAACTACAGTATATATCAAAATATGTAATTCAGTGATTTTTCATTTAAATGTGTGTTTAGGTCTAAGAAGTGAGAGGGTAACAGGCAGGAAGGCCAGGGGTCTCCAAACAGAGGAAATAGGCTACAAGTGCCAGACATTTTTATCTCTCTTAAGCGGCAGGAGGAAACAAACTGGCGATATTTTTTTTTCCTTCTCTATACAAATTTAAAAAGAGGTTTCTCTTAAAATGCTGTGTTGCCATGACACCTGGTTTCACCTGAAGCTAACTATTCTCAAACCTTGAGTTAACCAATACATTTTTTTCTTATGGAAAATTTGTCTTAAGCTATGTTAATGTACCCCAGACTCTGTCTTCAAGTTCCACCAAATGGCTCAGAACCTACTTGACAAACCTGAAAGTTATACTCAGATATTGTTCCCCTAATCTATGTAAATGAAACTATTTGTATGGTAACCTGCCCTTCTACAAGATTCAGGTCAATCCATTTTATGGCCTGGGATGAATTATCTGGTGCCATTCTGAGTTTTAAGACACGCCTTTCTTTCATTAACAGACTGCTAGTGATTATATAACATCCAGCTGAAGACTGGCAGGGGGGTACTCTTTCTGATGCCTATGTCAGAAGCTTTCTCTATCTCCTTTATACTTTAATAAAACTTTATTACACAAAAGCTCTGAGCGATCCAGCCTCGTTTCTGGCCCCAGATTGAATTTGTCTCCTCTGGAGGCCAAGAATCCAGGCGTCTTATCATTCAGCAACAACCTTTCAGGAGTGGATAGATGTTGACAAGTCCACCAAATACTCTCTATTTTCAGTAGTCAGTTCTCAGTGGCATTGATGACTGATTATGGAAGAATAAGTGCACCATTTCTAACATCAGATATTTGCATCCAATGTTTGCCAACTTGCCCAGATCTCTGTGGAGTGCAAATTTTCCATCATTTCTAAGATGTTACTCTGATTAAATTGCCCATTTGATTTCTCCAGACCAATGAGAGAATAAACATACTTAATGTTAAATAAAATAAGAAAACAAGATAGAACTCAATAAAGCAAGAAATTTGTTAGGAAACACTGCTATGCCCTCTTTCTAATGCTGCTTGAAATGTGTCCATTCTACTTCCCACTTGAACAACCATTGGTAAAAGATAAAACTCAACTGCTTGGAAGTGTTCCAAAATGATCTCCAACATTTCCCTTCCATCCAACATAGACCCCAGAATAAACAGAATAATTGCCGTAATATTTTACCTAAGCTACTTTCCTTAGATCATTTCCTTGACTACCTCTCAAGTTTGTAGTAAAGGTTAATATTAGGGTGTGTGTTACTATGATTAGTATTCCTCTCAGCAGTATTGCTCTCCCATCACCCTTGATATTGGCTTCCTGTCTTTGGTAAAGACTAAGTAAACAGGATTAATCTCTGCTACTTCTGGGTAGATGCTTCTAGAACCTATGTGTACATCCACATCCTCTCCTTTTCCTCTTTCCAGCAGTGTTCAGTGAGTGAGTCCTGAGTAAGAACAAAATCCGTGCAGGAAAATTGTGATGAGCCTGAACACAAGTGAAGAAAAAGTGATGTCACTAAGATTTAAGAGTTGTTGTTACTAAAACGTAAACTAACTCATCCAAACTGGTACAGGAACATGATATCATCATCTTGTTTTATGAGCAAATAAAATTTCATTCCTGGCCACCAGAGGATACTGCTCCCTTTAATCCACTGGTTTTCCATCTTGGTTGGCAAAGTTCCAGAATTCTGTAGAGGCTAAATAGGATAGTGGTGAGTGGGAGAGTTTGTATGGGAGAAGAGAGAGAGACCCCAAGTTCTTTCCAACCACTTAATAAATATATATATTTATTTATCTGTGGTACACTGGGTCTTCTTTGCTGCATGGGCTCTTCTCTAGTTACTGAGAGTGAGGGCTATTCTTTGTTATAGTGCTTGGGCTTCTCATTTCAGAGGCTCCACTTATTTTGGAGTGCAGGCTCTAGGCGCTTGGGCTCAGTAGCTGTGGCACATGGGCATAGTTGCTCTGTGGCATATGGAATCCTCCTGAACCAGGGATCGAACCTGTGTCCCCTGCATTGGCAGGCACATTCTTAACCACTGGCCCACCAAGGAAGTCCTCAGTTCCATTTTGACCAGTTACGCTACCCGCCACCCCCCCCGCCCCCATATCAAGACTCTATGTAAGATTTGAATAAACCAGACTTGGTTCCTTTGAATTTATTAAAATATACCCTGTCTAAAAGAATGCTGTATGAACAGAAAAGGGAATAGTAACCATATTATCTTTAAAGAAGTAAAGCTCAAAAGTATATATATATATATATATATATATATAGTCTTCAGTTGTGTCCTTTAGAACATCCCTGTTCAGCAGATGCAGTTATCTCTGGTCTTAAGTGATAGTTATTGCCATGATCCAACTATAACTTTTTGTGTGTGTTTTTCATTAGGATTTTTTCTGCTGGGAGTATCCTAAGTAAAGAAAATGAATGTTATACTTCCCTTGAGAGGCTTATCTCATTATACATAAATGATTTGTCATTTTATATTTTTCTCAATATATTAATGATTTGTCAGTTTACATTTATCTGTACGCATTAGTGATTTGTCATTTTACATTCCTCTTTACACATTAATGTTTTGTCATTTGGTCAATAGGTTAGTCTTTTTTGAATTTGGTTAATGTGAGCCATTTCTCCAAAATTCACACTCCTTCAAGCAATGAAAATATTACAAATACATCGTGGAATTTACAACCACATCTGAGTTTGCAACCTGAGGCCCTGTCTGGGCAGGGATCCAGGCCCTTCATATGACAGATATCATCTCTCCCACCCTCATCTGTACCTTTAACATTAGGCAGCCTGGTCTATCCTTTATTTGTTAACTTTTTCTCTACTTTTAGTACAGTAAAAGGATTGAGAAGATTACTAACTCTGCTCTCACTAGAATATAAATTTAATCAAGAGACTAAGTATTGGACTTGGAGAATATACACGTTTATTTTCAGAGTATTAAGTTACACTTTAGGAGAGGTTTGTGGTGTTTTTGTACCCTGAACAACTACTGCAAGTTCTAAATATTCCTAACCTACCAAGAAAGCAATTGTAGCATCAAGAACACCAGTTGCCCACCTCCAAAATTTCAACCTTGCAAGACCTTTTTATTGAAATTAATATTATAAATGATTTAAGTGATGTTATGACTTCCTGTAGCACTACAACTAAATTAACCATAATTTTAATATGTAATGATTCAGAATTAAAAACAAGCCATAAAAGAAGATAAATATAAATCAGTACACATTATGATATGGGAATTTTTCACATAAAATTCCAGTCATGAAGCTTTTATGTAAAAAGCATAATTATATGACTACTGCTTCCCCATCTCTTTCAGCTGAGTTTTCTAAAGGGGAGTTAAAATCAGAAACTTAAATGTCTCTGCCCTAAAACTGCAACCAAATCCTAAATTCAGCTTTTTCTAAATTAAAATACAAGACATCATTTGAAAGTCTTTGAAGAGGACCAGCTGAACAAGTGGCGATTGAGATTTATAAAACAAAAGAAAAACATATATATCCTAATTTTGTACCAATAAGCCTTTATTATCATTCATTTAAACTGAATTTGAGACTAAGGAAATTCTCACAGTAATGTATAGGAAGAAAAGACACCCTTTGGTAAATTTGTACTGAAATAGATTTGGGTTTGTGTGTGTGTGTGTGTGTGTGTGTGTGTGTGTATCTTTATTTTCCACATAGATTTCTCTTTTTCTCAAAAATGCTGAAGTTAGAAAGACTTTTGAGACAATGCTGTTTTAAATTTTTCTCCAACAGGACATGTTTGTTACTGTTACTCTTACCATTAGCTGATAGATAAGTAGCACAGATTTTAGTTAAAAACTCAAGACAACAAACAGTAATGAAATCACTTGTCCAGGCTTTTCTTGGACTTATAACTTTTTAATACTTTTATCTCCTAATTTTCCAATTCTCTGTTGTATGATGGAAAAGGGATTTAATTGGCCCAGATACTCATTTGGAGTGCTTTAAATAAATTTTCCAAGTTTATTTCTCTTTTATAATCTTAGTTGTAACCTATAAATTCACTATAATCTTTTTTGTAGGTTTTTTTTAATTTATTTTTATTAGTTGGAGGCTAATTACTTTACAATATTGTAGTGGTTTTTGCCATACATTGACATGAATCTTTTATCACTAAAATCTGTTTCATTTTTAAGAACTATCATAATGAAGCAACTTGAAATATATGCCACAAAATTAGAATACGAACACACACACACATACACACACATATTCACAGCTCTGACATATTCTGCTTATGAGGTAGTTCTTTAAGGAATATAGAAAAATATAATATATTTGACTTTTTCTTTAAAATTTGAAAAGAATTCCATTTTTCTCCATTGTTTTGAATTCACCAATATCTTTAAGTCATTTGACTTGTTGTATTTGACTCTTGGACCCTGATGCTGGGAAATGTTGAAATGAAGTCAGAAGTAGAAGAGGGTGGCAGAGAAGAAGATGGTTAGAAAGCATCACTGACTCAATGGATATGAATTTGAGCAAACTCCAAGAAATGGTGGAGGGCAGGGAAGCCTGGCATAGCCATGGACCTTAGTCTTAGCCATGAACCCTAAGCTGCAGTCCATAGGTCACAATGAGTCTGACACAACTTAGTGACTGAACAACAACATATT
This sequence comes from Muntiacus reevesi, assembly GCF_963930625.1. NCBI lineage: Eukaryota > Metazoa > Chordata > Mammalia > Artiodactyla > Cervidae > Muntiacus > Muntiacus reevesi. The sequence continues at coordinate 56,102,005 of NC_089253.1, read as the reverse complement.
TGAATCTTAGACCCAGATTTTTTTCTTTTTCCTATATGGATTCTTACAGTGACTTTCATTGCATTACTTACACTTCAGTTCAGTTCAATTCAGTCTCTCAGTTGAGTCCAACTCTTTGCGATCCCATAAACTGCAGCATGCCAGGACTCCCTGTCCAGCACCAACTCCCGGGGTCCACCCAAACCCATGTCCATCGAGTCGGTGATGCCATCCAACCATCCTATCCTCCTGCCTTCAATCCTTCCCAGCATCAGGGTCTTTTCCAATGAGTCAGTTCTTCACATCAGGTGGCCAAAGTATTGGAGTTTCAGCTTCAACATCAGTCCTTCCAATGAACACCCAGGACTGATATCCTTTAGGATGGACTGGTTGGATATCCTTGCAGTCCAAGGGACTCTCAAGAGTCTTCTTCAACACCACAGTTCAAAAGCATAAATTGTTTGGTGTTCATATTTCTTTATAGTCCAACTCTTACATCCTTACATGACTACTGGAAAAACCATAGCTTTGACTAGACAGACCTTTACTGATAAAGTAATGTCTCTGCTTTTTAATATGCTGCCTAGGTTGCTCATAACTTTACTTCCAAGGAGTAAGCGTCTTTTAATTTCATGGCTTCAGTCACCATCTGCAGTGATTTTGGAGCCCAGAAAAATAAAGTCAGCCACTGTTTCTCCTTCTATTTGCCATGAAGTGATGCGACCGGATGCCATGATCTAAAGGTAAATTCTTCTTTTCTAGTCGAAGGACAGAATAAACTTTACATATAAGATATGGCATTTTTCATTAGTGCTCTTCCAGATATTAGCTCTCTGCACAACTCTCTGATGAGAATTGCAGCCTGTAAGGTAATGCAATGAAATCCTCTACATTCAAAGGAGAACAAGCATGATTGCATTTGCAAATCAATGAAGAGAGTGATATGGGAAATCTTTGTTACTAATGTTCTGCTAGATGACCATTTACCTTAAAAGAGGAAAATTTTAGGAAAATTTAAAAAGTAAAAATGCTACTCAGAAGAGTGACTATTTCATCTAAAAGTTGCTCAGAATTGTATTTATTCATATAGTCCAGGGTTACATGTACAAAGTTACACTCCTTATAATAGAGAAAAATTAAATAGTCCAAGCTGTATGTAAAAAGTATGTTTCCTTTTCTATATAATAATCTTGTGGTTTCACAGGCTGTCTTTGATGTCTTTAATATTTAGACTTAGTTCCTCACATTTTACTAGTATAAGTAAACAAGTCTGGCCACAGGATTCCGCCCAGTTTTCTAAAAGCATTAGTGCAACACCTGATTTCAGAATCTCTAGAATTACAGGTGTGGAGAACACCAGGCACTTGGGTGGCAGGCAGAGGAAGAAGATAGATACTTTCAATTCAAACATCTCAGAAATCTTAAATAAGATGTTTATAAATATATATAATATTTTCAGACATTAGGTTCCTATATAAACTTTAGCAGATTAAAATTCTGGAAGATTTTATAATATGTTATGTTTGGAGCATTTAAGCTTCTCAGTGGATTTTCTTGAGGTCATTGGGAAAGAGTCACATTTAATGTAAATATGTTTGGTCTATTTCAACAGAAAATATAAACTATCCTTTTTAAATTCTCATTTTAAAAAATTTTTATACATAGCCAATGTTCCTAGATTTTTTACTCTTACAAGCAGGAAATGACTGAAAAGATACTTTGAACAATTGTCATTTCCACAATGTTAGATGTGTATTGAGTCCTGAATTTGTAAGGCTGTTTAGTTGGACTGACCTTTGGCTCAGGACAATCTGTGCATGCATACAAATATAGAATATATCATTGACTTAGGATGGGGAAGTGAAAAGTAAAGGAGAAAAAGAAAGATATACCCATTTCAATGCAAAATTCCATAGAATAGTAAGGAAAAAAAGAAAGCCTTCCTCGGTGGTCAATGCAAAGAAATAAAGGAAAACAATATGATGGGAAAGTCTAGAGATCACTACAATAAAATTAGAGATACCAAGAGAATATTTCATGTAAAGATGGGCACAATAAAGGACAGAAATGGTATGGACCTAAGAGAAGCAGAAGATATTAAGAAGAGGTAGCAGGAATAAACAGAAGAACTACACAAAAATATGTTCATGACTGAGATAATCATGATGGTGCGATCACCAACCTAGAGTCAGACATCCTGGTGTGCAAAGTCAAGTGAGTCTTAGGAAGTATCACTACGAACAAAGCTAGGGGAAATGATGGAATTCCAGTTGAGCTATTTGAAACCCTAAAAGATGATGCTGTGAAAGTGCTGCCTTCAATATGCCAGAAAATTTGGAAAGCTCAGCAGTGGCCACAGGACTGGAAAATGTCAGTCGGTTTTCATTCCAATCCCAAAGAGAGGCAATACCAAAGAATGCTCAAACTACCACACAATTGCACTCATCTCACACACTAGTAAAGTAATGCTCAAAATTCTCCAAACCAGACTTAAACAGTATGTGAACCGTGAAGTTCCTGATGATCAGTCTGGATTTAGAAAAGGCAGAAGAATCAGAGATCAAATTTCTAACATTCATTGGATCTTCAAAAAAGCAAGTGAGTTCCAGAAAAATGTCTACTTCTGCTTTATTGACTATGCCGAAGTCTTTATGTGGCCCACAACACACTCTGGAAAATTCTTAAAGAGATGGGAATACCAGACCACCTGACCTGCCTCTTGAGAAATCTGTACGCAGATCAGGAAGCAGCAGTTAGAACTGGACATGTACCAACAGACTGATTCCAGATAGGGAAAGGAGTATGTCAAGGCTGTATAATGTCACCCTGCTTATTTAACTTATATGCAGAGTACGTAATGAGAAATGCTGGGCTGGATGAAGCACAAGCTGGAATCAAGATTCCCGGGAGAAATATCAATAACCTCAGATATGCAAATGACCCCACCCTTATGGCAGAAAGTGAAAACAAAAACAAAAACAAAAAACTAAAGAGCCTCTTGATGAAAGTGAAAGAGGAGAGTGAAAAAGTTGGCTTAAAACTCAACATTCAGAAAACTAAGATCATGGCATCTGGTCCCATCACTTCATGGGAAAAAGATGGGGAAACAGTGGAAACAGTGACAAACTTTATTTTTGGGGGCTCCAAAATCAGTGTGGATGGTGACTGAAGCCATGAAATTAAAAGACACTTGCTCCTTGGAAGAAAAGTTATGAGCAACCTAGACAGCATATTAAAAAGCAGAGACATTGCTTTATCAGTAAATGTCTGTCTAGTCAAAGCTATGGTTTTTCCAGTAGTCATGTATGAATGTGACAGTTGGACTATAAAGAAATATGAGCACCAAAGAATTGATGCTTTTGAACTGTGGTGTTGGAGAAGACTGCTGAGAGTCCCTTGGACTGCTAGGATATCCAACCAGTCCATCCTAAAGGATATCAGTCCTGGGCGTCCATTGGAAGGACTGATGTTGAAGCTGAAACTCCAATACTTTGGCCACCTGATGTGAAAAACTGACTCATTTGAAAAGACGCTGAGGCTGGGAAAGATTGACGGCAGGAGGAGAAGGGAACGCAGAGGATGAGATGGTTGGATGGCATCACCGACTCAATGGACATGGGTTTGGTTGGACTCTGAGTGTTGGTGATGGACAGGGAGGCCTGGCATGCTGCAGTTCATGGGGTCACAAAGAGTCGGACACGACTGAGCAACTGAACTGAACTGAACTGATGCTAGGAAAGATTGAGGGCAGGAGGAGAAGGGGACGACAGAGGATGAGTTGGTTGGATGGCATTGCCGACTCAATGGACATGAGTTTGAGTGAACTCCGGGAGGTGGTTATGGACAGGGAAGCCTGGTGTGCTGCATACAGTCCATGAGATCGCAAAGAGTTGGATGTGATTGAGCAACTGAACTGAAGGGAGGATTGAGAAGGATTTTGTAAGTGAGAATTCAGTGAAATAAGCCACTACAGGAAGACAAAATGCATGAGTCCACTTTTATGGGATAGCTTGGAAAAGGCCCTGATGCTGGGAAAGATTGAGGGAAGGAGGAGAAGAGGGCAACAGGATGAGATGGTTGGATGGCATCAATGATTAATGGACATGAGTTTGAGCAAGTTTGGGGAGATGGTGAAGAACAAGGAAGCCTATGTGTTGCAGTCCATGGGTTCACAAAGAGTCAGACATGACTGAGTGACTGAACAAAAACAACATAGTCAAATTCATAAAATTCAAGTATGAAATACTCGTTCCAGGAGCTAAGGCGAAGGCAGCAAGAAGAGTTGATAATCAAAAGTTACAATTTTAGTTCAGCAAGATGAATATATTTACATATCTGCTTTAACAGCACTGAGAAAGTGGAAGTGGAAGTTAAGTCGCTCAGTCATGTCTGACTCTTTGCGACCCCATGGACTATAGCCTACCAAACTCCTCCATCCTTGAAATTTAAGAAGATATTCACAATGTTTAAAACTAAAAAAAATTGACTAAAATCTGTAATACACAAAGTCATTTGAAAATCAGTAAGAAAAAGACAATTTAAGAGATAAACACATAAATAGAATAAATAGGCAATTTTTATAAAAGAAAAGTCTTACATGATAACAATGTTTGAATTAGGATTCAGATGTACAAATTAAAATAAAAACAAAAACAATATTGTACTAGATTGGCAAAAATAAGAAAGTAACACACTTAATGTTGGTGAATAATGGGAACAGGGGCCCTAATGTGTTGGTGGCTGGAAGGAGAGCACAGACAGCCATTCTGGAGAGCAATCTAGCAGCACTTAGTGTAATTAAGTGCAGGTGTATTTATTGTTTAGCAATACCGTGATGGGGTAAATAGCACAAATAAAGCCCTATGGTGTTCCAAACAGTATATGTACAAGTATGTTTACTGAATGTTATTTGTGATGTAGAAATTTGGAGGTGAGCTGGTTTTCCATCATTGTAGGGTACTGTGCTGTGCGCTCAGTCATATCCGACTCTTTGTGATCCCATGGATCATAAGCCACCAGGCTCCCCTGTCCATGGAATTGTCCAGGCAAGGATAGATAGATAAAATATGGTGGGTGCCTACTGTGAACTACTGTCCAGAAATTAGAAGCAAAATATTAGATGTAAATATAACTAGAGTTCTGTTTTAAAACCAGATTTCTCTACAAAAATGTTGGGTGTCATATAAGAACAAATGGGATTTAATACATGCCCATAAAATATAAATACACACTTTGTCAGAATATACCTAAATAAGATGCATACAATTGTTTGTTGTTTTTAGTCACTGGGTGACTTTACTAAAAATCTCCTAGAGTTTTGATTTGGCTTGAGTTGCATCTGTAGAAAAATTTAGGGAGAATTTATGTTTTAATAACACTGTCTTTCTTCTTTAAAAAAAAAAAAAATTGGGGGCACACTGCCAGGAGCTGGCACATGAGATCCCACCCATGACAAGGTCATGAAGGAGAAAACCTGATGAGCAAGGTGGATCAGGTTTTCAGGGGTTTCGAAAAGGCCAACTCACGAGATCCCACCCATGACAAGTCATGAGGAGAAGACCTGACAAGCAAGGCAGATCAGGACTTCAGGGATTTTGAAAAGCTGTCCCAGCGCTCACCTTAAAGATGATCTCTGTCTTTCTGATGCTTGCTATATTAGACTACTCCCTAATTTCTGTGACACAGGTAGCAGGCCTTTCCCCATCTCTCTCCAAACAGAATCAACTTAGAACTTTAATCAATATGTCCCCCGGATGGTGGTATCCTATAAGATTATCCAGGATGAAAAGAGTGTTTCAATTTAGACTCCTTTGCTGGCATTCTAGCCTGCTTGGCAAATGTGTACTAATGCACACGACTGCTCACAATACCTTAACCATAAACAGAATAAAGAACCTGATCACACAAAAGGCCCTAATAGGCACAGAGCTCTTCGGGAGGTGAGGAAGCCCTATTAGAGAACATAAAAGTATTATTCTAAAAGTGGTTATAGTTAAAGATTTAGAAAAATAAGAGTTTAGAATTGTTAATTTTAACCAGGAATGCTAAACAGGGGCTGCCTCACCGGAGCTGCAGAGTCTTTGTATGGTAAACCTTTTAGATAAGTTTAACTGATAACTTCTGCAAAAGGACTGACCTTTGTGTTCAACAAAGAATAGATTACAGAAAACAGCTTTGCATTCACCTAGGTCATAAAATGTCAATAGGCCCCAAAGCCAGAAGATAATGTACAAGACTCTCACAAAGAAGTATGCAGAAAGCACCCTAGTTTCGTGTAGGACAAGCTGATGTAATATTAAACTATCTTCCCGTTAAAAATGTACTAACTTAGAATATAAAAGCTATGGTAAAAAAAAAATAAAGATTTGCCAGACTCTACTACACACCCCCAGTCTGGTCTCTCTCTCTCTCTTTTTCTTGCCGACGCCGTTCACCCCGAGGGTACCCCTGGATCCTGCTGAGGCTGGACCCCAGTAACTAGGTTGTGTCTGAATCTGTAGCCCACCAGGCTCCTCTGTCCACGGGATTTTCCAGGCAAGAATACTGGAGTGGGTATCCATTTCCTACTCTAGGGATCTTCTCAACCCAGGGATCAAACCCATGTCTCCTCCATTGGCAGGTGGGTTTTTTTAACCACTGAGCCACCAGGGAAACCCTGTATATACAGTTAACACAAAATAAAGGTAGCCTATTGTAATAGGAGAATAATTGAGTATAATAGAGGGGAATGGAAGGGAATAATTGAGATTAAATAATAGAGGAACGCTACAAATCCCAACAATGATAAACTGACATAGCTGAAGTAAAAAATAGAATAAAATAAATCATTGAATATGTATCAAAATCTTTAATTTAATTTAAGAATATATTTTCATTCCCATGCTTTCCTTCTTTTAATCTACACAACAGTATGACTTTTTAGATATAATCCTGCTGTATTGTTTTTTTCTATGTATTTTATATCTCAATTGCTATTACGAATAGAATTTATGTTCATTATGCTAACAATTTATTCTCTCAAGTATACTTTTAATCAAAATTATAATGAATTATTTTATTAATCTTTAGAATGTTCATGTAATTTTCATGGATTTTGCAGGCAAATAAGCATTTGTGTTCTTATTTTCTTTGTAACTGAATTTTTTTGAAATGCCAGAGCTGTTGTAAGCAAGCCATCACCATCTTATTTGTTCTCATTTTTTATATTTATACAGCTATTTGTTTTTCTTTATATCTGAATAGTTGGGACATAAAGGCCATTTTAAACAAAAGTGGTCATTTCTGCCACTTGTTATTCTTGTTATTCTATTGTCATCTTGTTATTCTATTGTCAGTATTACATATGATTTTGGCTTTAATTCATGACAGATATTCTTTATCATATTATGAAAGTTTCCTTACATTCATAGCTTATTCATAGATTTTCCTATTTGTATGATTTTCTTAATATTAATCTGATGTGATTAAAACCTAAGAAAACATAAGATCTATACATTTTTAATTAAAAAATTCCAAAATGATGACTATTATTACATAAAGTGGATTATTACACAGCAGTTTCCAATCATGGATATGACTGTGGGTTCCCTTAGCTTGACTAAGGAAATAGATAGTGTTTTGTTTTCTATTACTGGGTTATATTTTTTTTAATGTGTTCAAATAGAACACATTTATTATCTCACATTTTCCACGGGTGAGAAATCCAAAGATGGCAGCACTGGATCTGAAATCCAGATCTTGGTCAGGGATGAGGTTCTTAATTGGGATTTGGGCTCTTCTAAGTTCACTGGTGGTTGGCAGAATTCATTTGCATCCTGTTGCAGAATTAAGGTTCCCATTTTCCTGTTAGCTGTTGTTCAGTGACATTCTCAGCAACTAGAAGCTGTTCCTTGGCCCATGACCCTGAAAGGCAGTTTGGAACATGAAAGTTTGCTCTTTTCCAGACCAGCCAGAGCATGTTTCTCTGACTTCCTCTTCTGTAACCAGTTGAAGAAAACTTTATGGTTTTGAAAGATTCACATGACTAGATCTGGCCTACTGAAACAATCACCCTATTTTATTTATTTGTGGCCACATTGTGATCCTTGAAGGATCTTAGTTTCCCAATCAGGTATCGAACCTGCACCCTTTCGGTGAAAACACAGAGGCCTATCAACTGCACCGCCAAGAAATTCCCACCATCTCTTTAATTTCAACCAACTGTGGACCTTAATTACATCTGCAAAATCCCTTCACAGCTGTACTTAGCTAAACTTTTAACTAAATATCTGGCAGAAGGAGAGTGAACAGAAAGGGCTGGGGATAGAATTCTATCACAAAAGTCATGACAGGACACCATATCCACTAGTGAGGATCCTGTTGTGTGTGAAATGTGCCCTTTATTTTTCTTGTAGATAATTTTGTATATTCTTCGTTTCTGTGTCTGATTCTTTGTAACCCCATGGACTATTGTCTACCAGGCTCCTCTGTCCATGGGATTTCTCAAGCAAGGATAATGCACTGGGTTGCCATTTCCTCCTCTAGGGGACTTTCCTGACCCAGGGATTGAACCTGTGTCTCCTACACTGGCTGGTGGGTTCTTTACTGCTGAACCACCATGGAAGCATAACACAGAGACACTGTGAGATGTCACTTGACTTTTCAAAACTGTCATGACCATTTCTTTTCCACATTTGTTCTGTAAGATGTTCTTTCCTCTATTTATTGTTAGTGATGATAACATTTGGCTCTTGTTTAGAATGACTTTTGCCAGATTTCTTTAAAGTTCCCCTTACCATAATCTTTTCTTTAATTGAATCACTACATCCAGCCCATGATGAAGGGGAAGTAAATTAAACTCTACCTGAGGATGAGTTGGAAAAGAGGGGGTGTAGCTACATGTATTATTTATAATTCTCCTGCAAAGAAGATCTGTCCTTTGTTTCTGTTTGCTTATTACCAACATGGACTCATGAATATTTATTTTATACTTAGGGTTCTAATCTGATTTTTTTTTATATTTATCTTGCTGTTCATATTTTCCAAGCTCTGTCCCCTGGGAGTTCTTTAAGACTGACTCCTGGGCAGAATGGCACTCTGGGGCTTGAGATCGCTGTAGTTTACCTGAAACCACATTCAGGAGGCATCCATGCTTGGTTTAGGGCTCTGCTGTCAAAATCTTAACATCCTGATTATTTTATCTTGAAATCTGTGTTCCCTACTTGAAATCTTATGGGACAGTGATGTGCTGAGGGCTTGGGGACTTCATTCACACATGGTCCCTCTCCCTGCCTCCTTTTCCTGGATTGGAGCCTATCAGGCTTCTCTGTCCATGGAATTTTCCAGGTAAGAATACTGAAGTGGGTTACCTTTTCTTCCTCCAGCGGATCTTCCTGACCCAGGGATCGAACCCACATCTTCTGTGTCTCCTGCACTGGCAGACAGATTCTTTACCACTGAGCCACCTGAAAAGACATACATGTACCACATCATCTTTATTCATTCAGTTTCTGGAAAGTTAAAGCTGACAATTAGACCCGGAAACAGTGTGATTCCACAACAGGAATTACAACACTGTGGGTGTTCTTCTCTATCTTCATCTAATACACAACAGATTTTTCTTATCGTCACATATCATTCTTTCCATCAATCAAGTTGCCATTCATCACTTCAAGAGAAGTTTGGATTTAGCCTAGAAGAGATACTTTAATTGAGTAATGAATCCTAAAATCCATACCAAATAGAATAACATGACAGCAAAACTATGTAAACACATATTAAAATATATGTTGCTAAGTTTAGATTTATAGAATGCTGTAAAGATAGCAGTAGTTGCAAAAGATAGTAGAAAACCAGTTTCTCCTGTTGTTAATATTTTACCATGGTGCATTTGTCAAAATAAAGAAGCTGTCATTAGCACATTTGTGTTAACTAAACTCTAGATATTACATGGGTCATTTTGCTATTAATGTTCTGTTTCAGGATGGATGTATTACAGGATCCCACACTCCATGTGTTTAAGGTAGTTTTGCCAGATTTCTGAGCTCTAAAGTCACTAATTTTCTCTTTGCATACCCTCTTCTTGGGAAGCAAGTCCCTAAGTCTAACTCATCTATGGTTGAGGTAGGGGTGTGGGTGGAGGAGAAGGTGGAGGGTCTGGTAATTAAGCATGTCTCCTGAAGGGAGAAGAACCTACATATGCTATTTTGTATTCTTCTGCAAAGAAGACTTGTCCTTTTAACCCTCATGTGTTTATTTATTCAATAATTTATTTTTAGTTGGTATTTTTATTTAAAATATTTCCCCAGCTTTATCAATATATAACTGACATATAATATTGTGTAAGTTTAAGGGGTACAACATGAAGATTTGATACTTAAATACTGTGAAATTATTATCATAATAGGGTTAGTTAATATTTCCATCACCTGTGTGTTAACCCTTGTGTGTGCATGTGTGTGTGGTTAGAATATTTAAGATCTAGTCTCTTAGTAGCTTTCAGTTATACAGTATCAATATTATTGTTAACTTTAGTCACAAGGCTGTACATTAGAACCCAGAACTTACTCAGCTTATAACCAGAATTGTGCATCCTTTGATCAACATCTCCAATTTTCTCCACCCCTCAATCCCTGGTGACCACCATCCTTTCTTCCGCTTCAATCTGTATGATTGAGTTTGGATTTTTAAAGTGATAGCATACAATTCCACTTAACATAATGACCTCAAGGTCCATCTTTGTCATCACAAATGTCAATATTTTCTTCTTTCTCATGGCTGAATAATATTCCATTGTGTGTATAAAATATCTCCTTTATTCATTTGTAGAGAGACCCTTTGTTTATACACCTTGGTTATTGTGAATAACTCTGCAACAAACATGGGAGTGCAGAGGTCTGTTACTGATTTCATTTTCTTTCCTATACACCCAGAAGTGGGATTATTGGATCATATGGTGGTTCTATTTTTCACTTGATAATGAACCTCCATCATGAAGTGTTTTCATAATGGCTGGAACATCTCATATTCCTATCTGCAGTGCACCCGAATACTTTTTTTTCCACATCCTATCTCTTGTCTATTGATGGTAGCCATTCTAATAAGGGTAACTTTACACTTCTTACAGGTATAAAGTGATATTGAATATGGACTTTCCTGATGACTATTGATGTTATCTTTGGTGTTGAGCATCTCTTCATATATTTGTTGGGCACCTGTATCTATCTCTTCTTTGGAAATTTGTTTACACAGGCACTCTGTCCATTTTTTAGTCATTGTTTTCTTGCTGTTGACCTCTAGGAGTTTCTTATGTATTTTGTCACCCCTTACCTGATTGATGTGGAATTTACAAATATTTTCTCCCATTTCATAGGTTGTCCTTTTATTTTGGTGATTTTAATTCTGCTAAAATTTAATTGTTCTTTTCTTATCAATTCACTCATACTTCTCTTTGTAACATATACCAATTTATGAAATACATATATTTCATTAAATTATGAAATATTTGACAAATGCTAAATGTTCCTGATGATGAGATTTAAAGTGATACTTTATTCCTTGCATTATTCTCTATCAGAAGAGTTTCTTTTTATTTTTAAATTGAGCATTTTTCACTTGTTAAAAAATTCTAACATTATAATTTTAAAATGTCACTCAAAAATCAAAATGAAGAGTATTTTTCTCTAATGGGAAGTTGAAATGGCTTTATTCAGTCCATATTCATAAAGGTCAGGGAAAATTATTAACTGCATTTGAGTTTACAAGATGTTAAACAATTACTCAGAAATAAACTAATTTTAGTATCTTTGTGCTATGTTGAGTTTAATTCCTTTCTTGAATCTGTTGTGTACTTTGTTATTTGTCAGTTGATTGTGTAATTGAACATTTTAATCACTTCCACTTTATTCAAGGACAGAAGAGGTGAAATTGAGCTTTCAAGAAGTCTAAATTTAGAGACATTAAGCTGTATCAGGAAAAGAAAAGCAAAAAGGCAAAATGGTTGTCTGAGGAAGCCTTATAAATAGCTATGAGAAAAAGAGAAATGAAAAGCAAAGGAGAAAAGGAAAGATATACTCATTTGAATGCAGGGTTCCAAAGAAAAGCCAGGAGAGATAAGAAAGCCTTCCTCAGCAATCAATGCAAAGAAATACAGAAAAACAACAGAATGGGAAAGACTAGAGATCTCTTCAAGAAAATTAGAGATACCAAGGGAACATTTCAGGCAAAGATGGGTTTAATAAAGGACAGAAATGTTATGGACCTAAGAGAAGTAGAAGATACTAAGAGGTGGCAAGAATACACAGAAGGACTGTACAAAAAGATCTTCATGACCCAGATAATCAGGATGGTGTGATCACTCATCTAGAGCCAGACATCCTGGAACCTGAAGTCAGGTGGGCCTTAGAAAGCATCTCTATGAACAAAGCTAGTGGAGGTGATGGAATTCCAGTTGAGCTAATTCAAATCCTGAAAGATGATGCTGTGAACCTGCTGCACTCAATATGCCAGCAAATTTGGAAAACTCAGCAGTGGCCATAGGACTGGAAAAGGTCCGTTTTCATTCCAATCCCTAAGAAAGGCAATCCCAAAGAAAGTTCAAACTACCGCACAATTGCACTCATCTCACATGCTAGAAAAGTAATGCTCAAAATTCTCCAAGCCAGGCTTCAGCAATACGTGAACTGTGAACTTCCAGATGTTCAAGCTGGATTTAGAAAAGGCAGAGGAACCAGAGATCAAATTGCCAAGATTCGCTGGATCATTGAAAAAGCAAGAGAGTACCAGAAAAACATCTATTTCTGCTTTATTGACTATGCCAAAGCCTTTGACTGTGTGGATCACAATAAACTGTGGAAAATTCTGAAAGAAATGGGAATACCAGACCACCTGACCTGCCTCTTGAGAAACCTGTATGCAGGTCAGGAAGCAACAGTTAGAACTGGACATGGAACAACAGAATGGTTCCAAATAGGAAAAGGAGTACATCAAGGCTGTATATTGTCACCCTGCTTATATGCAGCATACATCATGAGAAACGCTGGGCTGGAAGAAGCACAAGCTGGAATCAAGATTGCCGGGAGAATTATCAATAACCTCAGATATGCAGATGACATCACCCTTATGGCAGAAAGTGAAGAGGAGCTAAAAAGCCTCTTGATGAAAGTGAAAGAGGAGAGTGAAAAGTTGGCTTAAAGCTTAACATTAAGAAAACTAAGATCATGGCATCTGGTCCCATCACCTCATGGGAAATAGATGGGGAGACAGTGGAAACAGTGTCAGACTATTTTTTGGGACTCCAAAATCACTGCAGATGGTGATTTCAGCCATTAAATTAAAAGACACTTACTCCTTGGAAGGAAAGTTATGACCAACCTAGATAGCATATTAAAAAGCAGAGACATTACTTCGCCAACAAAGTTCTGTCTGGTCAAGGCTATAGTTTTTCCAGTGGTCATGTATGGATGTGAGAGTTGGACTGTGAAGAAAGCTGAGGGCTGAAAAATTTATGCTTTTGAACTGTGGTGTTGGAGAAGACTCTTGGGGGTTCCTTCGACTGCAAGGAGGTCCAACCAGTCCATCCTAAAGGAGACCAGTCCTGAGTGTTCATTGGAAGGACTGATGCTGAAGCTGAAACTCCAATACTTTGGCCACCTGATGTGAAGAGTTGACTCATTGGAAAAGACCTTGATGTTTGGAGGGATTGGGGGCAGGAGGAGAAGGGGACGACAGAGGATGAGATGGCTGGATGGCATCACCGATTTGATGCACATGAGTTTGTGTAAACTCCGGGAGTTGGTGATTGACAAGGAGGCCTGGCGTGCTGCGATTCATGGGGTCGCAAAGAGTAGAACATGACTGAGTAACTGAACTGAACTGAACTGAAGCTGTATTTGTTAACACTGGACTCATCACACTCACATACACACACACAGACATATACACACAAAATGTGAAGCTTAGGTCAATGGATTGAATTAAAACTTTATCTTTAAAGTTGCTAAGAATCTAGAACTTAATTTTTCTCACCACGTAAAAGAGATATAATGATGTCATGGGATAGAGGAGTCAGCTAAAGCTGAGTGCTAATTATTTATTGCATAAATGCAACAAATCAACAAATTGTACACCTTAAATCTGCACAATGTTACATGTCAGTACCACAACTAAAAAAACAGGAAAAGGAATCACATAAAACAGATGCACATATACACACAAAACCAAAGTACACTAGTATTGTTATCTTTAGAACTCATTCCAGTGCCAGGATTGTGGTATTTCTTACTGCATTGTTTCCAACAGTATTAGTTGGTATGCTTCTTTACTTTTTTGAGGTCCTACCATTAGATAGCATATTAAAAAGCAGAGACATTACTTTGCCAACAAAGGTCCATCTAGTCAAAGGTATGGTTTCTCCAGTAGTCATGTATGGATGTATGGATGTGATAGTTGGACCATAAAGAAATTTGAATACTGAAGAATTGATGCTTTTGAACTGTGGTGTTGGAGAAGACTCTTGAGAGTTCCTTGGACTGCAAGGAGATCAAACCAATCTAAATACAGAAGAAATCAACCCTGAATATACATTGGAAGGAGTGATGTTGAAGCTGAAGCTCCAAAATTTTGGCCACCTGAAGCGGAGAACTGACTAATTTGAAAAGACCCTGATGCTGGGAAAGATTGAAGGCAGGATGAAAAAGGGATGACAGAGGATGAGATGATTGGATGGCATCACCAACTTAATTGATATGAGCTTGAGCAAGCTCCAGGAGTTGGTGATGGACAGAGAGAAGCCTGGTGTGCTGCAGTTGATGGCGTTACAAAGAGTCGGACACAACTGAGTGATTGAAATGAACTGAACTGAACTGAACCATTTTATTATATTCATTTGGTACAGATTTGTTTCATTAATCTTGTGCAGAACTTAATATAATTTTTCAAAATTAAGAACTATTCTTAATCTCTAGGAAAGTATTCTCTATCATGATAGAATATGTACTTTGTCCATTTTCTCTACAGTTTTATTTTTTTAAGTCATTTTAAAAATATGGAGGATCAATTCATTTTCCTTTCCCACATTCTGAAGTTCTCTTTTTTCGTCTTTTATTTCACAATACTGATTTATGGACATCTTCTCTATATAGATCTTACCCACTTCTGCCTGTTTTCCCATGTCAATTTAAGGTCTACAATGTAAGTAGACATTAATTATTCATGTTTCAATATATATTACTTCATATTATATAACTTCATTGCACTATATTTGGGGTTCCTGTTCATATGGTCACTGTTTTTCCTTTAAAGTTTCTCTGAAGTTTAATTAGCATATGATTTAAAACATAATTTTTGTATTATCCACTTTAATATACCACTACCACTAAGAGATTACACTTTACAGGTTCATTTTATATCTATTGGAAGATTGATTATTTTTCAAATATGTAACACCATCTTTCTTAACACATAAAATTGAAAACTTGAAAGAGCACGGTTACAGAGAAATAGAATGTTTTAATTTGCACGACACTTAACTTACACATCGGTATGTGTTTGCTGCTCAGTCGTGTCCAACTCTACAGACCTCACAGACGGTAGCCTTCCCGACTCCTCTATCCATGGAATTCTCCAGGCAAGAATACTGGAGTGGGTTGTCATGACCTACTTCAGGGGATCTTTCCAACCCAGGAATAGAAGCCCCATCTCCTGTGTCTCCTGCATTGGCAGGGGGGATCTTAACCATAATGCCACCTGGGAAGCCCTATATCTCTCTAGTAGGGTTCAAAATACTCTTTCTCTCTGTCAACAGCTTATTAGGTTTTATGAAATAAAACATAATATTTTGAAATATAAACTGAATTTCAGAAGAATCAAATTAAATTGTTCCCTGAATACAAAATTTTAAAACTATATCCTTTAAATTTCACAGATGCATTAACTATGTGCTAAGTATCAGTGACATTTGTTCTGATTATGCCTTGTTTATTCAAAACATTTAATTATTGACATCCAAAATCAAATTATATTCAGCAAAATTAGGAAATTTATAGCTTATGGATTCCTGATCTCCAAAGAAGATTTAGCTTTGGGACCAGGACCAGGCTTGATCACTCAAAACCTTTTGTGTAAATTATGAAAAGGGACAGAACAAGCTTGACATGGACATCAGAAGGGGTACAGAGAATGCCCCCTCACTAGTCTTAGCAAGGGAGCTACATACTTTTTTAATTGGTTATTGCAACAAATCAAAAGAATCTCTCAAGTTTGTAAACGTCTTACTAGACCCATTCCCACAATTTATATTTTAAGATCACAGGATTAGAACTAACAATAGAAAGATCTTACCAGACCCACTCTCACAACAAAATGTAGATTGTTGTCAGTTGATTGTGTAATTGAACATTTTAATCACTTCTACTTTATTCAAGGACAGAAGAGTTGAAAATGAGCTTTTAAGAAGTCTAAATTTAGAGACACTAAGCTGTATCTGTAACATTGGACTCATCGCGTGTACACACACACACACATACACACAAAGCATGGAGCTTAGGTCAATGGATTGAATTAAAACTTTATCTTTAAAGTTGCTAAGAAACTAGAACTTAATTTTTCTCACCACAAAAAAGAGATGATAATGATGTCATGTGATAGAGGGGTCAGCTAAAGCTGAGTTCTAATCATTTATAGGTACATTTTTCAAGAGTTCTTTTGACAGTTGTATTCTTTTATGAAAATCATGTAGATAATAAATTGTTTAATTAAAATTGTTTTTTCTCTCTTCCTTGTGTGTAGTGTGTTTTTAGTTGCTCAGTTGTGTTCAACTCTTTGTGACCCCATGGACTGCAGTCTGCCAGTCTCCTCTGTCCATGGATTCTTCAGATAAGAATACTGGAGTGGGTTGTCATTCCCTTCTACAGGGGAACGTCCCCAACAAAGGACTGAACCCAGATCTCCTCCATTGCAGGTAGATTCTTTACCATCTGAGTCACTGAGAAAGTCTGTCTCTTTACCTTACATTATTTAAATTATATCAATGTTTTTTTTCTAAAACAAAATACTATAACATAAATATCTCCATGACTAATCCTGCTTTCTAAAGCTGACCTCTGATAAAAGTATAAAGGCAGTTATCCAGACGCTCTGCCGTATTTAACTAGCAAAGCATAAACTGTAGAATGATATATTCTTAATCCCTTTTGTGAAAAGATAAATATATATGTGTGTGTGTGTGTGTGTGTGTGTGTGTGTGTGTGTGTGTGTATGTATAGGTGACATATGCATAATTTCTATTAAGTCGTAATAAATGCTTTAAATTTTGATCTTTTACTATACAAAAATTATAACTGGAACACACACACATATATATATTTATAGGCTTCACTAGCAACTCATATGGTAAAGAATCCGCGAGTATTGTATTGCAGGAGACCTGGGTTCAATCCCTGGGTCAGAAAGATCTCTTGGAGAAAGGAATGGCTACCCACTCCAGTTATTCTTGCCTGAAGAGTTCGATGAGCAAAGGAGCCTAGTGGGCTACAGTTCTTGGGATTGCAAAAATGTCGGACACAACCGAGCGACTAACACTAACACTTCAATAGTTATATATTACTAGTGACATTAGAAATATCTACAGATTCTCCTAACAGATTTTTTTTTCAGTTAATGATAATATTTAAGGCTTAGCAGAGTTGCCAATGATAGAAATGTACCTAATACTCTATTTAAAGGGGAGGACTTTTTTTTTTTTTTTTTTTTTTTTTGCATTTTCTTCCAGTTTCAGTTTAGTTCATTCGCTCAGTCGTGACCTACTCTTTGCGACCCCATGAACTACAACACGCCAGGCCTCCCTGTCCATCACCAACTCCTGGAGCCTACCCAAACCCATGTCCATTGAGTCGGCGATGCCATCCAACCATGTCATCTGTCCTACCCATGTCCTCCTGCCTTCAAGCTTTCACAGCATCACAGTCTTTGTTGCCAAAGTGATATCTCTGCTTTTTAATATGCTGTCTAGGTTGATCTAAACTTTCCTTCCAAGGAGTAAGTGTCTTTTAATTTCATGGCTGCAATCACCATCTGCAGTGATTTTGGAGCCCAGAAAAATTGTCAGCCACTGTTTCCACTGTTTCCCCATCTATATGCCATGAAGTGATGGGGTCAGATGCCATGATCTTAGATTTCTGAATGTTGAGGTTTAAGCCAACTTTTTCACTTACCTCTTTCACTTTCATCAAGAGGCTTTTAGTTCCTCTTCACTTTCTGCCATATAGGTGGTGTCATCGGCATATCAGAGGTCATTGATATTTCTCCCGGCAATCTTGATTCCAACTTGTGCTTCCTCCAACCCAGCATCTCTCATGATGTACTCTGTATATAAGTTGAATAAGCAGGGTGACAATATACAGCCTTGATGTACTCCTTTTCCAATTTGGAACCAGTCTGTTGGCCCATGTCCAGTTCTAACTGTTGCTTCCTGACCTGCATACAGGTTTCTCAAGAGGCAGGTCAGGTGGCCTGAATCTTTTTCAAAACTTTCCACAGTTTATTGTGATCCACACAGTCAAAGGCTTTGGCATAGTCAATGAAGCAGAAATAGATGCTTTTCTGGAACTCTCTTGCTTTTTGATGATCCAGCAAATGTTGGCAATTTGATCTCTGGTTCCTCTGCCTTTTCTAAAACCAGCTTGAACATCTGTAAGTTCATGGTTCATGTATTGCTGAAGCCTGGCTTGGAAAAGTCCAGTTTCACTCAGATATAATTGACACACAGACCTGACCAAGTTTAAAGCATAATAATTTGACTTACAAAAATCAGGAAATGATGACCACAGTACATTTAGTGAACATCCACATCTCCAATAGGAACAAAATTAAATTAGAAAAAATATTTTGATAAAAATTCTTAGGATTTGTTCTCTTAATTCTCCTATATGGTAGATAGTAGTGTTAACTTTATTTATCATATTGCTATTACACACCTTGTACTTATTTATCTTGCTGTTTTAAGTTTGTACCTTTTGATCACCTTCACTCAGCTCTTCCTCCACAGTATCCCAGTCACCTCTGGTAACCAGAAGTTTGAATTCTTTTTACAAGTGTAACATTTCATCATATATATATATAATATGTGCATGTGTGCATGCTCAGTCACTTCAGTCATGTTTGACTCTTTGTGACACTATGGACTATTGCCCACAGGCTCCTCTATCAGTGGGGATTCTCCAGGCAAGAATACTGGAGCGGGTTGCCATGCCCTCCTCCAGGGGATCTTCCAAATCTAAGGATAGAACTTGTGTCTCCTTTATGGCAGGTGGATTCTTTGTCACTGAGACACTAGGGAAGCCTTATATATAATAGTTATAGGTAATATATATATATATATATGTGTGTGTGTGTCTGTGTGTATACATATAGTATAATATATAAGCTATATATTGCATCTTATTTATGCATTCCTCTGTTGATGGACACTTAAATTGCTTCCATGTCTTGGCAATTATAAACAGTGCTGCTGTGAACACTGGGGTGCTTGTATCTTTTTGAATTATTACTTCTGCTTTCTTCAGATATATACCCAGAATTGGAATTCCTGGATCAAAATAGTGTTATATTTGATTTTTTGAGGAATCTCTAGACTGTTTTCTGTAGTATTTCCTTGTCTCAAATTTTTAAGTTCTTTCATATATTTTCCTTTATGAAAATAAAATAAATGCTTCATCCAGTTTTGTAAAACTAAAAATATTTCTACAACATTCATGTATAAATAAAATTTTCATGCTATACACTTTTGTTAGTACTCTTCACTTCAAGACTCTCAATACATTATTTTGATTTTTCCAACATTAAGTTGAATGAAGAAATGTCTGAAGGAAGACTGATATGCAGACATATTTCTTTGTAGAACATCGGCAAAACTTAAGTGCGAGCAGGGCTTCTTTTTATATTTAAATTCAAGTACTATTAGAAGCATTTATTTTTGAAGGACTTTAATACTTGGCAAGATATTTGGATATGCAAAATTAGATCTTTTGTAAGCTCAGGAAACTATATTCCCAGTATATCACTGAGTATTATTGTAATTAAAAAAAAAAAAAAAAAAACTTCTTCTTTGGGAATAATTAATATTCATGTGTTTGCCCCGTGTTTTTTCTCTACAATATACTAAATTCTTCATTTGATTATATTGCTCCTTGGCAATTACTAGCTTTTCTCTCCAATCTTCTGGAATATTAATTCTTGCCTGACTCATCAAAATTTACTTTTACCTCAATTTTATTTTCATCTTTTTATTGATGTGAAATTCACATAACATCAGATTAAACATTTCAAAGTGAATAATTCAGTGACATTTAATTTATTCACAATGCAGTACAGCTACTGTTTTAACTAGTTCAAAAACACTTCATCATCCCAAAATAAACCTTTGTACCCATTAATGCCTATTTATGCCTCTTCCTAGACCCTGACAACCAGGAATCTGCTTTGCCTCTACTATGTTGATATATTCTGGATGTTTAGTATCAGTGAAATGCAATATGTAACTTTTTGCATCTTGACTCTTTCACTTAGCATAATGTTTTCTACCTTCATCTATGTCTTTAGCATGTATCATATTTAATTCCTGTTTAGCTTGAGTAATATTCCATGGTATGTAAATATACTACAATTTGTCTATTCATTTATCCATTGGTATTTGAGCTGTGTCCATACTGACAATGTGGCTATTGCAGATAGTCTTGCCATAAACATCAGTGTACAGCTATTTGTCTGAGTATCCGTTTTCAGTACTTCGGGTTATATAGCTTAGGAGTGGAACTTCTAGTAGTATAGTAATTCTTGTTTTAACTTAAGGACATTCAGAGATTCCCTAGAGGAAGAAATGGCAATACACTCCAGTATTCTTGCCTGGGAAATCCCATGGACAGAGGAATCTGGTAGGCCATAGTCCATGGAGTTGTAGAGAGTCAGGAACAACTGAGTGACTCAGTACACATATAAGCTACTATATGTGATAGCAGCAAACAAAATCATTTTAAATCCCCACTAGCATTGCACAAGCACTCCCATTTCTCCAAATACTTGCCAACACCTGTTATCTTCCATTGTGTTGATTAGTCATCATAGTGGGTGTTTCACCTCAAAATTTTACTTTATAATTTAATCATTTTAGCTCATGTTTTACAGAATTCATCTTTCCTGTAGACAAAAAAAAAGAAAGAAAGAAACCTAGGTACTTGATAAAATCATGTTTCCTATGGTGGCTCTCGTCAAAGAAAGGGTTGATTAGAATCTTCTTCAAAGTCTTTGCTTCTACAGGCACTTTGGACTTTTCCAGTCACTTATATATGCTCAAGCACAATATCTGATGGGTAAAAAATGTCCTTCCCTGTCAACAGCTACTGCAGTTTTTTCCTTGGTGTTACAGTTATTTCTAGAGTCAGTCAATGCACATTATTTAATGAGGAATTTAATGGACTGAGAAAACTGGGGAGAGATCCTGTGGTTTTAGGTATTATATGCAAGAGTTTAAACTATCTTTTGAGTTAATTTTTGGGTGTAGTGTAAGATAGTAAGCCAGTGGTTTTTCTTGTTTTTTGTTTTTTTGTCTTTTTTTTTTTTTTTGCATACGGATGTCCAGTTGTCTTAACACCATTTATTAGACTATCTTTCCACATTGTATATTCTTAGCTCCTTTGTCATAAATTAATTGACCAAATGCAGTATTTACTACGGTGCCTAATACATGTACTAAAATAATATCAGTAGTAGTACAAATTCCAGTAATCACCACAGTGCTTTTAAATAAACAGCCTATGGGTAATATTATTTATAATCCAGATTTAAAATACAACACATTGTTTATCCCAATATAGTTCTGTAAAAATTAACATAATACAAAATCAGATATATAGTAAATATCACATATTAACATATATATATATATATATATATGGAATCTAAAAGATGGTATGGATGAACCTGTTTGCAGGACAGCAATGGAGATGTAGATATAGAGAACAGACATATGGAAATGGGTGGTGGGGAGGAAGGAGAGAGTGAAAGTGAAAGTGAAGGTCTCTTGGTCATGTCTGGCTCTTTACGACCCCATGGACTATAAAGTCCATGGAATTCTCCAGGCCACAATACTGCAATGGTTAGCCTTTCCTTTCTCCAGGGGATCTTCCCAACCCAGGGATTGAACCCAGGTTTCTCACATTGCAGGCGGATTTTTAACCAGCTGAGCCACAAGGGAAGTCCAAGAATACTGGAGTATGTAGCCTATCCCTTCTCAAGCGGGACTTCCCAACCCAATAATTAAACTGGGATCTCCTGCATTGCAAGCGGATTCTTTACCAACTGAGTTATGAAGGAAGCCCAGGTGAGATGAATGGAGAGAGCAGCATGGAGCATACACATTATCATATGCAAAGTAGATAGCCAATGGAAATTTTCTGCATGACTCAGGGAACTTAATCCAGGGCTCTGTAACAACTTAGAGGAGTGGAAAAGGATGGGAGGTGGGAGGGAGGTTCAAGAATGTGGGGACACATGTATCAGTTCAGTTCAGTTCAGTCGCTCAGTCGTGTCCAACTCTGCGAACCCATGAATCGCAGCGTGCCAAGCCTCCCTGTCCATCACCAACTACCAGAGTTTACTTAACCTCATGCCCATCAAGTCAGTGATGCCATCCAGCCATCTCATCCTTTGTCATCCCCTTCCTCTCCTGGCCCTAATCGCTACCAGCATCAGGGTCTTTTCCAATGAGTCAATTCTTCACATCAGGTGGCCAAAGTATTGGAGTTTCAGCTTCAGCATCAGTCCTTCCAATGAACACCCAGGACTGATCTCCTTTAGGATGGACTGGTTGGATCTCCTTGCTGCCCAAGGGACTCTCAAGAGTCTTCTCCAACACCACAGTTCAAAAGCATCAATTTTTTGGCGCTCAGCTTTCTTCATAGTCCAACTCTCACATCCATACATGACCATTGGGAAAACCATAGTCTTGACTAGATGGATCTTTGTTGGCAAAGTAATGTCTCTGCTTTTTAATATGCTATATAGGTTGGTCATAACTTTCCTTCCAAGGAGTAAGCATCTTTTAATTTCATGGCTGCAATCACCATCTGCAATGATTTTGGAGCCGCCAAATAAAAAAACAACAACAACAACAAAAAAACAAGTCTGACACTGTTTCCACTCTCTCCCCATCTATCTCCCGTGAGGTGATGGGACTAGATGCCATGATCGTAGTTTTCTGAATGTTAAGCTTTAAAGCATTTTTCACTCTCCTCTTTCACTTTCATTGTCATCAAGAGGCCCTTTGGTTCCTCTTCACTTTCTGCCATAAGGGTGGTGTCATCTGCATCTCTGAGGTTATTGATATTTCTCCCAGCAATCTTGATTCCAGCCTGTGCTTCTTCCAGCCCAGTGTTTCTCAAGATGTATGCTGCATATAAGATAAATAAGCAGGGTGACAATATTCAACCTTGACGTACTCCTTTTCCTATTTGGAACCAGTATGTTGATTCATGTACAGTTTTAACTGTTGCTTCCTGACATGCATACAGGTTTCTCAAGAGGCAGGTCAGATGGTCTGGTATTCCCATCTCTTGCAGAATTTTCCAGAGTTTCTTGTGATCCACATAGTCAAAGGCTTTGGCATAGTCAATAAAGCAGAAATAGATGTTTTTCTGGAACTCTCTTGCTTTTTTGATGATCCAGTGGATGTTGGCAATTTGATCTCTGGTTCCTCTGCCTTTTCTAAAACCAGCTTGAACATCTGGAAGTTCACAGTTCACATACTGCTGAAGTCTGGCTTGGAGAATTTTGAGCATTACTTTACTCGCCTGAGAGATGAGTTCAATTGTGCGAAGTCTGAGCATTCTTTGGGTTGCCTTTATTTGGGATTGGAATGAAAACGGACCTTTTTCAGTCCTGTGGCCACTGCTGAGTTTTCCAAATTTGCTGGTATATTGAGTGCAGCACTTTCACAGCATCATCTTTCAGGATTTGAAATAGCTCACCTGGAATTCCATCCCCTCCACTACCTTTGTTCGTAGTGATGCTACCTAAGACCCACTCGACTTCACATTCCAGGATGTCTGGCTCTAGATGAGTGATCACACCATTGTGATTATCTAGGTCATGAAGATCTTTTTTGTACAGTCCTTCTGTTTATTCTTGCCACCTCTTCTTAATATCTTCTGCTTCTGTTAGGTCCATATCATTTCTGTCCTTTATCGAGCCCATCTTTGTCTAAAAGATTCCCTTGGTATCTCCAATTTTCTTGAAGAGATCTCTAGTCTTTCCCATTCTGTTGTTTTCCTCTATTTCTTTGCATTGATTGCTGAGGAAGGCTTTCCTATCTCTCCTGGTTATTCTTTGGAACTCTGCATTCAAATGGTAATATCTTTCCTTTTCTCCTTTGCTTTTCGCTTCTCGTCTTTTCACAGCTATTTGTGAGGCTGCCTCAGACAACCATTTTGCCTTTTTGCATTTCTTTTCCATGGGGATGGTCTTGATCCCTGTCTCCTGTACAATGTCACGAACCTCTGTCCATAGTTCATCAGGCTCTCTGTCAATCAGATCTAGTCATTAAATCTATTTCTCACTCCCACTGTATAGTCATAAGGGATTTGATTTAGGTCATACCTGAATGGTCTAGTGGATTCCCTACTTTCTTCAATTTAAGTCTGAATTTAGCAATAAGGAGTTCATGATCTGAGTCACAGTCAGCTCCTGGTCTTGTTTTTGCTGACTGTATCTGACTGTATAGAGCTTCTCCATCTTTGGTTGCAAAGAATATAATCAATCTGATTTCGATGCTGACCATCTGGTGGTGTCCATGTGTACAGTCTTCTCTTGTGTTGTTGGCAGAGGGTTTTTGCCATGACCAGTGCGTTCTCTTGGCAAAACTCTATTAGCCTTTGCCCTGTTTAATTCCGTACTCCAAGGCCAAATTTGCCTGTTACTCCAGGTGTTTCTTAACTTCCTACTTTTCATTCCAGTCCCCTATAATGAAAAGGACATCTTTTTTGGGTGTCAGTTCTAAAAGGTCTTGTAGATCTTCATAGAACCATTCAACTTCAGCTTCATCAGCATTACTGGTTGAGGCATAGGCTTGGATTACCATGATATTGAATGGTTTGCCTTGGAAATGAACAGAGATCATTCTGTCTTTTTTGAGATTGCATCCAAGTACTGTATTTCAGACTCTTTTGTTGACCATCATGCCTACTCCATTTCTTCTAAGGGATTCCTGCCCACAGTAGCAGATACAATGGTCATCTGAGTTAAATTCACCCATTCCATTCCATTTTAGTTCACTGATTCCTAGAATGTCGATATTCACTCTTGCCATCTCCTGTCTGACCACTTCCAATTTGCCTTGATTCATGAACCTAATATTCCAGGTTTCTATGCAATATTTCTGTTTACAGCATCGGACCTTGCTTCTATCACCAGTCACATCCACAACTGGGTATTTTTTTTACTTTGGCTCCATCCCTTCATTCTTTCTGGAGTTATTTCTCCACTGATCTCCAGTAGCATACTGGGCAGCTACTGACCTGGGGAGTTCCTCTTTCAGTATCCTATCATTTTGCCTCCTCATACTGTTCATGGGGTTCTCAAGGCAAGAATACTGAAGTGGTTTGCCATTCCATTCTCCAGTGGACCACATTCTGTCAGACCTCTCCACTGCAGACTGCGCAGCAGCGTGCCGGTCTCAACCGACCGCACAGAAGTGCGCCGGCTGCGATGGACCGCATAGAAGCGAGGCCGTGAGGAGCTACACCTCGCCCAAGGTCAGGGCTAGCGACCCAGAGCGTCAGGCTGCGATAGTTCAGGAGCGGTGGTCGAGAGGAACTTCCCCACATCGGATGTCAGGGGCGGCATTGGAGAGGAGCTACCATCTGCCCGAAGTCAGAGGGTGGCGACATAGTGGAGCAACCCTACCTCCAAGGAGAGGCTGCTGCGGGCGCAGGAGGGCTGAGAGGGGCTACTCCAAGTAGCCCCACGTTCAAGGTCAGGAGGGGTGGCCATGAGAAGATACCTCTTGTCCAAGGTAAGGAGCAGCCGTGAAGAGATACCCCACGCCTGAGTTAAGAGAAACCAAATAAAATGGTAGGTATTGTGAGAGGGCATTAGAGGGCAGACACACTAAAACCATAATCACAGAAAACTAGCCAAACTGATCACAGGACCACAGTCGTGTCTAACTCAATGAAACTAAGCCATGCCGTGTGGGGCCACCCAAGATGGTTAAGTCATGGTGGACATATGTATACCTATGGCTAATTCATTTTAATGTATGGCAGAAACCAGAGCAATATTGTAAAGCAATTATCCTTCAATTAAAACTAAATAAATTTCAAAAAATCAGATACATAAATGTGTGTGTGTTTATGTATTTGCATGCTAGCACAGAGATATAAGTATGGAGCATTAAATGGCTTTTAGTTTCCACTATTTCCCTGTAGAATCACAACTTGTTATTTTCCCAAGTGCAAATCCATGGAGCTCAGAGCTGAGAATGTTTTTGAAAAGCTGACAGGTAAGGAGACTGCGAGAGTTTTGCAGTTTTGTGGTTTTACAACATGAACTTCACTGATCTATCAGGAACACTTTTGGGAAGAACGTCATGAGAGTGTTTGAAATCTGTTAGGAAAGTTGTGTACATGTTGGTACAAGAATACCAGATTGGTAGTCAGGAGGCCCTGGAATAAATCCAAAATGTGCGACCTTATAAATTGCAAAGTTTGGAAATTATTAGCTTCCTAAGCTCAGATTTTCTTGCTTTGACTTATGGACAAAAATGATTACTGTACAAAATTGTTGAGGAAGGAGCAAATTTAAACTATGGGGCCTTCATAAAGATACACACATTTTTAATAGTCAACAAACAATAACTATATGTTTATATCAAAATAGGTAAGAATGGTTTCCAGGTTCAGTATTTGGATAGCCTACTTTACTTTTATTTGCTATAAACAATACCATTAATGGACAAGCTTCCTTAAATACCAATATCAGTTATCTATAGTTACATTAAATATCTATGCCCCTAAAGCACTGACTTTTTTTTCACTTTCTGTAACACTGATCAATGATTTAGATGACTATTTTGATTACTGATTTAATCCCCCTACACCTTATTGGTTTGTTCAGATTTTCTGTTTCTCCATGATATGGTCTTGGTAGGATGCAAAATAATAAAATATTTAGGAATGAAGTTAACTGAAGATCAAATACTTGTACACTGAAAACTTCAAAATTCATAGAAAATATTAAAGATATTATAAATAAATCATAAGACAATCCATGCTCATGAACTGGAAAACAATATTGGTAAATGTACTTACTACTCAAAGGAATCTATAGATCAGTATTATCTCCATTTAATTCCAATAGTATTTTTTTTATAGATAAAGAAAACAAACTATAAGGTTTATATGGAACCATGAAAAACCCAGAATAATCAAAGCAATCTTAAGAAAGAAGATTGAAGCCTTAAAGATCAAACTTCTGACTTTAAAATATATTTCAAAGCTACAGTAATTAAAATGGCATTTTTCTGACATAAAGGCAGACATTTAGACCAATGGAAAAGAAGAGCTGAGAGAGTTAATTCTCAGGTAGGTTGATAAGATATCTCAGGAGGAGAAAAAGGACAAAGGATTTTTTCCTACATTCCTTATTTTTAGTCACATAAAATGCTTTCTTTTTTCTTTAAGCCCAGAGCTGATGATTATACAACAAAACAACTCATTTTAAACTCTGTACTAAGGATTATACAACAACAGTGGATCCTGCTTGAGGACATAGTTCTCCCTCTTGAGAACCTTCTGACCGATCCTGTCATCTTAAAATGTATATGAGTGTGGGTCTGGTAAAATCTTTTTATTGTTAGTTTTAATCCCATCATTTTAAAATGTAAATTGTGGGAGTGGGTCTGGTAAGACCTTTCCAGCCTTGAGACATTCTTTTGATTTACTGTAATACCCAAACGAAAAAGTATACAACTACCTTGCCAAGACTAGTGAGGGGGCACTCTCCTTCCCCTTCTCTGTTCCTTTTCATTGTAATAAACTTTGACCACACAAGAGCCTTAAGCAGTGAAACCTGATCCCTGATCCTGAGGCTAAATCTTTGTCTTTGGAGATCACAAATCTGACACCGTTAACCGTAAGCTATCATCTTGGGGGCTCGTCCAGGATCTTCAGGACAAGGTAGGTAAAGACACCCAGAGCTCTAGCTGGTAACTTCTTTTACTCTACTAACTGTAAGGTGCGTTTGTGTGAATTAAAGTTGCAAGTTTGAGACGTGCTCTGCAAAGCGAGTGATGAGCCCAGCTTTGAGATTTTGTGGTGCCTTGTAATGACTGAAGGCAACCCAAAAGTGGGAGCCTTGTCAGGGGTTTATACCAACCTACCAATGTCAAGAGACACCCAATATCCCTGTGAGCAGAGTGGCCAGAAATGGGTGAAGCATGTGGACTAAACTTTCCTTTTTTGGTCATCTTTTCCTGGTCTCTTTAACCATTCCATAACTGCCTGAGGAGTTAGAACTACTAACCTAATCTGTCAGGTCATAGACTTTCAAGGGATTTGTGATTCATGCCGTTGCTCTGTACTTCTACTTAGACCCCAAGCTTGGTAGTCACGGGGAACCCAGACTTGATGGAGCACGTTTGGGAATGAAGAAGAACTATAGCTCTAGAAGCACGTTCGGGAACGAGGTAGAACTCTAGCTTCAGCAGTGTCTGTCTTAGCTACTTCCACATTGGGTCAGAGTTCCAAAAGTGAATCCTTGTCATAGCTGTGCCTCCAAACTAAATGGATGGAAACACTGCTGGTGAGCCTCAGGGTTCTAAGAACATAGGTCAGGAATCCCAGTTTGGAAGTACAGTGGGATTCTTCCTTTGGTAGTGCTACCTCTTATTGGACTAGACAAAGCTCTCCAGTGGCTTAACTGATGGGGTGATTATGCACCACTTCTACTCCAGTCAGCACTGTACTCAGGAATGTGCATGGGCACATGGAAGATGGATGCTTCCCCTAGTAGTCCTAGCTTGTGAAGCATTCTGGAAAACTACTCTGTTACACCGCAGGGGGCATCAGAGGAAAAGGGAAAATCAAACAAAAGTTTTGGTGGTAAGTGACTAGAAATCAATTTAGGATGTCGTCAAGTCTACCCCTGTGCATCTCCACCCCACCTTGATAGTAGAATCAGTGCGGAAGGGAATGAATAATGTGCCTGCATCTGTAAGGGAAAGACTAAGTCCAACCAGGGAAGGAAAGCTTCAGTGGAAAGTCTGTCTCCACCACATCTAGAGCAGGGAGGGACAGCTCTGGCGGAAAAGAACAAGGGTGCTGAACGTCACTTTTTTTTCTCTTACAGATGCTACTGCTGCAGCTAAGTCGCTTCAGTTGTGTCTGACTGTGCGACCCCATAGACGGCATCCCACCACGCTTCACAGTCCCTGGGATTCTCCAGGCAGGAACACTGGAGTGGGTTGCCATTTCCTCCTCCAATGCATGAAAGTGAAAAGTGAAAGTGAAGTCCCTCAGTCGTGTCCAACTCTTCAAGACCCCATGGACTGCGGCCTACCAGGCTCCTCCGTCCATGGGATTTTCCAGGCAAGAGTACTGGAGTGGGGTGCCATTGCCTTCTCTGTCTTACAGATGGGAGCTACTCAAAGTTCCAGACCCACACCCTTGGATTGTGTCCTAAAAAAAACTGGGGTAAGTTTGATTCCCAGAGCTTAAAGTAGACACAACTGACTTTCTTTTGCAAACCTGCATGGTCACAATATCCGTTGGATGGTGGCAAACAATGGCCACTTAATGTTTCTCTTAATTATGATACTGTTTTACGACTAGGCGTGCTACAGTCCATGGGGTCGGAAAGAGTCGGACACAACTGATCGACTGAACTGAATTGAACTTTGCCACTAGACTGATTCTGTAGAAAACAAGGGAAATGGGTAGCAGTGCCATATGTGTTAGTCTTTTTCTCTCTGCAAGATATGCCAGACTTATGTCCTACAGGCACAGATTTGGATGTAAAGCCTTCAGCTTCCTCCTGTCTTCTTACTCTGCCCATGTATCTGGGGCTCCCAACTGAGCAAGCTGAGGGTAAAAACATCCTTCAAGGAGGGTTGCTTAATCGCGAGAGAAGTTCAAACAACCCCAGTTCCAATGCAGTCTTAACTACATTGGTTTCAATGGGAACTCAGACAGTCAAATTAGAGAAGGCTCTGACAACCAAAACTAAGGGTAAAATGCAAGATAGAGAAGAAGATGAGACAGAGAATGAAATACAGGATGAGGATGAGAAAAAAAAAACAGGCTTCTCTAATCTATTCCTGGAAAGTATGAAAGGGTAACTAGAGAGGCTGAGGAACAGCCACACAAGATACTGCCTCTTCAGGAGGCCCCCACTGGGAAAAATAACCCATGCATAAAAATCCTAAAGCTCTTTTCTTACCCAGAGGTACAAGAGATAAAGAGAGATCTGACAGATTATCTAGAGGATCCAGAAGCCTTTACAAGACTAACTTTATGAGCTTACTTTGAGTAATGCCATGTATGTCTTTGGACAGCTGCTGACTCCTAACTCAAGAACTCGAGTTTTGGGGAAGCTATTACTTTTGGAGATGAATGACTTGAATGTGAGGCAAGGAGAAAGCAGGAACACAGAATAGCTCTCCTCCCTACTGGGAGCCGAGCAGTCCCTATAACAGAGGGACGAAGATTATCACAAAGAGGACTGGAGAAGAGAGCAGACCCACTTTGTCAATTACATTATTGAAGGACTTAAAAGAGCTCAGACTAAGCATCTAAATTATGATAAGTTGACTGACAAAACAAGGAGAGAAGGAAGTCCCTGGCAGATTCTAAAAGACTTCAAGAAGGCCTTCGAAAGTTCATTAATATTTCTCCTGAGAGTGCAGAGGGAGAGAAAATCTTAAAAGATAAATTCCTCACACAGTCAGCCCCAGATATCGACCGTAAGTTACAAAAACAGTCATTTGGACTGAACCAGCCTTTAGAAAAACTGCTGCAGCTGACTCAGACAGTATATTACAGTAGAGAATATGAAGAGAAACAAAAACAGAAAAGAACCAAAGAAAAGGCCCAGGCCCTGGTGATGGCCGTGAAAACTGCTATGAATCAGCCTGAGAGAAAAATGCCCAGAGGAACCCAGGTGAAAAGGGACGGACTTGCAATTACTGTGAAAAGGAGGGGCATCTCAAGCAAGGTTGTTCTCGGATATTTGAGCCACTCCCAAGTACCACATGGGAGGAGAGACTGCTCTCAAAGCCATACGCCTCAGGGGTTAGACTCTCAGGATAATCAGGACTGAAGGTGCCTGGGGGTCCCCACACAAGCTCCCATCCTAACAACACCTGAGGAACACAGTATTAATAACTGTGGGAGGCCAATCAGTCGATTTTCTTTTGAACACTGGGGAAACTTTCTGTGCTCACTGAAGCCTCTGGTCCACTTTCCTCCTGATCCACTACTGTAATGGAACTGTCTGGATGAGCCAAAAAAGTATTATTCCATTCATCCTTTAAGCAGCAACTGGGACTCTGCTGTTTTCGCACTAGTTTCTGATTGTGCCTGAGTCTCCCTCTCCCCCTTCTGGGGAGGGATAAACTGAGCAAGGTCCAGGTCTCTGTTTTAATGAATATGGAGCCTGCTTTTTCTCTCCCATTAACTGAACAAAATGTAAATCCTAGAGTGTGGGCTGATGGAAAACTGTGGGTTGAGCACAAAATGTTATTCCTGTCATTATTAAGCTTAAAGACCCTAACCCATTCCCACATCAAAAGCAGTATCCACTAAAGCTCAATGTTAAGAAAGGTTAAAAACTCATCATTGGAAATTTAAAGGAACAGGGGCTATTAATTCACTATAACAGTCCAGGCAACAGTCCTATTTTGGGTGTAAAAAAGTCAAATAATAAATGAAGACTAGTTCAAGACTTACAAATAATAAATGAGGCTGTGTTTCCTTTAGGCACCTGTGGTGCCTAATCCTTATACTTTATTGTCTGAAATTCCTGAACAAGCCAAATATTTTTCAGTTACTGACTTGAAGGCTGCTTTCTTTACTATACCATTGCTGGAGGAAAGCCAATTTTCATTTGCCTTTGAAGATCCTACCCAGCAAGCTTCTCAGTTAACCTGGACAGTTTTTTCTCAAGGGTTTTGTGATCACCCTCACTTATTTGGGCAGAGCCTATCACAGGACCTACAAAACTTGAATAGCCCCAAGGTAGTGGTGCTATAAAATGTAGACAATATTCTGCTCTGTGCTGAAATAGAGGAAGCTTGCTCACAAACCTCAGAAGATTTCTTAAACTTTCTCACCAGATGTGGTTATAAGGCATCAAGGGAAAAGGCTCAGCTCTGTCAACAATCTGCTTAATATCTGAGCCTAATCATATCAGAAGGGAAGGGTCATAGGCCCCAAGAGAATTAAACCTATACTAAATCATCCCCTAACTATGACTTTGAGACAAGTGAGAGGATTCTTGGGTATCACAAGTTACTGCCTCATTTGGATTCTGGGTTATGGGGAACTTGCCCAGCCTTTATCTAAATGTATAACTGAGACTCAGCAGGCCAAAACCCACAAGCTGATTTGGTCCCCAGAGACTCAAAAGGCTTTTAAGTCTCTTCAAACTCCTCTCCTGCAGGCTCCTGCTTTAAGCCTGCTCGTGGGACCAGAGTTTAATCTGTTTGTTACCAAAAGGGAAGCTATGGCCTTGGGAGTGATGACACAACCACAAAGACCTCACCAGTAACCTTTAGCTTACCTAAATAGAGAATTAGATGTAGTTGCCCAGGGGCTGGCCACTTGTTTAAGAGTAACTGCTGCTATTGCTTTGTTAGTGCCTGAAGCTCTAAGTTTACTACTGTGCAAAATTTTCCTGTACTGACTTCTCATAATGTGAGTGGAATCTTAAACTCTAAAGTTAAAGGATGACAGACAGTGGGCTTCTTAAATATTAGTCACTGTGTTAGAGGGATCAATAACTAAGCTCTAAGTTTGTGGAAACTCAAATCCTGACACTTCCTGAAATGGAAGATAAAACACCCGATTGAAACTGTTCCCAATTTCTAACTCTACACACGCAGCTTGGGAAGATTTAACGGCTACTCCATTAGACAATTCTGACATGGATATGTTTACAGATGGCAGTTCTTTTGTTAGGAATGGGAAGCAGGAAGCAGGTTACACTGTGGTTATATCCAAACAGGTTTTAGAGGCAAAGTCTCTTCCCCCCAGTGCAAGTGCCCAATTGGCTGAGCTTGTTGCTTTGACTTAAGCCTTAGAGTTAAGCAAGTAAATATCTACACTGATTCTAAGCATGCTTCTTTGACTTCACATGCTCATGTTGCAATATATCTGAACAGGTTTTAGGAAGTCTCTTCTCCCTGGTACAAGTGCCCAATTGGCTGAGTTTGTTGTTTTGACCCAAGCCTTAGAAATAAGCAAAGGGCAGCAAGTAAATATCTACACTGATTCTACAAATGCTTATTTGACTTTACATGTTCATGTTGCAATATGGAATGAAAGCCAATTTAAAACAGCAAAAGGGGAACCTATTAAACATTTCAAAGAGATTTAGAGACCTTTAACTGATGTATATTGTCCTAAAGAAGTAGCTGTTATGCATTTCAAAGGGCATAGTAGCGAGGGGAGTAAAGTGGCCAAGGGAAATCAGTTGGCCAACTCCCAAGCCAGAAAAGTGGCACTTTACAAATCCCCTGTCCTATAAACACATCTAGTCTGGATAGGTCCTGCTGGACAGGAAAAAACACAATATACTGAGCAAGAACTAGAAAGATGAGAAAAGAGGAGCAAAAATTACTGATAAAGGATGCTTATAGTCTTGAGAATGGACGATTAACAATTCCCAAAAATGGTCAAAGGAAAATTCTTGAGGGGTTACAACAGAGTTTTCATTTATGTGTTAAGAGCACTTACAGATGGCTTTTGACCTATTTAAGGGTAAAAATGTAATGAAAACTTTAAAGATCATTATCAAGAGATGTGAGGTTTGTCTGAAAAATAATCCAAAGACTGAAAAGGTAGCAAAAACTGGGTTACAATGAAATGGAAAGTATCCTTCAGAGAATTGGGAAATAGATTTTACTCATATACCAAAATCAAACTGATTTTCTTACTTACAGGTTTTTGTAGACTCCTTTACTGGATGGATTGAGGCTTTTCTTTGCTGTAGTGAACAGGCTCAGGAAGTTATAAACATTTTAATCCATGAAATTACTCCCAGGTTTGGGCTATCTCAGAGCCTCCAGAAAGACAATGGCTCCTCCTTTAAAGCTGTTGTAACTCAAGGGGTATCAAAAGCTTTAGGAATAGAATATCACCTGGGGCTCCCAATCTTTAGGAAAGTTAGAAAAGGCTAAAGACATTTATTAAGAGACATCTATATAAACTAATTCAAGAGACTCAGGAAAATTGGCTTAAAATTCTACCCATAGCTTTAATGAGGGCTCAAACTGCCCCTAAAAAGGAGGGACTGCCCTTTGATGTATCTGTGTAAGACCCTTCTTACACTCAGACACTGTAATAGACCCTGAAGCCTTGGAATTAGCTAACTATGTGACTCAGGTTTCAGCCCTTCAACAGACACTAGGAGAACTTCTGAGTGTGACTACTCACCCAGCCTCTGAGTCAAACAAACTGCTGTTTGGGCCAGGAATCGAGGTCCTAATAAAGACACTGGGATCTGGGGGGCAATCACTCAAGCCCCAATGGGAAGACCATTACCAGGTTACTTTTTCTTCTCCAACAGCTGTCAAGGTGCCAGGAATTGATTTGTGGGTGCACAACACTTGAGTTAAAAAGTGGCACCCTGACTGAAACTAAACAAAGTCATTCTATGTCTTTATCCTCTGTACTTTCACCTTTTATTTTTCAGATGGTTCTGATAATCTATGTGGGCCTGCTTCTGCTGCTTCCAAAAGTCCTGAGTCTGCCTTCCTGTTCTGAGCTCATTCCTATGTTTCATTCCACAATTGGTCTAATTGCTGAGTCTGTGGAGCACTCCCCTCTTCATCAGTTGAAGGCTTCCCATGGTTGGGTTTTCAACTTCTAGGAAAAGACTTTCTTCATTTCTGTGAGTACCTTCAGCAACAACAGCCACATATGATGTCTCTTTTTAATCTGATGACATCTAGCAATCCTAAAATGGACTAGTTCAATACTTCATACCTTAGCTATGGACATAATGTGACTTTCAACTTTGATTATACATGATCTTAGTTTAATGATTATTTTGCTGCACATAAGAAGATAAATCCATCTAGATCTGGTGATTTTCTTCCTGATGTTTATCAAATATGGGATTAGGTCATATAGCTAACTCTTGAAAAGGGACACCTACTATCTAATGCTCCCATATGCTGGGAACAAATAGAGTCATCCTCAGAAGTTAGCCAACAACTTAATTACAATGCTTGGAAACAATTGGGATTTATCCTCAAGAAATAGTGTGACTGAGGGATTCAATCACAGTTCAGGTCCTTCTTTTGCCTATCCAGGCACTGACTGAATCCCTCAGTCACACTGGCTTGTTCCAAATGGGACCTACTGGAAATGTGGCTCTTACCTATGGGTGTGGCTTCCCCTGGCTGGATAGGGAGATACACCTTAAGTCTAGCTTTTACTCATGGCTTCATATTTTCAGAGCTTCCAGAGAAGCCTGCTAATCTTTCACACCTTAAAACTAGTTGGGCAAGGTCTGTATTTCACTGGTATGATTATCTGGCTGCAGTATTTGTTCCCTCTCTGAGAACCACAGATGTTATGCTATGAGTTGAATAATTTTACTCAACAAGGTTTACAAGATTCTCAGAAAGCTATTTCAGCCCTTAGTGCTGAACAAATACAAATTAGAAAGGTGGTTTTACAAATCAGATTGCCCTTAGATATTCTAACAGCTGCACAAGGAAGAATTTGTGCCATTATTCATACCCAATGTTGTACATATATACCAGATATGAGCACTAATGTTACTCACTTTACTAAACACATGAACACGATAATTGAGGCTATGGATACTCCTGAAATCTCAGTCACCTCACTTTGGGAAACGTTAACTAGCTCCCCATGGTGGAAAACTATCATAATAATAATAATTCTAATTGTTCTATTTTTACTGTTTTCTCCCCGTATCTGTAACTGTGCAACTGGATTTGTTTCTAACCATCTGGAAGTTTTAAAGTTACAAATGGTTGTCCAAGCTCCTATGAGTGCCGCAGCCTCTGTCAACTATTACTTGGGGTCCCTATATTAGAGACCCTCATTATGAGGGTTCGTGAATATGTTGCCTCAAAAATTTAGGGACAATGCCCCATCCAAGCACGAAAGAGTTATGAAATGAAAACAATGCTCCTTTCCTTTGGCAACATAATTCTCCTAAAAGTAAAGAGGGGAATGAGAGAGTTAATTCTTAGGTAGGTTGATAAGAAGTCTAGGGACCCAAGGAGGAGAAAGGGGTCTGGGACTCTCAAGGAGAAGATAGGGAACTGGGGTTCTCAAGGAGGAAAAAAGGACAAATATTTATTTTCTACATTCCTTAGTCTTAGTCACATAAAGTCCAGAGCTGATGATTACACACACACATACACAAAATAACTCAGTTTAAACTCTACTAAGGGTCATATAACAGCAATGTATCCGGCTTCAGGACATGTTTCTCCTTCTTGAGAACCTTCTGACTGATCCTGTCATCTTAAAATGTATATTGTGAGAGTGAGTCTGGTAAGATCTTTCTATTGTTAGTTCTAATCCCATCATTTTAAAATGTATGTTATGGGAGTGGGTCTGGTAAGACCTTTACAACCTTGAGACACTCTTTTGATTTACTGATAACCAATTGAAAAAGTATACAGCTCCCTTGCCAAGACTAGTGAGGGGGCACTCTCCATCCCCTTCTCTGTTCCTTTTCACTGTAATAGAACTTCAGCCACACAAGAGCCCTGAGCAGTCAAGTCTGGTCCCTGATCCTGAAGCTAAATCTTTGTCTTCAGAGATCACGAATCTGACACTGTTCACCATAAGCTATCAGAGCTAACACAGAAATATGCCCACACATATACATTCAAGTGATCTTTGATAAGGCATCAAGAACATACCTTGTCAAAGGTATGGGGGAGGACAATTTCTTAAAAAAAAAAAAGTGTTGGGAAAACTGTAGAAGATTAAATTTGGATGGTTAGCTTA
The DNA here is from genome assembly GCF_963930625.1 of Muntiacus reevesi. NCBI lineage: Eukaryota > Metazoa > Chordata > Mammalia > Artiodactyla > Cervidae > Muntiacus > Muntiacus reevesi. The sequence continues at coordinate 56,064,785 of NC_089253.1, read as the reverse complement.
AACTATACACAAAAATCAACTCAAAATGTATTAAAGACTTCAATGCAAGTTGCAAAACTCCGAGAAGAAAAATCACAGGGAAGGTTTCTTGACATTAGTCTCAGCATTGTTTCTTGGAAATGACATCAAAAACACAGGCAAGAAATATTAAAATAGGCAAGTAGGACTATATCAAACCAAAAAACTTTTGCACAGCATATGGAACAAGAAACACAATGAAAAGGCAACCTACAAACCAGGAGAAAATATTTGCAAATCATGTATTTGATAAGAGTCTAATATCCATAATACATACGAAATTTCTACAACTCAAGAGTAAAAGAAAAATAGTATTTGAATACACATTTGTCCAAAAACAACATACAAATGTCCCCAAACACATGAAAATGTGTTCAACATCACTACTTATCAGAGAAAGGCAAATCAAAACCACAATGAGACATCAATACACATCAATTTTGGGAGGACTAATATTTTCATTATAGAAAATATTTCTAAGAATATCATTTGACTGGTTATGTTTTCTTAATGCTGCTAAATGAATTTTTGTAATTTTCTCCATAAAGATATTACTACTTATTGTTACATTCATCCCTAGGTAAGTTATATATTTGTATTTGTATTGAAACTATATTTGTATTAACTATAATAAATGTCTTTTTAAAAGTCATGTTTGTAAATATTTGTAGTCAGTGAGTAGATAATTACTTTTATATTTTGCTCCTAATATAAACCTAACCTAGCAAATCCTTTTAATTTTTTCTAAGAATTTTTTTTTTTTACTGTCCTATAGTTTTTAAATTAATTTATTTTAAATGGAGTATATTTATTTTACAATATTGTATGGTTTTTGCCATATATCAACATGAATTTGTCATGGGTATCTTATGTATATTCTATTGGTTTTTATATTATGTCTCCTATACATGAGTTCGTTTTTGTATTTTCAGTCCTTATATCTCCATTCTAGTGTGTGCATGAATGTCATTTCAGTCGTATCTGACTATTTGCGGCCCTATGCACTGTAGCAGCCAGGCTCCTTTGTCCTTGGGATTTTCCAGGCAAGAATACTGGAGTGGGTTGTCAATCCTTTCTCCAGTGGATCTTCCAAACCCAGGGATCAAACCCGTATCTTTCATGTCTCCTGTACTCAGTTGTCTTTATAGTCCATATCTCACATTCGTACATTACTACTGGAAAAACCGTAGCTTTGACTATAATGACCTTTGTCAACAAAGGAATGTCTCTGCATTTTAATATGCTAGGATTGGCATTGCCTTTCTTCCAAGGAGGAAGGATCTTTTAATTTCATGGCTGCAGTCACCATCCACAGTGATTTTGGAGCCCCCCAAAATAAAGTTTCCATTGTTTTCCATCTACTTTCCATGAAATGATGGGACTGGATGCCATCCATGATCTATTTTTTTTTTCAATGTTTTCTTTTAAGCCAGCTTTTTCCCTCTTCTCTTTCACCTTCATCAAGATGCTCTTTTTAGTTCTTCTTCACTTTTTGCCATCAGGGTGATATCATCTGCTTATCTGCGGTTATTGATATTTCCCCCCAGAATCTTGATTTTAGCTTGATCTACATTCAGCCCACCATTTCCAGTGATGAAACAGAATTTGATAGTCATAGCAAACATACTCTTCCAGCAACACAAGAGCTAACTCTACATGTGGACTTCACCAGATGGTCAATACTGAAATCAGATGATTATATTCTTTGCAGCTGAAAATGGAGAAGCTCTGTAACATCAGCAAAAGCAAGACCGGAGATGACTGTGGCTCAGATCATGAATGTGAGATTGCAAAATTCAGACTTAAATTGAAGAGCACAGGGAAAACCACTAGACCATTCAGGTATGACCTTAATCAAACCCTTTATGATAATGCAGTGGAAGTAACAAATAGATTCAAGGGATTAGATCTGATAGACAGAGTACCTGAACAACTATGGATGTAGGTTCTTAACATTACACAGGAGACGGTGATCAAAACCGACCCAAGAAAAATAAATAAAAAAGAGCAAAATGTCTGAAGAGACCTTACAAATAGCAGAGAGAAGAAAAGAGGCTAAAGCCAAAGGAGAAAAGTAAAGATATACCCATCTGAATGCAGAGTTCCAGAGAATAGCAAGGTGATATAAGAAAGTATTTTTAAGTGATCAGTTGCATAGACAGAGGAAAACAAAAGAAGAAAAATCGGAGATATCAAGGGAACAATTCATGCAAACATAGGCACAATAAAGGACAGTAATGGGATGGATCTAATAGAAGTGGAAGATATCAAGAAGAGGACAAAAAGATACAGAAGAAGTAAACAAAAAATATCTTAATAACCTGGATAATCATGACGGTGTGATCACTCACATAGAGCCAGACATCCTGGAAAGCAAAGTCAAGTGGGCCTCAGGAAGCATCACAAAGAACAAAGCAAGTGGAGCTGATGGAATTCCATCTGAGCTAACTTAAATCCTAAAAGATCTGTTGAAGTGCTGCACTAAACATGACAACAAATTTGGAAAATTCAGCAGTGGTGACAGGACTGGAAAAGATCAGCTTTTTTCGAATACCAAAGAATGTTCAAACTACTGCACAATTGCACTCATTTCACAGGCCAACAAAGTAAAGTTAAAAATCCTTAAAGCTAGGCTTCAACAGTACATGAGCTGAGAACTTCCAGATGTTCAAGCTGGATTTAGAAAAGGCAGAGGAACCAGTGATCAAATTTCCAAGATCCACTGAGTCATAGAAAAAGCTAGAGAATTCCAGAAAAATATCCACTTCTGATTCATTGACTACATTAAAGCTTTTGACTGTATGGATCACAACAAATGGTGGAAAATTCTTTAAAAGATGGGACTATCAGACGACCCTATCTGCCTCCTGAGAAACCTGTATGCAGCTCAAGTAATAACAATTGGAACCGAACATGGAACAATGAACTTACTCCAAGTTGGAAAAGAATACATCAAAGCTATATATTATCACCCTGCTTATTTAACTTCTATGCACAGTACATCATGGGAAATGCTGGGCTGGATGAAGCACAGCTGGAATGAAGATTGTGGAGAGAAATATCAATAACCTCAGATATGCAGATGCCAGCACCCTAATGGCAGAAAGTGAAGAGGAATGAAAAAGCCTCCAGATGAAGGTGAAAGAGGAGTGTAAAAAAGCTGGCTTAAAACTCAACATTCAAAAGACTAACACCATGGCATCTGGTCCCATCACTTCATGGCAAATAGAAGGGAAAAAGTAGAAATAGTGACAGATTTTATTATCTCGGGTTTCAAAATCACTGTTGACGATAACCACAGCCCAGAAATTAAAAGACGCTTGCTCCTTGGGGAAAAAAAAAACAACAGCTATGACCAACCTAGATAGCATATTAAAAAGTAGAGACATTACTTTGCTGACAAGGTCTGACCAGTCAAAGCTATGGTTTTTCCAGTAGTCATGTATAAAAGTGAAAGTTGGACCATAAAGAGAGATGAACACCGAAGAAATGATGCTTTTGAACTGTGGTGTTCAACTAGATTCTTAGGAGTTCTTTGGACTGCAAGGAGATCAAAGCAGTCAATCCTAAAGGAAATCAGTCCTGAATATTCATTGGAAGGACTCAATCTGAAGCTGAAACTCCAATACTTTGGCCACCTGATGTGAAGAACTGACTTACTGGAAAAGACTCTGATGCTGGGAAAGATTGAAGGCAGGAGGAGAAGGGGATGATAGAGGATGAGATGGTTGGATGGCATCACCAACACAATGAACACGAGTTTGCACAAACTGCAGGAGATAGAGAAGGACAAGGAAGCCTGGCATGCGGCAGTCCATGGGGTTACAAAGAGCTGGATACTACTGAGAGACTGAACAACAAATCAAACAAGGACATGAAACCTAATTTTCCTATTACTGTTTGTAGACTGTCAGACTATTCTTTATAAACTTGAGAGAAAGTCTATTTTGGTAGCAGGGTGATCCAAGGGCAACAGTACTTAATATTGAGTGAAAATCCTCAATAACATTTATTGTAGAAAATTTTACTTTGGGATTGTTCATTAAAATAAATACTAAAATAATTTTATATTCAAGTAAATCCCCTTTTCAAATATTATGTTTCTGTTATTTCCTTAGAGTATAAAGTATAAGGACATGGACATACTACATTTTATCTGTAAAATTTAACAGATTTGTGAAAGCACAATATTATAAACACACAAGAGAACCCCAAAGAGCTTTCTTTCTGATGATCACTGATATGTAATTCTACTGCTTGGAAATCTTTACCAGGTTTTTCTAGGCATTTAAAACAAATATGTGGGAATATATTTGATTTGCAATTTGTCTTAGTTTCATGTGTTCAGCAAACTGATTCTGGTGTACATACATCCACTCTTTTTAGAAGATCCTTTTCCCACAAAGATTGTTACAGAGTGTTGAGTAGTGTTCCTTGTGCTATGTCATAGGTTCTTACATTTTTATTATTATTATATATTATTATATACCTATTATATATATATAGCAGTGTATACATGTCAATCCCAGTCTCCTAATTTAACCCTCCCTGGTTACTCTTTGCTAACCGTAAGTTTATTTTCTATATCTGTGACTCTTTTTCTGTGTTGTAGATAACTTCACTCGTATCCTGATGTTCTACATCTATACACTTTTCTTCTTTTAGTTTTTCATTATATTTCCTTTAATTTCTTAAATGAGAACACTCAACGTACCTCATGATCATAGCCTGCTCTACTTACTTCATATCACGGCTGCTCCCCTTGCTCCTCACACTCCAGACTCTGTGGATATTTTTTCTCAGGTCTTGAATGTGTCAAATTCTTTTCTGCTTTATAGCTTTTAAATAAGTAGTGCTCTCTGCCTGGAATTCTCTTTCCCTAAAACTAATATTATTTCTTTCTAGACAGCCTTCAGTTTTTGCATTAAATATATATATATATTTTTAGAGAAAGCCATCTTTGATCTTGCAATCACCCATATTTTCATGAATTTTCCTGTATCAATTAAATATGATGTTTTTAAATATTTACTTTTGTGATTATTCGTGTAAATTCTGTCTCTTGCATTAGATTTTAAATTTTAAGAGGGAAATCTGAACTTAACTTTCCTCACTGTTGAATTCCTAGACCTAGTACTGTGGCTGTCAGATGGGAAAAATAATTTTTCTAAAATGTGACGCATAGAAGAATCTATGAATGAGTGCATGGATTAGTGAAGAAGAGAGAGTTCCTAATGACTCCCAGTATTCTGATCTTACTACCTCATCAGTTTTATGCCTACCTGAAACTTCATTATCTATCTATTATATTTGTGCTCAAATACAGGTGAAAAAAATACTTGTGAAACAAACATAACTTTGTTTTGATGGGAGTGAGCCTGATCAAAACTTCAGCAGTTTCTATTTTTCAATCATTCTTACTCTGAAATTTTTTTCTGGCTCAGAAATAAGAAGCAATCTACATTGTCCAGAGCAATGTTAAATTTAAGTCATACTTTACTGAGTTTTATAAATCTTAAATTTATAACATATGCCTTACTTACTTAAAATGTACTATGCTCATTTATACATTAGTATAAATATAATACTAATATAAATAATATTATACCATTATAAATGCATTGGACAATTCAGGTTTTGTAATTTTGAAGGTGCAAGTATTATTACAAATAAATGGGTGACGGTACAAACAATAGTTACTTTCATAAGAAAAAGATTGCAAACTTTATTTAAATGAAGTACAGCATTATATGCATCAACAGCTTTTAAAAACAATAACGCTGTGCTAATTAAAGTGACCTTCAATAAGAAAACATAAATGTCTCAACATCTGTGCAGAAAATGGAGCACAGTCCTTTAAGAAACTGAATAAAAGTTTTGGAGTTTGGATAAAATAATTTGGGTAGAAATTTAGGCAGAAAAGATCTCAAACACAATTTCCTCAAAATGTTACTTAATTAGTAAGTGGTCATACACTCTAAGAAAAAAGTCTGTGTGGGAATTATTTTACTTTGTTTTTAAAGAAATGCATCAGTCATAAAGTTTTCAACCCATTTCAGGTTGGAAATGCCACAAAATTAAAGTTAAGACCATATAATAGCTTGCAGACATTAAGTCAGTTCTTATAGGTGACTAAAGAACTTTAGTCAGTTCTTTTGGGTAGTCAGTTCTTTTAGCAAGAGTTTCAAAGGAAAATTAATACAACTTTTTTGGAAAGGAGGTACATGTAGCTCCTTTGACTATGACGCTAAACACTCACTAAACAAAAATCAATCCGACTACTGAGCATATACCCTGAGAACACCACAATTCAAAAAGACACAAGTAGCCCAGTGTTCACTGCAGCACTATTTACAACAGCCAGGACAAGGAAGCAACCTACATTTCCATTGACAGATGAATAGATAAACAAGATATGGTACATATACATACAATGGACTATTACTCAGCCATAGAAAGGACTAAACTTGAGTCAGCTGCAGTGAGCTGGAAGAATGGAGAGCCTGTTATATGGAGTGAAGTGAGTCACAAACAGAAAAACAAATATTATATATTAATGAACATAGACGGAATCTAGAAAAATAGCACAGATGAATCTATTACAGAGAAAAATGGAGATGCAGATGCAGAGAACATACTTGTGAACCCAGCAGGAGATGGAGAGTGTAGAACAAATTGAGAAATTAGCACTGATCCATACACACTACGATGTGTAAAGTGGATAACAGGCAGGAAGCTGCTCTACAGCGCAGGGGACCCAGACTGACGCTCTGTGAGAGCCTACAGGGGTGGGGTGGGGCGGCTCAGGAAGGAGAGGAGATATATATGTATATCAGTTCAGTTGCTCAGCCATGTCTGACTCTCTGCGACCCCATAGACTGCAGCATGCCAGGCTTTCCTGTCCACCACCAATTTCCATACCCTACTCAAACCCATGTCCATCGTGTCGGTTATGCCATCCAACCATCTCATTTCCTGTCGTCCCCTTCTCCTCCCGCCTTCATTCTTTCCCAGCATCAGGGTCTTTTCAAATGTGTCGGTACTTCACATCAGGTGGCCAAAGTATTGGAGTTGTAGTTTCAGCATCAGTCCTCCCAATGAATATTCGGGACTGATTTCCTTTAGGATGGACTGGTTGGATCTCCTTGCAGTCCAACTGACTCTCAAGAGACTTCTACCAACACCACAGTTCAAAAATATCAATTCTTTGGCACTCAGGTTTCTTTATAGTTCAACCCTCACATCCATATATGACTATATGACTACTGGAAAAACCATAACCTTGACTAGATGGACCTTTGTTGGCAAAGTAATGTCTCTGCTTTTTAATATGCTGTCTAGGTTGGTCATAACTATTCTTCCAATAAGTAAGCATTTTTAATTTTCATGGCTGCAGTTACCACCTGCAGTGCTTTTGAAGCTCCCCCACCCCCACCCCAAAATAAATTCTCTTACTGTTTCCATTTTTTTCCCATCTATTTGCCATGAACTGATGGGACCAGATGCCATGATCTTAGTTTTTTGAATGCTGAGTTTTAAGACAACTTTTTCACTCTCCTCTTTCACTTTCATCAAGAGGTTCTTTGATTCTTCTTTGCTTTCTGCAATAAGGGTGGGGTTATCTGCATATCTGACGTTATTGATATTTCTCCCAGCAATCTTTATTGCAGCTTATGCTTCATCCAACCTGGTATTCTGCATGATGTATATTGCATATAACTTAAATAAGCAGGATAACAATATACAGCCTTGACGTACTCCTTTCCTGATTTGGAACCAGTCTATTGTTCTATGTTCAGTTCTAACTGTTGCTTCTGGACCTGCATACAGATTTCTCAGGAGGATGTCAGGTCCTGATATTACCGTCTCTAAGAATTTTACACATTTTTTTGTGATCCACACAGACAAAGGCTTTGGCATAGTCAATAGAGCAAAAGCTTTTCTGGGGCTCTTGCTTTTTTGATGATCCAGAGGATGTTGGCAATTTGATCTCTGGTTCCTCTGCCTTTTCTAAATCCAGCTTGAACATCTGGAAGTTCACAGATCATGCACTGTTGAAACCTAGCTTGGGGAATTTTGTGCATTATTTTGCTAGCATGTGAGACGATTGCAATTGTGCAGCAGTTTGAGCATCCTTTGGCATTGCCTTTCTTTCGGATTGGAATGAAAACTGACTTTTCCAGTTCTGTGGACACTGCTGAGTTTTATAAATTTGCTGGCATACTGAAAGCAGCACTTTCACAACATCATCTTTCAGGATTTGAAATAGTTCAACTGGAATTTCATCAGCTCCACTAGCTTTGTTCATAGTGATGCTTCCTGAGGTCCACTTGACTTCGCATTCTAGGATGTCTGGCTCTAGTCCAGTGATCACACCATCATGGTTATCTGGGTCATGAAGATCTTTTTTGTACAGTTCTTCTGTGTATTCTTGCCACCTCTTTAATATCTTCTGCTTCTTGTTAGGTTCATACCATTTCTGTGCCCATCTTTGCATGATATGTTCCCTTGGTATCACTAATTTTCTTGAAGAGATCTTTAGTCTTTCCCATTCTATTGTTTTCACTTCTTTTCATTGATCTCTGAGGAAGGTTTTCTTATCTCTCCTTGCTATTCTTTGGAACTCTGCATTCAAATGGGTATATCTTTCCTTTTCTCCTTTGGCTTTAGCTTCTCTTCTTTTCTCAGCTATTTGTAAGACCTCCTCAGTCAACCATTTTGTCTTTTTGCAGTTCTTTTTCTTGGAGATGGTCTTGATCACTGCTTCCTGCACAGTGTCATGAACCTCCATCCATAGTGTTTAGGCACTCTGTCTATCAGATCTAATCCCTTGAATTTATTTGTCACTTCTATTGTATAATCGTTATAGATTTGATTTAGGTCATACCTGAATGGTCTCATCATTTACCCAACTTTACTCAATTTAAGTCTGAATTTGGCAATGAGTTCATGATTTGAGTCATAGTCACCTCCCAATCTTGTTTTTGCTGACTGTATAGAGCTTCTCCATCTTTGCCTTCAAAGAATAAAATCAGTTTGATTTCGGTGTTGACCATCTGGTGCTGTCCAAGAGTAGAGTCTTGTGTTGTTGGAAGAGGGTGTTTGCTATAACCAGTGCTTTCTCTGGGGAAAACCCTTTTTACCTTTGACCTCCTTAGTTGGTTTTGCCAAGAGTACAAAACACACATATATAATTATGACTGATTTGCTTTGTTGTAGGGCAGAGACCAGCACAGCATTTTAAAGCAATTATTCTCCAGTTTAAAAAAAAAAAAAGTTAATAGAACTTAACTTCTTGATTTTTTCCTAATTGTCCAGATAGGATCAGATGCCCTTTTGTGTGTTTCACACACCTTATCCCTACCTCATCCTAGCCCTATCACAGCCCTATGACTACACCCCTTTTCTACTTTTTCTCACATAATAAGCTCAGTATGTCTCGAATACCTCTTTATCCCCAGGCACGCAGTCAGCAATCAATAAATATTTGTCAACTGAACACATGGATGAGCTTTTGGCTGGACATGTTAGAATATCCTAAAGAATTTTTCATTAACTTTTGAGTCATGCAAGGGTTCAGCAAATCACTACAGGAATAACCTGCAGTTTCTTCTGACATATCTCCATCTGTTTGTTTATTAACCTGACAACTTTTATTAATCATTAAAGACAACTCCAATAGACCTACCCCAGTGCTCCCAAATGTATTCTGTTCCTCATGTACCTTCACAAAACATTTTCTTCAAAATGGAATCCATAAATGTCTTACTGTGTACTCAACAGGAAGCTAGAAACCCAGGATGAAAGTCTGACAATCTTTCCACTGTAGGAACTTAGTGGCCTCAGTTGTGCTATTATGATATTGTATTTCTGTACATTACATAGTTTTTTCCCCAATGAAGATGAGCAGCTCCAGAATAATATTCTTCATCTTTGGGGTCCTATGTATTATGTTCCTTTCTGTATATGTTTTCACCGTGTTATAGGGCATGAATAGACTCCTAAGTGATTTCTCTTCCTCAATGAAGATATTTTTATTCAGTATCAAAACAACTTTAATCATAGTAAAAATGTATCTATATAAAATAAAGTTGGTAAAACTGATTTTAGTAGTTAAATATATGAATCAGGATGCTATACAACATAGGCTTTGTAGGAATGAAATTATGGAGGTATGTTGAATTTTGTCTAGGATTCTTAAATGGAAGCAAACAAGAACCTGAGTAACCTTATGGAGTGAGAAAGTGGTCTTAATGGATTTAATTGACTTACACTAGAAGAAATGAAAATTAAGGCATCATTCTTGTCTGAACTGAATTATTTGCAGTTTGAACAGCAGTCTTTATGGCCAGAAAGTCTTGGAGCAGATGGTAAATTTATATACCTTTTGCCTCTATGGAGAAGAAAGAAGGAGAAAATATAGTGCAGGAACTGTGTTTCATGAATAAACACAGAATGCACGGGGCTGGAACCATTTCTAAATGGTGTATGAAACTTACCATCATTTACCCTAAAACCATAAAAACAACACATATTTTTATGCTTTGACAAAATTTTCCATAAACAAGTAAAAGGAAATTGTTCTCTGAAATACTAGCAATGGTTTTATCAGATAACTGGAATAAGGAAACTGTTAATCCTTTTTTTTTCTAACTAATTTTAAATATATAAGCATATATATATATATGCATTCAGTACATAGACATGAAATATATTTGCCTGAGCTATTATTTCACCACATCCAAAATGAGAACTATGTTTTGAAAGTGTAATATATGCCAAGAAATTTGCTAAAACCCACATATATGTATATAATCTGATTCTTATTCAATTTTAAATGAGTATTTTTTGGAGTGCAGTTGATTCACAGTGTTGTGTTAGTTTCTGCTCTACAGCAGAGTGACTCAGTTACACATATGCACAGACTTATTCTTTCTCAGAGTCTTTTCCTGCCGAGAGCCATTACGGGAGATCCCGCCCATGACGAAGTCATGAAGAAAATACCGGACAGGCAAGGCCGTCCGGGACCCCATCCATGACGAGGTCATGAGGAAAAAACCTGACAGGCAAGACCATCCAGGATATAGGGGACTCTCCAGGTTGGCCTCGGCCTCTACCCCACCCTGTATCCTCCCTCCTTTTCTGCTGTTCTTGTTTGCCCTGTTGCAGATTCTTGTGTTGCCCGCCGAGAGGTCTCCTGCTCCTCTTTCATTGAATGAGGACCAACTTAAAGCCCTAATTAATAAACCTCCTGGATGCTGGTACCCTATGAAGGGGCCAGGGATGAAGGAAATGCTTCAATTCTAACCCTTTTGCTGGCATTCTGGCTTGTTTGATAAATGCAAAAATTGTTCATGACTTCTAAACACCCTAAGCACAGTATGCTAACAAAAGAAACTATTAAGCATAGGCCCCTTCGCAGGGTGAGAAAAGCTCCACAAACATAATCACCACAAATGTGCCTAGTAGACAATACTTTAGATAGAGATTAACTGGCGACTTCTTGCAGGTAGTTAACTTTTAGAATAAGAGCCTGTTTTGTGCCATATCTGTTGGTTTTGCAATCCTTTGCATTTCTGTTCTGCAAAAATGTAATCCTATCTAGTTCCCATAGAGATTGACACCTAATAGGAAGAAAATAGATTAACCACAAAAAAGACAGGGTCGGCTACTGAAGTTGCTTAAAGTTGTACCAGGTGCAAGCCATAAATTGTCAACAGGCCTGAAAGCCAAAAGATATTATACATAGAGATTAACCATAAAAAAGGCCCTAATAGGCACAGAGCCCTTTGGGGGTTGAGGAAGCCCTATTAGAGAATACAAAAAATATTGTTTTAAAAGTGGTAATTGGATCAACATTTGATTGATGTTAATGTGCTGAGGTTGTGCAGTGGAAACTATTGTTAATATAGTTGGAGATATAGAAAAATAAGAGTTTAGCCCTAGTGTAAAAACAATAAGATAATTGTTAATTTTAACCAGGAGTGCTAAACAGGGGCTGCCTCACCAGAACCACAGAGTCTTTATGTGTTAAACTTTTTAGATAAATTTAGCTAAGAACTTCTGCAAAAAGACTGACCTTTGTGTTAACAGGATTGTATTTCTACTATGTTACAACCTGCTGTACCATGGGACTGCCACTTTTCTGTTTTCTGCTAAGCTCAAGGTCAGAAGATAATGTAAAAAAAATCTTTTGAAAAAGACTCTCATAAACAAAAAATATACAGAGAACAGCTGGTTTCATGAAGGACAAGCTGATGTAATGTTAAACTTAGTCTGTATGCTTATCTCCCCCTTAGAAATGTACCAGCTTAGGGTATAAAGGCTACAGTGAAAAATAAAGCAACTGCCAGTCTCTGCTGCACACTCCAGTTTGGTCTCTTTCTTTCTCTCTTTTTTTTTCTCTCTCTCTCTCATTTGCCGACGCTGTTCATCCTGAGGGTTCCCCTGGATCCTGCTGGGGCTGGACCCCAACATTTTCCCACATAGGTTACAATAGAATATTGACTGGAGGTCTCTGTGCTATATAACAGATCCTGGTTTGTTATCTACTTTTTATATAGTAGTATGTAAATGTTAATCCCAATATCTTTATTCCCCACTCTCTTTTCCCTTTAGGTAACCATAAATTTGTTTTCTAAATCTGTGAGTCTGTTTCTGCTTTATAAATTAGTTCATTTGTATCATTTTTTTAGATTCTACATATAAGTGATATCATATGATTATCTTTGTCTGACTTACTTCACTTAGTATGATAATCTTTTATGATATCTTTAATGCTGCAAATGGCATAATTTCATCTTTTTCTTAATTGGCATTTTGTCCTTATAATAAATTTATTTCATTAAAATTTTAGACATTTCTTATGCAATATAAGTATTTTAAACTATATTTTTCTCCATGTATTACTGTTTTCATTTTAATTCCATTATAATTTTATTTGAATTATTTAGATATTGGAAATATCACAGCTGTTGCACTGATTTTACCTGAGCACATAACTGAGATAGGTATTACATATGAATGGAGCAAGTCACATGCACTCTTTCCACAGGAATACTGACCAACAGCCCCTTCACTCATGCCAAGCTACATTTAGATTTGCTTGCTAAATGTGAAAGTTAGAGCTGCCTAATCTCTCTGTTAGTTAATATTAAAGCAACTTAGAATTCCAGTAAGGTGACAAAAGACCCTTATTCTAATTAAGGAAATAGTTGAGGGAAGAAATTCAATTCCCTAACTTTTAAAATGCTCTATCTGGCCAGTTTGTATGGTTTCCCATCTTCTAGAACAGGGGGCTCCCCAACCTCCAGGATCTAATTGATGATCTGAGGTGGAGCTGATACAATAATAGAAATAAAGTGCACAATAAATGTAATATGCTTGAATCATTTTGAAGCCAGTCCCCTACCCCCTGGTCTGTGAAAAAAATGTCTTCCATGAAACAGGTCTCTGGTGCCATAAAGGTTGGGGATGACTGCTCTAGGAAATATTTGTTCCTGGAGGTTAACAGTAGACTATTCAGAAATAGTATACTGTTAGACTATTTTTATTTTTCCAAGTGTTTTAATTGTATTTATATAGTGAAGACTTACAGGATGGGCAACAAACCAAGGTGAATGGGCATAGAATTACAAATAAAATTAACAGTTAGTGGCCAGTAGCAACGGTTACTACACTAGGTCTTATGATCTAACTCCTTATTGATACTAGAAATATCAGAACCCATAGATGAGGGCCTATGACCGAAATCCACAGGTCTTCTCAGTGAAAGTGTTTTGGGGTTTCAGACAGGAAATCCACCTGAAGCAGCTACTAAGATCTAATTAAAGATAATGTCTTTCTTGCTCATACTACACTTTAATCAAAGTCATCCCTAAGGAACACAATGACTTTTAGACTTGGAACTCTGACCTAGTCTTAAGTGGTGTCAGAGAGACCATCAAAAAGACAGTGAACCTTGTAACAAAGTTCAGTCAAGAAGTAGAGTGACTCAGGTATACTCCCCAGGGAAGAAGCTTAGGAGAACTTACTTATCCTTCCGTAGTATAAAACACAGAGGCCTTATGAGATCACCCTAAAGTATCAGCAGTGTAGCATAAAGTACTCGGTCTCTCCCAGCCAAGGCAAGGCAAGCTGTCTGGTTTACCAATGGGAGAGCCTGGAAGGAGGGCTCTGCTGCTATTTGGAAACCAGCAAACATATGCTTTCAGTACAATAAAACCTTAATGGGAAAGGCAGGTAAGATGCTTTCTAATTGTGGTGCTGGAGAAACTCTTGAGAGTCCCTTGGACAATAAGGAGATCAATCCAGTCAATCCTAAAGGAAATCAATCTTGAATTACTCATTAGAAGGAGTGATGCTGAAGATGACACTCCAATACTTTGGCCACATGATGCAAAGAGCTGACTCACTGGAAAAGATGTGACTCATGGGAAAAGACCCTGATGCTGGGAGAGACTGAGGGCAGAAGGAGAAGGGGACAACCTTCTCCTTTTGAGTATGAGATGGTTAGATGACATCAGTGACTCAATGGACACAAACTTGAGCAACCTCCAAAGATAGAGGAGGACAAAGAACCTGGCATACTGTAGTCCATGGGGGTAGCAAATATTCAGGCATGGCTCAGTAACTGAACAACAATGAAGGTGCAAGATGACAACTGAATAATTATCAGTGAAATAGGAGGTCTCATCCTTTAGAAAATATTTAGATATTCACAGTCTCAGTCTTTAGCCAATAGCTTTGCTGTACAGTTACATAAATCAGCTCTGTGTGATTAGAGTAACAGTTATCCCTAAATTGATCTGTTAAGAAAAAAAATATCCTGCTTGGCACACTCAGTTACAGCTAAAAAATCAACACAATATGTTTGATTCAGTTATGGATGTATCTGGGGGGATTTAGAAGTATTCAAGTAGACCACGCATATGTGCACCAAAAGGTAACAAGGAAGAGGAGGAGAAGAAAAAAGAGAGATGCTGCTGGTAACTGCAAGCACAGTGGGGACTAGAATCCTCTTTCTATAGCCAGCTTCCTAAATTCATAAGATGAACAAGTATTTGAGTTTTCAGGCGATCCATCGTAGGGCCATAAAGCTGCACATTCCCCTTGTACTGACCAAATGACCAGTGTAACAAAGAACTGCACCCAATGACAATGAGAAATAAATCCTATGAAAGTGGCTGTGGGTAAAATTATCTAGGGACAAATGCTGGAATAGAGCTGGTAAGTGAATTACATCTGACCTCTTACCAGTAGCCTAAGGACACTATAAACTGGGTATAATACTTATTCTACTCTAGGGTCATTTGTTTAGCAACAGAAGTAACCTACAGTTGAAGCTCTGGAAAAGTGACTTCTCTAGCCATTAAGCTCCTCCTTGAAATATTTCTTCTGATTAAAATGTACACAATATACATTAAAGAAGTAATTAGAAGGGAATTTCTGGGTGCTTTGAAAGCACTCTTATACAAGTTAGGGCATAATCATGATCAAGTAATTGAATACATTCAAAAAAGTCAATATTTTCCCTTATGAATACCTTGAAGTGTAAATTGCTTGGATGAGACAAAAGGAAAAATAAGGTCCTTTTTTTTTTTTTTTTTTCCTTTTCTTTTTTTTTCTTTTTCCCAATGAAAGTGATGTTCATCTCTTGGTTATCTATCTTAATGGGAAGGAGCAGCAGTGTGAAACATCCAGGATGCCTGATAATCATAAAGTCAGGATGCTTGCAAAAAAAAATTAGATGCTATCTATTTGAGTAGCTTCACCTTCTCGGTAATATTTTGCTTCAGTGCACGTTATGATGAGTTTACATTCTCCGTGTACACACCATCTACGTGACAAGGGAACATATCCAGGAAGGTGCAGTACGGTTAGCAGTAGCCTACCGATAGGTAACACACAGAGCAGACAACCTGCGTCCTTAACACACAACTGGCACTAAATCTATATGAATCTGCTGATGTGACTGCAGGCCAGGCAAGAATGTTATTTTTATTACTATCAGGTACGTGTATCTTCTCTTAACCACATTTAACAGAATCTAAAGCAACTTACTTCTGAAAGCATACTGCAAAATGTTATGTTTATTGCTCAAACAGAAATAAAACTTATCTAAGGAAAAGTATCAGGTCAGACATAAAGAGTTTACTGAATTAGGTCATTTATTTTTCTCTAAGTTTTCTGATTTAGGAAAAAAAGAAAGCAATTTGAGCTAAATTTGGTTGTGACAATGTCCTCCTTTCATTTCTGAAATTAAAAATAACGACTATTTTATAAAAATGTTAAATGCTAAACTGTTGAAGAAAAATCACAAAAATTCACACTAACTCCATCAACAGAGAAGAGGGTTATTAGTGAAGCCTTATGAAACTATTTTCTTTTATAACAAATTTGGTCTTACTGAGCATTTGGTTTTCCAATTTGTTTTCTTATATATCATCCTCTTTGAACATAGTTTTAATGCTATCATATTATATACCAAAATAGTTAAATATTTTATTTAATTAAGATTTTATTACAGAATAAGAAGTTTGCTTGTGCATTTCTAAAGAACAAGCAAATATTGTCTAGTAGTTATGAGTTTGAGTAGAAAAGCAAAATGCCTAGGTTTAAATTCTACTTCTATATCTTCCTGTTATTCATTAATAATTTGCTTCCCAGTTTTGACTTTTCTATGTAAATTATTAAAAAGTTAATAATATATTTCTTTATTATCTGGGGACTATTTATATTTAATTAAATACAAGAGTAGAAGGTAAAATCAAAAAAAGTAGTTAAAATGGAGAGGCATATTCAGTATGGCCCAATAGGAAGCTGAATGGACTCAAAACTAATGTCCTGGTTTTCATTAAAAGAGGAAATTATTTGAATTATAATTTTAAAAGATCATCTTGAAAGAGATGGTAGGGAGGCAAAGGCAAAAACAGGAAAACCACTAGGAAACTATTACAATTCTAGAAATAGTGGAGACTTGCTGTAGAGGTAGAGATGCTGAGTGGTGATTAAGATATATATATATATATCCTTGTAAGTAGAACTGACAGAATTTGTCTGGAAATTTTAGTGGTGTTGCAAGGGAGAACAAAGAGGAAGTTGAAAACAATTCCAACACTGTCGTCATGAGCTACTGGAGAAGATACTTTTTGCATTTACTATACTGGAAGAAATAAAGAGGAAAAAGCAATTTTGGCAGAGACAGATGAGTGTTCTGGACAGATAAGTTCTAGAGCTTCTCATCTAGATGGAATTGTGTTGGAGGCAGATGGACCTTTCACTTTAGAAGACATCTGAATAGGAGATATAAATAAGACAGCCATTACAACAGACAGGTTTTAAATATGAAATCATCAAGCATGGGCATATAGGGAGATAAGAGTTATGAGTGCTTAAAGCATCTACAGGAAAAGAAGAGTTTTCTAAAAGGCAAGTATTTTGTTGTTCAGTTGCTCAGTCATGTCTGACTCTTTGCGACCCCATAGACTGCAACACTCCAGGCTTCCCTGTCCTTCACTATCTCCTGGAGTTTGCTCAAATTCATGTCCATTGAGTCAATGATGCCATCCAATCATCTCATCCTCTGTTGTCCCCTTCTCCTCATGCCTTCAGTCTTTCCCAGAATCAGGGTCTTTTCCAATCAGTCAGCTCTACCAGTCAGGTGGTCAAAAAATTGGAGCTCCGACTTCAGAGTCAGTTCTTCCAATGAATATTCAGGATTGATTTCTTTTAGGATTGACTGGTTTGATCTTCTTACAGTCCAAGGGACTCTCAAGAGTCTTCTCCAACACCACAGTTCAAAAACATCAATTTTTCAGTACTCAGCTTTCTTCACAGTCCAACTCTCACACTCATACACAACTACTGGAGAAACCACAGCTTTGACTATATGGACCTTTATTGGCAAAGTAATGTCTCTGCTTTTTAATATGCTGTCAAGTTTTGTTATAGCTTTTCTTCCAAGGATCATGAGTCTTTTCAATTTCATGGGTGCAGTTACCATCTGCAGTGATTTTGGAGCTAAAGAAAACAAAGTCTGTTACTATTTCCATTTTTTTCTCACCTATTTGCCATGAAGTGATGGGAACAGAGTATTTCAATGAACAGGGGTGAATCAGCTATGATGATGGTGGCAGACAAGACAAATAAATTCAGGACTGGGGACGATCATTGGATTTAACAACATGCAAGTAGTTTATGACTTTTTTTTTTTTGGCATAGTGAAACCAAAGTCTATTTTAAAAGAATTTAAGAGAGAATGAAGAGGCGAAATGAGGAAAGAATTTAGAGACAGAAAGCAGAAGGTTATAGGGGCAGAGCAGTGGCGTGGTGCCTGGAGGATGATGCCAGGAGTGTTAATAAGACGGGAGAAATTATGCCATTCTTATTGTGCACGATTCTAACAGATCATTCATACTAGAGAGAAAAATTTAATGCCACAGAACATAAATAGAAAGCCTGGAGCCATGTTTATGAGTGTGAGAGCTGACATCTGGAGCAGATGTGAAAAACTTTGTCTTTGATCAAAATATAATCAGTTTATACACAGTAATAGAAACAGGAGAAGCATGTAGGGGCCCAGATCACAGTGTCGGGAGATGGTTGAAAGAGCTTGGAGAAATTCTTTTTGGATTGTCTACATTTTCTGTTAAGGATGAGGCTAGATGAAAAGCTGTCAGATTCAAAGAAAGAGCAGAAATGACAAAATAATAATCCAGGAGATTGGGAGAGTAAGTTGGGAACGTGGCAGGATTTCCCAGTAAGGTTAAGATGATGTTTGAGGCTTCTGGTCACGAATTTGACCCAATTTAATGTGGCTTTCCTCCAGGAGAAGTAGATATGATGAGGCTTGGGCTTTTAAGTGAGAGAGAAGGACGAAAAGTGAGGGTAAATGTTAGGTCAGTAATTATAACAGCAAATCCTGGCTTCTTAAGTGATTAAGTGAAAAGTGAGAGCCGAAGTGAATTGTGGTTAAGACTTGTGGATTGCCAGTTAATTTAAAGATGAGTTGGATTCACTGTGCTAGAAATGTCATGTTGCAGAAAGATACAGCTGGAAATTCAGGAGTTTATGGTCAGAAACTAGGTGGCTTCACAAGGATGCTATTGAGGGTCTACAGTTGAAAGTGACAAGGGGGCCGGCCTGACACAGAAGTAACTCACTGTGATAGTGACTCACACGAACCAGAGAACGAGAGGCAGGGGGATGCAAACATCTCTGGTATTTCAAAATTTAAGTAGTTTAATACAGAGAAACAGAGACATATCAATATGGATGGGGTTGGGAAAGCAAGCTTAGCGAAATAAAAAAGAGCTCAGAATTCACAGACAATTTTCACCAAAATTCTTAGTTGTCTACAGGATGAAACAGTAATTTTAAGGAAAGGAGCTGGGAGCCGCTGGCAAAATCTTATGTCCTTCAAAGGTCAACCATCTGTCTGTTGCAGCCACAGAAGCTCTGATCGCTTCTCTTCCATATTCAGCTTCTCACGTGATTCACTCAGTTTGGCAAAAGGTAGTTCTGAAGCTTCCAGATCCTGTGACACATGAGGAAGTATAAAGAATAATTTGTGCTGAATTGCCACTAGAAAAGTAGGTACAGTTTATCCCTCTGGCTATGCTAGTATCATACTCTTTTTTTATTTAACTTTTATTTTATATTGAAATACAGTTCATTTTACAAAGCTGTGTTAGTTTCAGGTGGACAGGAAAGTGATTCAGTTATACATATGCACATATCTGTTCTTTTTCAGATTCTTTTCTCACATAGGTTATTACAGAATATTGAGTATAGTTCCCTGGGCTACATAGTAGGTCCTTGTTGGTTATCTGTTTTATATAGACAGTAGTGTGCATATGTTAATCCCAAACATAATGTATCCTTCCCCCACCATGATTCCTCCCTGGTAACCATAAGTTTGTTTTCTATGTCTGTGAGTCTGTTTCTGTTTGTAAATAAGTTCATTTGTATCAAACTTTTAGGTTCCACATATAAGTGATACCATACGATATTTATCTTTCTCTGTCTTAACTTCACTTAGTAGGTAAAGACTGATCTAATAGTATTGAACCCATGGTTACACGGAACAACTCAAACAGCATCACCCTGTGTGCTGGCCATGGAATGGAGGAACCCACTTGGATCTCCTCCACTTCAAGGGTAAACTTGGCTGCCCAGATGCTGGGAGGCCTTTCACAATTGTCTCAGATGCACTGAGTTCTCTCCCTGATTGTTCTGTCTGTTCAGGGGCAGGGCACTCCCTTGGGATTATTACTGAAATAGAAAGTCCAGGTAATCCAGAGCCAATCTGCAACATGACATGTCTGATAATCCATGTGCATCCACAGCTCACATTGGGAGCTATCCACTGACCACAGCAACTCAACTTTTCCTTCTGACACAGTTCTGCACAGATATTACTCAAAGAGCATTTTCTAATACATATTCTGAATATTACATTCTGTAATATTAAACTAAACCCAAACTGTGGCATCAAGCTTCCAGAGTGCAGGGCAACAAGCTTTGCTCAAAGGAATCTCCTCATAGATAAAAGGAAAACAAAAATTCCCATTGGTAACTGTATCCACTTGAGTTGTGATTATTCTTTTCTTCAGGCACACTTCTCTTTTTAAATACTGTATAAATGTCAGACTTAGTAGTGTCACTATTCACAAACAGTATCCTATGGAAAGTAGATATGCAAGGAGAAAAGGGGAAAAAAAGCAGGCAATTTTGTATAAGCCAGACTAAATGCTTTTTTTAAAATTTTATTTTATCACAGCAATGCAACTACAAAAGGTGCTGTTTCCCAGCAGGGATTGTGACTGTCTTTAATATGCTATCCCATAACTCTGTAATGTCAGTTGATTAATAACAATGGAACATGCATTTGTATCAGAGACTCTCATGGTCATGAATCAAATGCCTTATTTTTATTATTGTATCTATTATCTATCTACTCACCTATTCATCTGTTTTTGCTGCACAATGAATCCTGAGAATAGAGGTACATACATAGATAACAGTTTTGGAAGCAAAATTTCCAGCTCCTAGGGCCGTCTTTTCTGACTCAACCTCTTCCTCTCAGCTTACAGCCCCCTGCTCCATCTTCACAAAGCACAGCCTTCAGTCTCTATGAATGACTCTATAATTATATCATGCTCACCCTGCTAGTCTAAGGTACCAGTAGTAGTATCTCCTTCTCCAGAGACTTGACTACATCTGCAAAGTCCCTTTTGTCATGCAAGATAACATATTCACAAGTTCTCAGGTTTTGAATGTGGACATTTTTATGGTGAGGACATTATTCTATTTACTAAAGGAGTTTACTCTAACCTGATGTGTACTACTTCCCAAATCCAAAGAGATTCAATTATCATTGCACCTCATGTTCCTTTGTGAAAAAAAAATATAAGTATCAATATATAAACTCATTTTTCATTTTGAAGGAATATCTTATTATATCACCAACATCAGAATTCTTAAAAGTGTTTACCAATGAGAAAGTCCCTAGTTTTCATGGGCAGGTACATTTCTTTACAAGGCACCTCTCAAAATTGCATTTCATGATCAACATTCCCAATCAGCATGATTCAGTGCAGTAGGTCGATAACATAGATCAGTGTAATATACCAAGGATGGTGATACAATCAAAGTTGCTTTGGACTAGATTGTAACCAAAGACTGAGGTTGTCAAAGCACTGAGATAAGACACTGATGTGTATCACTGCAAGTGCTGCTGAAAGGGAACCACTTCAGGACAACTTGCTAATTAGTGTAAGGGGAAAAAAGAGCAAACTCAATGGGGAAAAGGTATGGGAATTTATTGCAGTCCACTAACGCATACCCACACCTATTACCAAAGTCCCAATACTTAACAATAAGAACCTTAACATTCATACAAAAGCCATGGAAATATTATGAATTCAACATGTATTATAATTTTATATCCTGTAAATCAAATTATAGATTTGGATTACATCAACCCTTTGATAAAAAGTTAGATAAATGTCTCAAGGCAATTATGGAATTTCTCTAGTTTTCCAACCAGGCTGAAAACTAAGAAAAGAAAAGCATGAGCTTGTTATTGTCTTTAGGTAAGTGCTCTTGTATATAATGAGAAATGTTAGCCCACCCAGAAGTTCTTGCAGTCATTTCCACAATATTTTACTGCAGGAGCTATTGCTTTTCTAAATCCTTGCTTTTAACAGACACTTTATTCCAGGTAAATGTAGACAATCATTTAACGAACTATTTTTTATAACATGTCATGGATTATCAATATACATTCCTGAGCTGATGAAGGGATCGTTATTATCTTCAAATATGAACAGACCAGATATCCTTCTCAGATTACATTGTAAAATATTTTCACAAGGATCACTTCAAGTACAAATAACAGTCAAAACAATCTAACAGAAAAACATCAGTCACTCTAGATATTTCGGGCTGGAGGGGATTTAATACAGAGAATTAGGGACAAACAAAACTGTTGGAAGAGCTACATCCTTCAAGAAGCCTAAAAGTGCTACAATCACAGGGAGCTTTCATCAATAATCTCAGCTGCTGCAGCCCTGAAGCCAGTGACTCACAGAACTCACAAGAGGAAATTATATTTCTGTAATTTTCTAAACCCCAAGAATCTGGTCAGTGTTGCCAATGGAGCAATAATGGTTCCTGCTTCTTTCCCTTTCCAATCTTACATTTCTTTGGCAGATGTTCAGTTAGACTTATCAAAATAAAAGACTAGAAGGAGGTTGTATTTAATTCTGACAGATAAGCACAGATGTTGAAACTGTACCAGCTACATGAGGAATAACGTAGGCAAGAGGAACTGTGAGTAAGAGACAAGTAAGTAAGTAGTAAGTAAGTAAGATGTTAGTAAGAGAGAAAGAGGTAGATGTGTAAGGAGTATAGCTTTAATCCAGTAAACTGGATTGAGCTTTAAAAAAAAATTCTTTTTTTTTCCTTGAAGCTTGTGCTACCATCTCTCTGGGCTTCCCAGGTGTCACGAGTGGTAAAGAATCTGCCTGCTAATACAGGAGACACAAGAGACATGGGTTTGATCCCTGAGTCAGGAGATCCCCTGGAATAGGAAAGGACAACCCACTCCAGGATTCTTACCTGGAAAATCCCACAGACAGAGGAGCCCAGTGGACTACAGTCCACGGGGTTGCAAAGAGTTGGACACAACTGAGCACGCACACATATATCATCTCTCTTCATGTGAAATACTGTTTGTTATTTTTCTGTCTATCACAGACACATTTGCTGAGTTTCTGAAAAACCAATAAGTTCTCACTTGTCATATTTGTTCTGATAAAGCTTCATTTACATGTGATTTAATTATATCTTGAATGTTCAAACCCCAAGTATTCTAAGGAAACTTCTGCTAAAATTATATCTACTTAGAGAATTTTTAAACATAAAACTAACAGCCATTTTCTTTCTTGTATCGTTATGCTGTTTTTCTACCCTTTTAAAGCAATTAGGTATTTCCTATTTTTTAAATAAAAATCATGAATTTTTGTAATTCATATAATGAATTAGTAATAGAATTTTTAGCATATTTCTATATTTGTTAGCGTGCGTGTCACGTGATATAGCTTAATTTTTGGAGAGCCATATCATATAGTTATTATAACTGTGGGTTTTGGGGTGAAAATGCCCAGAAATGATAGCTCCCAGGGCACTGCTCATGCACTCTTGTTCGAATGTTTGTGTGTTGTTTTCTCACACATACACTGAAAATACTATCAGTACTTATAGAACTCGCTATGACATTAAAATATTAATAGTTCATAGTACCAAGTATGCAGTAAGATCAAAGCTATCAACTGTCATACTAACTGTCCTTAAGTGAAAGTGCTAATTGCTCAGTGTGTCTGACTCTCTGGGACCCCGTGGACTACAGCCAGGCTCCTCCATCCATGGGATTTCCCAGGCAAGAATACTGGAAGGGGGTAGCCATTTCCTTCTCCAGGGGATCTTCCTAACCCAGAGATAAAACCCAGGTCTCTTGCATTGCAGGCAGATTCTTTACCATCTGAGTCAACAGGGAAGCCTCAATAACTGTTCATAACAGCAAACTATTAACAGGTTTTCTTTGCTCTTACCTGTAGAGGCAGGGTTTTAAGATCTGCCTTCAATCCTTTAGGAAGAGAAAATAACTTTAGCCTCTTCTTTTTTCTGTTCCTCGAGGGTTCACACTTTTTCTTTTCATTTGTTTCCTTTTAAGGCTAATCTTAGAGTTGAATGACTTGTGAGACAAGGAAGTCACACACTATACCTACTGTCACCCATGTCCAGCCATGACCTTGGCCTCCAGAAAAGAACAGGCGAACTGCAAAGTGTCTTATGCCAACAAGGCCAAGGATCTCCTAAGCTAATCAATGATCCTGGAACTATATAGCTTTAAAGATTCCTTTTCAGAAACTATAGAAGATGGGGAACAAAACACAGAAGTCATGGGGAAAAAACACAAAAAAACAAATACACAAAAGCTTCGCTTTAAGTGTATACAGACTATATCTTGGTCTTCACACATATGAACTATAAAATAGATGTGAACATATATTTTAAAAAATACTATTTGTCTGGCTGCATCAGGTCGTGGTTGTGGCATATGAGTTCTTCAATGCATCACACAGGATCTCTAGTTGGGGCTCACAGGCTTAGTTGCTCTGCAGCATGTGTGATCTTAGTTCCCTGACCAGGGGTCAAACTCATGTCCTCTGCACTGGAAGGCAGACTCTTAACCACTGGGGCCACAAGTGAAGTCCTGATGTGAACATATTAATAATACACTTGCCTATACCTGTGTTCTCTTCTTTGCCAATTTTAGTAACATTGTATCCATATTTATTAGGATTTTCTTTCTATTCTAATATTAAACTGTGAAAGTATATCTCCTTCCATACATTCAGTAATTCATAAAGCAATTAAATTAATTCAGACAGGTACCTATTGAGGGGAATGCATTTTACTCATTTTTTGACATATGAAAAGTAATTCTATGGGCATATGACGTTATTCTAGCTTAAGGAAGCAAGGGAAAAAAGGTCAATGACTCTTTACCATGCTAACTGCTACCATATTGGGCAATTTGAAACATGACAGGCCTGGAAGAAACTTAGGAGTATGACACGAACATGGGAAAGAAAAGGATAGCAAGGACATACTAGATCAGGAAGAAAAAGCTTAGCCTTAGACAGCAGAGGCTTAAGGAAAAAATAGAGTAAAACCTAAATTGGGGGGGGGGGGTGGCGGGGGAAGAGATCTCAGTAAAAGAGAAGTGCCCGATCAATCTCCTGCTCACTCTTCCAATGAACCACAGTTGGGCTCACCTTCACCCTGCCTGGTTGATATCAACTCTATCAATTTTTCCATTAAAGTCTAACATGAGTACTGTCAATAATGGACTATCTGCTTACTATGTGTACCACCTGTGTACCTGTTTAATGCTTGAAATTGAGGGCTTCCTTAATGGGGCATAAGTACTGAATGTCTCCAAGGGTTGTCACAGATTTAA
The DNA here is from genome assembly GCF_963930625.1 of Muntiacus reevesi. NCBI lineage: Eukaryota > Metazoa > Chordata > Mammalia > Artiodactyla > Cervidae > Muntiacus > Muntiacus reevesi. The sequence goes on along the minus strand of NC_089253.1, from coordinate 56,039,236 downwards.
GATTTAAAAGATTCCCATGCACAAACAAAGGAACTTAAGCAGTTGATTGCTTAGTCACAACAGGTAACAGCACAAGTATTGCCCCCATCAGAGACCCTCATGATTGCTCTCAAAATTTGATGGTTCTTGTTTTATATTAATTTACTCAGTTAAGTTCAGTCACTCAGTCATGTCCAACTCTTTGCTACCTGATGGACTGCAGCACGCCAGGCCTCTCTGTCCATCACCAACTCCTGGAGCTTGCTCAAACTCTTGCCCATTGAGTTGCTGATGCCATGCAACCATCTCGTTCTCTCTTGTCCCCTTCTTCTCCTGCCTTCAATCTTCCAGCATCAGGGTCTTTTCCAATGAGTCAAGTTTTTGCATCAGGTGGCCAAAGTATTGGAGTTTCAGCTTCAGCATCAGTCCTTCCAATGAATATTTAGGACTAATTTCCTTGAAGATTGACTGGTTTGATCTGCTTGCAGTCCAAGGGATTCTCAAGAGTCTTCTCCAACACCACAGTTCAAAAGCATCAATTCTTTCTCAGCTTTCTTTATGGTCCAACTCTCACATCCATACATGACTACTGGAAAAACCACAGCTTTGACTAGGTGGATTTATTCAGACCAGGACTTTAAGACTCTGGACTATCCCTGGAGTCCCTATCATGTAAATGTCTGAAGGCAGGTATGACATTAAGCCAATGCCAGATGATTATGAAGTCCCTCAGATCTAATTCTCACAAGACAAGGTTCTCTGGTTTCCTTTGACTGGCTTTCTCTATTAATCAATGGGATATGTAATTTAACTTTTTTTTTTTTTTTGACTACACCCCACAGCATGTGTGATCTTAGTCCCCTGAGCAGGGATCAAACCCATGTCTTGTGCAGTGGAAGCATAAAGTCCTAACAACTGAACTACCAGGGAAGTCCCTTTCTTTCTCATTTACTAGTTCATTAAATATGCTGTAGCATGAGTTATCTTTCCAGTTACCCATTTGCTCTGTTCTAAATGAACTGTGTTCTGAAGTACACTCGCTTCTTGACACTCTTTTGAAAAACGTATTTTGTCTCATTTTAAAATGTCTTGCACCATTTCATAAATACCCTCATTAGTGCTCTCATGATTTGATGGTCTTTGTTTTATATTAATTTACTCAATAAATATTTATTCAATTCATATTACATACTTAATAAAATGTGATCCTGCCCTTAAGACACTCACATTGTCACTGAATAAATGCAGTTCTCAGGGGAAGGGTATGGACACATAAAGAAGAATGGTTTCTTCCTATTTGGTTGGGAAGGAGAGGGAGGGAAAGCTCAGGTGGTGATGTTTACATTCATCTTCAAAAATGAGTATGTGCTCACCCAGCAAATGAGGCATAAAAGATGAGACGTAAGAAGCAGTGTGAACAAAGGCATGGAGAAGGGAATGTTTCATGAAACGACAGTGTTTGTTCTGTTCAGATAAGCACCAGAAGGTTTTTGTAAATCAAATAAGGAAATAACTAAGAAAAGGGTCTATGCTCTCATATGAGATTCTAGAGAAAGGAGACAGGAGGGATGCTAAAGGGGCTGAAGCTGATTATAAAGTCTGTAAGGAGTTATTAAAAATAGTAAGCAGAGTGGATAATATGATCAGATGAAATTTTAATGTGTGGGGTAAGAATATATAACAGAAAATTCATAAAAAACATATATTTGTGGGGATTTGGTACTTTAAATCTGTGGGAAAAGAAAATCGTTTAAGAAGGCTGAATAGTCTAGGGTCATTCTGCTAGGGTTAGGATCCTGATTCTACCAATTAACATATATATGAATTGTGCAAAATCAATAACCACTTGGTGCCTTACTTGTCCCTTCATCTGTATGCTGTGTTTAATCCTTAAACCAACCCCAGGAAAGTGGAATTATATTGAAAGCTTCTGGCACAATTAAGGGTTGTCCAATACTAGTGATTGCTATGATAATCACATACTGGCTATCCACTTCAAAATATTTAGATTAATATTTCACACCATTCATAAGAATGTATTTCAGGTGGATCAAAAACTTACTTTTTTTTAATTATGGAAGTATTAGGACAAAAAACACAGACATAAGTTTATAACTTTTGGACAGAGAAAGTCTTTAAATAATTATGCAGGAAACATCAAATAAAAATGTGTAAGTTTGAGAATACTACAATTAAGGATTTCTGTGCAAGATATCCCCTGCTGTAAATGAAGACAAATGACAGACCAGATTTTCCAATACATGTAAGAAGTGGTGGCAAGGTTGTGGGGAGGTAGGTATTTATGTACAGCTCACAGGAGGACAAATAGGTGTAGTCCTTTTTGACAGCAGTGTGGCAGGATTCCTTAAAACAAAAACGAGAGACAAATTCTGTGAACCCATTTCTATTTCTTGGTTATTTATAGGCATCACACAGGTAACTTACTTTAAAATATCTCAGCATAAAAAGTGATATAAATGTGTAAAGAAGCATTCACACCTATGCTTAAGGAAGTATAGAGAAGGATGTTCAAAGCACTGTTGTTGGTTAAGAGAAAATAAATTTTAACTGCCTAATTGTCCACCAATGGGGTTTTAACTATACTATGTCTAACCTACGGAATATTATGAACATTTTAAGAGAATGATATAGAGCTAGATTATCTATATAAGAATAAAACTCCGTGACATATTGTAAAAAGAAACAAAAAATTTAAAACAGGTAGAGTGTGAGATCTGTTTTAAATCAGAGAAGCATATAACCTTATTTACATAGGAATATGCATATATTAATGCATAGAAGGAGGTTTGAAAACAGTGTCTTCCCTTTCCACCCTTGTCTGACTTTTATTTGCTTTAATTGTAAAACCAAGCCTAATCCTTACTAATATAGGATATATGGTTTTCTTAACCAACAAGGAGAAGAAGTGGAAAAAGAGAAATCCAATTTTTTTTAAAGCACAATTTTAAAAATACTTTAAATTGCATCATCAGAAATCTTGGAGATCTCAATATTTCAATATTTCACCATATGTACACTTAGAATAAATAAAAAGAAACAAATGAAGGGGATAGAAGAAGAAATAATGGTACATATAAAATAAGATAGTAGGAATAAATTCAAACACAAGTTAAACTTCGTTTTTAAAAGATAAATGTTAATATTTGATATTTTGAAAACCACCTGGTTCCATGGCATTTAATAAGACACCTTTAAAACAGAATGATATCACAAGATTCAATAATACCATTCAAAATAAAAAAACATATGTCCACAAGACTACACAAACACAAGTATTTATATTATCTTTCTTCATGACAGACAAAAACTGGAAACAAATGATTAAACTGAGCAAGGAAGCCAGAAATAAAAGACTATACACTAGATGATTTACCAGAAAATTTTAATCTATGTGATAGAAAACAGTCAATAATCAACCAGATGGGGATGAGGTGGGTGTGGTCTGAGGCAATTTGGATGAGAGATGAAAATGTTCTCTGTTTTGATTGTCCCGGTGGTTACTTGATATATTGATTTTTCAAAACTTCTTGAGGCATACACAAAATCAATGTTTTTGTATCCAAATTTGAATTAGTAAATAAAGAGATGAGAAAAGGAAAAATATATAGAAGTACAGAAAAGAAGTACTTACTTTATTTTTTGGAGGCTAAATGCAGGCTTTTCTCTGTGGAGGAATCGGAGCATGTTTATTTTTTATTTATATTTTTTAAGTGGGATCTTAAGGAATAGCAAGGCTGAACGAAAGAGAAGAAGAAAGAAGCATGTTTCAGACAGAGGAAGCTGTAAGCTAGATTCATGGGACAGATGGCAAAATCCGAGGTTCATTTGAGGAATTGGGAGGAGTTCAACTGGACCAGAGAGAAAGGTGTAACAGAAGAATCAAGTGAGGTTAACGGTCCTGAGCTTTGCATAAGCGAGACTGTCTTTACTTTGCCCTTGAACATGAATGTCATTTTGTTCACAGAATTCTTGTCTCATGTTCGTTTTCCTCATAATATTCTGCAGGTTTGCTAATTACAATTTTGAAGGCAGTGTTGCTGAAATGTCTAAGGTTGCCTGGTGCTTTCTCCTCTGCAGGTAAACAAACTTTGCTCCTTTATTGAATATAGTGCCTATTTTGATCTTGTTTCATTAATATTATTTTCCTTGATAGTCAATGAGTCTGAAGAACCCACTATTCATGTTATCACTGATGATTCCTTTACCGCAAATTGTCTCCTTTTGGAAATCTTACCACCAGCACATCGGAACTCCCACACATTCCCCATGTTTCATCTTTTCTAATGACGGTATAGTCTGCATTTCCACTTTTAATGACTTTTGAGGGAAAGTTTGTTATGCCTTTTCTTCTCCCTTAATTTGATTTTGGTCATATTAATAATTTAGTGCTTTTACTCCTTTATTATTGTTTTAAATTCAGAAATCGTTTTCCAGTCTTTCCCTTTTCATTACTATCAGAGCTTATTCCATAAGCACAATGTCCTCTGAAATGTTATAAAGGAATTAATGTAAATTTGTATTTATGTTTTGTATCACTCAGGAGTCTTCAGAGAAAGGGAAACAGCAAGAATAACTAATTAGAGAAATGAAGAAAAAGATGGAAAGAGGGAGAGAGAAAGGAATTTTAAGATAGTGGTTCACATAACTGTTGTAGTGGTTGCTAAGTCATGTCCGAGTTTCTCATAACCCCATGGACCGTAGCCCGCCAGGTTCCTCTGTCCATGGAATTTTTCAGGCAAAAATACTGGTTTCCTTTCCAGGTCACATAACTGTGGAGGCAGGCAAATATGAAATTTATGTGTCAGGCTTATACCTGGAGACGCGAGTTAGATTTCTATGTCACAGTCTCATCCCTAATTTTTTCCCCACCTCTGTTTTTGATGGGAATCTTTTAAATCAACTGATTGTATATGTTACTAACATCTACAGAGCACCTTCACAGCAGTAACTAGAGGAGTGTTTGACCAAATACCTAGGACCATAGTCTAGCCAACATGACACACAAAACTGACCAACATTATTTATATCAATTACTGTCATATTGATATAAAACATTATAGTTACTTATGATATGAGAAGTCCTCTGGGTTTGTGTGCTATTCTACTTTTTACCAAACCATCAGTTCTGATTCTTCCATGCAGGTTCCTTTGGATGAAACACCATCTTTTCATTTGCCCACATGTTTGCTTGTTTTTTTTTTTTTAATTAATACAGAATTTCTGTGAATGCTTGTCCAGATTTTGAGGTTGAAATGAATTCTGTCATATCGGACCCCTTTGGGTATTCTATCTCAGTTTTCCATTTTACAATCTCTTATAAGCAGTAAAAAATACTACTACTAATAATAATCCTTTTAAAAACATAAGCTTGTAATAACCTCTTTGTAGTCTCTGTCAGGCCGAAAACTCATTTCCAACTTAAAGTGATAACTTTGAGTAAAAAGTGTTTGGATCCTCATTCAGAACTGTCCCATAAAATTGAAGCCTAAAAGTCACCATCACAATCAATCAAAATGATTGATTTGGTAAGCTAGATAAAAGCAATTTGGGAACTTTGTTAAAATAGTTAAAAATAAACTATCATTGACATCTTTTGTAAATGTAAAGTGGCCAGTGGTTATTAATAAAACAAAGAGTGCCATCTACTGGCTACAGAATTCTCTGGTGAAAGCTGCCTCCAACATCAACGTAATACCACACAACTTCCCAGTGTGATAGTGCTATCGTCATTCATTTGATATTCTGAATTTTCCAAGAATTTTTGCTCATTTTAAAAGCTCACATTTAAATCTCTAGTTCTGCTAACTGAAGTGAAATTTACCCGTGCTTGAATCAAATGACTGCCACTTTACAAAATCACTGTCATCAAGAAGCAATTTTTTTAAAGTGCCCCTCTGTGCTCAGAACTATGCAATATAAAAGAAATATGGTCCAGCACGTTGAAAAAAAAAAAAAAAAAAAAAAAAAGAAATATGACTATATTCTCCTCACACAAGACTCAGCAACAGTGGTGGAGACTGCAGAAATGTAAGAATAATTAGACTCCATTTCTCCCAATGAAACCCTCCTGAGATAATTAAGGAAATGAAAGCACTGATGTAATTTCCTGATAAAGGAGACACTGAAGCATATTTCACATGGAGGATTAGAGTTAGCACCTATCACTTTTTAATTCAGATATGATTTTATAGAGGAAGTAACATTTAGAGTTTTGAAGACAATCAAAATAAGACAGTAATTGGAGGAGAGTATCATGCACTGCATTTAAATTGCTGCTGTTGTTGCTTAGTTGCTCAGTTGTGTCCTGTTCTTTGCAACCCCACGGACTGTAGCCCACCAGACTCCTCTGTCCATGGGATTCTGCAGGCAAAAATACTGTAGTGGGTTGCCATTTCCTTCTCCAGGGGATCTTTCTGACCCAGGGATGAAACCCACCTCTCCTGCTTGGCAGGTGGATTCTAAATAGGAGTGAATATTTTAAAAGTGCAGAGGATGAGATGGTTGGATGGCATCAATGACTCAATGGGCCTGAGTTTGAGCAAACTTCCGGAGACAGTGAAGGACAGAAGCCTGGCATGCTGCAGTTCAGAGGGTCGCAAAGAGTCAGACACAACTTAGCAACTGAACAACAACAATTTAAAAAGTGTAGAAACAAAGCTTCCTCGATCGGCTCACTAGAGACATTGTAAACTTTCTCTAAAATAGAGCAGGGATAGGAGGGCTGTGCTTCCAGGGCAGGGTTATGGTGTTTAAAGGAATAAATCACTCCAGAAATAGAAACATAGAGTCAAGAAGGTACATCTCCAGGAGACACTTTTCAGTCTCACCACTGGCTTCAGGATCCCAGGTGGGACTAGGTGAATACCTGATCCTACACCTTACACCCCTTTATATGTTAACAGATCAGACGCCATGACAAGAAACAAGACTGGGACTTCCCTGGTGATCCAGTGGTTAAGGCTTCATCTTCCAATGCAGGGATGAGGGTTCGATTCCTGGTCAGGCAGCTAAGATCCCACTTGCCTTGTGGCCAAAAAACAAACACATAAAACAGAAGCAATACTGCAACAAATTCAACAAATTCTTAAAAATAAAGAAACTAGTCATATTCCTACAAAAGTGCAAAATGCTAATAATCTCTTCTGTCAACTCTGACATCCTGGGCTCTCCCCCTGATGAAGGCTTCTCCTGGAACATTGCTAGGCTTTCTCAACAAGAGAGTAATCATGTGAAAGTCTATAATAAAAACAGAATTAGCAGTACATTCCAACTTCATTTCTTTGTTCATTCATTTCATAGAGTACTTCAAAGCAGAATGGGTTTGCATAACACATTCATCTGTATAATAATGCTTTGTCCCAGTTAGAATTTTTTGTTTTTGTTAAATAAATGAAACAACAGCACAGGCTTCCAGTCCCAGGGCCCACCGGAAGGACATAGTGTGTGTAGGGTGTAGGCTCCATGATGTAACCCTCAAACCCAAGGTCAACAAACTCTAGTGAAACCTTACATTCTTCAGTGGATGAAGAAGATAAAACCATAGGAGTTTACAAGAAGAAAGTAGATTAAATTCATAGTTATAGGGTATCTCTTGAAAAAAGACTTATATACTTCATATGCATTTTGTGATGAGGACAGAAATGGTGAGAAACTGATAAAAATTAATTGTAACTTGGGATCTTATAAAGCAAAACCTTCTCTCTCCATGAATTGGACTTTTACCAAAACACTGCTTACCCTCCCTGTAAGGTAGACATGCCATGTGGACAATCAAACATAAGATTGCTAGAAAGATTACAGGATGACAGTATCCATCTTAACACCAGTAGGACTTCAGGTCAGTTGGAACAGAGTGGTCCCAACAAATTTTATAGGTAAAATTTAGAACTAATTTTATCCCTTTAAAAAGTATAATGATACTCTAATTCCCTAATCATTCGTGGTCAGCCAAGTAACATAAATCAGCCACACATAAATTAGGTCATAAACTCTGGCACACATATATATTACCTTATGTGGAAAAAGTGGTTTCAAGATGTGATTAATTTAAGGAGCTTAAAGGGGACATTGTTTCAGATTATCTGAGTAGGTCCTAAACACAATCTCAAGTGTCCTTACAAGTGGGAAGCAGTTGACACACACAAAGAAGGCAACATGAAAACAGAGATTTTAAGAGGCTGGTCTTGAAAATTTGAAGATGCTGACTTTGAAGGCTGGAGTGATTTGGCCACAAACCAAGGAATGGGCTTCCCTGGTGAGTCAGATGGTAAAGAATCTGCCTGCAATGCAGGAGACCAGGTTCAATCCCTGGGTCAGGAAGATCCCCTGGAGAAGGGATTAGCAGCCCACTCCAACATTCTTGCCTGGGAAATCCCATGGACAGAGGAGCTGGTGGGCTACAGTCCGTGGGTGGCAAAGAGTCAGACATGACTTAGTGACTAACACTTTCACTTCTTTCAAGGAATACTAGAGCCACCACAAGCTGGCAGAGGCTAACACCTTGATTTGAGTACAGCAATATTGATTCATATGTGGGGGCTGAGAAACAGTGAGAGAATATATTTCTGTGGTTCTAAGCCTCCAATTTTGTAGTAATTTGCAATAATAGCCATGGGAAACCAACATATTCCAGGTGACCTTGTCTTTCTATAATCCATGTTTCATAATATAGGATATCATTTAAATATCTTTGGCATTATTCAGTTCAGTTCAGTTCAGTCACTCAGTTGTGTCAGACTCTTTGCGACCCCATCAATCATCACACGCCAGGCCTCCCTGTCCATCACCAACTCCCGGAGTTTACTCAAACTCATGTCCATCGAGTTGGTGATGCCATCCAGCCATCTCATCCTCTATCCCCTTCTCCTCTTGCCCCCAATCCCTCCCAACATCAGGGTCTTTTCCAATGAGTCAACTCTTCTCATGACGTGGCCGAAGTATTATTAGCGCCACGCTAAATCTTTTACACAAAGTGTCTCCAATCCTTCTCTTTTTCCAGAAATCATACTGCTCCTTCCCTGCTCTCTGCTCTAGCCATACTTCATGCCTTAACACACAAAGAGTATTTGAGAGTGGGCTGTGGTGGTTTCCTGTGATTGGAATGCTTCTACTGAGACATCCCAACAATGAACTATCTTAACCTTCAAATCTCAGATCAAATTTGCCTTCTCACTGGGTCTATTTCCCAACTAGCCTATTTCACACTGCAGCCTCCTTCCCTAACCAGTAATTGCATCTATTCTCTTTTATTATTTTAATCTCATTTTAATCTCTAAAATACTGAATGAATTATGTAATTGTTGTTTATATCTTCTTTCTGCTTCCTTGAGGATGTAAGCTTTCTAAGGTGAAAGGTTTCTCTGTTTCACTAATGTATTCCCAAAGCATAGAACAATATCCAATATCAATCATATATCAGGCACACAATAAGTTTTTTCTTGACTGAATAAAGTCGAAGGAATGCATTTAAAAGTTTATCAAAATAAGTTAAAGAGGTTGAAATCCTACCAAAATGAATTTTAACTGAGTACAACATGACACATCCAATCTTGTGTTTTTATCATTTTGATATGTGTTCTATGCTAGTTAAAGGCTCAAAGGTCATTAACAGGGCCACAGAACTGGCAACTATTCTTCTGGTTATCAGGAAGGCTGAAAATTCTCTATGTACATAGATCTTCAGTGGAGCTCCACTTAAAACTATCCCATGGGTAAGGGAAAAAATGGCAGGGAATGAGTTTCAGCAATAAATTTGGATCTTAAACCTACCACAGAACCTATCAGATAATTCTCTAATAAGCAGAAACTCACACCGAATGGGTGTAAAGAATGCCTGAACATTTTCCAAGTAAACTGGATAAGAAATGATAGAGGCAAATTCCCTTTGCAGACTACTTATTTAAAATCTCCCTGATCTAATAAGAAGGAAAATCAAGAGGAATTTCCTATTTCCTTAGGGAGAAGGGCTGAAATGCTGAAAGGGTAAATCATTTTACATTTTTAAAAATTTATTTGATTGAGGTTTAGTTGATTTATGATGTTAGGTTCATTTCTGCTGTACAGAAAAGTGATTCAGTTATTCATATATAAACATAATTTTTCATATTCTTTTCCATTATGCTTTATCATTGGATATTGAATACACTTTCCTGTGCTACACAGTAGGACCTTGTTGTTTTTTCATTCTTTGTATATTTGCATATGCTAACCCCAACCCTGCCCCATCCTCCCCTTAGCAACCATCAGTCTGTTCTCTGTATATCTGTGAATCTGTTTTGGTTTCATCAATAAATTCATTTGTGTCATATTTTAGATTCCACATATAAATGATATCATATGACATTTAAACGATAGATAAAAACAATTTGCACTGTGTTATAAACTTGTGAAGCTTTAAGAAGTTCAACCTGGGGAGGACCTGGGGAGGACCATACTCTGAAGAAAAGTGTCGGACCAGCACTAACAACCTTCAGGAGAGCAAAAGTCAATGCAGATTCTGAGACTGTGAAACTTCAGTGATTGTCAAGTGGTAGATAAGCACAGGGTACATGGCAGCAAAACAGAATGTCCTAACTAGTTGAATATTGACGCCAGACAAAATGAAGTTTTCAGTACCATTAGCTAATATCCTTTCTTCCTTGATTGCCTTTTCCAGGGTTATCAAAAACTAAACTTAACAAGTGTTTGGGTTTGGCAATCTGGGACACATTTTTTCCTTTGCTTCTTTAGATATGCATGTATACAATAAACATCCAATTAAAGAGAATTTTGTGTTCTGCTTTTTTAAAAGAGTGACATATTTATTCAAATTAGAATTAACACTGCTAACAGGTTTTAAATATAATTTTAAAAAGAGGTGAGAAATTTATCACCCATTTTATTTTGAAAAGGTGTTTTAACTTACATATTTAGAATTTAATGATTAAAGAAGATACTCTCAGGGAAAGTTATGGATCATAGAATCCCAGAAGTAATAAATCACAGAACCCTGGGAGTAAAAGAGGGAGGAAAAAGACTTAAATTATGAGAAGACTTTAGTCCCAACTAATCTAAGTAATTTAAATATCCAAACAGGGGGAAAAAAATGAAATTTGGAGATAAGTCTGTTCCCAGTGAATTTGAGGTTCTTGATAACTCACTGCTGAAAGAATTCATTTGAGAGACAAAGTGATAGATAAGAAGTAGATTAATTTAGAGAGAAACACTCCACAGAGTCTGGGCCATCTCAGGAGGTGAGAGAGCCCTGAAATATAGTGCGGTTAGTTTTTTGGGAGGATTACTCCAATTATTTCAGGGGAGGGGTGGGGATTTCCAGGAACTGGGCCACCGACCACTTTCTGACCATTTATGGTTGGCCTCAGAACTGTCAAGTTACGGGAAGGTGTGTCACTTAGCTTATGCTAATATATTACAATGAACATATGATGAGGCTCAAAGTTTGCTGGAAGTTGACTCCTCTGCCATCTTGGATATATTTGGTTGTAATCAGATTATATTGTGTCTTCAGCCTATATCATTCTTTCAAAGGTTGTGCTCTGCTCCCTTCCCTCCTGTTTCAATAAATATCCAATATCCAACTAATTATATAACACTAGGTGGTCTGTGGTATCATCATGATAGAAATGTCTATTTGAAACAAATTATTTTAGGTATGATTGAACAGAACTGACTCAATGGGCATGGATTTGAGCAAACTCCAGGAGATAGCAGAAGACAGAGGAACCTGGAATGCTACAGCCCACTGGATCTCAAAGGGTTAGACATGAATCAGAGACTGAACAATATCAACACAGGATATTAACTCCACAAAGCATAATTATCAGATTGTTGGGGTCCTTTAATGGACCGGAACCTGGTGGTACAGAGTCGATGATAAGAAAGTAAAAGAGAGAAAGAGAGAGAAAGACAAAAAAAGACCCAGGGACCTAAGCTCTGAGGGAGCAAAGGTGCTTTAATGATTTTTCTATGAGTATATATAGGCTGTGGTACAAGAAACTTCTTTCGGGAATGATAGAGATCAGAAAACCAAACGTACAGCAACCGTTACCAAGGGAACAAGGGGTAATGTTAGTCACATGGTCAGGAGACAATCCATATCTCAAGAAAGGGGAGCAAGACTAAGCAGTTTTGTCCTAAAGAGAATGTTACTAAAGGAGACCCCAGCCTGCCTCACACAATGACCTCAGTCCCTGGGAGCAGCGTGCTGTTCCGCTTGAAGAGGGACAAAGGACTCATGAGAGACAGCACGTAGGAATTCTCCCGTCAAACATTCCCTGGCATCAGATCACCGGTACAATCTAGAATTTGCGTAGGAAAACAAATAATTCAGATAAAATGTTAATAAATCAAATTGTTTATGCATTTGCTTTTAAAACTAAAGGATGGTAAGATCCTATGCTAAATTGCATTCATTCAGGAGTGCAGTCATTGAGGGCAGGTGAAGTCAGCTGTGTCCGACTCTTTGTGACCTCATGGACTGTAGCCTGCCAGGCTCTCCTGTCTATGGAATTTTCTGGGCAAGAATACTAGAGTGGGTTGCCATTTCCTTCTTGAGGAACTCTTCCCAACCCAGGGATCAAATCTGTCTCCTGCACTATAGACAGATTCTTTACTGCTGAGCCACTTGGGAAGTCCAGGTGGTCACTGAGTGAGGCCCTGTAAATATAAATATGAGTGAAAACAATCTCTGTCCTAAGCTGCTCCAGGTCAGGCAGAACAAAGGTACATAGATTGACTAACATCAGAATATAATTTAAATTAAGACAATCATGGTGGGACTTCCTTGGTGGGGAAGACTGGTGGCATCAGTTGTGGTATAGTTACAGCTTCTGGAAGACTAACTTGAGAGATGGTCTTACTGAAAAAAAGAATGCAATTGAGTAATGAGATTTAAAAGTCAATAAAGGTTAAGAGAAAGTATTTCTCTCAAAAATGAGTGTTGCAAAGTTTCTACTGTTAGTCAAACCTTCAGTTCAGTTCAGTCACTCAGTCGTGTTTAACTCTACGACCCCATGAACTGCAGCATGCTAGGCTTTCCTGTCCATCACCAACTCCCAGAGTCCACCCAAATCCATGTCCATTGAGTCGGTGATGCCATCCAACCATCTTAAGACCATGCAAATTTTATCTTATGTGCTAAGAAAAACCACTGCCTCTGGCTGAACATTGCTGTATAATGCAGATCAAATCAATTAGGATTTTTTTAATCACATTAAGCCAAAAAGCTATAAAAGAATATGAGATGAAAATTCACAAGCCTGTTGTGTTACTTAAAGGAAATATGCTGAGAAGACTTATACTTGCACTAAGAAGTTGACAGCAATGAAAAGCTATCTAATAGAAGACTCCTTTCTCAATCTCAGTTTTCCCTAATGAAAAATTGTGAAATACATGTATTTGCCTATATATGTATTTTCACAAATGAAACAACTTCTAATGAAAGACTTATTGATTGCTACTTATTCTGAATCCTTTTAAGAGTGGTTCTGATTTTTTTTTCCATTTATTAGTTGGAGGCTAATTACCTTGCAATATTGTAGTGGTTTTTGCCATACATTGACATGAATCAGCCATGGGTTTACATGTATTCCCCATCCCGATTCCCCCTCCCACCTCCCTCTCTACCCGAACCCTCTGGGTCTTCCCAGTGCACCAGCCCCGAGCACTTGTCTCATGCATCCAACCTGGGCTGGTGATCTGTTTCACCCTTGATAATATACATGTTTCGATGCTGTTCTCTCAAAACATCCCACCCTCGCCTTCTCCCACAGAGTCCAAAAGTCTATTCTGCACATCTGTGTCTCTTTTTCTGTTTTGCATATAGGGTTATCATTACCATCTTTCTAAATTCCATATATATGTGTTAGTATACTGTAATGTTCTTTATCTTTCTGGCTTACTTCACTCTGTATAATGGGCTCCAGTTTCATCCATCTCATTAGAACTGATTCAAATGAATTATTTTTAATGGCTGAGTAATATTCCATGGTGTATATGTACCACAGCTTCCTTATCCATTCATCTGCTGATGGGCACCTAGGTTGCTTCCATGTCCTGGCTATTATAAACAGTGCTGCGATGAACATTGGGGTGCACGTGTCTCTTTCAGATCTGGTTTCCTTAGTGTGTATGCCCAGAAGTGGGATTGTTGGGTCATATGGCAGTTCTATTTCCAGTTTTTTAAGAAATCTCCACACTGTTCTCCATAGTGGCTGTACTAGTTTGCATTCCCACCAACAGTGTAAGAGGGTTCCCTTTTTTCCACACCCACTCCAGCATTTATTGCTTGTAGACTTTTGGATAGCAGCCATCCTGACTGGCGTGTAATTTTTTTTTTTTTTAATTTTAGTTTTTTTAAAAAAATCCAACAATGAAATTTTTAAAAATTCAATAAGGAAAATTAGTTCATAATTTAAAAACTCTAGAAGAAAAGCTATAAGTAGTTTTCTTATTGTCTAGTCGATTCAGTTGTGTTGGACTCTTTTGCAACTCCATGGACTAAAGCCTGATGTGCTTCTCTGTCCATTGGATTTCCAGGCAAGAATACTGGAGTGGGTGGTCATTTCCTTCTCCAGGGGATCTTCCTGACCCAGGGATCAAACCCGTGTCTTCTGCACTGGTAGGCATATTCTTTACCACTGACCCACCAACCTAAATTGAAATGAGAAGAAGGTCCTAAAAATTACATAGTCAGAATGAGACTATGAGAAATGAAAAATAATAGTATATTCCACCAACTCTAATTTGTAAGCCTTAAAACAAAGTATCTCTGTATTTGATCTGCAATTTCACTGGTATTTTTGATCAACATTAAAAAATTAATAAGGATTTTCATAGGTTTGCTGTCATACTTAATCCCCCAATAGATTTTTATCCACCATAATTGATTACTTAATGCATCTTCCTAAAAAGAGGAACTTGAGTATTGCTATCTCACTATTACTCACCTCAAAATCTCTTTAGAGCCCAGTGGGCTAAAAGGAAATATTTAATGATAGAAAAAAAGAATAACAGGAA
Organism: Muntiacus reevesi; assembly: GCF_963930625.1. Classification (NCBI taxonomy): domain Eukaryota; kingdom Metazoa; phylum Chordata; class Mammalia; order Artiodactyla; family Cervidae; genus Muntiacus; species Muntiacus reevesi. Next base: position 56,024,221 of record NC_089253.1, on the reverse strand, counting down.
GAAAGAAGGAAGGGAAGGAGGAAGAAAAAAGATGGGGGATAAAAAGAGGAAAAAGTCTTAAGACTGAGGAAGTTAAAGTCTTATGTAATATGGTGTAGCGGAGATTTCAATAAATGAGAAAAAGCACCAAAAGCCAAACTTCATAGTTCACATTTTAATGAAGGAATAACCTTGACTATATACATTATTCTAGATATACATATATTTTTTCTGTAGGTTGGTATTTTTATATTTTCACTGTATTTTCACATTTTTATTTTTTAAACATAATTTTAGGTGCAATAGTTAATTTTCTATTTATGTTACTGCAAAGAAAGATAAATATTCATAATATTAGGGTAGAAATGGTTATTCATTATAGAAATGGATTAGTAATAACTGGGAAGACCCCCAGGAGGAGGATATGGCAACCCACTCCAATATTCTTGCCTGGAGAATCCCATGAACAAAGGAGCCTGGTGGGCTACAATTCATGGGGTCACAAAGAGTAAGACATGACTGAAGTGACTTAGCATGCATGCATGATGAGAAGAGTAATCATATTTCTGAAATGAGGTTAGAAGTTGCAAAATGAGAATTAGTTACTAAATCATTCACTAATTAAATAAACAGATTTTTCCACACATCACAATTTCAACACCAACTAATAAAATGTGTAGAAAGTAAAAATGAAAATTAGCATTCCAATGGTAGGCATAAAAGAACTGAATCAGTTGAAACCAACAGCAGCCTACCAGTAATTTCAAAATCATAAAATACATTGTCTTTATACTGTAATTCACAGATTATCCAAATTATAGCTATATTTATTCCATTGTTCCCATCCCAAGATCCTTTTGGCAGTTTACTTTACTGGAGATATCATCTACATCTTTAAATATATGTTTTAAATACAATTTATACAGTCATCCAGGAATAGGAATAGCAGTTGCGAACCTATTATTAACACTAAATATGTTTTAATATGGTCCATTACCAGAGCAAGTGTGCCATGTGTCACACTGTGAGTTATTAATATAATAATAAAAGCTACTCTCCTTATTTCACTCTTCAGGGAAACTATTCTCACAAAGTTGCTTTTATCTGTTGAAATAAGCTGAAAATATTAGATAAAAAAGAAACTAATTCAAGTAAAATGGCAAACACATTTACTAATTATAAGCAAAACTGAAAGTTGTTCTCTATCATACTAAGAAATATTAGGCAAGACTGCATTTCATTTATGTGAGAAGACTGTATAATTGTAGAGAAATAATTTATATATGTATTTGTGTAAAGATATAATTTTATTCATCAGACTTATAAGAAGTGCTGTGTTGCTGGAAGCAGGAGTTCAATAAACTGCTATGATAAACAGCTAGGTGAGAAGTACATTATCAAGGGCTTAATCAAGAAAAAAGAAAAAGGAAAAAAAAAAGACAACTCTATTAAAATGCTACATAAAACAAAAAGAGAAATATCTTTCTCCAAAAAGTGAAGGGAGGAAACTGTAGGAGGGAGCACCCAAATTACTGATACTGAATTTTTCATTGACTTTGAGACAAATTCAAGACAGACTGAACTTGATTTAAGAAAATAAAGAAATATAATATTTCTAGAAACTAGAGAGTCATGAACCTGACCATTCTTGTTATATTTACATAATAAACTTAATTTAGGTGATTCATAGCTTCTTTTTGTTAATTATAAAAATGGTAAATGCCATTGTCTCTTCTATTTATTGCTTACTTATTCATTAATTTATATTCATCCTCTCAAGAACTTTTAAAAAAATTAAGTATGCTATAAAAACACTGCTTAACATTTAAATATAAATGAACTTCACTAAAATATGTCTATGGAAACATCAGAAGACAAATACTGTACTTAAATTATCTCATAATACCACTGAGAAATATTACAAAGAAAAAGACTTCAAGTTCATTGACAACCCTCCCATTTAAAAGTAGGGTCTATTGCTACCATCTTTCTAAATTCCATATATATGCGTTAGTATACTGTATTGGTCTATATGCAAAACAGAAAAAGAGACACAGATGTACAGAACAGACTTTTGGACTCTGTGGGAGAAGGCGAGGGTGGGATGTTTTGAGAGAACAGCATCGAAACATGTATATTATCAAGGGTGAAACAGATCACTAGCCCAGGTTGGATGCATGAGACAAGTGCTCGGGGCTGGTGCACTGGGAAGACCCAGAGGGTTCGGGTAGAGAGGGAGGTGGGAGGGGGGAATTGGGATGGGGAATACATGTAAACCCATGGCTGATTCATGTCAATGTATGGCAAAAACCACTACAATATTGTAAGGTAATTAGCCTCCAACTAATAAAAATAAATGGGAAAAAAATAAAAAATAAATAAAAGTAGGGTCTATACCCATCCCTTTTATTCTGACTTCTTCAGTCTATAGCACACAGAGGAATGGAAAGAAGCTATGTGACTTGCAAAGTTAGGTCGTAACAAGCCAGTCATCTTCCACAAGATTCTTCTTGAACACTTGATTTTTGGAAGCCCCCTACTTGCACACTCCTACTTAGAACTCAGATGACATGCTCTGAGACACACAAAATACATGGAGAGCTCACAGGTAGATACGCAGATCAATACATCGAGCCCAGCAAGTCCAACAGCCAGCCCAGAGAGCTGTGATTAAGAAGCTATCTTGGAAGTCTTTCCAGCTGAGGACCCAGATACTGTGCAGCAGAAAAGATGCATCCTCATTATGTCATAGCCTGATCCTGACAGAACCCATGAGCAAAGTAATTGATTCTTCTTTAAACCTTCACTCTGGGACAGGATATATTAATAACAGCACATTTACTGTGAAGGATAGGAAAAAGAAATGAAACTAGTTTAAACCAAGAACAGGCTACAAACATTTGCAAAATTACACACACACACACACACACACACACACACACACACACACACACACACACACATATGTAGGCTTCTATATTGCAATCCATTAATTTTCCAAATATAGCCATATTTAATCCACTGTTCCCATATTCTTCAATCAGGTTAACCCAAAGAGAAAGAGTACACTGTATTCAACAGTGTCTAAAATTTTATTGAAGTAAGGCTTAATTCATTTTCAATTTTTTACAGTTAAATTTACCTCTTTTTGTAAACCTTAAAATTTCTTTATAAGAGAAGTAAACAAAGTGTCTTATAAAGGGCATTTAAGCTAGTTATTTAATAGTCTAAACTTCATTCATATTTAAGAGCCCACTAAAAACATTCTGTAACAAGTTAGAAATGAAATAAATATAAAATTATAATGGTTATGAATGTGGAAGTGACCTCCAAGTTCTGGGAACGTGGAAAAGCTCAGCATCTAGGTGACTAGGCTAACAGAGGGGCATGGAAATAAAAGCTACAAGTTCAATTTAGAGACAGCAAATTGAGCAGCCCTATAAAGTTGAAGAAAAGACAGCATTTAGGGCCTTTTTTGGTGTGACATGGTTCCAACATTATTTACATTGCACCACATATAGTAATTCAATGAGCCTATCAGCTATCAAACATATACAAAATGGGTAATTTTTTTTTTTTTTTTTTCAGTTTGCCAGGCAGCACTTAGGACCCACTTGAGATTTTTTTTTTTTTTTTTAATTTTTCAGTGGGTTTTGTCATACATTGATGTGAATCAGCCACAGAGTTACACGAATTCCCCATCCCAGTCTCCCATCCCACCTCCCTCTCCACCCGATTCCCCTGGATCTTCCCAGCCCAACAGGCCCGAGCACTTGACTCATGCCTCCCACCTGGGCTGGTGGTCTGTTTCACCACAGATAATATACATGCTGTTCTTTCGAAACATCACACCCTCCCCTTCTCCCACAGAGTTCAAAAGTCTGTTCTGTTCTTCTGCGTCTCTTCTTCTGCCCTGCATATAGGGCCATCGTTACCATCTTTCTAAATTCCGTATATATGCGTTAGTATACTGTAATGTTCTTTATCTTTCTGGCTCACCTCACTCTGTATAATGGGCTCCAGTTTCATCCATCTCATTAGAACTGATTCAAATGAATTATTTTTAATGGCTGAGTAATATTCCATGGTGTATGTGTACCACAGCTTCCTTATCCATTCATCTGCTGATGGGCATCTAGGTTGCTTCCATGTCCTGGCTATTATAAACAGTGCTGCGATGAACATTGGGGTGCACGTGTCTCTTTCAGATCTGGATTCCTCAGTGTGTATGCCCAGAAGTGGTATTGCTGGGTCATATGGTAGTTCTATTTCCAGTTTTTTAAGAAATCTCCACACTGTTTTCCATAGTGGCTGTACTAGTTTGCATTCCCACCAACAGTGTAAGAGGGTTCCCTTTTCTCCACACCCTCTCCAGCATTTATTGCTTGTAGACTTTTGGATAGCAGCCATCCTGACTGGCGTGTAATGGTACCTCATTGTGGTTTTGATTTGCATTTCTCTGATAATGAGCGATGTGGAGCATCTTTTCATGTGTTTGTTAGCCATCTGTATGTCTTCTTTGGAGAAATGTCTGTTTAGTTCTTTGGCCCATTTTTTGATTGGGTCATTTATTTTTCTGGAATTGAGCTTCAGGAGTTGCTTATATATTTTTGAGATTAATCCTTTGTCTGTTTCCTCATTTGCTATTATTTTCTCCCAATCTGAGGGCTGTCTTTTCACCTTACTTATAGTTTCCTTTGTTGTGCAAAAGCTTTTAAGTTTCATTAGGTCCCATTTGTTTATCTTTGCTTTTATTTCCAATATTCTGGGAGGTGGGTCATAGAAGATCTTGCTGTGATTTATGTCAGAGAGTGTTTTGCCTATGTTCTCCTCTAGGAGTTTTATAGTTTCTGGTCTTACATTTAGATCTTTAATCCATTTTGAGTTTATTTTTGTGTATGGTGTTAGAAAGTGTTCTAGTTTCATTCTTTTACAAGTGGTTGACCAGTTTTCCCAGCACCACTTGTTAAAGAGATTGTCTTTTTTCCATTGTATATCCTTGCCTCCTTTGTCAAAGATAAGGTGTCCATAGGTTCGTGGATTTATCTCTGGGCTTTCTATTCTGTTCCATTGATCTATATTTCTGTCTTTGTGCCAGTACCATACTGTCTTGATGACTGTGGGTTGGTAGTAGAGCCTGAAGTCAGGCAGGTTGATTCCTCCAGTTCCATTCTTCTTTCTCAAGATTACTTTGGCTATTCGAGGTTTTTTGTATTTCCATACAAATTGTGAAATTATTTGTTCTAGTTCTGTGAAAAATACCGTTGGTAGCTTGATAGGGATTGCATTGAATCTATAGATTGCTTTGGGTAGAATAGCCACAAAATGGGTAATTTTATTACTCCTAATAATTTGTAAAGGAAAAACAGAAAAATGAGAATGATGTGACTTGTAAAACTTAAATTATAATGGCTTAGAAACAACGTTTTGCCTTTATTTTTTCTTTCACATTTAAGATAAATAGGTTATACTAAAAATCCATTTTAAGAATCACTATAAGAAGACCATTCCTCTATGCAAAGTATACATCGAGTCATTGTAATATGATAACATCGAGTCATATGTAATATGATACATATGTAATATGTAATATGATAATATGATAATAACATAACTAATATATTTGAATTCATAAGATTTTAACATATAGCCAAGAAAAACTCAGAATAGATTCACAGAATAGGCTACTTTAAATACTTAAGACAATAACAAAAGCTTTGTGGATCACTGTTATTTATTATTAAATAACTTATTAAAACATGTAATATTTTCATCCCTTCTCTTTTCTCCAAATCATTTTTCCTTCGAATAGATAATCTGAATAAACTATGACTTACATTGTCCAATATATATGCAGGAGCTAAATCCAAAATTGGCAGGGTTAAAAACAAATGTATGACCATAATATAAATGTATATAAGCAGAGCAGTGCTTAGCTACACACAGTACATCCAACAAAAAGTATCATGATCATTCTCTACGGGTATCTCCTTCATACCCTTTCTCTCTCTCTCAAAGTCACTCAGTCATGTCTGACTCCTTGAGACCCCATGGACTGTAGCCCACCAGGCTCCTCTGTCCATGGAATTCTCCAGGCAAGAATCCTGGAATGGGTTGCCATGCCCTTCTCCAGGGGATTTTCCCGACCTGGGGATCAAACCTGGGTCTCCTGCACTCCAGACAGATTCATTACCATCTGAGCCAACAGAGAAGTCCATAACCTGCCACCCATCAATTCCACTATGTCACTAGATTTAAAAAAATCACACTCTTAAGTCCTGCATTTAAGCTGCTTTCTCGCTGCCAAGCTATTGTATCATGCAATCCCCTGAAAATATTCTAAATTTTCCTATAAAAAGATATTCTGGACTTTGTACTAAAGTAAAAATCACAAGAAAAAGAAAAATTTTTACAGTAGATTGCTTATTTTTTGAAGAAAAGCAGTATTCTATAAGGCTCCAAACACTAGTGATGACACCCTCAATGATTTGACATTACTTGATTCCAAGAATTCAAGTAGGGGATGGATTGCATGAGTATAGGTTATTTAAAGTCAGTGGGAGGCTATTCACTAACCTTGGTGGGAGAAAATTAGCTTGCAGAAATATTGTCAGATTGAATGTATTTCTTTAGCACTATAGAATAATCTCTATAGTGTTATATAATTCTATAAATTGTATATAATTTTATAATTGAATAAAACAGGATAATTAGATAAAAATGTCAGGTGACTTCTTATGAAGGGTGGGTATTTTCATATCAATGTAAAAAAACATTGCTAGACATTTAGATTCACTCATCAGAGAACATACTGCCATTTACAAGGACCTATACTCTCTACAGCTTCTAGGAAAGTCTCCAAGTTTAAAGGCAAAAATAAAAATGAGTAAAAACGTAACATCCTTCAAACTCATGATTTATATTCTCACTGAGTCTTGAAACAAATTGAAATCATTATTTGCACACCTAAAGCAAATAATAACAATAATAATCTGTTCCTTAGATTTTATCAAATCTCAACAATTTAAATCCAGTCTGATATGATTTATATCCAAGTGATATGACTTCATTACTGGAAACACAATTCTGAGTGAACATACAGAGGTACCTGTAATTGATCTCTCTATCAAGATTTAATATTCCTCATGTTTGAACAGTGACTTCCTTTGGAGAATTTATAAAGTTTGCATCTTTTTTTCCCCATTGTTTCTTTCATCAATCACAGAACTACAAATAATTAGATGTCTTTTTGAGGACAGAGGCAATGGGATAAAGCATAACTGTTAATAATTTTAATACTTTTTAATTTTAAAAATTAAATTACATTTTAAGCAAAGTATTAAAATTTCCTAGTTTGAAACTCAATTTTGAAGTATCCATGTCACATCTCTCAATTGAAGTATATATAAGAAATCATAATAACAATTCAATTAAGCACAAATGACAGCACTTGAAAACATCCAGCCAGTCTCTTATTAGATTTTAATGATATTGAATTATGATGTAACAAATATTTTTGTATTTTTTGTTTCCAAGATGCAGTTGAAAAATTGTGTTTTTACATAAATATGCTGAAAAAATAACTGACTTCAATTAAATCATAAATATCTGCTGACAGAATTTATGTAAACGGATTAAGAATAAAAAAGAAACTCAACAATTTTTAAAAGAATATTTACTTTTACGGACTAAACTTGTATTAGTCCACTTTACTGAGAAGGTAGTTAAAATCTTTCCATGTACAGCCTTTTGTAAAATCATTTTAATGTTTGGTTTACAACCTTAAAACTCTGTAGTCCAAATTCAGAATAACATTTAAATATAAATAGTTCAGCTTGTATTGCTAATGAGCTACCATATGAAAAGTGGGAAAATAAACTGTAGATTTACTTATCTACAATTGACCCTGGTTGTATTAAGTAAATGGATGTTTAAATATATGATTCTTAAGACATTGTGCTATTTTGAAAATTTCCTTCATTAAAACTCAGCTTTAATTTGCTTAATATATTGGTCCACAGAAATTAAACACTTCATATTACTGTAATGAGCAACATGTCACTAAAATATTATCTTTGGTTATATTTGGCTACAGAGACAGCTCATTGTTGAATTCAGTGAAAATAATTTCTCTACACCCTAAAATTTATCTGATAGTAATGACTGATTTTCTATTCATTCGACATCTAATAAACAAACCAAAAAATTACAGTATTTATTATTTATGCATGCAATAAATGCAGGTTACTTATCAAGGTAAAATTCACATAAAGCATATCGCTCATTGGCATTTGGTACAATGTTATTCAAACACTATTGATTTTCACTACCTTTATACATACACACACATACTGCATTCGTATACTGCTAAAAGCTAACTTAATTCAGAAAGATTTTAAAAATCTTTCAATTTTTATGACTCCACTCAATTTGTCACATGGGTATGTGTTGCCTTAAGCTGTCTCTGTTCAGTTAATGGGTGGGTGCCTCACTTTCTTAATCAGGTTGCAAAACACTTCAAGGCAAAATAAAAATGGGTTGGATTTTTCTGTATTCACATAAAGCAAAGTTTTTCATAGTGGTAGGGTGATCCTCTAGAATGTATCTAGATGTTCCCAGGAGTCAGAATCTGGCCCTTAGTGGAACACTGCTAAAAATCAAACTTATGCAGGATCACTTAATTCTTATATTTTAAATCAAATGCCAACTTGAACACAGATACTGGGTAGCAGTGTTCTTTAATACTGTCATCTCCCAGGAGATTTGAAGGTACAGGTGTGCAATACATTAGACAGCAGCTAAATTAAAAAGAAGTGTAGAATTTCACTACTTTACTTTGTAATTTTTTGGAGTAAAGACATTTCAAAGCCCATTAGAAATAATTGTCATTGTTGTTTAGTTGCAGTCATGCCCGACTCTGCAAACCCATGGACTGCAGATCACCAGGCTCCTCTCCCCATGGGATTTCCCAGGCAAGAACATTGGAATGGGTTGCCATTTCTTTCTTGAGGGGATCTTCCTGACCCAGGAATTTAATCTGAATCTCCTGCACTGGTAGGTGAATTCTTCACAGATAAACGTTATGCAGATGTTAACATCTTATACCAACTAGCAGAAAGGTTAAGTCCCCAGTGAACTGGAGCCTAACTTGCTGAACTAGAGTCTTAACTTAGTACTTGATAATTATATGGCCTCTAAGAAACTGTTCAACCTTCAAAAAAATTCAGTAAAATGGGAAAAATTGCAAAATTCATACACCCTAGGCTCCTTGTGAGAACTGAGTGAATCTGTTTAAAACTGGGAAAGGTTGCATTACAAATCCTAGAAGCTCAGTTTGTTGGAAGGCAGACTTGAGTTTTGTTAATCTTGCCACAACTATACAGAAATGCATAAGATATTCTCTTAAAAATGACAAAGGAAGGTTCAAGGAATTTGGTTTGAAGTTCAAATGAGGTAGGGGGAACAATTACAGTCTATCTATAACTAAGAAAATTGTTTAAAAAGTTTAAGATAAATATCCCAGAGATAAAGCAAAGTAACAAAATAAGAAACAACTCAAAATTAGGTCTAGATTCAAACACAAAGGACTAGGAAAAAAATCACCAGCAATTTGAGGATTTAGATATATTATAAGAAATTAGGGCAAACACTTTTTTCTACTCTACTCTTAAAATTTGACACACACTTTTTAAGATTAAAAATACTATAATTTTACAGATCAGGTTTAATAGATTTAAATTAATTAGAGACACTATAAGAATACTTAACAACATTCTAGAAAATTGCTGCGTTAAACTATCTTCTCATTTATTTATAGAACATGCCTCCCATGTGACCCTAACAAGGATCTCAGGGGATAAAAGGAAGGAAGATGACTCTTTTTTTCCTCATTGTCACATTATTTCACCTTCCTTTGGGAGAAGATGTTGATGCAGTTTTTGAAAATGAAGGTCCAGGCCCTATATTACATTAGTGAAATAAACACCATTTAAAAATGGAAGGACTCCGAGCAGGAACAAGATGGCGAAGAAGTAGGTGGACATGGAGTACATCTCTCTCCCTGGATATATCAGAATACACCTTCAGAAACAGAAGTGCTTGCAGAACACCAGCTGAGAGTGGGCAGGAGTATCTGACCACTGGAAAAGAATATATAGAACCATGCAAAAGTTGGTAGGATGAAGGAACTAGGTGGAGTGTTAGTAGGACTGAACCTGCTCTCGGCAGGTGGGGGAACTGAAGCAGGGGTCCGATCCCCACATCAGAGCAATTGGCTGGGTCAGAGGAGAAACATTCGAGGCTGAGAGTGAAGCAACTGCTCTGTGGCAGCCTAAACGGAATGAGAATCAGACAGTCCTTGCTGCAACCATACATACTCCAGGCAGGGATGAAGGTCCCCTAGAAGGTATAGTGGCTGGGAGCTAGAGAACAGGAATTGTGGAGCAATCCCAGGGCAAGAGCTACTACTGACTGCAGAGAGAGACAGACTGAAGGGAAGTGAGGGAGGACACTGTGGTGGGAAACGCCTGTGGAGGAAAGCCAGGCAGCCACGGAAGCAAACTGATACTTCTGAGTATCACCTTGGGGTGGAGCCATCACTGTAGTCTCTCTCTCCCCACCCCCTCAGGATTGGTAGCTGAACAAGAGAGAGGCTGGTCCAGCAAGCACCTGACATGCGGAATGACAGAGTAGAACCCCGTCCAGCGGGCCGTTTAAGTGCCTGACATGCCAGGACAATACAGAACGACCCCACCCAGGTGCCCCATTAAGTGCCGGACACACCAACAACAGAGTAGGACCCCAGCCCGGGGCCTCCTGATGTGTCTGATGTGACGAACAGCAGAGAAGGACCCCAGGAAAAGGAGCCCTCTCAGCGCATGAAAAGGCAGAACAATGGAGAAAGTCTAGCCAAAGAGGTCTTCTGATCACCAGCAGACAGAGGCTTGGAAAAAAGACTGATGGGGCCATAACTCCTGTGGCTGAGGCAGTCCGTGTCCCTGCACTTTGGCACTTCCAAGGTCCCCGCGACCCAAGCAGCTGTGCCCCCTTCACGCTCAACCCTCATTGGGGTAGAGCTGCCACAGGCACAAAAAGTCTTGTGTCTAAGTATGCTGGGTTGCTTCAGTCATATCCAACCCTTTGCGACACTGTGGACTACGGCCTAGTCCATAGCCTGGACCATGACAGGCTTCCCTGTCAGTGGGGTTCTCCGGGCAAGAATACTGGAGTGGGTTGCCATATCTTTCTAGAGCTCTATACTCCCTCTGTCCTAGCCGCCAACTTACCTAAGTACCGGGTGCTGCTACAGCCCTGGCATCCAAGCATCTGCACCACCTCCACACCTAGCCATCACTGGGTCAGTCAGAAGTCCTCCAGGGCAGCCTCAGGAGAAAGCCCTAGTGGACAACCCACACGCAGAGGTGGAGATAAAACCACAATTGAAACCCAGGGGCAGTGTGGCTAAGGAAGGCGACTCAAAACCTTCCCACCAGCTGTATAAGCTGCAGATTAAATCCACATGATCAACTAGGCAGACACTGTGTCTATGGAATATATAAAAGGACATTGAGAGCCCCCGCAAAAGAAAACAGACTACTTATGGTAGCTGTGGACACTGGAGGTGAGAATACACAGGATTAGGACCAGATTAGAGTGAGCAGCCTCCAAGAAGGTCCAGAGACCAGTGCAGTGTTGGAGAGCATCCTAGGGAAGCAAGAAAGAATGTGGGGGAAAGGACGCTGACAGCAGAGACTCAAGAAAAACATTCATCATTCTTGTATTTTGACTTGTTCTGTAGTTTCTTATGGACTTTTTTTTTCTTTTCTTTTTTCTTTCCTTTTTACCCCACTCTGCTGTAGCTGTCAATTTTACTAGCACTATGAAATCTAATTAAACTTTCCATATTTTTTAATCACAATTTTCATTGCTGTTATAAACCTTTGCCTCTACATTGGACTCTTGCAATTCTGTGGAATTTTCCTTTATTTTTATCTTTTTTTAAATTTTAAATTATTTAAACTTATTATTTTTCTACATTGATTCCTTTGTTTTTTTTTTCTTATTATTCTTTCCCCCTTTCAGTTAATCTTTAATATATACAGATCTTTTTTATCTACCTATATCTAACTTTGCATTTCTATTCTTTCTTTCCTTTATTTTTCTCACCATATTTGTTAGTTTTGTTTTCATTGCTTAATTCCCCAGTTGCCAACTTGCTTTAGTTCTGTTTTCCAGTTTGTACTTTAGTTACTTTTGTTCTTAACCAGTGGATATCATTTTTGGTTTCTTTGCTCACTGAGTCAATCTACTGTACTTTATATTTGTTGGACTGTTTTGATTTTGCTTATGGGTGTATATGTATATGTGTATATTCTGTTACTTTAATTATTATTTGACTGATTTTGTAATTGCCATTCATCTGGGTTTTGTCTTTCAGTTCAGTTCAGTTGCTCAGTCGTGTCTGACTCTTCGCGAATCCATGAACAGCAGCATGCCAGGCCTCACTGTCCATCACCTACTCCCGGAGTTTACCCAAACTCATGTCCATCGAGTTGGTGATGCCATCAAACCATCTCATCCTCTATCGTCCCCTTCTCCTCCTGCCCTCAATCCCTCCCAGCATCAGGGTCTTTTCAAATGAGTCAGTTCTTCGCATCAGGTGGCCAAAGTATTGAAGTTTCAGCTTCAACATCAGTCCTTCCAATGAACACCCAAGACTGATCTCCTTTAGGACGGACTGGTTGGACCTCCTTGCAGTCCAAGGGACTCTCAAGAGTCTTCTCCAACACCACAATTCAAAAGCATCAATTCTTCAGTGCTCAGCTTTCCTTATAGTCCAACTCTCACATTCATGCATGAATACTGGAAAAACCATAATCTTCTCTAGACGGACCTTTGTTGGCAAAGTAATGTATCTGCTTTTTAATATTCTGTCTAGGTTGTTCATAACTTTCCTTCCAAGGAGTAAGCGTTTCTTTGCTTGTTTGTTTTAATTTCATGGCTGCAGTCACCATCTATAGTGATTTTGGAGCCCAAAAATATAAAGTCTATCACTGCTTCCCCATCTATTTGCCATGAAGTGATGGGACTGGAATTCATGATCTTAGTTTTCTGAATGTTGAGTTTTACACCAATTTTTTCACTCTCCTCTTTCATTGTCATCAAGAGTCTCTTTAGTTCTTCTTTGCTTTCTGCCATATGGGTGGTGTCATCTGCATATCTGAGGTTATTGATATTTCTTCTGGCAATCGTGATCCCAGCTTGTACTTCATCCAGTCCAGCATTTCTCATGATGTACTCTGCATATAAGTTAAATAAGCAGGGTGATAATATGCAGCCTTCACGTACTCCTTTTCCTATTTGGAACCAATCTGTTGTTTTTAGTTTCTCATTTTTGGGGCATTTGTTTCAATCCCACTTAATGCAATAACAAACCACCTGTGGAATCTCTGATGTTGGCCAGAGATCAAGCCCTGAACCTTTTGAGTGGGAGCTCTGACCCCAAGACCCCAGACTACAGAGAACTCCTAACCCTAGGGTGTATCAAACAGTGAGAACTACCACAAAGGCAACCACTGGTATATAAGACCTGGCATCACCCAACTGCCAGTAACAGCCTGTGCAGGATGCATCATCCAAACAAGACAAAAATACAAACCCAATCAGCAGCAGACAGGATTACCACCTCACTCAGCCTTGCCCATCAGAGGAAAAACAAACAAACAAAACAAAACAAAACAAACAAACGAAAAACCTCACCTCCCTCCACCAGGATGCAAGCACAAATCTCACCCTACACAAAGCTTACACAAACCACTGGACCAAACAGAAACAAAAAAGAAGAAAGAATTCAACCCTGAAGGCTGGGAAAAGAAGACAGCAAACCCAATAAGTTAAAAAAAAATAATGAAAAGGCAGAGAAATACTGCACAAATGAAAGAATAAACTAGAAACACAGAAGTCCAAATAAATGAAGAGGAAACAGGCAAATACCTGAAAAAGAATTCAGAATAATGATAGAAAAGATGATCAAAATCCTTGAAAATAGAATGGAGAAAATGGAAGAATCAATTAACAAACACCTAGAAGAATTAAAGAATAAACATACAGAGATAAAAAACACAATTATTGAAATTAAACATACTCTAGAATATCTGAAGCAGAAGAATATCAATTAACAAACACCTAGAATAACTAAAAAATAAACATACAGAGACAAAAAACACAATTATTGAAATTAAACATACTCTAGAATATCTGAAGCAGAAGAATGAATCAGTGAGCTGGAAGATAAAATGGTAGAAATAACTGCTGCAGGGATGAATAAAGTAAAAAGAATGAAAAGAACTGAGGACAGTCTCAGACACCTCTGGGACAATATAAAACACACCAACATTTGTAGAGATTATAGTTGAAAATTTTCCCAACATGGAAAAGGAAACAGTTAATTAAGTCCAAGAAGCACAGAGAGTCCTATATAAGATAAACCCAAGGGGAAATACACCAACACACATACTAATCAAACTAACAAAGATTAACCACAAAGAAAGAATACTAAAAGCAGTAAGGGAAAAGCAACAAATAAAATACAAGAGAAACCCCATATGCTTAATAACTGATCTTTCCGCAGAAACTTTGAAGTCCAGAAAGGAATGGTAGGATATGTTTAAAGTATTGAAAGGGTAAATCACAACTAAGATTACTCTACCTGGAAAGGATCTCATTCAAAATTGCTGGAGAAGTCAAAAGTTTTATAGACAAACAAAAGTTATAAGAATTCAGTATACTACCAAAACAGCTTTACAACAAATATTAAAGGATGTGCCTTAGCTGGTAAAGAATCCGCCTGCAATATGGGAAACCTGGGTTTGATCCCTGGTTTGGGAAGATCCCCTGGAGAAGGGACAGGCCAACCATTGCAGTATTCTGACTTGGAGAATTTCATGAACTGTATAGTCCATGGGGTCGCAAAGAGTTGGACATGACTGGCCTACTTTCACTTTCATAGTCAGGAAATATAACAGAAAAAAATATCTTCAAAAGCAAACCCAAATTAAGAAAATGGCAATAGGAACATATATATCAATAATTGCTTTACATGTAAATGGATTAAATGCTCCAACCACAAGACAGACTGAATGCATACAAAAACAAGACACATATAGTAGTGCTGTCTATAAGAAAGCAAATTCAGACCTAAAGACTTATATACAGACTGAAAGTAAGAGGACAGAAAAATATATTCCATGCAAATGGAAATCAAAAGAAAGCTGGAGTAGCAATCCTCATATCAGTCAAAATAGACCTTAATATAAGATTACAAAAGATAAGGAGGGATACTACATAATGATCAAAGGATCAATCCAAGAGTAAAACATAACAACTGTAAATATCTATGCACCCAACATAAGAGCATTTCAATACATAAGACAAACACTAACACACATAAAAGGAGAAATTGTCAGAAACACAATAATAGAACACTTTAACACCACACTAATCATCAAAACAGCAAATGGGTAAGGAAACACAAGTCTTAAATGATACACTATGTGATAAGAATCACATTGATATCTTCAAGACATTCCATCCAAATGCAAAGGAATACACATTTTTCTCAAGCATACATGAAACATTCTCCAGAATAGACACATCATGGGTCACAAATCAAACCTCAGTAAAATTAAAAATACTTGAAATCATATCAAGCATTTTTTTCTTACCACAGTGCTATGAGACTAGAAATCAATTACAAGGAAAAAAAATACGGGAAAATTTAACAATATGTTTCTAAACAACGAGCAGGTTACTGAAGAAATCAAAAGGGGAATAAAATTCCTAAAGAAGATGGTAGAAGAATAGGACAGGGAGACCACTTTCTCCCCCACAAATTCATTGAAAGAACGTCTGAACGCTATGCAAATTCCACAAAACAACTTCTGAATGCTGGCAGAGGACATCAGGCACCCAGAAAGGCAGCCCATTGTCTTCGAAAGGAAGTAGCACAAAAAACAAAACATAAAGAGAGACAAAAGAGGTAGGGACAGAGATCTGTCTCAGGAAGGGAGTTTTAAAAAAGAGAGAAGTTTCCTAACACCAGGAAACACTCTCTCCGGCGGGTCTGTGGCGAGACTTGGAATCTCAGAGGGCAACATAACCAGGAGGAAAAATAAATAAATAAATAAATAAAACCCACAGATTATGTGCCTAATGGCAACTCCCAGCAGAGAAGCAGCCCAGACGCTCCCATCGCCACTAGCAAGTGGGGACTGGGCAGGAGGCACCGACTGCAATGCTTAGGGTAAGGACCGGGCCTGAATGCCTTGAGGGCAATCTGAGAGAACTAACTTGAGATAGCAACCCAGACTGTGGGATAGCTATCCCAGGAAAAGTCCTAACCTAAACACTTCCAGGCCTGTTCACAGAACAAAGGACTGAGCAGAGCTTGCCGGCTGCAGACCGGCCCAACACCCACTGGAGGCAAGCAGGCAGGGGCAGCCAGAGTCTGAAGGGGGCAATCATGGCCCCAGAGAGGCATCCTCTACCAAACTGCAAGCAGGCTTCATTGCTAACCAAGACTCCTTGGGATTCTGGATGGTCAACATCCACCAGGGGGGTTGCAGACAGAGGTCAGCTCCCCAGAAGATACTCATGGCACACTTGAGAAGGCGTGCCCGTTGTACACCCAGAAAATGGAGCAGCTGATGGGGGAGGCAATAAGACACAGCCTTCAACTGGGGGCAACTGCACGCACCAAGCACCTGGTCACATGAGCTGCTCAGACCGGGGAAGGGTACAAAACGCAGGCCCAGCCAAGTCTGCGCCTTTGTGGAGTACCGGAGAACCTGAACCTCAGCAGCTTAGACCTGGGACGAGCACACAACCCAGGGCCCGCCTCAGACGGTTCCCGGCAGAGCAACCTAGAGCCTGAGCAGTGTAGACTGGGAAAGCAAACACGCCGTGAGCGGGGGCAAACCCAGTGTGGCCGAGACACTGCGAGCGCTCCCCACACATGCCAATGATTTACCTTTGCATGTTCCTCCCTCCCCACAGCGCGACTGAATAAGTGAGCCTAAAAAAGTGACAACCATCACCCCCCTTGTGTCAGGGCAGAAATTGGCCACTGAAGAGACCAGCAAACAGAAGAAGCTAAAATAAACAGAGGGGACCCCTTTGGAAGTGACAGGTACAATAGATTAAAATCCTCTAGTTAGCAACAACTACATAGGAAGGGGCCTATAGAGCTTGAGAAGTATAAACCATAACAAGGAACTATTTTAAAATGAACTGACTCCCACTGTCCACAACAGCTCCAGAGAAAGTCCTAGATATATTTTCACTATTATCATTTTTTATTTTTTAAAGTCCTCTATTACTCCTTTAATTTTCATTTTTATGACCTACTATTACCTTGCCAAAAGGAAAAAAAAAAACCCTATTTTTAAAGCAAACTTCAAATACATATATATTTTATAATTTTTGTGACTTTGTGTTTTTAATATTGTATTTTTGAGAATCTAACCTCTACTCTAGATTTTTAATCTTTGCTTTTTGATAGTTGTTATCAAATTTGGACCTTTTAAGAACACAATCTTCAGTACCATTTTTACTTGGGAGCGAGATTACTGGCTCGATTGCTCTCTCCCCCTTTTGATTCTCCTTTTTCTCTACCACGTTGCCTCTATCTCCTTCCTCCCCCTTCTCTTCTCTACCCGAGTCTGTGAATCTCTTTGTTTGTTCCGGGCTGTGGAGAACACTTAGGGAACTGATTACTGGTTGAAACTGTCTCTCCTCTTTTGATTCCCCCTTTTATCCTCATGGCCACCTCTGTCTCCTACCTCCTCTTCTCTTTTCTGTGTAACTCTGTGAACATCTCTGAGGGACCCAGACTGTGAAGAGAACATAGGGAAGTGATTACTGGCTAGTTTGCTTCTCCCCTTTAGATTCCCCCTGTTTTCCTCCTGGACACCTGTATCTCCTTCTTCCCTCTCCTCTTCTCCATGTAACTCTGTGTACCTCTCTAACTGCCCCTCACTGTGGAGAAACGTTTCATCATTAACCTAAATGTTTTATCATCAGTGCTGTATAGACGGAGAACTCTTGAGGGTACTGTAAGAATAAGGCTGAAAACCAGAGGCAGGAGGCTTAAGTCCAAAGCCTGAGCACGCCAGAGAACTCCTGACTCCAGGGAACATTAATCGATAGGAGCTCATCATAAGCATCCATACCTACACTGAAACCAAGCACCACCCAAGGGCCAACAAGTTCCAGAGCAAGACATACCACGCAAATTCTTCAGCAACACAGGAACATAACCCTGAGCCTCATTATACAGGCTGCCCAAAGTCACACCAAACCCACTGACATCTCAAAACATGCTACTGGACACTTCAGTGCACTCCACCGAGAAGAATTCAGCTCCACCCACCAGAACACTGACGCAAGCTTCCCTAACCGGGAAACCTTGGCAAGCCACCTGTCCAACCCCACCCACAGAGAGGAACCTCCACAATAAAGAGGAACCACAAACTGCCAGAACACAGAAAGGCCACCCCAAACATAGCGATATAAACAAGATAAAAAGGCAGAGAAATACCCAGAAGGTAAAGGAACAGGGTAAGTGCCCACCAAACCAAACAAAAGGGGAAGAGTTAGGGAATCTACCTGATAAAGAATTCCGAGTAATGATAGTGAAAATGATCCAAAATCTTGAAAACAAAATGGGGTTATAGATAAATACCCCAGAGACAAGGATTGAGACGGTGCAAGAAAAGTTTAACATGGACCTAGAAGAAATAAAAAAGAGTCAATATATAATGACTAATGCAATAAATGAGATAAAAAACACTCTGGAGGGAACCAGCAGTAGAATAATGGAGGCAGAAGATAGGATAACTGAGGTAGAAGATAGCATGGTAAAAACAAATGAAACAGAGAGAAAACAAGAAAAAAGAATTAAAAGAAATAAGGACAACCTCAGAGACCTCTGTAACAATGTAAAACATACCAATATTTGAATCATAGGAGTCCCAGAAGAAGACAAAAAGAAAGGCCATAAGAAAATACTTGAGGAGATAATAGATGAAAACCTCCCTAAAATGGGGAAGGAAACAGTCACCCAAGTCCAAGAAACCTAGAGAGTCCCAAACAAGATAAACCCAAGGTGAAATACCCCAAGACACATATTAATCAAATTAACAAAGATCAAACCCAAAGGACAGATATTAAAAGCAGCGAGGGAAAAACAACAAATAACACACAAGGGGATTCCCATAAGGATAACATCTGATCTTTCAATAGAAACTCTTCAGCCCAGAAGGGAAAGGCAAGACATACTTAGAGTGATGAAAGAAAAAAAAAAAAAAAAACCTACAGCCCAGATTACTGTACCCAGCAAGGATCTCATTCAAATATGAAGGAGAAATCAAAAGCTTTACAGACAAGCAAAAGCTGAGAGAATTTAGTACCACCAAACCAGCTCTCCAACAAATGATAAAGGATTTTCCCTAGGTAGGAAACACAGAAAGGGTGTATAAACTCAAACCCAAAACAACAAAGTAAATGGCAATGGGATCATACTTAACAATAATTATCTTAAATGTAAATGATTGAATGCCTCAACCAAAAGACAAAGACTGGCTGAATGGATACAAAAACAAGACCCCTATATAGGTTGTCCACAAGAAACCCACCCCAAAACAAGGGGCGGACTAAAGACTGAAAGTGAAGGGCTGGAAAAAGATATTCCACACAAATAGAGACCAAAAAAAAGCAGGAGTAGCAATACTCATATCAGATAAAATAGACTTTAAAACAAAGGCTGTGAAAAGAGACAAAGAAAGACACTACATGATGATCAAAGGATCAATCCAAGAAGATATAACAATTACAAATATATATGAACCCATCAGAGAAGAATCACAATATGTAAGACAAATGCTAACAAGTATGAAAGGGGAAATTAACAATAATGCAATAATAGTGGGAGACTTTAATACCCCAGTCACACCTATGGATAGATCAACTAAACAGAAAATTAACAAGGAAACACAAACTTTAAATGATACAATAGTCCAGTTAGACCTAATTGATATCTATAGGAAATTTCACCCCAAAACAATGAATTTCACCTTTTTCTCAAGTGCACATGGAACCTTCTCCAGGATAGAGCACATCCTGGGCCATAAATCTAGCTTTGGTAAATTGAAAAAAATTGAAATCATTCCAAGCACCTTTTCTGACCATAACGCAGAAAAATTAGATGTCAATTACAGGAGAAAACCTATTAAAAATTTCAACATATGGAGGCTGAACAACACGCTTCTGAATAACCAACAAATCACAGAAGAAATAAAAAAAGAAATCAAAATATGCATAGAAACAAATGAAAATGAAAACGCAACAACCCAAAACCTATGGGACACTATAATTGCAGTATTAAGGGGAAGGTGGATAGAATACAGGGTTACCTCAAGAAACAAGATAAAAGTCAAATAAATAACCTAACTCTAAACCTAAAGCAACTAGAAAAGGAAGAAATGAAGAACACCAGGGTTAGGAGAAGGAAAGAAATCTTAAAAATTTGTGCAGAAATAAATGTAAAAGAAAAAGAAAAAAAGACCATAGCAAAAATCAACAAAGCCAAAAGTTGGTTCTTTGAGAAGATAAATGAAATTGACAAATCATTAGCCAGATTCATCAAGAAAGAAAGGGAGAAGAATCAAATAAAAACAATTAGAAATGAAAATGGAGAGATCACAACAGACAACACTGAAATACAAAGGATCATAAGGGACTATTAATCAGCAACTATATGCAAATAAAATGGACAACTTGGAAGAAATGGAAAAATTCTTAGATAAGTATAACTTTCCAAAACTGAACCAGGAAGAAATTGAAAATCTTAACAGACCATTCACAAGCACGGAAATTGAAACTGTAATCAGAAATCTTCCAGCAAACAAAAGCCCAGGACAACACAGCTTCACAACTGAATTCTATCAAAAATTTAGAGAAGAACTAACACTTATCCTACTCAAACTCTTCCAGAAAATTGCAGAGGAAGGTAAACTTCCAAACTCATTCAATGACACCACCATCATCCTAATATCAAAATCAGACAAAGATACCACATAAAAAGAAAACTACAGGCCAATATCACTGATCCATATAGATGCAAAAATCCTTAAAAAAATTCTAGCAAACAGAATCCAACAACATATTAAACAGATCATACATCATGACCAAGTGGGCTTTATCCCATGGATGCAAAGAGTCTTCAATATCTGCAAATCAATAAACAAAATACACCACATTAACAAATTGAAAGATAAAACTCATATGATTATCTCAATAGATGCAGAGAAAGCCTCTGACAAAACTCAACATCCATTGATGATAAAAATCCTCCAGAAAGCAGGAATAGAAGGAACATACCTCAACATAATAAAAGCTAAATATGACAAACCCTCAGCAAACATCCTCAATGGTGAAAAATTGAAAGCACTTCCCCTAAAGTCAGGAACAAGACAAGGGTGCCCACTCTCACCACTACTATTCAACAGAGTTTTGGAAGTGTTAGCTATAGCAATCAGAGCAGAAAAAGAAATAAAAGGAATCCGGAATGGAAAAGAAGTAAAACTCTCACTGTTTACACCTGACATGATCCTGTACATAGAAAACCCTAATGACTCCACCAGAAAATTACTAGAGCTAATCAATGAATATAGAAAGTTGCAGTATACAAAATTAACACACAGAAATCCCTTGCATTCCTATACACTAACAATGAGAGGACAGAAAGAGAAATTAAGGAAACAATTCCATTCACCATTGCAACATAAAGAATAAAATACTTAGGAATATAACTACCTAAAGAAACTTCCCTGGTAGCTCAGAGGTTAAAGCGTCTGCCTGCAATGCGGGAGACCTGGGTTTGATCGCTGTGGCAGGAAGATCCCCTGGAGAAGGAAATGGCAACCCCCTCCAGTATTCTTGCCTGGAGAATCTCATGGATGGAGGAGCCTGGTGGGATAGAGTCCACGGTGTTGCAAAGAGTCGGACACAACCGAGAGACTTCACTTTCAAAAAAACAAAAAGAGCTATATATAGAAAACTATAAAACACTGGTGAACCAAATCAGTCAGTCAGTTCAGTTCAGTTCAGTTGCTCAGTCATGTCCGACTCTTTGCGACCCCATGAGTTGCAGCACGCCAGGCCTCCTTGTCCATCACAAACTCCCGGAGTTTACTCAAACACATGTCCATCGAGTCAGTGATGCCATCCAGCCATCTCATTCTCTGTCTTCCCCTTCCCCTCCTGCCCTCAATCTTTCACAGCATCAGGGACTTTTCAAATGAGTCAGTTCTTTGCATCAGGTGGCCAAAGTATTGGAAATACAGCTTCAACATCAGTCTTTCCAATGAACACTCAGGACTGATCTTTAGGATGGACTGGTTGGATCTCCTTGCAATCCAAGGGACTCTCAAGGGTCTTCTCCAACACCATAGTTCAAAAGCATCAATTCTTCAGTGCTCAGCTTTCTTCACAATCCAACTCTCACATCCATACATGACCACTGGAAAAACCATAGCCTTGACCAGATGGACCTTTGTTGGGAAAGTAATGTCTCTGCTTTTCAATATGCTATCTAGGTTGGCCATCACTTACCTTGTAAGGAGTAAGTTTCTTTTTAATTTCATGACTTCAATCACCATCTGCAGTGATTTTGCAGCCCCCCAAAAAAAAAGTCTGACACTGTTTCCACTGTTTCCCCATCTATTTCCCATGAACAAAATCAAAGAGGACACAAATAGATGAAGAAATATACCACGTTCATGGATTGGAAGAATCAGTACAGTGAAAATGAGTACACTACCCAAAGCAACCTACAGATTCAATGCAATCCACATCAAGCTACCAATGGTCTTTTCCACAGAACTAGAACAAATAATTTCACAATTTGTATGGAAATACAAAGAAACCTCAAATAGCCAAAGCAATCTTGAGAAAGAAGAATGGAACTGGAGGAATTAACCTGCCTGACTTCAGGCTCTACTACAAAGCCACAGTCATCAAGACAGTATTTCTTGCACAAAGGCAGAAATATAGATCAATGGAACAAAACAGAAATCCCAGAGATAAATCCATACACCTATGGACACCTTATCTTTGACAATGGAGGGAAGAATATACAATGGAGAAAAGACAATCTCTTTAACAAGTGCTGCTGGGGAAAGTGCTCAACCACTTGTAAAAGAATGAAACTAGAACACTTTCTAACACCATACACAAAATAAACTCAAAGTGGATTAAGGATCTAAACGTAAGACCAGAAACTATAAAACTCCTGGAGGAAAACATAGGCAAAACACTCTCTGACATAAACCACAGCAGGATCCTCAATGACCCACCTCCCAGAATATTGGAAATAAAAGCAAAAATAAACAAATGGGACCTAATGAAACTTAAAAGCTTTTGCACAACAAAGGAAACTATAAGCAAGGTGAAAAGACAGCCTTTAGATTGGGAGAAAATAATAGCAAATCAAGCAATGGACAAAGAATTAATCTCAAAAATATACAAGTAACTCCTGCAGCTCAACTCCAGAAGAATAAACGAACCAATAAAAAAAATGGACCAAAGAACTAAACAGACATTTCTCCAAAGAAGACATGCAGATGGCTAACAAACACATGAAAAGATGCTCAACATCTCTCATTAACTGAGAAGTGCAAATCAAAACCACATTGAAGTACCATTTCACGCCAGTCAGAATGGTTGCTATCCAAAGTCTACAAGCAATAAATTCTGGAGAGGGTGTGGAGAAAAGGGAACCCTCTTACACTGTTGGTGGGAATGCAAACTAGTACCGCCACTATGGAGAACAGGGTGGATATTCCTTACAAAACTGGAGATAGAACAGCCATAAGACCCAGCAATCCCACTACTGGGAATACACATCAAGGAAAGAAGATATGAAAGAGACACATGTATTCCAATGTTCATTCCAATAGCCATTCCATTCCAATAAATGGCTATTTATAATAGCCAGGACATGTAAGCAACCTAGATGTCCATCAGCAGACGAATGTGAAAGGTTTTTGCTGAACCCATTAAACGACGCTGGAATTCTTGGCCTCCACAGGAGAATAATTCAATCTGGAACCAGAGACGAGGCTTGATAGTTCAGAACTTTTGGTAATAAAGTTTTATTAAAGTATAAAGGAGATAGAGATAGTTTCTAACATAGGCACCAGAAGGGGGCAGAAAGAGTACCCCCTTGCTAGTGTCAGCAATGGAGTTATATATTCTCCAATGAATCCAAAAATGTCTGGAGGTTGTAAAGACCTCACCAGTCCTACTCCCATAATTTACATTTTAAGGTAATGGAATTAGCCAGAAGGTTTAATCCCAAGACTGTCCTCAGGCAGGATACATCCTTGTTATAAAATCCTAAGGAATGTAGAGGAAAAAAAAGTAAAAAGTTTGTCCTTTCTTCCTCCTTGAGTATTCCAGGCTTCTCTCTCCTTGGAGACCCCTAGACTTCTTATCAACCTACCTAGGAAATGACTCTCTCAAATGGATAAGAAAGCTGTGGTACATATACACAATGGAATATTACTCAACCATTAAAAAAATACATTTGAATCACTTCTAATGAGGTGGATGAAACTGGAGCCTATCATACAGAGTGAAGTAAGCCAGAAAGAAAAACACCAATACAGTATACTAATGCATATATATGGAATTTAGAAAGATGGCTAACGATAACACTATAAGCGAGACAGCAAAAGAGACACAGATGTATAGAACAGTCTTTTGGACTCTGTGGGAGAGGGCGAGGATGGGATGATTTGGGAGAATGGCACTGAAACATATATATTATCATATGTGAAACAAATCGCCAGTCCAGGTTCGATGCATGAGACACAGTGCTTGGGGCTGGTGCACTGGGATGACCCAGAGTGATGGGATAGGGAGGGAGGTGGGAGGGGGGTTCATGATGGGGAACACATGTACACCCATGGCAGATTCATGTCAATGTATGGCCAAACCACTACAATATTGCAAAGTAATTAGCCTCTAATTAAAATAAATACATTTATATTAAAAAAATAAAAAGTACAACATTTTGATTTAAAAAGAAAAATTCCTAGAAACAAATGACAATGAAAAGATGACAACTTAAAACCAATGGAATGCAGCCAAAGCAGTTCTAAGAGGAAAGTTTAAAGCAATACAATCCTACCTCAAGAAACAAGAAAAACATCGAATACATGATCTAACTTTATACCAAAAACAACTGGAAAAAAAAAGAAAAAAAAAAAAAAACCTCAGAGTTAGCAGAAGGAAAGAAATCATAAAATTCAGAGCAGTAATAAGTGGAAAAGCAATGAAAGAAACAACAGCAAAGATTAATAAAACTAAAAGCTGGTTCTTTGAGAAGATAAACAAAATTGACAAACCACTAGCCAGACTCATGAAGAAAAACAGAGAGAAGAATCAAATCAACAAAATTGGAAATGAAAAAGAAGTTACAACAAACAGTGCAGAAATAGAAATGAATATAAGAGACTATAATAAACAACTATATGGCAATAAAATGGATAATCTGGAAGAAATAGATTCTCAGAAAAGTTCCATCTTCCAAGACTGAATCAGGAAGAAATAGAAATTGTGAATAACCCAATTATAAGCACTGAAATTGAAGCTGCAATCAAAATTCTCCCAATAAAGCAAAAGCCCAGGAGCATATGGCTTCACAGGAGAATTCTTCCAAACATTTAGAGAAGGACTAATGCCTATCCTTCTAAAACTCTTTCAAACAACCGCAGAAGGACTAATGCCTATCCTTCTAAAACTCTTTCAAACAACTTGCAAACTCATTCTACAAGGCCATCATCACCCTGATACCAAAAACAGACAAAGACAACACAAAAAAGGAAAACTAAGGCCAATATCACTAATGAACATACATGTAAAAATCCTCAACAAAATTTTAGCAAAGAGAATTCAACAACACATTAAAAAGCTCAGACACCAAGATCAAGTTGGGTTTATTCCAGGGATGCAAAGATTCTTCAATATACACAAATCAATCTATGTGATATACCATACTAGCAGATTAAAAGATAAAAACCATATGAAAATCTCAATAGATGCAGAAAAACCCTTTCACAAAATTTAGCACTCATTTATGATTAAAACTCTTCAAAAAATGGGCATAGAAGAAACCTACCTCAACATAGTAAAGACCATGTATGATAAATACACAGCAAACATTATTCTCAATGGTGAAAAACTGAAAGCCATTCCCCCTAAGATCAGGAAAAAGATAAGGGTGTCATTTTTGCTACTATTATTCAACATAGTTTTGGAAGTCTTAGCTTCAGCATTCAGAAAAGAACAAGAAATAAAAATAATCCAGATCAGAAAAGAAGAAATAAACCTCTCACTGGCAGCAGATGACATGATGCTATACATAGAAAGACCTAAAGGTACTATCAGAAAATTATTAGAACTAATCAGTGAATCTAGCAAAATCACAGGATACAAATTAATACACAGAAATTGCTTGCATTTCTACATACTAACAATGAAATATCAGAAAGAGAAAGGAATCAATGCCATTCACCATGGCAAGAAAAAGAATAAAATATCTAGGGGTAAACTTACATAAGGAGAACAAATAACTGTATAGAGAAAATTATGAGACACTGATGAAAGAAATCAAAGATGACATAAACAGATAGAGAGATATTCGATGTTACTGGGTAGGAAGAACCAATATTGTGGGAATGACTGTACTACTAAAAGCAATATACAGATTCAAAGTGATCCCTATAAAATTACCAATGGCATTTTTCACAGAATTAAAAAAAAAATCACAATTCATATGGAAACACAAAAGACTCCAAATAATCAAAGCAGTCTTGAAAAAGAAGGAAGCAGGAGGAGTCAACCTTCCTAATTTCAGATTATACTACAAAGCTACAGTCATCAAGAGACTATGGTGCTGGCAGAAAAAGAGAAATATACACCAACAGAACTGGATAGAAAGTGCAAAAATAAACCCATGAACCTTATTTCTGACAAAGGAGGCAAGAATATACAGTGGGGCAAAGACAGCCGCTGTAATAAGTAGTGCTGCGAAAACTGGACAGCTACACATAAAAGAAGGAAATTAAAACACTTCCTAACATCATACCCATTTGAATTCAGAGTTCCAAAGAATAGCAAAGAGAGATAAGAAAGCCTTCCTCAGTGAACAGTGCAAAGAAACAGAAGATATAATAGAATGGAAAAGACTAAAGATTTCTTCAAGAAAAATAGACATACCACGGGAACATTTCATGCAAAGATGGGCTCAATAAAGGACATAACAGAAGCAGAAGATATTAAGAAGAGGTGGCAAGACTACACCGAAGAACTGTACAAAAATGATCTTCACGACCCAGATAATCACGATGGTGTGATCACTCACCTAGAGCCAGACATCCTGGAATCCGAAGTCAAGTGGACCTTAGGAAGCATCACAACGAACAAAGCTAGTGGAGGTGATGGAATTCCAGTTGAGCTATTTCAAATCCTAAAAGATGATGCTATGAAAGTGTTGCACTCAATATGCCAGCAAACATGGAAAACTCAGCGGTGGGCACAGGACTGGAAAAGGTCAGGATTTATTCCAATCCCAAAGAAAGGCAATGCCAAACAATGCTCAAACTGCACAATTGCACGTATTGCACACCCTAGTAAAGTAATGCTCAAAATTCTCCAAGCCAGGCTTCAGCAATACGTGAACTGTGAACTTCCAGATGATCAAGCTGGTTTTAGAAAAGGCAGGAGAACCAGAGATTAAATTGCCAACATCTGCTGTATCATTGAAAATGCAAGAGAATTCCAGGAAACACACACACACACACACACACACACACACACAAACATCTCTCTCTGTTTTATGGACTATACAAACGCCTTTGACTGTGTGGATCACAATAAACTCTAGAAAATTCTGAAAGAGATGGGAATACCAGACCATCTGACCTGCATCTTGAGAAATCTGTATGCAAGTCAGGAAGCAACAGTTAGAACTGGACACTGGACATGGAAAAACAGACTGGTTTCAAATAGGAAAAGGAGTACATCAAGGCTGTATATTGTCACCCTGCTTATTTAACTTATATGCAGAGTACATCATGTGAAATGCTGGGCTGGATAAAGCACAAGCTGGAGTCAAGTTTGCCAGGAGAAATATCAAAAACCTCAGATAGGCAGATGACACCACCTTTATGGCAGAAAGCAAAGAAGAACTAAAGAGCCTCTTGATGAAAGTGAAAGAGAAGAGTGAAAGAGTTGAGTTAATGTTGAGTTAAAGCTCAACATTCAGAAAACTAAGACCACGGCATCTGTTCTCATCACTTCATGGCAAACAGATGGGGAAACAGTGGAAACAGTGGCAGACTTTATTTCTTCGGGCTCCAAAATCACTGCAGATGGTGATTGCAGACATGGAATTAAAAGACGCTTACTCTTTGGAAGGAAAGTTAAGACCAACCTAGACATCATAGTAAAAAGCAGAGACATTATTTTGCCAACAAAGGTCCATATAGTCAAGGCTATGGTTTTTCCAGTAGTCATGTATGGATGTGAGAGTTGGACTATAAAGAAAGTCGAGCGCCAAAGAATTGATGCTTTCGAACTGTGGTGTTGGAGAAGACCCTTGAGAATCCCTTGGACTGCAAGGAGATCCAACCAGTCCATCCTAAAGATCAGTCCTGAGTGCTCATTGGAAGGACTGATGTTGATGCAGAAACTCCAATACTTTGGTCCTGATGCGAAGAACTGACTCATTTGAAAAGTCCCTGATGCTGTGAAAGATTGAGGGCAGGAGGGGAAGGGGAAGACAGAGAATGAGATGTTTGGATGGCATCACTGACTTGATGGACATGAATTTGGGTAAACTCCGGGAGTTGGTGATGGACGGGGAGGCCTGGTGTCTGTGGTCCATCGGGTCGCAAAGAGTTGGACACAACTGAGCGACTGAACTGAACTGAACTAACACCATACACAAAGATAAATTCAAAATGGATTAAAGACCTATATGTAAGACCAGAAACTATAGAACTCTTAAGAGGAAAACCAAGGCAGAACACTCAATGACATTAAAAGAAAAAAAAAAAAAACAAGTTCCTCTATTACCCACCTCCTAGAGTAATGGAAATAAAAACAAAAATAAGTAAATGGGATATGATTAAACTTAAAAGCTTTTGCACAGCAAAGGAAACTAAAAGCATGTTAAAGACAACCCTCAGAATGGGAGGAAATAATAGTAAATTAAACAACTGACAAGGGATTAATTTCCAAAATATACAAGCAGCTCACACAACTCAATACCAGAAAAACAAATAACACCATCACAAAGTGGGGAAATGATCTAAACAGACATTTCTCCAAAGAAGACACAGATGGCTAACAAACATGAAAAAATATTCAACACTGTTCATTACCAGAGAAACACAAATCAAAACTACAATGAGATATCACCTCACATTGGTCAGAATGGACATCATCAAAAAGTCTACAAACAATAAATTCTGGAAAGGATGTGGAGAAAAGGGAATGCTCTTGCACTTTTGGTGGGACTGTAAATTGATACAGCCACTATGGAAGATGGTATGTAGATTCCTTAAAAAAACGAGGAATAAAACAACCATATGACCCAGCAATCCCACTCCTAGGTGTATACCCAGAGGAAACCACAATTGAAAAAGACACACGTATCCCATTGCTCCTTGCAGCAGTATTTACAACAGCTAGAACATGGAAGCAACCTAGATGTCTACCAACAGATGAATGTATAAAGAAGTTGTAATACATACACACAGTGGAATAGTACTCAGCCATTAAAGGGAACGAATTTTAGTCAGTTCTAATGAGGTGGAGGAACCTAGAATCTATTATACAGAGTGAAGTTAAGTCAGAAAGAGAAAGAGAAATACCATATACTAACGCATGTATATGGAATAGAGAAATATGGTACTGAAGAATTTATTTGCAGGGAATAATGGAGAAACAGACAGAGAACAGATTTATGGACATGGGGAGAGGGGAGGAGAGGACTAGATGTACAGAAAGAATAACATGGAAACTTATATTACCATGTATAAAACAGTCAATGGGATTTTGCTGAATGTCTCAGGAAACTCAAGCAGGGGCTCTGTATCATCCTAGAGGGGTGAGATGGGGAGGGAGATGGGAGGGAGGTTCAAGAGGGAGAGGATATATGTATACCTATAGCTGATTCATGCTGAGGTTTGACAGAAAACAACAAAATTCTGTAAAGCAATTACCCTTCAATTAAAAAATAAATATTGTTTTTAAAAAGTGGAAAGACTCTATTATCAGAAGCACGTACAAATCATTCACTTGGAGAAAAGCATAATATTAATAGTCAGTTTGACTTCAGCACTTGTTTAGATCAAATTGGAATGATGTCTTAGAAAACTAAAAGTCTTTTAATGCCTAGATTTGGCCACAGAGGATCTATTTTTCTTTCCATAAAAACTAAGTTGTATGTTGCCTTGAATAAAAGAAAATCATGAATTTGGACAGTGACATTAATATTTTAAATATTGCCAGACTTGGTGATTTGTTTTTTATTTGCTATGTTCTAGTGAAACTTGGAAGAAACTGGAAATGAATACTGATTAGAAATTTAATCAAAAACTAATGAAGGCTTTTTTGCCCTTTATAGACCAATGATACTACATTTTTTCCCCAAAGTCCATGCTTCCTAACAAAAATGAAACTAGGACTGTGATGCAAATTCACTAATGGCCATGGATTTGTAAATGTGCCTAAAATGTGCCAAGAGACTCTGATGTGAACATATTTCAAAATAAGTTTAAATCATATAATAGTTTGCAATACAGAAGATTAACTAGTTGGTAAAAGTCAATGATGTAATTCTAAGATCTAATTAATGAATTTACAATTTTCTATCTCACCCATGTTCCCACCCTACCTGACATTCAGCCTAGTGGCAGATAGGCAATAGGCTAGTCACAATAGTATGTGTATTGACTATGACAGGAATGTTTTCAAAAGTTATAAGGACTGTATTCAATGAACACTGACCCAACCCTTGTGGGTTGAGGGCAGGTTTTCTAAAGAAAATGACATTTATATTAGAGCCTTAACATCTAACCTTAAATTCTTCCCCAAGGGAACCACTCATCATTTGATTCTTTCTAACATATAGTCACATTTAATAAAATAGAACTTTAATATGTCAGAGTCTCAATAAGTGTTTGACGACTTATTTTTTTTTCTTTTCCAACAAATTTCAACTTATCTTATGCTATTTTTAAAACTGCTTTTATCAGTGCAACACATCTATACTATTTTAAAAATTATAAAATATTGGCAGCTACATAATGAAAAGTCTACCCCATATCCTAAGAGCAAACTTCAAAAGCAATCATCTCAAACATTTAAACCATTTCTTCACTTTCCTATCTACAAATTCTCAACATTACTTTTATCCTGAGCTCTCTCTTGACTTTTCCATTTTGGACACTATTGCATTCTCTCTATAGAAGATGAAAATTCAGCATTTTTTTTGACACTCCCTTCCCCACAAACATTCACATATAAACAAAACATACTCTCACACACATACTCACAAAAGCATTTTCTTACTTTATTTCCTTACTATGGTTATATCACAATGGCATCATTATTTGTATTATAATGACAAAGATAAATCATGTAGTAAAGTTCCATTTTCCATTATATTATCATTTTCTACCCAGGATGAATAATTGCTTAAATATTTAAATCTGATTACTCGTTAAAATGGGGCTTCCCTGGTGGCTCAGTGGATAGTCTGCCTACAGTGCAGGAGACCCAGGTTCAATTCCTGGGTCAAGAAGATCCCCTGGAGAAGGGAATGGCAACCCACTCTAGTATTTTTGCCTGGAGAATCTCATAGACAGAGGAGCCTGGCAGGCTACAGTCTATGGGACAGCAAAAGTTGGGCACGACTGAGTGACTAAGCACACAACACAGTTGTTAATATGGGGCTTCACTGGTGGTTCAGTGGTAAAGAATCCGCCTGCCAATTCAGGAGACACAGGTTCAATCCCTGAGCTGGGAAGATCCCCTGGTGATGGAAATGGCAACTCACTCCAGTATTC
Source organism: Muntiacus reevesi (assembly GCF_963930625.1). NCBI lineage: Eukaryota > Metazoa > Chordata > Mammalia > Artiodactyla > Cervidae > Muntiacus > Muntiacus reevesi. The sequence continues at coordinate 55,992,044 of NC_089253.1, read as the reverse complement.
TTGCCTGGGAAATCCCATGGAAAGAGGAGCCTGGAAAGCTACAGTCCTTGGTGTTGCAAAAGAGTCAGACATGACTTAAGTCACTAAACAGCAATTCTGATAAGTATTCATCCAGTATTTATCTTACTATTCATTTTTTTAGCATTTTCTCCACTTCTCTTTACCCTTGTAAAATTGGACTCTTTTAACTATTTTACTTTTATTTTTTTCTGAAAATTTAGAATGACATGGAGATAAACATATGTATTCAATTTACCATGTTTAATCAGATATATGCCATTATGTATTTGTATAATCTTTAGGTTAAATACATACATGTTACATACACACATATATACAAACATGTGTTTGGGGATGGATTTCGTTATGTAAAATATTTCAATGTTGAGTCAGTCCTAAGTCATTACACTGTTATCTATCACAAATCAGCAACAGCACTGACCTTACATCAACACAATTCATCTGAATGTTGGTCCGCCTTTCTTGGCCACTGGTGTTTCCCTGGGGCTTGACTCAATAGTGTTTGGTGAATATAGATGCCTGACTAACAAGCTTATGTACCATCAAAAAGTCTCCAGTCACTGGATTCTGTGGCTTCTACCTTTATAAGTATTATGGGGTGATTTTTTTTAAACAGAATAGAATTGCTATAAGCCAATTCAGTAATGCCTATTGAAAGTCAGAATTTCTCTTGATACTGCAAGTATTTGTTGTCTAATTTAGTTTCAACTTATCATTATACTATGGATAGGCAAGATGAATAGGAAAGACGGCAGAGCAGAAGGATATGCACACATATTTATCATCTTGGATACGAAAAATGATGGAGTAGAAGGACGTGCACACATCTTCTTCTGTGACAACTCCAAAACTGCAACTCACTGATGAACAACCATCAGCAGGAGAATGTTGGATCCCACCAAAAAAAGATATGCCAGGTCCAACGGCAAGGAAAAGCCCCAGCAAGAAGGTAGGAGGGGTGAAACTGCATTTAGAATCAAATTCCATACCTGCCAGAGACACTTGGAAGGCTCAAACAAAACCTTGTGCATACAAGGACCCAGAGACACCACAGAGATTTAGCCAGACCAGCCTTTGAACATTTGAGTGTCTCCTGCGGAGGCATGGGTCAGCAGGCTTCAACAGTATGTGAATCGAGAACTTCCAGATAATCAAGCTGGATTTAGAAAAGGCAGAGATCAAATTGCCAACACCTTGGGTCACAGAAAAACCAAAAGAGTTCCAAAAAAATATCTACTTCTGCTTTATTGACTATGCCAAAGCCTTTGACTGTGTGGATCAAAATAAACTCTGAAAAATTCTTAAAGAGATGGGAATACCAGAGCACTTCACCTACCTCCTGAGAAATCTGTATGCAGGTCAAAAAGAAACAGAACCAGACAAGGAACAGTGGACTGGTTCCAAATTGAGAAAGGAGTAGGTCAAAGCTGTTATACTGTCACCCTGCTTATTTAACTTCTATGCAGAGTACATCATGTGAAATGCTGGGCTGGATGAAGCACAAGCTGGAATCAAGTGTGCCAGGAGAAATATCAATAACCTTAGATATACACACTATACTACCCTTATGGCAGAAAGTGAAGAAGAACTAAAAAGCCTCTTGATGTAAGTGAAAGAAGAGAGTGAAAAAGTTGTCTTAAAACTCAACATTCAAAAAACTGAGATCATGGCATTCTGTCCTATCACTTCATGGCAAATAGATGGGGAAACAATGGAAACAGTGATTGACTTTATTTTTTCCGGCTCCAAAATTACTGCAGATGGTACTTGCAGTCAGGAAATTAAAAGATGCTTGCTCCTTGGAAGAAAAACCATAACCAACTCAGACATCATATATAAAAGCAGAGACATTACTTTCCCAACAAAGGTCCATCTAGTCAAAGCTATAGTTTCTCCAGTAATCATGCATCAATGTGAGAGTTAGACTATAAAGTAAGTTGAGTGCTGAAGAATTGATGCTTTTGAACTGTGGTGTTGGAGAAGACTCTTGAGAGTCCCTTGGATTGCAAGGAGATCAAACCAGTCAATCCTAAAGAAAATCAGTCCTGAATATTCATTAGAAGGACTGATGCTGAAGCTGAAACTCTAATACTTTGGCCACCTGATGCTAAGAACTGACTCCTTAGAAAGAACCCTGATGCTGGAAAAGACTGAAGGCAGGAGGAGAAGGGGACAACAGAAGATGAGATGGTTGGATGGCATCCCTGACTCGATGGACCTGAGTCTGAGCGAGCTTGGGGAATTAGTGATGGATAGGGAAGCCTGGCGTGCTGCTTTCCATGGGGTCGCAAAGAGTCGGACATAATTAAACAACTGAAATGAACTTGAACTATTATTATACACCAAGCTTTGTGATCTACCCTGTACTCTACCTTCAAGTCCAAAAGAGTAAGGCTTTAAAAAGAACTTTGCATTAGCATATTTATACTATCATATATAAAATAATCAATGAGGGCCTATTGTACATCACAGAGCACTATACACAATATTTTATAGTAACTTATAAGGGAAAAGGATCTAAAAAATATAGATATAGATACTGGTAAACTGAGTCACTGCTCTATATACCTGAAACTAGAACAACATAGTAAATCAAAAATATTTCAGTAAAAATAAGAAAATGTAATATGTATTTTCAGGCTTGCTTGGTGGCCCTGATCATAAAGAATCTGACTGCAACGCAGAAGACAGGTTTGTTCCCTGGGTTGGACGATCCCCTGGTGAAGGGAATGACTATCCACTCCAGTATTCTTCCCTGCAGAATCCATGGACAGAGGAACTTGGCAGGCCCATGGGGTCACAAAGAGTCAGACACAAGTGAGCAACTAAGCACATAACACAAAATATATTTTTTTAAAAACAAAACCAAAAATAGCTACTTTATATGATTCATGAAGTCTCATTACTTTCAGCAGAGTGGGCACAGAATTTGAAACCCTGATTATATATAGACTCTCTTGTGCTCTCTAGACTTACTGTAATGTTACTTATCAAGTCCGGTCTGACATTTCATCCTATATACCTTGAGCCTATTTCTGAAAACTGTGCTGACGATGCTGTCTCTTGTCTTCGGACAGTTTAAGACTAGATTCCAGCTTGCCATCATCTACCACAGTGACCTCACCTGAACTGCTCTGCCAAGGCCAGACTCCTCCTGCCTGCCAAGTAAATAGTAACATCCTCTAAATCTTCCCCATGTGAGTTCATGTGGTGCCTGTTCAGGACAGATAGTATTTCATCTAGAGTAACTGTCATCCTTTCCTTGTTGGGCTTTAGATTTGACATATCACTTCATTTCTTTCATATCCTTATTTGTATATTTTACACACATGTTTCAAACAGTTCTAGTCATCTCTAGTCAGATTTTGTTTACCTAAGTCTATGATTAGATGTTTGTGGATTACAGTGATAAACAGAGGGCATCATTATGTCTTTCTAGCAAATAAACTACTTTTATAAGATACTCTACATTTCTGCTGTGAAAAATAAAATTTATATGATTTCTGTTCCTTTTAACTCCAAATTCTAATTTTTCCTGAGGAAATAGCATCAGCTTTTAATATATTCTGAAAGGCAATGCATACATTTTTGGTGTTTCTGAAAGTAAATAGAATATGGGGGAAGCCTGAATGTAACAGAATTCTGCTTCTGCCTTTAACTGAGGGTGTGACCTTATTCAGGTTACATGAGTTTCTACTTTCCCACCTGAAAAACCAAGATTTGCATAGTAACTATCCCTTAGGGATTATTAAGATACATATATTAATGTATACAAAGCATGTATAAAACATCCCAGTACATAGTATACATTATAGAAGTATTTGTTGTCTTTCTTTAGGGGGAGGGGGCTATCTTTGGAATGAGAGCGATTTTATAAATATGTATAGTTTTTAATTGAATATATAAAACAAGTCATTTACCAGTGGAAAGAACCAACCACCCAATCTGTATAACATCAAAGTTTACTTAACTACATCTCTGAAAAATAAAATGGGCTTCCCTCATAGCTCAGTCAGTAAAGAATCTACCTGAAATGCAGGAGACCCAGGTTCAATTCCTGAGTCTGAAAGATCCCCTGGAGAAGAAATGGCAACCTGCTCCAGTATTCTTGCCTGGAAAATCCCATGGACAGAGGAGCCTGGTGGTCTACAGTCCATGGGGTCGCAAGATCGGACACAACTTAGTGACTAAACCACCACCACCTGAGAAATGAAAGGCTTCTTCAGTGGCTCAGTGGTTAAAGAATCTGCTGGCAATGCCCAAGGTATAGGAGATGTGTGTTTGATCATTAGGTCAGGAAGATTCCCCTGAGGAGGACATGGCAACCCACTCCAGTATTCTTGTCTGGAGAATCCCATGGATTGAAGAGCCTGGCAGACTACAGTCCATATGGTTGCAATGAGTCAGACATCCCTGAAGTGACTGAGCACGCACGCCTGCACTGACAAATGAACTTCTACCTAACTCTTCAAATATGGCACGGGCATTCAATTTTGTATGGGAATACAACTCCCACTAAATTACTGCACAGTTTGATTTTCTGGAAAATTCTCTTATGTTAGATAAATGTGTTTCACTGTAACCTCCTCCATAATTGCTATCAGTATTTAGATATGGGGGGGGAGGCATTCCCATTACCTCCCAGTCATGAATGTCTCAAGCCCAACAGAGTACCTGTCTCTTGACACACTGGCTGCACAGTATCCTTAAGTTAGCTGGATTTGGTAACTCTCACTGGCAACAAAAAATTCTTGATCAATATAGGGATATTTATCTTTTAACTACCACACTTCATATATTTTTCTTGACCAACTAGAAAAGCCTCTGTTTTGATGTAGCCTCCAATGCATGTTTTACCATTTTAATTCACAGGAAGCTGTGGTCAAAGATCCTGTTGAAATGAAAATTAATTAGCCTTGGGATTTCCCTGGTGATTCAGTAGTTGAGACTTCACTTTTCAATACAGGAGGTGCAGCTTCAATCACTGGTTGGAGAGCTAAGGTCATATACACCTCATGGCCAAAAAAAAAAAAGAAAATCCAGAAAACAAACAGAAGCAATACTGTAACAGACTCAATAAAGACTTTTTAAAAAAAAGAAAAGTCCATACCAAAAAAGTCTTCAAATTAGAAAACATCTGCCCTACTTTCAACCTCCTGTAGTCTGTAAGCCCAAGGAAGCCATCAATGAAGTGACCAACAACGACATTGCTGTATTTATTTAGTTATTTTTTTATTTGTGTCCAACTCTTTTTTTTTCCCATTTATTTTTATTAGTTGGAGGCTAATTACTTTACAATATTGTAGAGATTTTTGCCATACATTGACAGGAATCAGCCATGGAGTTACATGTGTTCCCCATCCGATCCCCCCTCCCACCTCCCTCCCCACCCCTCTGGGTCTTCCCAGTACACCAGCCCTGAGCACTTGTCTCATGCATCCAACCTGGGCTGGTGATCTGTTTCACCCTTGATAGTATACTTGTTTCAATGCTATTCTCTCAGAACATCCTACCTTCACCTTCTCCCACAGAATCCAAAAGTCTGCTCTGTACATCTGTGTCTCTTTTTCTGTTTTGCATATAGGGTTCTGAATCAGTAAACCTATGGGTCACTTGAAGTAGAGGAATATCTCAAGAAAAACCATTACACACTGATCACACAAGCAAAAATTCTTTTGGAGAAGATCAAGAACATATTGTGAGGGAAAATTAATAACAATGGTCCTTGAGAATTTAGCCAAAACGGGTCCTTTATTATTTCAAAGAGCACATCTCATTTTATTTCTAATCAGGTCAGTCTAAACTATGTTGCTATGAAAAGAAAATCATTAGCAAAGGAAACTAAAGACTTTCATATTACCAGAACAGAATGCTTCAATTTAAGGGTATTTAACACCACTCTTCTGAGAGCAAACTTAATTCCTTTTGATTAACTCAGTGACTCCTGCGCTGCTAATAATACTGTGAGTTTGTTGTTTTATATTATTGCAGCTCATGACTTTCTTTACTTAGATAAAGATGATTTAAAGGGATCCAAAGGCTTATAATGGAAAATTAAGTCACATTTCATTTCGTTGTAAAATTTATGCATTCAAAAACCATGCATTTCTAATTAAAATGGAGAGACAGTAAGTGCAAAAATGGCCACACTCATAATTCCAACTATTATCTACTTCTTTTATTGTCTAAATTGGCTCCATTAAAACTTGGTCATCTCAAGAGATATAAACAAACATGAAGGATTTTTTGCAGTATATATGTTCATGTTTTACAAGGTCATAGCTCTGACTCCATCTCAAAATATCTGGACCTTATGTTTGTCAATTTGCAAATGCTGTATGGAAATCCAATAGGCATTTGAGTTTTCTTATTTAAGGGTTTTTAATTTTAAAGCTCTCACTGGGGCTAATTTGAATGCATCTAACTGTGAAAACAATGTTATAGCATTATTCTTTCATAGTGAACCAATCCAGGGGATCCAGGTTTCTGAACTACTGAAAGGTTCTTCAAAAGAGATTTAATGTTTTTTGCTTTGTTTTAGAAAAAGCCTCAATATAACACCAAGCACTTTACCTCGATTCAAACTGAATATCTCTGCTTCATGATTAGGTAAGCCATAACAAATACCACTTTCTATTTCTATGTTTCACCTGCTATTTCTATGATATTTTATTCATTTTTCCTCAGTAAAAATTATTCCCCAGGAGTGAGCGAGTTACAAGATTCTAAAGATAAAAAGAACATTGTCAGTTTAGGAATGATGTAATTATAGAAAAGAGACATTATGTTTGTCAAATCATCGCTTAGAACACATACATACACTATTATAAAATGTAGGTACTGTAAGCATAATAAAAAAGTAAAACAAGTTAAAAAAGCTTCATGGAGTAGCACAAAATAAGATTTGGGCTTAATTTAATTTGGGCTTCCTCTATTTAAGACATACACTTCATAGCCTGTATATTTCATTGGTATTTTGTAGAGATCACCTATCTTTTTCATCTTATTTTGTACTATTTGTCTTTTGGATATTTATGAATGTGTTATTACATCTTATGACCATGCCATGCAACCATGTTATTTCTAATTCCCTAAATTGACTGCTGAAATACCAATGAGTATTATTATATAAGACTAAAGTGTATGATATTTATTTTTTCTAAGAAGTATTTTGGACTCCTATATCCCCCCCTTAAGCAAAGTTTTTTTCTGTATAATAACTACCATTGGTTTCTACCCTGGATATTATATTGTGGTGTTGTTCAGTTGCTCAATCATGTCTGATTCTTTGTGACCCCATGGGCTGCGGCATGCCAGGCTTCCCTGTCCTTCACTATCTCTCAGAGTTTGCTCAAACTCATGCCCATTGAATCAGTGATGCGATCCAACCATCTCATCCTCTGTCATCATTAATGTTATTATAGGGCCAATATAATTTTATGGGTTAGATATGAGCACGGATCATTTGATTAAGTTAGTATTTTTGAAATTGTGTTGGTATTTTTAGATGGCAGACACACTAAAACCATAATCACAGAAAACTAGCCAATCTGATCACAGGACAACAGTCGTATCTAACTCAGTGAAACTGAGCCATGCCGTGTGGAGCCACCCAAGACGGTCGGGTCAGGGTGGAGAGGTCTGACAGAATGTGGTCCACTGGAGAAGGGAATGGCAAACCATATCAGTATTCTTGCCTTGAGAACCCCATGAACAGTATGAGAAGGCAAAATGATAGGATACTGAAAGAGGAACTCCCCAGGTCAGTAGCTGCCCAATATGCTGCTGGAGATCAGTGGAGAAATAACTCCAGAAAGAATGAAGGGATGGAGTCAAGGCAAAAACAATACCCAGTTATGGATGTGACTGGTGATAGAAGCAAGGTCCGATGCTATAAACAGAAATATTGCATAGAAACCTGGAATGTTAGGTCCATGAATCAAGGTAAATTGAAAGTGGTCAAACAGGAGATGGCAAGAGTGAATGTCGACATTCTAGGAATCAGAAACTAAAACAGACTGGAATGGGTGAATTTAACTCAGATGACCATTATATCTGCTACTGTGGGCAGGAATCCTTTAGAAGAAACGGAGTAGCCATCATGGTCAACAAAAGAGTTTGAAATACAGTATTTGGATGCAATCTCAAAAACAACAGAATGATCTCTGTTCGTTTCCAAGGCAAACCATTCAATATCACGGTAATCCAAGTCTATGCTCCAACCAGTAATGCTGAAGAAGCTGAAGTTGAACAGTTCTATGAAGATCTACAAGACCTTTTAGAACTGACACCCAAAAAAGAAGTCCTTTTCATTATAGGGGACTGGAATGCAAAAGTAGGAAGTCAAGAAACACCTGGAGTAACAGGCAAATTTGGCCTTGGAGTACAGAATTAAACAGGGCAAAGGCTAATAGAGTTTTGCCAAGAGAACGCACTGGTCATGGCAAAAACCCTCTGCCAACAACACAAGAGAAGACTCTACACATGGACATCACCAGATGGTCAACACCGAAATCAGATTGATTATATTCTTTGCAACCAAAGATGGAGAAGTTTTATACAGTCAGCAAAAACAAGACCAGGAGCTGACTGTGGCTCAGATCATGAACTCCTTATTGCCAAATTCAAACTTAAACTGAAGAAAGTAGGGAAAACCACTAGACCATTCAGGTATGACCTAAATCAAATCCCTTATGACTATACAGTGGAAGTGAGAAATAGATTTAAGGGACTAGATCTGATAGACAGAGAGCCTGATGAACTATGGACAGAGGTTCGTGACATTGTACAGGAGAGTGGGATCAAGACCATCCACATGGAAAAGAAATGCAAAAAGGCAAAATGGTTGTCTGAGTCAGCCTTACAAACAGCTTTGAGAAGAAGAGAAGTGAAAAGCAAAGGAGAAAAGGAAAGATATTCCCATTTGAATGCAGAATTCCAAAGAATAGCCAGGAGAGATAAGAAAGCCTTCCTCAGTCATCAATGCAAAGAAATACAGGAAAACAACAGAATGGGAAAGATTAGAGATCTCTTCAAGAAAATTAGAGATATCAAGGGAACATTTCAGGCAAAGATGGGCTCGGTAAAGGACAGAAATGGTATGGACCTAACAGAAGCAGAAGATATTAAGAAGAGGTGGCAAGACTACACCGAAGAACTGTACAAAAAAGATCGTCAAGACCCAGATAATCACAATGGTGTGATCACTGACCTAGAACCAGACATCCTGGAATGTGAAGTCAAGTGGGCCTTAGAAAGCATCACTACAAACAAAGCTAGTGGATGTGATGGAATTCCAGGTGAGCTATATCAAATCCTGAAAGATGATGCTGTGAAAGTGATGCACTCAATATGCCAGCAAATTTGGAAAACTCAGCAGTGGCCACAGGACTGGAAAAAGGCCCGTTTTCAATCCAATTCCTAAGAAAGGCAATCCCAAGGAATGTTCAAACTACTGCACAATTGCACTCATCTCTCATGCTAGTAAAGTAATGCTCAAAATTCTCCAAGCCAAGCTTCAACAATACGTGAACCGAAAACTTCCAGATGTTCAAGCTGATTTTAGAAAAGGCAGAGGAACCAGAGGTGAAATTGCCATTATCTGCTGGATCATCGAAAAAGCAAGAGAGTTCCAGAAAAACATCTATTTCTGCTTTATTGACTACCCCAAAGCCTTCAACTGTGTGGATCACAATAAACTCTGGAAAATTCTGAAGGAGATGGGAATATCAGACCACCTGACCTGCCTCTTGAGAAACCTGTATGCAGGTCAGGAAGCAACAGTTAGAACTGGACATGGAACAACAGACTGGTTCCAAATAGGAAAAGGAGTACATCAAGGCTGTATATTGTCACCCTACTTATTTAACTCATATGCAGAGTACATCATGAGAAACGCTGGGCTGGAAGAAGCACAAGCTGGAATCAAGATTGTCAGGAGAAATATCACTAACCTCAGATATGCAGATGACACCACCCTTATGGCAGAAAGCAAAGAAGAACTAAAGAGCCACTTGATGAAAGTGGAAGAGGAGTGAAAAAGTTGGCTTAAAGCTCAACATTCAGAAAACTAGTATCATGGCATCCGGTCCCATCATTTCAAGGCAAATATATAGGGAAACAGTGGAAACAATGGCAGATCTTATTTTTCTGGGCTCTAAAATCACTGCAGATGGTGATTGCAGCCATGAAATTAAAAGATGCTTACTCCTTGGAATGACAAGCCACTCCAGTAGTCTTGCCTAGAGAATCCTGTGGATGGAGGAGCCTGGTGGGCTGCCGTCTGTGGGGTCACACAGTCGGACATGACTGAAGCGACTTAGCAGGCTCCTTGGAAGTAAAGTTATGACCAACGTAGACAGCATATTAAAAAGCAAAGACATTACTTTGCTAACAAAGTTCCATCTAGTCAAGGCTATGGTTTTTCCAGTTGTCATGTATGGATGTGAGAGTTGGACTATAAAGAAAGCTGAGCACCAAAGAATTGATGCTTTTGAACTGTGGTGTTGGAGAAGACTCTTGAGAGTCCCTTGGACTGCAAGGAGATCCAACCATTCAATTGTAAAGGGAATCAGTCCTGAATATTCATTGGAAGAACCGATGATGAAACTGAAATGCCAATACTTCGGCCACCTGATGTGAAGAGTTGATTCATTTGAAAAGACCCTGATGCTGGGAAAGACTGAAGTCAGGAGGAGAAGGGAATGACAGAGGATGCGACGGTTGCGTGGCATCACAGACTCAATGGACATGAGTCTGAGCAAGCTCCAGGAGTCGGTGATGGACAGGGAGGCCTGACGTGCATGGGGTCGCAAAGAGTTGCACATGACTGAGTGACTGAACTGAACTGATGTGTAATATCCTGAAGTAGCAAACAACTCTAATGGCCATCAACACTAATATGAATAATTGAATGGGATTACTCTTCAAAAATGTAAATATGAACAAAAACCAGCATAATAGAATGCTTTTTTATTATTTGATTTATATAAATTTCAGGAATATATACTATAGTGGGCTAAAGGTCAGAGCAGACTTTACTTTTATAAAATAAATGAAAAGGGGCATAAATTGAAGGGGGCATGAGAATTTCTTCTAACCTCCTGGAAATACTTTATTTGTTGAACTGGTGGTACTTAAATGGTTGTGGTCATGAGTGTATACTGAAAGTTTACTTAACTGTACACTCATGATTCATGTACTTCTGTAGGTAAATTAAATTTCAATTATATATACATATTTTCCATTTATTTTTATTAGTTGGAGACTAATTACTTTACAATATTGTAGTGGTTTTTGCCATACACTGACATGAATCAATCATGGATTTACATGTGTTCCTCATCCTGATCCCCCCTCCCACCTCCCTCCACATCCCATCCCTCTGGATCATCCCAGTGCACCAGCCCTGAGCACATGTCTCATGCATCCAACCTGGACTGGCGATCTGTTTCACACTTGATAATATATATGTTTCGATGCTGTTCTCTCAGATCATCCCACCCTCGCCTTCTCCCATAGAGTCCAAAAGTCTGTTCTATACATCTGTGTCTCTTTTTCTGTCTTGCATATAGGGTTATCATTAACATCTTCCTAAATTCCATATATATGTGTTAGATTGCTGGATTGGTGTTTATCTTTCTGGCTTACTTCACTCTATATAATGGGCTCCAGTTTTATCCATCTCATTAGAACTGATTCAAATGAATTCTTTTTTTTTTTTTTAAACCAACAAGATCATTTATTATAAAACCATGGAAAATTTCCTTAAAAGGTGAAGCTTGCAATCATTCGAAAGGGACAGAATTAAGAACAGGTGCCCCATCCCTACCCTCATCTTTCACTTTCATGTGCTAACAGAAGTGGATGGAGCCTTAGCCTCAGACCTCCTGGTCAGCATTCGCGCAAGCCGCACTTTCCCCGTCTTGCAGCCCTCTGGATTAGGGGGCCGGGGCCGCCCCGCTTTAATCTGAGCGCCTCCAGGCCCGCGCAGAATTTAGCAGCTGTCTGGTCCAAGCTCTGGCTCGATTTCGGCGGGTCCGAAGCTGGAAAGACATTGCCACGATGAGGAACTTGGTCACATGCTGGAAAAGGGGCGGCCCGATGATGAAGACCAGGACTCCGCACCCTGGGACTGCGCTGACCACGAGGGAGACCCTGAACCACTCGTAGAAGCCCGCCAGCATCTCGCCGTCCTGGCCAAACAACGCGTCTAACATCCACAGCTCGACATAAACGACCTCTTGGATGTGATCGGCGCCTCTAACCCCTCTCAGCCTTTGGGCACTACGAAGCGCCAGGCGCCGGAGGGACGCGGGCAGGAACATGGGCCCAAATGAATTCTTTTTAATGGCTGAGTAATATTCCATGGTGTATATGTACCACAGCTTTCTTATCCATTCGTCTGCTGATGGGCATCTAGGTTGCTTCCATATCCTGGCTATTATAAACAGTGCTCTGATAAACATTGGAGTACATGTGTCTCTATCACATCTGGTTTCCTCGGTGTGTATGTCGAGGAGTGGGATTTCTGGGTCATATGGCAGTTCTATTTCCAGTTTTATTAAGGAATCTCCACACTGTTCTCCATAGTGGCTGTACTAGTTTGCATTCCACCAACAGTGTAAGAGGGTTCCCTTTTCTCCACCACCTTCCAGCATTTATTGCCTGTAGACTTTTGGATACAGCCATTCTAACTGGCATGTAATGGTACCTCATTGAGGTTTTGATTTGCATTTCTCTGATAATGAGTGATATTGAGCATATTTTCATGTGTTTGTTAGCCATCTGTATGTCTTCTTTGGAGAAATGTCTGTTTAGATCTTTGGCCCATTTTTTGACTGGGTCATTATTTTTCTGAAATTGAGCTGCAGGAGTTGCTTGTATATTTTTGAGATTAATCCTTTGTCTGTTTCTTCATTTGGTATCATTTTCTCCTATTCTGAAGGCTATCTTTTCACCATGCTTATAGTTTCCTTTGTTGTGCAAAAGCTTTTAAGTTTAATTAGGTCTCATTTGTTTATTTTTCCTTTTATTTCCAATATTCTGGGAGGTAGGTCCATAGTTTCAGGAGTTTTGACCACAGCAATCAGAGCAGAAAAAGAAATAAAAGGGATCCAGATAGGAATTAGAAGAAGTGAAACTCTCACTGTTTGGAGATGACATGATCCTCTACATAGAAAACCCTAAAGACTCTACCAGAAAATTACTAGAGCTAATCAATGAATATAGTAAAGTTGCAGGATTGTAAAATTAACACACAGAAATCCCTTGCATTCCTATACACTAACAATGAGAAAACAGAAAGAGAAATTAAGGAAACAATACCATTCACCACTGCAACAAAAAGAATAAAATACTTAGGAGCATATCCACGTAAAGAAACAAAAGACCTATACATAGAAAATTATAAAACACTGATGAAAGAAATCAAAGGGGACACAAACAGATGGAGAAATATATTGTGTTCATGGACTGGAAGAATCAATATTGTGAAAATGAGTATACTACCCAATCTATAGATTCAATGCAATGCCTATCAAGCTACCAATGGTATTCTTCACAGAACTAGAACAAAGAATTTCACAATTTGTATGGAAATCCAAAAAGCTGGAATAGCCAAAGCAATCTTGAGAAAGAAGAATGAAACTGGAGGAATCAATCTGCCTGACTTCAGGCTCTACTACAAAGTCACAGTCATCAAGACAGTATGGTACCGACACAAAGACAGAAATATAGATCAATGGAACAAAATAGAAAGCCCAGAGATAAATCCATGTACCTATGGACACCTTATCTTTGACAAAGGAAGCAAGAATATACAATTGAAAAAAGACAACCTCTTTAACAAGTGGTGCTGGGAAAACTGGTCAACCACTTGTAAAAGAATGAAACTAGAACACTTTCTAACACCATACACAAAAATAAACTCAAAATGGATTAAATATCTAAATGTAAGACCAGAAACTACAAAACTCCTAGAGGAGAACATAGGCAAAACACTCTCTGACATAAATCACAGCAATTATATATTTTAAAATTATGAAAGCTGTTTATGTAGATGGTTCTAAGAATATGTCTTAGGTTTTTGAAGAGTAATCTTATGAAAGTCCAACTTTTTAAGAACAATTTTTTCTAGCTTCTTAAACTGTTTTGTGTCCTGGAATATGATAATGATCACAATTTTTCATTTTATGTATAATTCATTCAAAATTACTACATTCAATGTAAGTGAAGAAGAAGTGCAAAACATCATTTTATATGTGAAACACCACTGGGTGACTAGCCCTATATGCATCTTATATCACATAATCATATTTTATATTTTGGGATGGATATAGAAGAGCTCAAACAGACAACAAAAATGCTTTCACAGTGAATACCTGACTGACTGTAGCCGTTAATCTATTCCACAGTGTAGTTTCGAATGTCATATTAAGTTGTAAGTTATTATTCCTATAAAACTGTAAGCTGCTACAACACCAAAACTACTGGTGAATAACTGATCAGGATACAATAATTTATTTACAAATTTAAAAATATTTTCTGTGCTTTCATGTCTGCTGATACAGCACATTCCATCTTAGCAAACTGTCTTGTAAAACATCTTTTAAGGTTCTGAAATAAATTTTAAATATCATTGGAAATAAGGCAGCAAAATAGGAACAGACCCAGTAAGTTTCCTTTAAAAAAGAAAGGTCAGGTTTCATGTTAGAAAAATAAAAGTTCTAGCTAAATGGCAACTCACAGCAGTCATTATCATATAACTCTGGATGCAATATGGAAATGCAGGTTAAAATATTCCTGATCACTGAGTAATGCCATAGGCCTTGTATGAGAAGCAGCAGGAAAGCAAGAGGATGAGCCTGAGGTCACAGTCTATCACTCACCAGATGTGTTGCCGTAAGACCATTTAGCTTCTCAATCTAAAAAAAAGAAAGAATAATTTTGAACTCCAAGGTGTTTGATAAGCATGCTTTAAAATTGCTGTTTTCTTTCTCTAAGGCACTTCCAGAAGCAGACAGAAAACTATGTGACTTGATTAAAGATCTCTAATGATTTTTGAAATGTCTTTACACTTTATTAACTGATAGATTAAAATATAGTTATGTGTCTGATTCTTGAATTATAATTAGAAATGCTCTATTTTTGTTTCTGGCTACCCTAATTATAAGTATTATTCTGTGCAAATAATACATGTTCCATGCAAATGATACATTTATTTACTTCCCCAGTTTCTTATTATTACTTTGATTTAAGCATATGTTGTCTGAATATATCCCCCTGCATAAATGATAATTTTATTATCAAATTGTAGCTCCAGTTATAAGTGGTATTAAATTTATTCATCCAAAGACTTCTTTTGCTACAAGTACATTAATCAGTATAATAAATGCAAAACTGTAAATATGCTAGAGAAAAATGTAAGGAAGATGCTTGAGTAATTATATTATACAGTATTAACTATTTCATATTTTTGTATATTAACCAAGAATAACAATTAATGGAAAACCTTCTGGGAGAAAATATGATTTTCTGTAGCAAGCTACAGATGCTTGCTCCTTGTAAGAAAAGTCTATGACAAACTTACACGATGTACTAAAAAGCAGAGACATCAGTTTACCAACAAAGTCTCCTATATTCAAAGTTATGGTGTTTTCAGTACTCATGCATGGATATGAGAACTGGATCATAAAGAAGGCTGGGTACCAATGAACTGACACTTTTGAATTCTGATGCTAGAGAAGACCCTTTTGAGAGTCCCTTGGACAGTAAGGAGATCAAACCACTCAATCCTAAAGGAAATCACCCCTAAATATTCATAGGAAGGACTGATGCTGAAGCTGAAACTCCAATATTTTGGCCACCTGATGGCGAAGACTTGACTCATTAGAAAAGACCCTGATGCTGGGAAAGAATGAGGGCGGGAGCAGAAAGGGATGACAGAGGATGAGGTGGTTAGATAGCATCACCGACTCAATGGACATGAGTCTGAGCAAACTCTGGGAAATAGTGAAGGACAGGGAAGCCTGGCATGCTGCACTTCATGGGGTCACAAAGAGTCAGACAGGACTTAGTGACTGAACAACAACATTCCTTCAGTAAAACATTTACTGACCACCTACTTCGTGATAGTAACTGCAACCTATAAAGTAGGAATATAAAAAGAACTAGAGATAAGAATCTGTTTTAACAAAACTTAAATTTGTGGGAAGGAGAGAAAGGGCAAATAGTAAGCAAATGAACAGGTGACCTATATTCAGACAGTGATAAATGTCATCAAGAAAATGAAACTGAATGACTGAAGATGATGATATCCAGCAGGACCCTGGGGGGCTCTTGAGCACAAAGCCTTTCTGTGTTCTCATTTCTTGATTCCAGGAAATAGGCTTCATTTAGCCTCCATAACCTTCCTGAGTTCCAAAGGGGAGATCCAAGCAGTTGTTCATTAGGTAAGGAGGCGATAGAGGCAAAGGAGAAAGTGACAGTCGAGAGAAATAACAATGCAGCCTTGGGGCAGCATCCTGGCTCCCTATCAAGGGATACATACAACAATACTTGAGCTGTTTTACAGACATCAAAACCCCTACCAGGTGGGAGAAGTTAACTGTATGCTGCCCACAAGCACATAGACCCCAGATTGGTTAGAACAAGCAGGATGATGATGCTGACTTCCACTCACCCCACCACCAATCAATCAGAAGAAAGTCCACAAGTTGATCACGCCCTGTTTGAACCATGATTATATGACTTCTCACTATCCCTTCCAAGTCAGGACACACAGTTTTGAGGGCATTAATCCAGCATGGCCCCCTTTGCTTGGCAAGGCAATAAAACTATTCTTTTCTACTTCAATCGACAATCTGTCTCTGAGATTGAATTAGATGCTGCGGTATAGAGGCTGAACTTCCAGGTCAATGGTAAGCAGAGAAATAAACTAGAGTGGTCGCTTATCCTAGGTAATATTGGTTGAGCTATGCCAGACCTAAAAGATAGATGTAGATTTGAGAATTAGAGAAAAGCATGACATGAAATCAGTTGTATTGGTCTTAACTCAGTTTTACTATTCAGTTCAGTTCAGTTCAGTTCAGTTGCTCAGTCGTGTCCGACTCTTTGAGACCCCAAGAATCACAGCACACCAGGCCTCCCTGTCCATCACCAACTCCCGGAGTTTACTCAAACCCATGTCCATATAGTCAGTGATGTCATCCAGTCATCTCATCCTCTGTTGCCCCCTTCTCCTCCTGCCCCCAATCCCTCCCAGCATCAGGGTCTTTTCAAATGAATCAACTCTTCACATCAGGTGGCCGAAGTATTGGCGTTTCAGTTTCATCATCGGTTCTTCCAATGAATATTCAGGACTGATTCCCTTTACAATTGAATGGTTGGATCTCCTTGCAGTCCAAGGGACTCTCAAGAGTCTTCTCCAACACCACAGTTCAAAAGCATCAATTCTTTGGTGCTCAGCTTTCTTTATAGTACAACTCTCACATTCTTACATGACCACTGGAAAAGCCACAGCCTTTATTAGATGAACCTTTGTTGGCAAAATAATGTCTCTGTTTTAGAATATGCTGTCTAGGTTGGTCATAACTTTCCTTCCAAGGAGCAAGCGTCTTTTAATTTCATGGTTCCAATCACCATCTGCAGTGATTTTGGAGTCCAGAAAAATAAAGTCAGCTACTGTTTCCATTGTTTCCCCATCTATTTGCCATGAAGTGATGGGACCAGATGCCATGATCTTAGTTTTCTGAATGTTGAGTTTTAAGCCAACTTTTTCACTCTCCTCTTTCACTTTCATCAAGAGGCTCTTTAGTTCTTCACTTTCTGCCATAAGGGTGGTATCATCTGCATATCTGAGGTAATTGAAATTAGTAGTCTGTTCTTTATGTCCACTAATTATCCAATTTCCATATTTGAATTGTTACATTGGCATTAAAAAGGAGATGCACTATCAGGTCACACTGGGAAGCACTGAGTCCAGCCGGGAAAGATGAGATAATCCTTCTCTAGAAATGACAGAATGGTCCCCCCCACTGGAAATGGAGAGAATATGGAGAGAATGTGGTAAAGCCAAGTTTCATTTTGGAAAGAAAGGTGATATTCTATTACCAATGGAATAGATATGCAGATGAAGGACATGGGAATAATAATTAAGGATGCTTCTAATATTAAGTGATTTAGTATCAAAGTAGAAGACGGTGCCATTTACTAAAATGTAGGTAACTTGGGGTACACAGATACAGAGCAGGTTAAATGGAGAATGCAAAGCTACCTTATTAAGCCTAAATGTCTGGAGAACATATCCAATTTGAGATACCTGTTCTATTCATGTGCCTGAAATTTAGGAATTTTCATCACAAAGATGATATTTAATATTCATGAGGCTAGAGGAGATCACCAAAATGTGGCATATTAAAAATATAGTAGGCAAAAGAACTAAACAGACATTTCTCCAAAGAAGACATATTGATGGCTAATAAACACATGAAAATATGTTCAATATCACTCATTATTCAGTTCAATTCAGTTGCTCAGTTGTGTCTGACTCTTTGCAACCCCATGAATCGCAGCAAGCCAGGCCTCCCTGTCCATCACAAACTCCCGGAGTTCACACAAACTCATGTCCATCGAGTCAGTGATGCCATCCAGCCATCTCATCCTCTGTCGTCCCCTTCCCCTCCTGCCCCCAATCCCTCCCAACATCAGGGTCTTTTCCAATGAGTTGACTCTTCACATGAGGTGGCCAAAGTACTGGAGTTTCAGCTTCAGCATCAGTCCTTCCAGTGAACACCCAGGACTGATCTGCTTTAGGATGGACTGGTTGGATCTCCTTGCAGTCCAAGGGACTCTCAAGAGTCTTCTCCAACACCACAGTTCAAAAGCATCAAATTTCCGGCACTCAGCTTTCTTCACAGTCCAACTCTCATATCGATACAAGACCACTGGATAAACCATAGCCTTGACCAGATGGACCTTTGTTGGCAAAGTAATATCTCTGCTTCTTAACATGCTATCTAGGTTGGTCACAACTTTCCTTCCAAGTAGCAAGGGTCTTTTAATTTCATGGCTGCAGACACCACCTGCAGTGATTTTGGAGCCCAAAATAATAAAGTCTGACACTGCTTCCACTGTCTCCCCATCTATTTCCCAAGAGGTGATGGGACCTCAAAACCACAATGAAATATCATGTCATGCCTTCAGAATGGCTGCCATCAAAAAGTCTACAAACAATAAACACTGGAGAGGGTGTGGAGAAAAGGGAACCCTCTTACACTGTTGGTGGGAATGCAAACCAGAACAGCCACTATGGAGAACAGTGTGGTGATTCCTTAAAAAAACTGGAAATAAACTGCCATACGACCCAGTAATCCCACTGCTGGGCATACACACTAAGGAAACCAGAATTGAAAGATATATGTGTACCCCAATGTTCATCACAGCACTGTTTACAATAGCTAGGACATGGAAGCAACCTAGATGTCCATCAGCAGATGAATGGATAAGGAATTTTTGGTACATACACACAATGGAATATTACTCAGCTATAAAAAGGAACACATCAGAGTTAGTTCTAGTGAGGTAGATGAAATAAGCCAGAAAAAGAAACACCAATGCACTATATTAATGCATATATGTAAAATTCAGAAAGACAGTAATGATAATCTTATATGCAAGGCAGCAAAAGAGACACATATGTAAAGAACAGACCTTTGGAATATGTGGTGAAGGCTACTGAGAGAATAGCATTGAAACACATATATTACCGTATGTAAAATAGATGACCAGAGCAAGTTTGATGCATGAAGCAGGGCACTCAAAGCCAGTGCTCTGGGACAACGCAGAGGGATGAGGTAAAGGGGGAAGTGGGGGGAGGGTTCAGGATGAGGGGTGACACATGCACCCGTGGCTGTTTCAAGTCAATATATGGCAAAAACCATCACATACACTGTAAAGTAATTATCCTCCAATTAAATAAATAAATTTTTTGAAAAAGAAAAATACATGTATTTTGTTTTATTAATGTGAAGCTTAACTATATGATTTGCAAGTATGTTTGCCAGTGTGTAAATTTAAGCCTGAAACTCATTTCTATTAAAAGTGAAAATGGAAAACTTGAAAAAATTTGTAGGAGTGGTGAAATAAATGATTAATTTTTCAAAATAAACAAATACAAATATAAATATAACAGAGAGAGACTTAAATCAAGCTCTCTGGATTCCTGCATTAAAAATTCACGTGAGGAGAAAGCACCACTAAAGGGATGCTGACAGCAAGTGAGAAAATTATTTCATATCTGCGAGCAAGGCAAGTTTGTGTTTCAAGGAGACTGCTAAATACTGAGATCAGACAACAACATTTAATGTGAATTCACTATGACTTAAAGAGAACAGCTCCAGGGAACTATTATTCTCTGCTTATTCTCACTCAGTATGTATTTGAAAAAACCTGTAAGGTGCTATCTATAAGTAGTTAGCATCTTTCCCTTATCTGTGCATAATGTTCTTTCAATTTGTTTTTGACAAAGTCATGAACTTGGAATTGCTTTGTGGCATTTTAATTTATTGTGATGCAGTGAGGTTTTTTTTTTTAATGTTTATTTATTTAATATGGGGTATTACTAGCTTTGCATGAAAGAAAGCACATTTCTACAAGTTACAATTGAAATGCAATTGGAGTGAATTGGCTAGAGAACAGGTGGTAAGGACTGAAGTCAATATCATAGAATACACTTTCTAAAATGATCACTGTGAAAGAGAGGAAAAAGTAGGCTGATAAACATGAGCAAAGACAGATTTAAGGTTTTATAAATGCCTTTTTTGTTTGATTTTTTAGGGCTATATTTCTTTTACTTTTATGTTAATGAAAATGATTTAGTACCACAGGAGAAATTTAGGATTCTGTATGAAGGTTATTTCAGGAATGAATTCTTTAAGAGGCCTAGAGGTTATGAGAATTTGAGAAAAAATGGAGGATCTGGACAAGACTTTGATAGGAACAGCAATTATCTTTTTTTTCCTTTTAAGAAGCTCAAAGGCAGGAATTACGAGTGGAGAGGAAAGTAGTGTAGGATTGCAAATATGAAGCATTTTAGGAGTCTTGCTTATATTCATTTTTTAAATGAACTATGAGGCAAATCTTGGGGAAGAAGAAGATTCAATTATTCAAAGTGTATAAAAAAGGAAAGAGGGTCTGAATTATTCTTATTAGCTAATAACATAAATTTTCTTAAAAATGAAGAAAGACTAAAAGTGACATGTTTTATTTATTTGATTATTTTATACTCCAACTATATTTAAAGGATTTAACTATAAATATTCATGATTTCTGGAATTCTGAGAAATCTAATGCATATTTCACCACAGAAAATTAATATTAACCTAAGATTTTGAAGTGAGTTTTCTTCTTGAATATAATATAAAGACTTAGACTGAGTTTGCCTAACCCCAGCTATATTTAAAGTGAGATGTTTAAAATTTCTTTAAAATTAAGTACAGACAGGTTTTAATTCAGCAATTTTCTCCCATGAAAGGAACAATGTGATTTTGTCTCTTCCTGGACTGGATTCATGTCGGGTTGGGGCTTGACTGCCTCTGCCCTCACCTCTAGGCAGGCATAGGCTCCCAGAGATTTCATATATTTTAGTCTAATATGTTGTCTTTCAAGTATACATTAATTTTGAAAATATATACACTGGTCTAATACTAAACTGACCTCTTTCTTGCTTTTCAATATCCTCTACTCTCTTTTTCTTATATCAGTTTACCTAAACTAAGTTATAAACTTTATACATAATGATGCTAATCACATAATTACTTTAATAACTGTGTGGAAATGCATTCAATCAACTAGAAGGAAGTGATAAAGTAAATCATGGAAGAATGCAAGCTCATGTAGTCACTGAAATATGATATTTATGAAAAGTTCTAATAAAAAGATTTGTGTTACAATGTTAAATGAAAAAACATGAATTACACTGAATTACTTTTCATATTATCTACTTTGTTGCAAACATTTTAAGCTAGCTTACAAAATCTTATATTATTCAACATTACAAAAATATGTTATACTGGGTAAATGATTGAAAAGGAAAAATTATTAGGGAAAATAAAGTGAAACATTATTCAACTTTACTTCTGAAAATCTGCCAAAGGACGTTTTACACACTTACTGTATTTGGACACAAAATTTACTGTAAGCATCCTCAAAACCAGCTTTTCCTAATAAAAACCAAGTTCAGTTATATGATTTAGAGTATCTGCAAGAGAAGGCAAACCGGCTGTTCTAGGAAGAGCCAGTTAGACTTGACACATCACCTGCTAGACTTTTCTGTGCTGTCTCAGACTCCTCAGCACTTTATGAGCAAATTTAGTTCTCTTCAGCAGGAAGGGAGATGAAACAGAAGAGAAACATTCAACCAGTTTTCTTAAAAACACCACTGTTATAAATGGACAAATAAAAAGAGTTGAATTATTCTCTGGCTCATCGAGAGACAATCCCAAATATCCCAACTCATTTATTTGCAATTAAGTGAAAATTCCCCCTGCTGTTGCTGCTAATGATGGTGATTAATTATTGTGTTTACACTATTGTTTAAGCAGAAAGAATAAGCCACTGATATGCTGGCCTATAATCAATACTCTCTCCCTGATGTGGGAGAGACACAGCCCCACAATTCTGTGATTCCAAATCCTTGGGTCCAGATATATGTTTGAATCTATTTTTAAAACATTTTGATAAGTATTACATTACACAGATTGCAAGCTATGTTACACCTCATAAACAAACCTATTAATAATTTGGAGGGAAGCAACTGCATATTCTCACTTGGTCGGATGAAAAAATGACTATGAATAACATTAACAGCATGACAATTTAAAGCATGATTTGCTACCAAATACATTTATAAATGTTTATAATAAAAACAAACTCAGTTTTTACCTTTTTTTTTTTTTTTTGGTTGTTTTTAGGAATGGTTGGATGTAGAATCTTGACATGAGCATTCTGTGTGGGGTTGTTGTGAAGGTTAAATGTGGGGATTTAAGACATTTGATTGACACTTGCTGAACGCTCATATACATTACTTATTTTGCCTGCCTTTCTGGCAGACCCTAGGTCCTACCCAGCTTGCTGTTTTATAGGCCTGTGTTGTTGCAAACAGGGAGTGTAAGACAAGTATACATGCATATGCAGCTGTTTTTCTATCATCTATCATTCATCTATCATCTACCCACATACATACATAAAATATAAGCATTTGATAGAATCTGTTCCCCATCTCTCTCTGTCTTTCTGCATGTTTTAGGCATCTTTAGTAACATTTCTATTTCAGAAATAAAAACTGTTGATAATCTATTTGTGACAGATTATTAGATTTCTACCTCCCGATGATAGTATTTATTTCTTGCCATTTTAATTTAATCACAAGATTACCAGCTGACCTGCACTAGAAACATAGTTATAAAACTTCAGTGGGATGAACTGAGAGTGTAGCACTGGCACATATACACTCCCGTGTGTAAACAGAGAGCTAGTGAGACGCTGCTATAGAGCACAGAGAGCTCAGCTCAGCGCTCTGTGATGACCTGGAGGGGTGGGATGGGGGGCGGGCAGAGGCCCACGAGGGAGAGAATATATGTATACTTAACAACTGATTCACTTCACTGTACATGAGAAATTAACACAACGTTATAAAGCAATTACACTCCAATACAAATAAAAAATAAAATTAATTAGTCACCATTATCAACCTCAAGTGGTGCTTCTCAATGAATGGAGTGTTAGTCACTCAGTTGTGCTCGACTCTTTGCGACCCCATGGACTGCAGTCCACCAGGCTCCTCTGTCCAAGGGATTTTCCAGGTAAGAGTACTGGAGTGGGTTGTCATTTCCTTCTCCAGCGGATCTTCCAGGCCCAGGGATTGAACTCAGGTCTCCTGCACTGCAGGCAGATTTTTTACTGACTGAACTATGAGAGAGGCCCACTTCTCAGTATCTCTATTAAAAATGATTTGACTTCATCAATTATACACATCGATTGAACATCTACCCACAGTAAAAGATCCACTGCTGAGTTTTTGTTGCATTGCTCTCTCTGTAGAGAAATCTAACTGCACATGTTTATGAATTGCTTAAATCATTATTATTCTTTATAAATCCACAGACGTACTAAGATAGATTTGCCAAGGAATAATAAGTCTTCTTTCACTATAATAGAACCCACTACATTAAGGCAAATGTTCATTAGTAACGTGTTTATGCCTTGAGTGAGGACTACGTTATGAATCATTATTTCATTTTGGAGCAGACGATGTATGAAAAAATTCCAGGAAAACATCAAGCCATCATCATTTGGGCTAATCTAAGTGATTCCAGAAAGCACTTTAACATCACAATTTTATACATAATGGACCAAGAAGGGAGAAATCTTGTTTCTGATTTGCAAGCTTGCTGTGATCAGCTCCCTGAAGTCACAGGAACCAAGGAAAATTGGCCAAAAATGACCTTTTGAAGGTGATGAAGTGAGGCTGGTCACCATGAAGGACATTGCCTCATACAGGGTAATTATTATGATGGCTCTTGCAAAAATAAACTCTGACGCCACTAGAATAGATGGAACTTTAGACTAACCAGATAATATGTTTAGTGCACCTACTCTTACACAGTTTTAGAAAATAAACATTTGAAACACTGTAAAATTGAATACACTTGTCTCTAAATGTTACTGAAATTATTTAGAAATGGTTTTATGAGTAATGCTGATTTTTTTTCTGTTTTCTTTATTGTGATTTACTAAACTGAACTTCACACAACCCCAGAAAGTAAGCACATTGTATATCACTGTATTACTGTGGAGGGAAAAGAGCATAGGAAGATTAAATACCTTGCCTAATACCTCAACCAGAATTAAAATTCTAAAGGTCATGTTCATAAATACTAAAGAGTAGATATACTTGCTCATCTCAAAAAAATAAAACTCAAACTTAAAAGTATGGAGCAGAGTTTAATAAGCTAGAGACACTTTTTTAAGCCTTTTATTTTCAGTCATGCAACCCAGCATGTGGGGTCTTAGTTCCCTGACCTGGGATTGAATCAATGCCCCCCCCCCCCCCGCCATATTGGAAGTACAGTCTTAACCACTGGACTGTCAGAGAAGTCCCTAGAGACTCTTTCTAATACAAGGACAAAGTCTGGGAGTGTAGAATGGAGATCCAACAAGAGTTTAAAAATGGATCAGTAAAATCAAGTCATTGCCTTATTTTAATCTTGACATTACATATACTGATATTTTTATATCTCTTTTATGGTTTCTACTCTTTCCAAAACCAATTTGGCAAAAATAAAAATTTTAAAAATGTGGAAGATGTCAGGAATAAGTAACAGTTATGCTAAATTATAAAACCACATAAATTAGCTTTCACTTCCAGCCTATATAAGCAGAGAACAGATTTAATTGGCTGATAGTGCTTGAAAGCAAATAAATCCTTGTCTGGGGAGAAAAGGAGCATACGATGGGGAGAAATAAATTTCAAAGGGCATGAGGAAACTCTTGGAGGTGAGAGGCTCAGAATCTTGATTATGCCAGTACTTTCACAGATGTAAAAGGGAAGAATTTAGACAAAAAATTGGTGGTTATCCTCCATTTAACTGGCATTTGACATACTGAATATTGATGAGATAACCGAGAAGCTGTGAGTTTGGGAATTTTTATCTTCATGGATACTGAAACCACTGAGTTATCAAAGTAGAAATTATGAAGATTAGATATCCAACCAAACATTACAATCATAGAGTGAGAGGCCAACTTGGGTATTTGAAAAATGCTTTCAATATGAAGAGATACAGGGTGGTTTACACAAATGACAGAAAATACAAACCTGAATGCTTTAAGGAAGACTAGAGTAAGGAGGTTCCAGAAGCACCACTGGGGAGCAAAGCACTGAGATACAGATACCAGGAATTTAAAATCAGTGAGGTGCACGGAAAAATCACAAAAATATGAGCAGGGAGGTGCAGCAGGCACTGTGGAATCACTGAATTTTTTAGTGCATTTTTATAGAAAGTCTTGTATATTAAGATAGTTGAAGAGTCTAGTTGAGTTCCTTGGCTTTAAATTGTATTCCCTTAGAAACTATATACCTGAAATTTACTCTCAGATTATGTCTCTTATTATTTTGAGGAAAACAAAATTTTAATTCCATTCTTATGAAAAAAATAATTTTCCAACATAAAAAGTTAAAATAACTCCAGGTAACAAACAGTTAGTGTGTTAACTGCTAATATCCACACAGAATTTAATTAGACTTAATATCTGTATCAATCAAAGTGTGGTTAGCCAGAAGCAATAATATCTACTACTGTGCTCAAAAGAACTTATTTATGTTCACTGCTGTGCTGTAAGATAATAAATAAAGAGCAAGAGAAGACATCACATTTTAATCCCACTAATCCAAGTTGACAATTTTATTTGTAAAATAAATTTTCTTTTTATCAAAATTTTTTATCAAATTTTTATTTTTATCAAATTATTTTATCAAATAAAATTATCAAATTTTATTTGATAAAGGTAAAGATCAAGTATTCCTATGTAGTAATAGTTTCTAAATGACTATATATTTTAGTCATTAAGTATCTAGAGCATAAATGCAAATGAAACTAAAATTAGTTGAATTAGAGAAATGAAAATGAGCACTACAGACAGCACATGAAAAAAATGTGTAAAATTCATTCCAATGATTTGATTCCTAATGTTTGAAACTTCCACCAGTAACTAATCCAAGATGCATACAGAGAAATACATGTGTTAACTTTTGTACATAATTAGCAACACTGTACATTATGTAGACAAAGGGTGAATATTTATCTTATTCTGTAAATGTTACACTACTGAGTGAATGCTAACATGATAACACAGTTCCCTCCTTAGGGCTTTTGAACCTGGAATGTTATTCCCCAGTCTCTGTGCATGACTTGCTTCTCCTTGTCTTTCACCTTAGTTGTATATCTATTATCATCTCAGTACAAATTCAAAGAAAAATACTAATCTGTGAGTTACAGAAATTACTCAAACAATATAGTAAATTCCATCATCAGACATCGGGTTTAAAATTGATTCTTAAATTACAAGCATTGAGGGTTTTTTTTTTTTCTTTTTTCCCTTCTTTGTAATTTTCCTTTCTGTTACTAGGGCAACAATACCTGTATTTAGAGGCCTCCACTGGATTGGAAATATGATGATCTAATAGTGGCAGATGGTCTACTTCAAGGATCATTTTGGCAACATTTTAATTCCAGGCAAACTTTCCTCTCCAATTTAGCATCATTTTGAACTTCTGCTGACATTCCTTTAACTGTTCTTTATCAAAGAATTGCTGACAAGTTATGAAATAATTTTTTTTTACTCTGAGAAAAACTTGATTACAAAAATAAGCCACTGCCATCAATAAACCAAGTATTTTATCAACTCAGTTTTCAATAAAATGCCTGTCTTCTTATTCTCCTTTTCATTTGTATCATGATTGGCAATGTTTAAACAAGTCAATTTAGACAGTAGGTCTAATATTGTTACCTGTTGAACTTAACTCTAAAATGAGTCAAAAATTCAGTTTTTCTTCCATGGTAGTATAACTCCGGAAAATACATTAAAGTAGTCCTTTAATTTAATGAGGGTCTTAATGTGGAACTACATGTTGCTGATAGCTGTTTATTAAGTGTAAATGAAATAAATTTCATTTAGATTCAGGTGAATGAGGTCGAAAAAGGTAAATTTTGATTTTTTCCACTTCTAAGAATACTTTACATGTGATTTACTGTTTTTAAGTAATTTCTATGATACAGGGCCAATGCTACTTGGAAGTGTTGTCTCCTGGTTGTACAAAGCAGTATTTAAAGTAAAACAACAAAAACCATTTTGATGGGCAATATTAAGTATTTACTTTGCTTCAAACATTTTTCAGTTATTTTTTAAAAAATTAGACAAGCAAACATGTCACAGGGCAGGCTACATTCTACCTTAGATATTGTGTAAAAAAAGAAATACTAACCTGGCAGAAACAAAATGCTATGAGGTCATTATAAGAAAGAAAGAAAAATAATTGTTTAAAAGAACTAAAAAGTTACACAAGTTTAGTGTTTCATATATTTGAAGTCATTCAAAAACTGATTTTTATTTTGGTATTTTTATTATAGTTTTCCACTGAAAGTAGCTAGATCATTAGAAGAATATAAAGGCAGGACAGAATGAAAGATGGATTATGTTTATAGATTCAATTATGAGCTAAGATACATAGGATTGAAGAGCAAAAATAATGATTACTAAATTTAGCATATGATTTTAGAGTTAAGAGAACTTATTAAATGGTCTATTTGATATTCAAAATGACCCTGTCTGTTGGTCACAGATCTCATTCTCCTTTTACTGATGAAAAAAATAGGGAAGAAATATTGAGCAAATCATCTGAAATCATGTAGCCAATAATTAGAGTCTGGACTTGATAACAGGTCTCCTGAATTCGGATCCAGAGACTTTCATATATGCAAGGGAAAGTTCAGCCGCTAAGAATATGAATGCCCAAATAAATACCACTGCAGTTTTGAATGTTATGTATTCAAATTATGGGGCTTCCCTGGTGGCTCAGCAGTAAAGAATCACCTCCCAATACAGGAGACACGGGTTTGATTCCTGGGTCGGGAAGATCCCCAGGAGAAAGAAATGACAACCGACTCCAGTACTCTTGCCTGGGAAATTCCATGGACAGATGAACCTGACAGGTTACCATCCACAGGGTCATAAAAGAGTCGGCCATAACTGAGAGGCTAAACAACAACAATTCAAATTATGAGTGAAGTTGAAATGTTGTTGTTGTTATTGCTTGGTGCTTTGTGTTTGTTTTCTTCATTCCAGTAGCAGGTTCTCTTGCAATGTTTGGTCACAATGATTCTTGAAGCATTCAGAAATCATCCTGAGCGTTACCAATAATTTCACTGTGATTATACAAATTACAACTTCTATTTGTTTACATTCTGATTTGAAAAAAAAAAATTAGGAGGTAATTAATTGATTTTTCAGGTACCTATAAGCTTTAACTCTACTCTTCTGGTTTATGCCCAGTCTTACCGTGGAGAGAGGAGTTCACTTCATTGTCGTTCAGTCGTGTCAACTCTTTGTGACCTCACTGACTGCAGCATGCCAGGTTTCCCTGTCCTTCACTATCTTCCAGAACATGCTCAAACTCACGTCCATTGAGTCGATGATACCATTCAATCACCTTGTCCTTTGTCATCCCCTTATCCTGCCTTCAATCTTTCCCAGCATCATGGTCTTTCCTAATGAGTCAGCTCTTTGCATCAGGTGGCCAAAGTATTGGAACTTCAGCATCAGTCCTTCCAATGAATATTGAGGATTGATTTCCTTTAGGATTGACTGGTGTGATCTCCTTGCAGTCCAAGGGACTCTCAAGACTCTTCTCCAACACCACAGTTCAAAAGCATCAATTCTTCAGCACTCAGCCTTCTTTTTTTTTTTTTTTTTTTCATTTATTTTTATTAGTTGGAGGCTAATTACTTTACAATATCGTAGTGGTTTTTGTCATACATTGACATGAATCAGCCATGGAGTCACACGTATTCCCCATCCTGATCCCCGCTCCCACCTCCCTCTCCACCTGATCCCTCTGGGTCTTCCCAGTGCTTCAGGCCCGAGCACTTGTCTCATGCATCCAGCCTGGGCTGGTGATCTGTTTCACCCTAGATAATATACATGTTTCGATGCTGTTCTCTCGAAACATCCCACCCTCGCCTTCTCCCACAGAGTCCAAAATTCTGTTTTGTACATCTGTGTCTCTTATTCTGTTTTGCATATAGGGTTATCATTACCATCTTCCTAAATTCCATATATATATGTTAGTATACTGTATTGGTCTTTATCTTTCTGGCTTATTTTACTCTGTATAATGGGCTCCAGTTTCATCCATCTCATTAGAACTGATTCAAATGAATTCTTTTTAATGGCTGAGTAATATCCCATGGTGTTTATGTACCACAGCTTCCTTATCCATTCGTCTGCTGATGGGCATCTAGGCTGCTTCCATGTCCTGGCTATTGTAAACAGTGCTGCGATGAACATTGTGGTGCACGTGTCTCTTTCAGATCTGTTTTCCTCAGTGTGTATGCCCAGAAGTGGGATTGCTGGGTCATATGGCAGTTCTAATCCCAGTTTTTAAAGAAATCTCCACACTGTTCTCCATAGCGGCTGTACTAATTTGCATTATGGTCCAACTCTTACATCCATACATGACTACTGGAAAAATCATAGCTTTGACTATATGGACCTTTGTTGGCAAAGCAATGTCTCAGCTTTTTAATATGCTGTTTAGGTTTGTCATGGCTTTTCTTCCAAGGAGCAAGCATCTTTCAATTTCATGGCTGCAGTCACCATCTGCAGTGATTTTGGAGCCCAAGAAAATAAAGTCTGTCACTGTTTCCACTGTTTCCCCATCTATTTGCCAGCAAGTGAGGGGACTGGATGATGCCATGATCTTCATTTTCTGAATGCTGAGTTATTTCAGTTTTTTCACTCTCCTCTTTCAGTTTCATCAAAAGGCTCTTTAATTCCTCTTCGCTTTCTGCCATAGAGTAGTATCATCTGCATAACTGAGGTTATTGATATTTCTCCCAGCAATATTGATCTCTTCATACTGCTAAACAATTCTCCAGACACCAGCTGTGTGTCCTATAATTCAACTCAATTAAAATACAAAATTTACCTGATCTACATGGAGACTGCATCATACTCTAAAAGTTAGAGGATCAGCCCCTTAGGACACTACCCTCCTCCACATATCTGAGACACCAGTCACAGGCCCAAGGTGTCACCTGTATTTCTACCTGACTGGCTGTAGATCACAGGTTCGCATAAGTCCCTCCTTGAGTTCTAGTACTTGCTAGAGTGGGTGACAGAACTCAGGAAACCCACTTACTCACTTGGCTACCATTTTTCTATAAAAAGATATAACTTGGGATGTGCCAGACATGTAGGGCAAGGTATGAGGAAGGGCAGGAACTTCCACAACCTCTGAGAGCATCACTCTCTCCATGTGTTCACCAGCCCAGAAGCGCTTACACAGTCATTCTGGATGTTCACAGAGGTTTCCCAACTAGCTATGGTTGAGTAAATCACTGACCTTCAGTGACTACTTCAATTTTTAGCCCCTCTCCCTTCTCCAGATATCCTCAAAGGGGACTAAATGTTCCAATTCTCTAACCACAATGTTGGTACTCCAGACCACCAGTCTCCACCTTTTGATGCTTTCAAAAGTCACCTCATTAACTTAATGTTGTGGTAGAAAGGGGCTTGCTATAAATAATAAGACACCATTTCACCTTTGTGGCTCTGGAGTTTTCTAGCAATTGAGGACAAAAGATTAAATATTATAAGAAAAACGCTACCATTGCTCGTGCTTCTCAAGAATTTCCTCTTGTCCCGTTTTTTCTATGTGGCATGACAAACATTTGTTTTCTAGACACTAGCTTTTCCTATCTCCCTGTAAACTGTGTTCCTCCCCTTTATAGTCCCAGACCCCTACACCTTCTCCTCAGCTCAAGATAGCACATAAGCCTCAGTCACCTGTCTTGAGTCCTCTAAAGTTTTTGTGAGGTTCCATATACACAAAATCACATTTGTTTTTCTTACGTCAACTTAATTATTAGACCAGCCAAATTAACCTTCATGAGAAGAGGAAAACTTTTCCTCTTTAACACGATAATTAGTAAGTGGTTATCACTAGCAGAAGTTTGGTAAATGTTACAGAGTGACTGATGTACTATTTCTGGAATTTGCAATGATATCACAATTATTTCAAAACAAATTTTTAAAAATTTATCAAATGTAAAACAATATTTCTTTTTCTGGGCTTGCCCTTTAACATAGTACATAAGCCAGCTAAAATGATGTAATCTGAAATGTAACAAATATATCAGCTTAGATGATTATATATGCCAAGTACTACACAAAAAATTAGTTATGTATTATAAAATTTCCTAAGCATTCTTTTATCCATTGATGAATAAAATATTTACTCATAGGCTAAGTCTGAAATAGAATAATTTATTCAATCTTTCTTTAATGAACATTAATTGAAAGCTTATCAAGTGCTTAGAGTTTATTTGATAACCATTACCTGGACTGCTTTTGGAGTGATGGAATGGGTATATAAAGAAACTATAGCAAGGAAATTAGCAAAATGGAGAACTGGAAAGAACAGTCCTAAATTTTCACTATAAGTAGTTATCACAAAGACCACATGGACATCTGAACTGCTATATGTTGACAAAAATCATAAAGATCAGACTCTGCTCACTCATAGGGTATAGTTTGTAAATGTATGGCCTTATTATAAATTACATTGCATTTTTACGCTTGAATTTTTCATATTAGCTTAATGCAAAGCAGGAACACAATAAATATTTTATAACTATGTCATCTTATTCTTTTGTGACCCAGTGGACTGTAGCCCACCAAGCTCCTCTGTCCATGGGATTCTCCAGGCAAGGATACTGGAGTGGGTTGGCATTTCCTCCTTCAGGGGATCTTTTCAACCCAGAGATTGAACCCAGGTCTCCTCCACTGCAGGCAGATTCTTTACATCTGAGCCACTAGGGAATCCCATTCCTTTAAAAAGAATACTCAAATGGTCCAGCTACTATTAAAATCTTACTGGAAGCTTTATCAGTACTTGAGAATGTTATTATTTTCTCTTTGTTGTCTGGATCAACTATTTGCATTTCTAGATTCTTTGATTTTATAAATCTCTCTCCCATCACTTTTGAGATGAAGCTTTCTATCTCAGAAAAACTTTTTTTTTTGAAATAGATTTATCTGTTTAAAAAATACAATTACAATAATGAATATATTAGAGAAGTTTTTTTTTAATTCAAAATAATTTAACAGAAGAGAGCTTCTTTTATGTAATGGACTTGATTCTCAAGAACAGTTTTTTTCCAGTAACTGTATAATATTAAACGTGCCAAATAAGTACTGCTAAAAATACATGCGATATTTAAGGAAAATGAAACATTTTTGCAAGTATAATTACAGAGAGTGCTTTGTTCCTTTTATGTTTTAGTTTTCCTCTACGTGTTTTGCCTTGAGTTAGAAAAAATGCTTTTGATAATATTCCTTTTGTAGTGTTTTGAAAGTCTTTGGAGAGACAGGAATGTTTCACTTGTGAAATCATTTATAGGGAAACTAGTATGTGGACTGTAATAGCACTGCACCCATTTGCATTTTATTTTTCTGACCAGTGTTCCTGAATTCAGCACAATGTAATTTTAATGACTGCCAAAATAAACACTAACTCAATAGAAATAAGAAAATGGGCCTAGTCTGTCTTGCTTCTGAAAAGTAATTACACAGCAACATTGAGAAACTAAGAATCATCTTGTAAAAATTACTAAATAGAAATCCTGTAAAATTCTATGGCAGAACATAAAGGCTATTTTAAATATCTTGCTAAAACAGGTCAACAGAAACTATTCCACATAATGTGTCTGAAATATCTAAATATCTCTGGATTGCTTTTTTCCATTGTGTGCTGGCTTTCTTAGAAGGCCAATTTTGGTCTGACATGGAGAGATAGAAGAAACATTTTTTAAAGTGTTTCTTAGTTTAGAAACCCTGACTCACACCCATTATCTCCGTAACTAACCCTAGGATTATAGTTACTGCCTCCTCAAAATTAGTTTTCTCCAGCTATGCAGTTTTGCAGTTTCTAGTGCATAACTGGGTGCTTCTAGCACTGCTACAAAAAACACTCTAGGATCCCTAGGGGCAGTTTTCAGAATTCATTGGAAAGGATCCCTGTTATTTTAGCAATTTATAGGTGAAGTGTAGCCCATGATCTTATGATCTGCCACCTCAGAGGATCAGACATTCTCCCTGCTCTAAGACCCTGATGCTGGGAAAAATTGAGGGTAGGAGAAGGGAGCGACAGAGGATGAAATGGTTGCCTGGCATCACTGACTCAACGGACATGAGACTGAGAAAAGTCTGGGAGATAGTGAAGGACAGGGAAACCTGGCATGCTGCAGTCCAAGGAGTCGCAAAAAGTCAGACACGACTGAGCAACTGAACAACAACTGCTGTGCTTCTTCCTCTCCCTCAAGACAGCCCTCAAGAGAATTCTTCATTCATGGAGCAACATTAGTCTGATAGATCAGATTTATGATTACTTACTACTAAATTAAGTTTATGTATTTACAAGGATAGTCTACTTCAAAAGTTAAATTAAAATATTAATGCAAATATTTTCATACTTTCAAAAATCACTCCAAACACAGTAGAAACCAAACCTTGTTGGGAATTAGACAGAGTTCTCACCAGTCATGTTCCTAACTCACTAGTTAGATGTGCCTAGTGTAGATGTGGATCAAGACACTGGAAGTCCAATTGACTTTTATTAGCATCATATTCAAATTAAGTCACAAATTCCATGCGGACACATACAGAATTACTTTAGAAGTATATAAAAATGATAGATGCTGACTACCTTCCACAGACCCAAAATACCTTCTCCAAAAACGACTGGAACCAGACCATAACCACTTTACAACCACTGCCTGTTGGAGCCTGGATGGTTTTGTTTGAGATGACTCAGTTGATGATGGGCTTCCTTGTAGGCTCAGTGGTAAAGAATCTGCCTGCCGATGAAGGAGAAATGGGTTCAGTCTCTGAGGTGAGAAGATGCCCTGGGAAAGGAAATGGTTACCCACTCCAGTATCCTTGCCTAAGAAATCCCATGGACAGAGGAGCATGACAGGCTACAGTCCATGGGGTCTCGAAAGAGTCAGATATGACTTAGAGACTAAAGATCAACAACTGATGATACCTTCAGAAAGGGATAAAAGAAAACAAAAACAAACGAAAACCCTCCATAACTTTCTTTTTGTATTAATTGTTGACCGTTTTAACTATATAACTTAGAATGGACAGAATTACAATATTCTCTATTTCTTTTTCAGTAATATCATCAATGAGCTGTATGTTACTCAAGAAAAAAAATTGTCTGCCTCATCAATTACTTATAAGAATTGCTGTATGGAATTTTTTTTCTCTAGAAAAGCATGTATGCTATTTAAATTTTTTAATTTATTGACATAAACATATATAATATGCTCCCACAATTTTATCTAGTTACTCTCTGACTTACTCATTTTGATTTCTAAGGTTATGTGTACTTATAAGTGATCACATTTGCCAGTATTTCTTTTGTTTCCCAAAAGACTAATATTGAGTTTTACTGAATATAAAAGGTTTTTATTCTATTTAAAATTATTATTTTTTGTCTTTTAGGATTTCCCTTGCCTTGAGTTTATTATATAAAATGGGCTTTCATAGAATAAATCTTGTTTTAGCATTAGCCAAATATGAATTTTATACATTTTCTTTTTTTATTTATGCATTTTCCTGTTATACTATTCATATCACATATAATATTTCTGTTCTTAAAAATAATAATTTAAATTTCCTTCTTATTCAATAATTATTCAGAGTAGTGTATTTTAATTAATGGTGAAGCATAATTTTGGCTAGTATTTTGCATTTTTAAAATGTATTAAGTAAAATTAGGCTTTTTCTTTTAAAATTACTTGACAATTCTTTTAAGACTATGTACACGGAAACTACCTACTAGTGTTTCTATACATGTTTCAAAAGAGTGTAAATGCTGAACTTGTGAGTGTATGGTTCCATGTACATTCATTAGATCAAGATTTACAATTGTGTCAATCAAATTTCTTGTTCCTATTCTTTTGTTATTGTTTTTCTGTCTTTTCTGAAAGAAGTTCAATGTCTTCAATTTTATAGTGACTTTTTTGTTGTAATACATATCTAGCTACATGTGTAAAAGTCCATGAATATTATGGATTTTATCTCAAAATAACTGTCTTAGTTTTCTTGACTTATCATAATAAAATACCATGGACTGGGCAGATTAAGGGCCTTCTCAGGTGGTACTAGTGGTAAAGAACTTGCCTGCAAATGCCGGAGATATAAGAGACATGCGTTCAATTTCTGGGTCAGGAAGGTCCCCTGGAGGAGGGCATGGCTACTCACTCCAGTATTCTTGCCTGGAGAATCCCACGGACAGAGGAGCCTGATAGGTTACCAGGCTATGGTCCACAGGGTCGCAAAAAGTCAAACATGACTGAAGCAACTTAGCATGCATGCATGCACAGGCAGATTAAACAATATAAATTTATCTCTCACACTTCTAGAGGCTGCAAGTCCAAGATCCAAGTGCCATCAAGATAGGGTTCATTCTGAGGCCTCTTATCTTGGCTTGGAGGCAGTTGCCATCTCATAATGTGGTAACATGACCCTTGCTTTGTGTGTGAGTGGAAGGACAAAGACTATACTCTTTGGGGTCTCTTCTTAGAAGGGAACTAATCCTAAAATCTAGAAGGATCCCACTCTCATGACCTCATAAACTCTAATTACCTCCTAGCAGTCTCATCTCCAAATACCATCACACTGGGGATAAGGGCTTCTACATCTGAACTTGAGAACACAAGAATTTAGTTCATAACAATAATCTGAACTGTCCTCTGTTGTGTTAAAGCTTTTTTTTTTTCCTTAAATTCTTTTTTCTCTGACAACATTAATATAGTTGTTTGCTTCCGAGCCTGAAACCTTTTAACTCTTCATTTTCAACTTTTCTGTGTATCTATTAATATAATTTAGTGAATCATTTGTAAAAATGCATATGGTTGAATTCATTTCCATAAACCTTTTTGCCTTTCACAAAGAAATTTAACATATTCAGATTTACTATATTGACTGATTCTTAGATTCATACTTATTGTCTTAATTTATGCTCTATCAATTATATTTGTTTATTCTTATTTTTTCTACCTTTTCTGTATTTATTCTATTAATTCCATGTCTAAGCTATAAGACAGCAATATGCATTCAGTTTATTTTTTCCAGGGCTTAGTCTTGATTCACAGACTCCCCTCCTGACTTCTTTTTTTATTGGAATATAAGTGCTTTACAATGTTGTGTTAGTTTGTGCTGTACAATGAAGTCAATCAACCATATGCATACATATATCCATCCCCTCTTAAGACTCCCTCCCACTCCAACCCCATCCCATCCCTCTACATCACCACAGAGCACCAAGTTGACCTTCCTGTGCTTTATAACATGTTCCCACTAGCTAGCTATTTTACACATGGTAGTGTATATATATATATCAATCCCAATCTCCCAATTGTCCCACTCTCCCCTCCCAACCTCTCTGTGTCCTTATGTCCATTCTCTACATCTGTCTCTTACCCTGCCTCAGAATTAGGTAATTAAGATGGAAAGACAACCCTCAGAATGGGAGGAAATATTTTCAAACAAAGCAACAAAGGATTAACCTCCAAAATATATAAAACAGCTCATGGAGATCAACATCAAAAAAGCACCCCAATCAAAAAATGGGGGAAAGACCTAAATATACATCTCTCCCTACTGACTTCTTACAAATATTTCTTGCACTTCCTTTTCCTTGATCTCTTAGAGATGTGTGGTTTCCAGAAATTTTTCAAGCCTGGTGCTTCATTTCCTAGGGTTCTATTCTCTGGGTTTCTATGTTATTTCATTTCTCTTTGGTTGTAAAAATAGAGTCAAGGCAAAAGTTTAGTTTTATAATTCTGGGACAGTCACAGTACATCAGGAACAGATATGGTTACATAGATGTTACACCTGGTATCAAAAAATATTATATATATTTTTACTCAAAAAAAGAGTTTAAGCCAATTTGGGGGGAAAAAATGTCATGACTGATCATGTATCCCGGGTACAGCACATAGAAGAACCTGTTAAATGTTTTCAATTTAGCATTTAAGTTTTGCTAAATGTTTGCCATTTTATTGCAGTCTTCCATGACCTCTCATTTTTTAAAAGTGCAAAGAAACACAGAGGGCAAGCACACATTTTAGTAGTTTTTTTTTGCTGACTTTCATCCAGTTCCTGGAAAGGTGCCTAGCTGATAGTCAGAGCTTAAAAAAGATGATTTAATAAATAAAGTGAAAGTTTTAGAAATACTAAAAAATAGTGAAGCTTAGGTAATTTTTACATATTGAGAAAGAAAGCACATGTCAACTGTGATATCTCAGTATGAAATGCATAATTTCTTTGAGGTATATTTAATGTGATTAATGCAAACATAATTAGTGGGATTATATTGATTTCTCTGTATTTATAACATAGGTTAAGAAAAAATTATTTGAATGAAATTGATTATTTATGTCCCCTCTGCTTCTTACATGACGTTACACAAGACTTTCCCCTGACATAGAGGAAAGCTAAAAATGCTGAAAATCTAGCATCCTTTTTGGCAATGATAACATAGTTTTGATAAACTTACATATTTTGATAAACTATAGTTTCCATAATATTGTAAGAGTTAAATGCATATTTAAACATGCTGTATTTTTTTCTCTTGAGCTTCTTATTTTTAGAATTTTAAATAGAACACAAAATCTGAAAATGGGTCATATTTAGTATTGAAGGCAAAACAAGAGGGTGATAGAAGATGATAGTTGAGTTGGATAGTATCACCAACTCAATGGACATGAGGTTGAGCAAACTCCAGCAGACAGTGAAGGACAGGGGAGCCTGGCGTGCTGCATGGAGTCACAAAGAGTAGGACATAACTTAGTCAATGAGAAACAACAACAAGAAACCTTGATTTATAACAAAACTAAACATGATGTTGAAGGATTTTAATAGATTGTTTTAAAGGACTCTATTGTGTTTTGCTTCAAAGTATTCTAAGATTTCCAGCTTCATGTTAAGGATCCTATTCTCTCTTGGACCAATGTAATCAGGATTTTGCTTATAATACCGCTTTTTATCATGGCCACCACTGGATTTCATTTGTTAAATTTAATGATCAGTTCTCATGTTACTGTTGACAAAACTTGATATAGGAAATCAGCCCAACTATTTTTCACTTGACTTAATAAACTCAGACTCCTTTGAATGAACCCCTACTGTTTGCTCCTTCTGGTGTTTTTTCTTCTTCCTCTTCTGCCCATCTTCCTAATATGGGAAGGGTCTAGGTATGTATGTATTTAAGTATGTATTTTCTCTTCTTCTCAATCTACACACACTCCCAGTCTAACAATGGGGAACTCCTTATCTCTAGCATTAACTCACCCCTCAATCCCGTCCAATATATCCCATTTAACTACATACTTAATATCTGATGTTATGTATCTAAAAGATATCTCAAATGTCCTATGTAAAAACTAAACTGATCTTGCTCAAACTTACACAAAGTTATGTCATAAGTTCAGGTCAAGAACTCTAGTGTCTTTCTAGACATGTCTTTTTCTCACATCATCCATTCAACCAGTTAGAAACTCCTCAAGAACTCTGTCTTCTGAACATATCTAGCATTTAATCACTTTATCCTACCAAGCCATCTGCTACCAGGGCTTCCCAGGTGGCATGGTGGTAAAGAACCCACAGGAGATGCAAGAGATGCATGTTCAATCCCTAGTTCAGGAAGATCCCCTGGACTAGGAAATGGCAGCCCTCTCCAGTATTCTTGCCAGGACAACTCCATGGGCAGAGGAGCTTGGAGGGCTATAGTCCTTGGAGTCATGAAGAACTGAATACAACTGAGCATCTGCTATCATGACAGCCCAAGCCACCATGACATCTCATCTGGATTACCATAATAGTCTCCTAATTCATTGATGTGTGTCTGCCCATGCTCTCTTATTCTTAAATTCTACAACTAGACTGATTTTTTTTTGATGTCTAAATTAAACTATACAACTCCTCTCCTCAAAATCCTGTAATATGTCTGTATTCAACAAAAAGTAAGGTCAAAAAAGAGTTGGACACCTTAGTGACTAAACAAGAGGAGGAGAAAACATCTGTATGATGGTCTACAAAGTCATATAATCTGATCACCTTGTTACTTCCTTAGTTCCATCTCTTCTTTCTCAGTCATTGTTCACAAGTTCACAACTCAACAAGTTCACAAGTTCAACAAGCTCACAGCTTGTTACACTAGCCTCCTGCCCTATTTTGAAATACACTAAGGCTTTAGCAATAATTACAAAGCCAAATCCAGTCTCTGTACCCTGACACTGAATGAAATCTCAGAGACAGAGTT
Source organism: Muntiacus reevesi (assembly GCF_963930625.1). Taxonomy (NCBI): domain Eukaryota; kingdom Metazoa; phylum Chordata; class Mammalia; order Artiodactyla; family Cervidae; genus Muntiacus; species Muntiacus reevesi. The sequence goes on along the minus strand of NC_089253.1, from coordinate 55,951,852 downwards.
TGGACTTGGGCTCTGTTTTGGGTTCTGAGGGTGGGGTGCCTAGGACTTTGTGGGCTTACTCTTTGTTGGTAACTTTAAAGCTTAAGGTCAGGAATTAGGGTAAGGAACAGGAAAAGTTGTTGGTTATTTAGATTATCCAGGGTTGTTTTTTTTTTAATTTTTATTGGAATACAGTATAGTTGACTTACAATTCAGATTTACACATACATATATAGCCACTCTTTTTTAGATTCTTTTTCATATAGGTCATTACAGAATAACAAGTAGAGTTCCCTGTGCTATACAGTAGGTTCTTATAAACTATGTACTTTATATATAGTAGTGTGTATATATCAGGCCCAATCTCCAAATGTACCCTTTCCCTCTTCCCCTTGCTTCTCCCTTGGTAACCGTAAGTTGATTTTCTGCATCTGTGACTCTATTTCTGTTTTGTTAATCAGTTCATTTGTACATATTTTTTTAGATTCCATATATAAGTGATATGATATGGCATTTGTCTTCCTTTGTCTGAATTACTTCACTCATCATGGCTATCTCTAGGTTCAGGGCTTTTTTTAAAGGGACTGTCTTGGGTGAGACAGCCTGGTTGCTTATCTAAGTATTCTGCCAGTAGCTGTGTCATGCAGTTGGCTATGTGATTATTCAAGATAAATGCCATGAAAATGGATGCCTTGGCAATCAAACGCTTAATTGTAAGTTACATTACAATGCCAATAACATGACTCAATTTTTAAGCAAAAATTAGAATTTTGGAAAACTTGTATCAGCAGTCCAGTTTTAATGAAAAAACTGATGAAACTGATAGTGATTTTTTATACTGTATAATGAAATAGGTCAACATCAGACATAATCACCACCTTCCTAATGGTCAATACATGAAGGTGCAAAACCATGCATATGTGAGAGACCCATTCAAAGTGAATGAATCTGATCAAAAGATCAATCCAAGAAGAAGATATACCAATTATAAATATATATGCACCCAACATAGGAGCACCGCAATATGTAAGGCAAACACCAATGAGTATGAAAGAGGAAATTGATAGTAACACAAAATAGTGGAGACTTTAATACCCACTCACAACTATGGAGAGATCAACTAAACAGAAAATTAACAAGGAAACACAAACTTTCAATGACACAATGGACCAGCTAGACCTAATTGATATCTATAGGACATTTCACCCCAAAACAATCAACTTCTTTTTCTCAAGTGCACACGGAACCTTCTCCAGAATAGATCACATCCTGGGCCATAAATCTAATCTTGGTAAATTCAAAAAAATTGAAATCATTCCAGTCATCTTTTCTGACCACAGTGCAGTAAGATTAGATCTCAACTACAGGAAATAAAATGTTAAAAATTCAAACATATGGAGGCTAAATAACACGCTTCTGAATAACCAACAAATCATAGAAGAAATCAAAAAAGAAATAAAAATATGCATAGAAATGAATAAAAATGAAAACACAGCAACCCAAAACCTATGGGACACTGTAAAAGCAGTGCTAAGGGGAAGGTTCATAGCATTACAGGCTTACCTCAAGAAACAAGAAAAAAGTCAAATAAATAACCTAACTACACCTAAAGCAACTAGAGAAGGAAGAAATGAAGAACCCCAGGGTTAGTAGAAGGAAGGAAATCTTAAAAATTAGGGCAGAAATAAATGCAAAAGAAACTAAAGAGACCATAGCAAAAATCAACAAAGCTAAAAGCTGTTTTTTTGAAAAATTAAAAACAAAATTGACAAACCATTAGCAAGACTCATTAAGAAACAAAGGGAGAAGAACCAAATTAACAAAATAAGAAATGAAAAGGGTGAGATCACAACAGATAACACTGAAATACAAAGGATCATAAGAGACTACTACCAACAGCTCTATGCCAATAAAATGGACAACTTGGATGAAATGGACAAATCCTTAGAAAAGTATAACTTTCCAAAACTGAACCAGGAAGAAATAGAAGATCTTAACAGACCCATCACAAGCAAGGAAATCGAAACTGTAATCAGAAATCTTCCAGCAAACAAAAGCCCAGGACCAGATGGCTTCACAGCTGAATTCTATCAAAAATTTAGAGAAGAGCTAACACCTATCTTACTCAAACTCTTCCAGAAAATTGCAGAAGAAGATAAACTTCCAAACTCATTCTATGAGGCCACCATCATCCTAATTCCAAAACCAGACAAAGATGTCACAAAAAAAGAAAACTACAGGCCAATATCACTAATGAACATAGATTCAAAAATCCTTAACAAAATTCTAGCAAACAGAATCCAAAAACATATTAAAAAGATCATACATCGTGACCAAGTGGGCTTTTATCCCAGGATTCTTTATCCCAGGATTTTATGCAAGTATTCTTTAATATCCACAAATCAATCAATGTAATACACCACATTAACAAATTGAAAGATAAAAATCATATGATTATCTCAATAGATGCAGAGAAAGCCTTTGACAAAATTCAACACCCATTTATGATTAAAACTCCCCAGAAAGCAGGAATAGAAGGAACATACCTCAACATAATAAAAGCTATATATGACAAACCCACAGCAAGCATTACCCTCAAAGGTGAAAAATTGAAAGCATTTCCCCTAAAATCAGGAACAAGACAAGGGTGCTCACTCTCACCACTACTATTCAACATAGTTATGGAAGTTTTGGCCACAGCAATCAGAGCAGAAAAAGAAGTAAAAGGAATCCAGATAGGAAAAGAAGAAGTGAAACTCTCGCTGTTTGCAGATGACATGATCCTCTACATAGAAAACCCTAAAGACTCTACCAGAAAATTACTAGAGCTAATTAACTAATATAGTAAAGTTGCAGGATATAAAATTAACACACAGAAATCCCTTGCATTCCTATACATTAACAATGAGAAAACAGAAAGAGAAATTAAGGAAACAATATGATTCACCATTGCAACAAAAAGAATAAAATACTTAGGAGTATATCTACCTAAAGAAACAAAAGACCTATATAGAGAAAATTATAAAACACTAATGAAACAAATCAAAAAGGACACAAACAGATGGAGAAACATACGGTGTTCATGCATTGGAAGAATCAATATTGTCAAAATGGCTATTCTACCCAAAGCAATCTATAGATTCAATGCAATCCCTATCAAGCTACCAATGGTATTCTTCACAGAACTAGCACAAAGAATTTCACAATTTGTATAGAAATACAAAAAGCCTCGAATAGCCAAAGTAATCTTGAGAAAGAAGAATGGAACTGGAGGAATCAACCTGCCTGACTTCAGGCTCTACTACAAAGCCGCAGTCATCAAGACAGTATGGTACTGGCACAAAGACAGAAATATAGATCAATGGAACAGAATAGAAAGCCCAGAGATAAATCCACGAACCTACAGACACCTTATCTTCGACAAAGGAGGCAAGGATATACAATGGAAAAAAGACAACCTCTTTAACAAGTGGTGCTGGGAAAACTGGTCAACCACTTGTAAAAGAATGAAACTACAACACTTCCTAACACCATACACAAAACTAAACTCAAAATGTATTAAAGATCTAAATGTAAGACCAGAAACTATAAAACTCCTAGAGGAGAACATAGGCAAAACACTCTCTGACATAAATCACAGCAGGATCCTCTATGATTCACCTCCCAGAATATTGGAAATAAAAGGAAAAATAAACAAATGGGACCTAATGAAACTTAAAAGCTTTTGCACAACAAAGGAAACTATAAGCAAGGTTAAAAAACAGCCCTCAGATTGGTAGAAAATAATAGCAAATGAAGCAACAAAGGATTAATCTCAAAAATATACAAGCAACTCCTGAAGCTCAATTCCAGAAAAATAAATGACCCTATCAAAAAATCGGTCAAAGATCTAAACAGACATTTCTCCAAAGAAGACATACAGATGGCTAACAAACACAGGAAAAGATGCTCAACATCACTCATTATCAGAGAAATGCAAATCAAAACCACAATGAGGTACCATTACACGCCAGTCAGGATGGCTGTTATCCAAAAGTCTACAAGCAATAAATGCTGGAGAGGGTGTGGAGAAAAGGGAACCCTCTTACACTGTTGGTGGGAATGCAAACTAGTACAGCCGCTATGGAGAACAGTGTGGAGATTTCTTTAAAAACTGGAAATAGAACTGCCATATGACCCAGCAATACTACTTCTGGGCATACACACTGAGGAAAACAGATCTGAAAGAGACACATGCACCCCAGTGTTCATCGCAGCACTGTTTATAATAGCCAGGACATGGAAGCAATCTTGATGCCCATCAGCAGACGAATGAATAAGGAAGCTGTGGTATATATACATCATGGAATATTACTCAGCCATTAAAAAGAATTCACTTGAATCAGTTCTAATGAGATGGATGAAACTGGAGCCCATTATACAGAGTGAAATAAGCCAGAAAGATAAAGACCATTACCGTATACTAACACACATATATGGAATTTAGAAAGATGGTAATGATAACCCTACATGCAAAACAGAAAGAGACACAGATGTACAGAACAGACTTTTGGACTCTGTGGGAGAAGGTGAGGGTGGGATGTTTCGAGAGAACAGCATCAAAACATGTGTATTATCTATAGTGAAACAGATCACCAGCCCAGGTTGGATGCATGAGTCAAGTGCTCGGGCCTGGTGCACTGGGAAGACCTAGAGCGATTAGGTAGAGAGGGAGGTAGGAGGGGGGATCGGGATGGGAATACATGTAAATCCATGGCTGATTCATGTCAATATATGACAAGACCCACTGCGGTACTGTAAAGTGATTAGCCTCCAACTGATAAAAATAAATGAAAAATAAATAAATAAATGCAATGTATTAAGAAAAAATTAGTGAATGAATCATCAGTTGGTTTTAATATAAGAAAAAATAAAGAATTCATGACACACTTACAGATTCTACTTTGCAAGCAAACTTCACAAAATTAATAGTTATTTAGTTTTGTTGTCATATCTGGAAACATATCCGTCATCATCTGAAAAGATGATGAAAGCATTCTTCTCTTCCAACTGGACTACTGAATGAAGTGAACTTACCTTCATTTTCTTCAAGGAAAATAATATATTTCAATAGACTGAATGAAGAACCTGATAAGAAAGTGCATTGTTTCACATTTTTTAAAATCTATTTTTTGCATATCTTATTGATGTGGAAAGTACAGGTATTTTAATAAAAATATGCTAATCCATAATAGGTTACTTTTTGGCACTTTAACCAAATATATTCATTCTATCATTTTTGGAACAAATAAATATTTATCCTGTAAGTCTAATATTTAATATGGCAAATATCAATAGATATTCACACAGAAGCTTTCTGTGATCTGCAAACATTTTAAAGAGTGCACAGAAATACACTTTGCACAAAAATGTGTAAATAAATTTTCTTTTTACAGAATCTATGTCACTTTTTAAACTGGACCTAGAAGAACAGACTGGTTCCAAATTGGGAAAGGGATACGTCAAGGATGTATATTGTCACCCTGATATTTAACTTATATGCAGAATACATCATGAGAAACACTGGGCTGGATGAAGAACAAGCTGGAATCAAGATTGCCAGGAAAAATATATAACCTCAGATATGCAGATGACACCACCTGCAGAAAGCAAAGAAAGAAAGTGAAGAAGAACCAAAGAGCCTCTTAAAAGTGAAATTCTTTGAGAGTGAAAATGTTGGCTTAAAGCTCAACATTCAAAAAACTAAGATCATGGCATCTGGCCCCATCATTTCATGGCAAATAGATGGGGAAACAGTAGAAACAGTGAGAGACTGTATTTTTTTTTTTGGGGGGGGGGGGTGGGCTACAAAATCACTGCAGATGGTGGCTGCAGCCAGAAAATTTTAAGGTGCTTGCTCCTTGGAAGAAAAGCTATGACCAACCTAGAGAGCATATTAGAAAGTAGAGACATTACTTTGCCAACAAAGGCCCATATAGTCAAAGCTACGGTTGTTCCAATAGTCACGTATGGATGTGAGAGTTGGACTATAAAGAAAGCTGAGACCTAAGAATTGATGCTTTTGAACTGTGGTGTTGGAGAAGACTCTTGAGAGTCCCTTGGACAGCAAGGAGATCCAACCAGTCCACCCTAAAGGAAATCAGTCCTGAATATTCATTGGAAGGACTGATGCTTAAGCTGAAACTCCAATACTTTGGCCACCTGATGCGAAGAACTGACTCATTTGAAAAGACCCTGATGCTGGAAAAGATTGAAGGCGGGAGAAGGGGATGACAGAGGATGAGATATTTGGATGGCATTACTGACTCAATCGACATGACTGAGTAAACTCCAGGAGTTGACGATAGACAGGGAAGCCTGCATGCTATGGTCCATGAAGTTGCAAAGAGTTGGATACTACTGAGCGACTGAATTGAATGAGCATTGAATTTGTAGCTATTCTTTTGTCAGTTTCTGAACAAAAATAATATTCCCAAGATAAATTTTTATCTTAACCTCAAAAAAATCATGCTTAATACAGTCATGTGTTGTAGGAAACATTTTTTCAAAGTCCTAAAAGCTGCTAATGTGAGGCATTAATCATTTTTCTTATTGAAAATAAATAAGTTGTGTAGTTTCATAAGGAGTTTAAGTCTATAACAACTGCCTCTGGACTCATGAATCATGAAAGGTAAAAACAAGAGAACATATGGTGGCCTTTGCATATTTTCTCCAGAGAGTTCATTCTGAAGTTTTTCAGAATTTGTCTTAAAATCTGACAGTATTGCTCATCTAATTTACATGGAGAAAGAAAAATATCCCCCTTTTCACTTCTTTTTAGGGATTAGAGAGGAAAATTGCAAGTAAATTTTAGTGTTGTATATATGTATAGATCAGTTCACTTCACTTCAGTTGCTCAGTCATGTCCGACTCTGAGACCCCATGGACTGCAGCACACCAGGCTTCCCTGTCCGTCACCAACTCCCAGAGCTTGCTCAAATTCATGTCCATCGAGTTGGTGATGTCATCCAAGCATCTCATCCTCTGCCATCCCCTTCTCCTCTTGCCTTCAATCTTTCCCAGCATTGGGGTCTTTTCTAATAAGTCAGCTCTTTGCATCAGGTGGCCAAAGTTTTGGAGCTTCACCTTCAGTCATCAGTCCTTCCAGTGAATATTCTAGGTTGATTTCCTTTAGTATTCTTTATAATCCAGCTCAGATTGTATTTCCTTGAAGCCTACAGAGCAGTAATCTCTTCCAACAATGGAAGTGATATGATATTTTTATATATTTGTTTTGTACATTCATTCATTCAACAAAGCCTCCTACATTCTGGTTACTATTGTAGACGGTGGGGACACAGATTGAACAAAATGAAGATGCACTGCTTTAGGCAAATCATAAACAAGTAACCATTTGGGTCAGCCTCTAATGGGTATAAGAGGAAAGCAAGCATGGGTAAGTGTGTAAGGGGCTTCCCAAGTGGCTCAGTTGTGAAGAATCTGCCTGCCGATGCAGGAGATGTGGGTTCCATCCCTGGGTCTAGAAGACCACTTGGTGAAGGAAATGCTAACCACTCTAGTATTTTTTCCTGGGGAATCCCATGGACAGAGAGTTACAAGCAGATATGACTTAGAGACTAAAAGTCAGATATGACTTAGAGACTAAATGACAACAACAAGTGGATAAGAACACTATTTTTTGTTGGGTAGCCAACGAAGGCCTTTCTGCGCAGGTGTCTTCTCTCACCTATTTATGCACTTGTCACATACTTGTCACACAGTATTTATGGCTATTTCTTTATACAACCTCCAGAGTTCCAGTTCTGCAGATTGCCTGTACCTGTTCACACACATCTGCAATGCTTCCCTTCACAGAGAGGAGACAGCACTGCTGGATTCTCTTTATTCCTTCTACCATAGCATATATTCAGTTTAGGATAATGATCCTGCTTAAACTTAGCTCTGGGCTTCCTGGCTTAGCTGGTAAAGAATCTTCCTGCAATGCAGGCAACCCCAGTTTGATTCCTGAATTAGGAAGATTCCCTGGAGAATCCACAGGTTACTCACTCAAGTATTCATGAGCTTCCCTGGTGGCCCAGATGGTAAGGAATTCTCCTGCAATGCATGCAGGAGACCTCGGTTTGATCCTTGGATTGGGAAGATCTCCTGGAGGAGGGTGTGGCAACCCACTTCAGTATTCTTGCCTGGAAAATCCCCACGGACAGAGGAGTCTAGCAGGCTATAGTCCATGGGATCACAAAGAGTCAGACAGGACTGTGCCACGAAACACAGCACAGCACAAGCTTAGCTCTGTTCTTTCCTCCCCTCTTTCTCTCGGGAGCCGTCTTCCACAAAGAGCCCGGCAGGTAGAAAGGCTCTAAGCTGTTACTGTCTCAGTGAGTTGGTCCATATCTAGGATCTGTTACTGGGAAGACCATCAGCCCACATACATAAGCTGCAGTCTTAAACGTTGACTTAAGTCACAGTCTTAAACATTGACTTCCTCATTTAAAATACAATATTTTATTCCCATTTGCTTAACTCACTTCTTTTATTTCTTTATTCATTTGAAATCCAATGAGGAAAAGGGAGGTCATTTAAAGCACCGTATTTAAGAATTATGAAGAAAGGATAGGGAAAAAAAATTATCTAGAAGAAGAAACAGAGATGAATGAGGAAACCATCACGGAATTTAAACAGCAGCTCATTTGACAAAAGGAGAATCAACCATTGAATTAAACATCTCTGGGAGAGCGGGTAAAGTGAGAGTAAAACTACATACCTGTGGAGCGGCCAACACAGAGTTCCTTTGTGACAGTGGAAGAAATGGTTTTAGTGGATGTGAAAAGCACATGCTGGCTGGTACAAAATGAAGAGCGAAAAACCGTGAAGCCTGTGCCGACAGCACGTGAGGATGACCGCCTAGTGACGGCGCAGACGCTGAACGCCCTCTGCGAAATGAAAATGGAATAGCGCAGGCGGGAGGCTGCTATCGCGAGACCATTGGCGTGGGGATTAAAGGTCGCGAGACCATTAGTGTGGGGATTAAAGGTCGGGAGACCGGTAGCCTGGGGGTTAAAGGTCTTCCTGCTCCACTGATGATCAGCCTAGCGATGGTCTTCTTGGTAGGATGCAGAAAAACGTGGAACCGGGCCTTGTTCCACGGCCCCCAGGCCCTTTGGCCTCAGGGCCATTGAATGAGCTGGGGGCCCAGAACAGGCTGAGGACTGTATCTCACAGAACTCTGGAGGCCCTGTGAACGCCGGAGCCTCCCTCACCAGTACCCACCGGCCAGGTCCAGACCTGGAAGTAGCTGGGAACCTCACCCCCATCCCCGCTGTGGTCCCTGGAGCCCTCAGCAGCTGGAGGATATCACAGGACCATTAAGGTAAGAGCTTCAACCAACTTCTGTGTCTCCGTTCAAGTGTCCAAACTTGGTCCAGCGTTGATCAGTTGTCCATCCCCAGGAGATGACTGGAGGTTAGGGCTCAGGTGCAAGGACCTTGTACATCATTACTTCAAACCCACCTCTATGGCTGGGACCTCTCTCAAAAAGGGTGAGTGTTGTGAGCTGGAGATTAACCTGATTGGTATTTACTACAAATGATGCTATCCAGTTTAAATGAATAAGCCTAAGTACCAGCCAGCTATGAAGCTCCTCTCTGTCTAATATCTTAGAAACAAAAATGAGTTGAAGACCCTTTACTGAAAGTAGGGAAGCAAGCTTAAAAGAGCAAACCAGAAAAACAGAGTAGAATCACTGGGTGTGGATCAGGGCCTATTTGAACTTCCTGTTATTTCACTGTAATACTCCTCAGCTCTGTAGTTTTTGCCAAGGATTCTCCTTAACTCAATGACCTGTCTTCCTGGACTCACATCCTCTATGAATTATCCTCCACTTCTCCCTAGTTTTATATTTTGCCCTTCATTGTTGTTGTTCAGTTGCTAAGTTGTGTCCAACTCTTTGCAACCCCATGTACTGCAGTATGCCAGATTCCTCTGTCCTTCACTGTTTCCCCAGCTTTGCTCCAATTCACGTCCATGCAGTCAGTGATGCTATCTAACCATTTCATCCTCTGTCACCACCTTCTTCTCCTGCCCTCAGTCTTTCCCAGCATCAGGGTTTTTTACAATAAGTTGGCTCTTGGCATCAGGTGGCTAAAGTATTGGAGCTTCAACTTTAGCATAGTTCTTCCAGTGAGTATTCAGGGTTGATCTCCTTTAGGATGGACTGGTTTGATCACCTTGCTGTCCGAGGGACTCTCAAGATTCTTTTCCAGCACCACAGTTTGGAAGCATCAACTCTTTGGTGCTCAACCTCCTCTTTAATTTCTCCTTTATCTAGCCCTTCCTTAGAGAAACAGCCTTACTACCAATGACACCATTTAATTAGCTGCTACGTGTGAAAATATTTAGCAGTGTTCCTGGCAAATAATTGCTTAATTCTAGTTAAATATTAGATTGTTTTTCTTTTTTCCTAGAGACAGTTTCCTTTGAGAGTATACTGTCCATATGAAGGAGAGCATCCTTCATACTAATGAAGGACAAATTCTTCAGTAAGTGCTGTGATGCTTCTTAGATATTATACAGAGAGACAGCTGTTAATCATTTATATAGAAATCTGCTTAGACTGACATCTGCCACATTCGCAATAAAAGCAAAGCACTTACCTAAACCTATGCAATGTTTTAGTAAATGCTTTCTTTGAAAGTCTAGAGTACTAAATCAGAAGCCTTTTGCTAAATTAATAACAACTTGTTGAATCAAAGTAGGACTAAGTCAGTAATAAGTAAGAGAGAAGAAAATTGTTGATTACCACTTAAAAAAATAAAATTACACTCCAGTTGTCATAAATTTTGTAGCTGGTCGGTGAGCACATTTCCTCTCCTCCTCCCCATGGCCATGCATTCTGGGGACTGGATGTGATGGAAATGATCCATGCCACTGCTGTGTTCCATTAGTAACCCCCAAATTGCTCCTTCATGATCATTTCCCCCATAACAAGCTGGAGGAAGACAAGCAGGACTAGCCTGGAATTCACATGCTGAAAATAATGAATGTGCAAGAAGCGTTCTAGGTTCTTGAAGATCCTCTTAGAGTGGACAGGACTCTACCCAGTGGACAGGACTGTTTGGGATTTCATGTAATTAATAAACAAATTCAGGTGGTAAGTCCACCATGGTCTGGGGGTTTATCTTTTGAGCTGTAAGCATCACCTGCACCAGTAGTTCCATATCCTGTCTTTCCTATTTCCCCAAGCTGAAATATACATGTATGTTCGAGAGTCAGCCTTCAGCAGTCTTAGAATGACAGCAGCTGGGTCTATGAGCAGAGTCTCCTGTAATAGTGGCACCACGAACTAATATGAACTGCCCTCCTGCACCTAGACTCCTGTTTGAAGGAAAATCAAATATCTATTATCTTTGAGCTGCTATGTTACGGGAGCCCTTTCTTCCAAAGATTCACCCTATACCCTAAATCTATAGTGCTCATGGCTTTGATTGCAACAGGATTGCCTGTAAGGCATGTTAAAACCTAGGTTTTTGTTAATCATATATGTTAACCCCCAGCTTAAAACAATAAATGCAAAGATAGCATTATTTTATCATAATTGCTGAAATAGATTTATGCATAATAAATGAGGCATGAAAGAATATAAAGCTAAACCTTAAAATACAACTGTGACACTAAACATGCTACTCATCAGTTACACTTAGAAGAAGTAGGGCCTGTGCACTGTGATCGAAACACTCTTCAAAGTAGCAAACTTGGCCTTTGTCTCAACTGTTCTACCTTTTCAGTCTAGATAAATTTCACCAGGAATAATAATGACATTAGAATCATGGCTTCTTAATATTTAGATATAAGTATCTTCATTTGACTCCTTGGTCACTTTTATTTGCTTTAAAGCAGTAGAAATTTTAAGGATGTCTGACAGCCAAATGTAAACACATTCTCATGTCAGTGAAACCAAAGCCAAATTCACAACCTACTGATAATATGTGTAGACTAATATATGGAATAGAAAAAATACTAGAACAAAATGAACCAGGGCATTATTTTTGACCCTGGAATTAAGGGACAAGTCAATTCATAATATTGGGTTTTCTCCTCTTCATTTACGAAATGGCAGCAGTGCTTTTTGCTGTCATCTCACTAAGCTGTATTGTGTGTGCGTGTTTAGCCACGTCTGACTTTTTGTGACCCCATGGACTGCAGCCCACCAAGTTCTGTCCATGAAATATCCCTGGCAGGAATACTGGAGTGGGCTGCCATTTCCTTCTCCAAGCTTGTATTAAGTAGGTGGAAAAGTAAAGTCCTCAGCAAGCATGTTTATTTGGATAATCAAATTCATAATTTAAGTATGTTAAGCCAATTAATTTATTTTTGAACATTATTTGTTTATCTAGAATAAGAAGCAAGCTAAAGAGGAAAGAAGTTACTTGATTTGTACTTGTGTGTGTTCAGATTTACTCTCTTATTACTCTTTCCTTTGCACAACAAAGTGACCAAAATACTGTTTGCAAACATGACAAATCGAAGTATCAAAATGAAAACATTTACTCCAAAGGGAATGGTTTTGCCTTACAGACAAATTAAAAACCACCTGTCCCAGCCTTCATGGAAAACATTTTACAGCAACCAGTTTGTCCACAAATGAGTCGTTTCAATGAATGCAATACATAATACTGCTGGTGGCATTATTTTGACAGGCTAGGTTTATTAAGGTCATTGAGTTAAAAAAAAATAAAACATTATGTGTAAAATAATTGAAAATTGCTCTAACAAGTATCTTTTAAGCTCAAAAGGAAGAGTTTTTCCTACACTAAGTTGAGTTTCTTGCATTTGCTATTGTAACACAGACATAACACATAGACAATACAGAATAGTGCATAGTAGTTTAGGTTAAGAGTTTTATAGTTCAAAGCAGAAAATCCAACAGGAGTGCTATTGGCAACAAGCTATCATTATATAAGATAAATTAATAGAAATATGGCCATGTACTCAACAGTACTGACTGAACTCCAGTGATGAACAAAGCAGTGTCCAAACTGCTAAAACTTCAGTACTGAATAAATCATTGCTTCATGGAGCACACCATCTAATAATGAAGAACAGATACTAAACAACAAATTGTTACTGACATTCAGTCATAATTTTAATAAATTAATTGTATATTTCCTCAGGTGACTTAAATTACTTCATTTTGATTTGAGTCAATTTAAAAGTATGCATTTTTAATTGTGTCATACATGACTATAGTAGTTGGAAATGTAACAGTAAACTGAAAAAAAAATAAGTCTCTGCTCTAATAAAGTTTCAATTTTCATGAGAGGCTGAGAATCCTAAAATTTTATTTTATGTAGGCTATTACTAGGTGCTTCTTCATGGTTCACAGCTTTATCATGGTGAAGGGTTTTGCATAGCTCAATGAAGCTGTGAGCCATGCCATGCAGGGTCACTGGTGATTAGTGCTGTGAAAGAAGATAAATGAATTTAGGAGAATGAGAGTGTTATAATATTCAAGAGCAGATTTAGGGAATTATTTACTGAGATGAGTCAAATATTGAAGGAGCTGTAGTATGCCGAAAATGGGAAGATATTTGGAATGTATTTCCAGGCAAACGAAAGAAGAAGTATTAACGTCCATAAGGCAGAAGCGTATGCAGTGAAAAACGAGCAAGTTCAGTAGGGTGAAGAAAGGTATCAGGGGAAGATGAATAGAAGATAGGGAGATAAAGTGTTATGGACTGAATGTGTCCCCATAAATTGATACATTGAACTCATAATTCCCAATATGATGATACTTAGATATGGGACTTTGAGGAAGTAATTAGGGTTCAGCTCAGTTGCTCAATTGTGTCCTCTACTCTCTGTGACCCCATGCACACACCAGGCTTCCCTGTCAGTCATCATCTGACACTATATAAATAAGATGAAGGAAGCACGTGTGATGCAAATTACTTTAGAAAACCCTAACGATGACAGACTCTGACAAGCATGATTTTAAAAACAGAATCTGAGGATAATAAATTGGAGCATATTGCTAATGCAGTCAAGAACAAAACCAAGAGGATGAATGAGAGGATTTCAAGAGCAAAGAAATTTTTACTTCCTTTTTCAAATCCAAATTTGGGACAGAGGTCTCTTTGCAAAATTCCCATACATTTCAAAAGCATGCTTTTCGACCCATTTTCTATACCTAGAAAAGCATCATTATGGTGTTTTGTTTTGTTTTTTAATGGACGCTCTTAGAAAAAGTGGAAAAATCAAGATTTAGTGTTTTGTATTAAATTCTGCTTAAAGTCAGTTTTAAGCAGTTTGGTATTATGTAGTAATTTAGTTAATTTCCTTCAGTTCAGTTCAGTCACTCAGTCATGTCTGACTCTGCAACCCCATGAACTGCAGCACTCCAGACTTCCCTGTTCATTACTACCTCCTGGAGCTTGCTCAAACCCATGTCCATTGAGTCAGTGATGCCCTCCAAGCATCTCATCCTCTGTCATCCTCTACTCTCCTGCCTTCAGTCTTTTTCAGAATCAGAGTCTTTTCTAATGATTCACTTCTTCACATCAGGTAGTCAAAGTATTGGAGGTTCAGCCTCAGCATCAGTCCTTCCAATGAATATTCAGAACTGATTTCCTTTAGGATTCACTGGGTTGATCTCCTTGCAGTCCAAGGGACTCTCAAGAGTCTTCTCCAACACCATAGTTCAATAGCATCAATTCTTTGGTTCTCAGCTTTCTTTATGGTCCAACTCTCGCATCCATACATGCCTACTGGAAAGACCATAGCTTTGACTATACGGACCTTTGTCAGCAAAGTAATGTCTCAGCTTTTTAATATGCTGTCTAGGTCTGTCTGTCTAATTAGGGTTAGACAATGTCATTAGTCACTCAGTTGTGTCCAACTCTTTGTGACCCCATGGACTATAATCTCTGTCCATGGAATTCTCCAGGCAAGGATAATGGAATGGGTAGCCTCTCCCTTCAGGTGATTTTCCCCAACCCAGGAATTGAACCCAAGTCTCCTGCATTGCAGGCAGACTCTTTACCATCTGCGATCATTAGGCTGGAAAATTCAGGAGTTCAGCATAGGATGGTGTCCAGCTCTAGGCCCACTAGGAACATGTCATCTATATGATGAAGCATTCTTCCCCCAAGCCATGACCTACCTCCTGATGGCAGAGAGCCCAGAAGTTTAGGCATCCTTGTAGAAGAACACTGAAGATGTAACACACTCCATGTGAAAGCAAGCTATCCTCATCATCCCAGTAAAAGGAATGCTTGAAAGTGCCTTTGGAATGTCAGTTACTAAGTACCTAAAGCTTGGGCCATAGCGCATAGGAATCAGAATGTCCAGGAAACACTGCAGGCCCCCAACTGCTGAACAAAGGTGTTGAGCCACTTATTACCCAAGGTGATTCACCAGGCGCCTGAGGCCCTCCACACAGGTAAAACCGGGCTGCTGAATAGATAGACAGTCTCAGAGAGGGCTTTGTCTTCCTGGGGCTCAGCAGTGAGGACAGCTGTTTATTTCTCCCTCAGGCAGCCAGTTGGAGAAGGAAATGGCAAGCCACTCCAGTATGCTTGCCTGAAAAATTTCATGGACAGAGGAGCCTGGCAGGCTACAGTCCTTGGGGTCACAGAATTGGACATGACTATGCAACTAAACCAGGCAGCCAGTATTTTTTTTTTAGCTATTTATTTTCTTTCTTATTTTATAAAAATTTTATTGGATTATAGTTGCTTTTAGGTTTCACAGGTGGTTCAATGGTAAAGAATCCACCTTCCATGCAGGAGACTTGTGTTCGATCCCTGGGTTGGGAAGATCCCCTGAAAAAGGAAATGGCAACTCACTCCAGTATTCTTGCCTAGAGAATCCCATGGACAGAGGAGCTTGGCAGGCTACAATCCATGGTGTTGCAAAGAGTCAGACATGACTGAACGACTAAAAACAAACAATAGTTGCTTTACAGTGTTCTATTAGTTTTTTATTTTTTTTACTGTACTTCAGAATGAATTTTATTTATTTATACACACACACACACACATATGTGTATACATATATCCTCTCTTTTTCCAATTTCCTTCCCATTTACGTCACCTTCAGATGGGTAACAAATGCATGAAATGATGCTCAACAATCACTAGTTATTAGAGAAGTGCAGTCCAAACTTCAATGAGGTATTACCCAGAATGACCAGTCTCAAAAAATCTATGAAAGGTAAATGCTGAAAAGGGTGTAGGAAAAATGGAACCCTCATGTTACATTTACCAATGTAAATTGGTGCAGACACTATGGAGAACAGTGTGCAGGTTCCTAAAAAAAACTAAAAGAGAACTACCATTAGACCCAGCTATCCCATTACTAGGCATATACCCAGAGAAAACTGCAATTCAAAAAGACAAACTGCCAGCTTTGTTTCTGAGAGCCAACAGCACTAGGTGCAGGTGTAGGTTAGCAGGGTGGGTACATGGTCTTCTGTAAACCCCACAAGTGTCGCCCTGATTGCAGTACTTCCTGACAGGAACTTGGGGCAAAAATGAGCAGGAGGGCACATAGATAATAGATCTGTTCACTCAGTGGCAGGACGTACAGCTTTGGGGATTGGTAGGAGCCCTAGAGGACCCATCTATAGTCAGGCTTGGACAGTGGTCCCAGAGGTGGTAGTTTCAGCCCCCATATCAGAAGCTGTGATTCTTTCCCACTCCCCTTTGGACTCTAACCCTCACATAGACCCTTCTGTTCTCCTGGGAACAGATGGACCTTGGCCTATCCTCTAGTACTATTTTGTTTTTTCTGTTTTGTTTTACTCTTTAAAGCCCCAAAGTCCTGGGTCAAAGTTGGTGAGGCGCTTGATGCATCTCCAGATTCATGGAATGGGTCAAAGGCCATAGCACTCATATTAATAGTAGGATGATCATGAGGGTTCTAGCAGTGTTGCCTGTGGTAACCAGGTACCTGGCCTGAGGAGCTTATCCGTCTCCTCCGTTGAGACCTCATGTTTGAATAACCAGACCTAGAGATTCCTTTGGGAAGGTTCTTGCCCAGATGGTCCAGGAGAGGGTACCTAAATATCATTTTTACCTGTTTATATATATATATTTGTTAGATTTTCTATTTTGACTGTAGCTGCCTTTTCTTTGTCCATGTTTGTCAGTTAAGATTTGGGTTGTGTTGTGGATAGATAGAACTGACCTCATAAGGAGATTTAATTGAGCTTAATAACCAGTAGGAGCTGCTTGAGCAAATATGGAAATCTGACTATGGCTAATGATCTCATCACCTGCTGTTTGCACTACCTAATTATAGAGTCAGGAGACAACCAAAGTGGCTTTCAGGGTCACTGTGGCCTCAGTGAGGATGGTCTAGAATGTTTTTCAGTGACAGGGTCCTCATCTCAGATGGACAAACTAGTGAGAGCCCAAGTAGTACCCAAAGGAAGAAGAGGGTCTGGAATGCTGTGATCCACATGTTCTTCTCCCTCCTTAGGCAAAGAGGCTGATGTCAAGGCACTCTAGAGGAGAGGGTCTATTTCCAGGAGTGGGTTCAAAGTTGAAAAATCAATTAATGAGTCACCAATTTAAAAACAAATTAACCAGCTAAAGACCAGGATCAAGACAAGGATATACACTAGAAATCTACCCAGAGCAATTAGTCAAGAAAATGAATTAAAGGGATCCAGATTGAAAAGGAAGACTGAAAAAATCTATTTTCCTAGACAATAAAATCCCGTATATAGACAACTCTAAGGAATGCTGAAAACAGTTTTGGAACTAATAAACATGTTAGCAGTTTTGCCAGTCCCATGATCAATATACAAAATCAATTGTATTTCCACACACTTGCAATGAAAAATCCAAAATAGAATTAAGAAAGCAATTCCAGTTATAATAGCATCAGAAAGAAAAATATAATAAATTTAACCAATAAACTGCAAACATATAAATTGAAGACAATGAAAGAGTTGAAATAAACTAAAAGTGATTCAAATAAATGGAAAATATTCACTAAATTCAATATAGTACATAAGATTGCAGTACTCACCAAATTTGTCTAAAGATTGAACACAATCTCTATCAGAGTCCCAACTGATTCACTGCAGAAATTGATAAACACAGTCTAAAATTCATGTAGAGCGGCAGAGGACTTACAAATCCAAAACAGCCTTAAAAACTAAAAGTTGTTAGACTCATTACTCCCAGATTCAGATCTTATTACAAACCATAGTAATCAAAACAGTGTGGTACTTGCATAATGATAGACACATAGACCAGTGGAATAGAACTGAGAGTTTGGAAATAAAACTTTATATCTGTGGTCAATTGATTTTTAGCAAGGTATCAGCACTGTTCAATGGAGAAAGAATAGTCTTTTCAAAAACTGATACTGGAACAGCTGGATAAGCAAAATAATAAAATTGGACTCTTACCTTATACTATTACACAATTTTCTAGAAGTAAATGTAACATCTAAAAATAAAAACTGAAACTCCAAAACTTTAAGAAGAAAACACAGGGTAAATTTCTGTGACCTCAGATTTCATAGACAATTCTTAGATATGACACCAAAAGTATAAGCAACAAAAGAAAAAAATTTAATTAGATTTCATAAAAAATAAAAACACTTCTGCTTCATGAGAAACTATCAAGTAAAGTGAAAAGAGAAAATAAATTATTTGAAAATTAAATTTATAATAAGGTACTTTTTATCTAGGATATACAGAACCATTACAGTTCAATAAGAAGATGACAACACAATTAAGAATGGATGAGGGACCTGAATAGCTATTTCTATAAAGAAGTTATGTGAATGACCAATAAGCACGTAAAAAGATGCTCAGCATCATTAACTACCTGTGAAATCCAGACTGAAACCACAGTGAGATTTCTTTTACTTTATACTCACTAGTATGGCTATAATCAAAAAGTCAGATTATAAGTGTTAACAAGGATGAGAAGTATCAAACTCCTTATAGACTGCTGGTGGGAATATAAAATGGTATCAGTTCATTTCAGTCGCTCAGTCGTGTCTGACTCTTTGTGACCCCATGAATTGCAACATGCCAGGCCTCCCTGTCCATCACCAACTCCCAGAGTTTACTCAAACTCATGTCCATCCAGTCGGTGATGCCATTCAGCCATCTCATCCTCTGTCATCCCCTTCTCCTCCTGCCCCCAATCCCTCCCAGAATCAGGGTCATTTCCAATGAGGTCTTCGCATGAGGTGCCCAAAGTACTGGAGTTTCAGCTTCAGCATCAGTCCTTCCAGTGAACACCCAGGACTGATCTCCTTCAGGATGGACTGGTTGGATCACCTTGCAGTCCAAGGGACTCTCAAGAGTCTTCTCCAATACCACAGTTCAAAAGAATCAATTTTTCGGTGCTCAGGTTTCTTCACAGTTCAACTCTCACATCCACACATGACCACTGGAAAAACTATAGCCTCGACTAGACGGACCTTTGTTGGCAAAGTAATGTCTCTGGTTTTTAATATGCTATCTAGGTTGGTCATCACTTTCCTTCCAAGGAGTGAGCATCTTTTAATTTCATGGCTGCAATCACCATCTGCAGTGATTTTGGAGCCCCTAAAAATAAAGTCTGACACTGCTTCCACTGTTTGCCCATCTATTTGCCATGAAGTGATGGGACCAGATGCCATGATCTTAGTTTTCTGAATGTTGAGCTTTAAGTAAACTTTTTCACTCTCCTCTTTCACTTTCATCGAGAGGTTTTGTAGTTCCTCTTCACTTTCTGCCACAAGGGTGGTATCATCTGCATATCTGAGGTTATTGATATTTTTCCTGGCAATCTTGATTCCAACTTGTGCTTCTTCCAG
This sequence comes from Muntiacus reevesi, assembly GCF_963930625.1. Classification (NCBI taxonomy): domain Eukaryota; kingdom Metazoa; phylum Chordata; class Mammalia; order Artiodactyla; family Cervidae; genus Muntiacus; species Muntiacus reevesi. Next base: position 55,932,052 of record NC_089253.1, on the reverse strand, counting down.
CCCACCATTTCTCATGATGTACTCTGCATATAGTTGAATAAGTAGGGTGACAGTATACAGCCTTGACATACTGCTTTTCCTATTTGGAACCAGTCTGTTGTTCCATGTCCAATTCTAACTGTTGCTTCCTGACCTGCATATAGGTTTCTCAAGAGGTGAGTCAGGTGGTCTGGTATGCCCATCTCTTTCAGAATTTTCCACAGTTTATTGTGATCCACACAGTCAAAGGCTTTGGCATAGTCAATAAAGCAGAAATAGATGTTTTTCTGGAACTCTCTTGCTTTTTTGATGATCCAGCAAATGTTGGCCATTTGATCTCTGGTTCCTCTGCCTTTTCTAAAACCAGCTTAAACATCTGGAAGTTCATAGTTCACATATTGCTGAATACTATAGCCATACTTGAAAACCAGTCTGGTGATTTGTGAAACATTACCATATGTTACTTTATTACCCAGAAATTCCACACCCTGGTAGATGCCTAAGAGAAACTAAAATGCATGTCCACACAAAAATTAGTAGAGTATTTATATCAACTTTATTAATAATAGCCAAAAGATGAAAACAACCTGAATTCTATCAGCTGACAAATGGATAAATGAAATGCAGTATATCTATACACTGGAATATTATTTAGTCATAAAAAGTGATGGAGCAGTGATACATGGTACAATATTTCTGAATTTTGAAATTATGATGTTAAGTGAAAGCAGCTAGTCACAGAATGCCACATAGTATGTGACTTCTCCAGAATGGGTAAATCTATAGAGACAGAAGGGTTTCCCTGGTGCCTCAATGGTAAAGAATTCACCTGCAATGCAGGAGACACAGTTTTGATCCCTGGGTCAGGAAGATCCCTTGGAGAAGGACATGGCAACCTACTCCAGGATTCTTGCCTGGCAATTCCCATGGACAGAGGAGCCTGGCAGCTACAGTCCAGAAGGTCACAAAGGGTCAGATAGATCTAAAGTAACTAAGCAGAGACATATTCATAGTGACAGAAAGCAGGTTAAGGGTTTCTTAGGTTTGAGTTGAGGGCTTAATGTGAATATAAGATGGTAATACCTAAAAAAAAAAAAAAAAAAAACTACTAAAAAAAAAAAGATGGTAATACCTAAAGTGTTCATGGTTTCTTTTTGTGGTGATGGAGACTATACAATTGAGAATAATGATGGTTGTGTATTTCTGCCTATATAGTAAACAGTAAGTTATACCCACTAAGTAGGTAAACTGTATGTTATATGAATTATATTTCAATGAAGCCACTATAAAGAAAAGTAAAACATTTGGTGAAGAATTGAAGATAGAAAAAAATGTTGAGAAACGTTATAATAAAGAGGAATTTAATGGGGCCAGAACTAGATGAAATAACATGGTCAGGGGAAGTTTTGGGGGTTTTGTTTGTTTATTTTTTTTAAATAAGGAATCACAACATGGAGAGAAAGGAACAAGAAATTTATGGAGGATGTTTAGGTGCTGAAAAAAGCATGTGAGACAATTTAACAAAGACAGCAGCTTTATGACAAATATTCTGTTAGAAAACTTAATTACTTCTACTTAAATGAACATCCATTTTGACCCTAAGTAACTTGAGCTAATCAAGCCAAGTTTACTACTAATTATTTATAAAACTGGATTTTTTAAAATTTTTTTAGTCTTAAAATCAGTTCCCATTCTATTCCATAATCTGAGATTTGGATAATGCTATTTAGCTTATTTTTACAAATTCTGATCACTCTTTTGGGTCCCCAATTTCATGTATATATATATATATACTCAATACATCTAGAGTTATATATGCTCTACTCTCATACATCTAGAGTTATATAAACTCTACTATATATGTGTGTGTGTGTGTGTGTATATATGTATATGTATATACATATATATTCTTTATATCACACAACTCTGTTGTAACTGTGTTTGTTCTTTTGGTTATAATTATTTCAGTTAGGTATAGCATAGGTTTAGGCTTTAAATAATAACTCCAGGTTTTCTGCTGCTATAATCTTGTTTACTTCATTAATCTCAGTCTCATTTTTTATACCTATACTTAATTTTAAGCACACTAACCTGTATCTTGATTAAAGTATCTTCATTAAAATGATACATAGAAAGAACCTCTGCCCTTTGCCCACTGTTTAAGATGCTTTACAGTTTTGATCACTTTTGTCTCATTTTGTGCTTAATATCACATGAAAAATTTTTCTTTGCATGTTTCTGCTCAGTAATTTCAGTCAAAATCAATAATTATCTGATAAAAATACACTAATCTAGATATGGTAACCGTCATTTTAAATCAAATTATAGCTTTGAACTTATCAGTGGAGAAAAATAAAAGAACTCATTATCAGTTCCATAAGTCATTCAGTATCTTTGCATATTATTTTTGGTTGAGAAAGAAAACTTTAAGTAATTTGTCATTCCCTGAGAGGTGTAATTATTTAACTCATTAGCAGGAGTCAAACTGACTGCTAAATTTTGGTGATTCATATCAAATAACCAAAATTTGAATAGTTTTCTAGTAACTTCTTTCATAATGTCAACTTTGAAAACCAAGAGATGATACAGAACAAAGTTTGTAACACTAATGGATCTTCTTCTTGATGCAAAAAGGGTAACCTGAAACGCTTCTTATTAAAAAAATTCAGTTCATCCCAGCAGGCTTGAAAATCTGGTGCAATCTGACTTTTACAAAAACACTAATATTGAAGCTGTTATTAATCTCTCATCTAGATGACAGAAATTCAGAAGTCGTTGAAATATGTTTTCATCTTTAAAAGTGCTACTTTTAAAGCTACTCCTTTTTTTTTTCCAAAATGTACTTCATGTTTCCAAAATCAAATGAAAACTTCAGTTCACTTTTTTCAAGTCTAAAGGCTAATTAAAGGTATGTTAAATATATATTAATATTAAATATTGAGCACAATTTTGGGCATAATAATCAGTTAATAATATGTACTTGTGTTTGCCCTTTAGGAATATATAAGTTGTTAATATTTACTTTAACTCTTCCTTTTAGTTTCTGAGAATATACATTATACATACATACACATATACACTCATTTATACACTGAATGTATTATATCATTTTGATTGACCATAAGACACATAATTTCCCACATTGTCTCCTTCCTGATATTTTAATGCTTTAGTAGTAAAGGACCCACCTGCCAATGCAGAAGACATAAGAGACACAGGTTAGATCGGAGAGAACCCCTGGAGGAGGGAATGGCAACCACTCCGGTATTCTGATCTCCTTTAGGGTGGACTGGTTGGATCTCCTTGCAGTCCAAGGGACTCTCAAGAGTTTTCTCCAGTGCCATAGTTCAAAAGCATCAATTTTTCGGCGCTCAGTTTTCTTCACAGTCCAACTCTCACATCCATACATGACTAATGGAAAAACCATAGCCGTGACTAGACGGACCTTTGTTGGCAAAATAACAATGGAATATTACTCAGATGTTAAAAAGAAAGAAAGAATGCCTTTTGCATCATGGATGAACCTAGAGATTGTCTTACTGACTGAAGTAAGTTAGAAAGAGAAGTAGAAATACCATATGATATCCCTTATATCTAGAAAGAGAAGTAGAAATACCATATGATATCCCTTATATCTAGAATCTTAAAATAAATGATGCAAATGAACAAAGCAGATAAAGACTGACAGGCTTGCAGAAAGAATTTATGGTTGCCAGGGAGGGAAGGATGGGGGAAAGGTATAGTCGAAGTTTGGGATTGACATGTGCACACTACTACATTTAAAATGAGTAAGCCTCAAGGACCTACTGTATAACACAATGAATTCTACCCAATGCTCTGTAGCAGCCTATGTGTGTATAACTGAGTCACTGCTATACACCTGAAACTAACACACACACAGCGTTGTTCATCAGCTATACTCCAAAGTAAAACAAAATTTTTTAAAAAACGACGTTTAGGATCAGCAAATTCTGCCTTCCAAATACATCTCTGAACCTATCGTCTTTCATTCCTGCTGCCACTTTATTAATTTAGGTCTCTTCCAACATAGTTCACTTTTAGAAAGGCCACTGTCATAGTGTTCCTTCTGAAATTTATTCTTTAATCCTTCCTTCATATTGCTTCAAAAGTGATCATTTGGAGGAAAAATAAATCCTGATTATTTTTCTCTCTTAATGGAACCCCCTTAATAGCTCCCTGTTCCCTTCCAGAACAAGTCTAAACAACCTAGCATCTTTCTTGATAAGTTTGATGATTATAATACAGTATTGTTGCCTATATAACTATACTACACGCTATATCTCTAGGACTTATTTACTACTCATTGCAAGTTTGTATCCTTAAACAACACTTGTCCTATCTCCCCTACCCCATCTCCTAGTAACCACCATTTTACTCTCTTGCTTTACTAGTGTGGCATTTTTATATTCTACATATAAGTGGTATCATACATCATTTGTCTTTCTCTATCTGACTAGGTCTTAATTATTCCAGCCACTAAAAACAAATGAAAATTTTATGACATGATAAGCTAATTATTGCTATGATGTCAATCATATAATAAATATGTACCAAATCAATGTGTTTTATAGCTTGAATTTGAATTTACACAATGTTATTTGTCAAATACATTTCAGTTTTAAACAATAAATAAACACCCTAACATTCTATAGCCTGGCCTTTATTACATCACCAGGGTTATCTCCAGCTATACCTTACATTCACGGTGAATTATTCAACAGTTCTAATTTTTTCTAACTGCCAGCTGCTATCTCCTACCCTTTTCTAATGTTCATTACCTTTTATTTCCTTCCTGTAAAATTCCCATTCATCTTCAAAATGAAGGTCATAGATGACGAAAGATGTTCTCTGATGCTCTTACTGTTGTACAAAGGAAATTCTACTGTTTGTTTGCATATCTGTCTTTGCAGTTAGTCTGTGGGTGTCTTGAGGGGGAAAAAAAGTTTCCTCATTCATCTCTATGTCTGCATTTCTGTGCACAAGGCCCAGAACTTAAATGGAGCTTCATCCATGTTTACTAAATGAACAGTGAGAAAACAGTGAATAAATACACAAATAAACTAAAAACTGAATAGATACATAGCTTTTCAAAATTAAAATTAAGAATAACTCCATTCCTTGTAAGCCTGATTTTGTTATATAATGGATATGATACATCCTAGGTGTTAACGTCACTGGTGTTTTCAGCCTGTAACTAATATACATTTATCTGTCTCTTTCCTGTTCTGTACTAAGTTGCACTATTAGAAAAACATGATTGAAAATATCAAAGAAAGGAGGACATTAGAAAGCAAATTCTGGCTGTCCAGTGGTTAAGACTTTGCCTTCTAATGCAAGGGGTGCAGGTTTGATCCCTGGTTGGGAAACTAGTGTCCACATGCCTGGAGGCCAAAAAAACAAAACATAAAACAGAAGTAATGTTGTTACAAATCCAATTAAGACTTAAAAAAAAAGTTAAATGTCCTGAAACAGAATATTTTAAGGTAAAGTTGTAGTTGCTTAGAAAGATTTATTAATGAATGAGATTTAGGGAGTTTGTGGACTTTCTGAAATTGTACACAGAAGGTGAACTGCATGTGAGAGGAAAGAATCCAGAGACAAAGCAAAATAAGGAATTGTGTCACAAATGATGCTTTTAAGTTGGCTCTAGACATTCTGCTACTAAAACAAATCAATAAATTAAAACAGAAAACTTCACCAAAATCTGCTCTAGTTATTTGATACTACAGAGGAAAACACTCCAAAACTTACTTGACTAATATAATGATTTTCACATTGCTGTTAATAGGACTCCCATGACATCTCTTGATCTGAGGCCTTAATGCAGTTGCCATTCAATACTGGCGTGTTAGATCGGTTGAATCCTCACCTGGTCCGCTTATACAATGAGAATTATTCCCATTGCTAGGAGACTGGAAGAGCATCTGTTAATAATTGCAATCAGGAGGCCTCTCCATGTGACTTGGGTTTCTCACTGCATGATGACTGGGTTCAGAATATGATAAAAGCACCAAATGCACAATTGTCTCAGGATAGGATACAGAAGTTGCCCATCCAGTTAAGGATACACCTGAAATAAGCAAAGCATCTCTACTCTATTCTTGTTCAAGGCAGTAACAGGACCCTCCTAATAGCTTTTCTTTCTTTTTTTTTTTTTAGTAAGAAATAGCTTCTTATCTCTTGGTAGAGGAGGGGCAACATCACATTGCAGAGCACAGTGTGAGGTGAAAGATGTTGCCTTGGCAATCCGTGGAAAGGAATATCTGCCATGATGTTTACCAAGAAGAAAGAGTTTAGGAAAAGTAATTGAGGACTTTAGGAAAGCTTACTAATGTCTTACAGAGATTATTTACACTGAGACAGATGCAAAGGAAGAGGAAGGCAAAATAATGATGAGTTCAATGTGAAGTGAGAAGAGGATCAAAATATTCAAGGCCTTATTAGCACCACTAAGGATCTTGCATCTTATCAAAAATTAACGGTAATATATTTTAAGAGTTTTAATTAGGTTGATGGAATTGATAGGTATATTTCTAATAATCGCAGTAAGTATCTTATGTTGTCATTTTGGCAAACTGTGTTAGAGTAGTATTAAAATTATGACCCTTTTACAGATAAGGAAATTGAGGCTCAGTTACACTAAAAACAAAACAAAAATTGCTCAAAGTTATACATTTAGTAGAGGTCAGAGCTGGAACATGAGTGAGTCCTGAACATGGGATCACCTAGTGACCAGGTTAGAATTGTTGCACACACAGTCAAATTTACATTCCCTAACCACACCCCAAATTGAAACAAAGATGAAGTCTTATTAATAAGAAAAGGAAATGCTGAGATGGTAAATGTCTCTTGCTCTTAGATGGGGGAATAACATAAGCAAAAGTTAAAACCTTAATAGCTGCTATAGCTATTAAGCTATAGCAGCTTAATGGCTCCTCTGGTTCATACATTGTTTCCTAGAATAAACTTTTACAACCTGAAGAAACTATTCAAAACCCTCATTAAGATCTCCAGCATCTCACGGTGGTAGATGTGTAAAAGCAAATTGACCCGAGGTAGGAGTGAGTACTTTCTTGAATGGAATAGTACTTTGCTCCAGGCATAAGTACTGCTGTATGTCAAGTGCTGAAGAAGCGGAAGATGACAGGGTATCCTTGGTGGCCGCACAACTTGGAGAAAAACAGTGAAAGGAACTCTCCTGTCTTTGTGAAAGTGCCAGCAGGAATCTACGAGCGGTGAGAGCTGCTAAATTTAGATATAGAGCTAACAGAAGACAAGTCTGAACTCACTTGGAAATGTGGTTAATTTATGAAGACAGAGGCCTTGACTCTAGTGCATAGCAACAGAGCTCACACAAGCCACCACGGAACAAGTGCCCTAGAAACGTCAGGGCAGGGAGAGTAAAACATGCACTGCCCTTGACTGGCGATTTCTCAACACAGACACTCTCTGGATTGTTTGCTTTAGTGTTTGTGATGGTGAATCTTAGCCTCTGTGCACTGGTGCCTAATCAAATCTCAGAGGTAGAAGATGGGTGAAGTCTAAAAAAATAGCTTTATTTCTTTACCAGGCAAAGGAAGGCACAGTGGGCTAAGGTCCTCAAAACTGTGTGTCTCAACCCAGAGGGATTTGGTGAGAAGTTTCATAGCAATGGTTCAAGGGTGCAGTTGCTGATAGGAATCAGAGGGTGCAAGGTCTGGCCTCATCTGGTCTTCCGATGACTTCTGTGGTTCTCCAGGTTATCAAACTGTGAACTTCTCTCTGAAATGAAGACTGCTTCTTCAAGTAGTTAACATCTTCCATTTGTTGGGATGTTAGTTCCTCAGAAGAGCACAAAGATGTTGTGTGTCCCCTGAGAAGGAACTAGCCCTGTCCCAAGACTGCACTCTTGTTTCCTGGGTGCTCCTTGTCTCTGCATTCCCTCCCTTACCAGACTAGCAGCTATTTGAACCTGCACTTTGGAACTCAGGAAGGTCACTGAGGCTGGAGACTAATCCCTACACACAAGAAACTGGGGACAAAAACGATTCTGTGTTTGGGAGCCCTACAGCATTCTGCTCGGTTTCAGTAAGGGGAAGGTTTTCTCTAACCCCTCAATTCACCAGCACTCATGTCAGGCACTCACTGTGGGGCCACCGTTAGGTCTGGGAAGAGGAAATGTAACAGGAAATATCTCAAAGCAAAAGCCCAGGTAACCTGAGATATTCTGTCATAATTCATGTTTGAGGAGCTGCCCTGTGTCTTAACGGAGAAGGCAATGGTACCCCACTCCAGTACTCTTGCCTGGAAAATCCCATGGATGAAGGAGCCTGGTGGGCTGCTGTCCATGGGGTCACTAAGAGTCAGATACAACTTAGTGACTTCACTTTCAGTTTTCACTTTCATGCATTGGAGAAGGAAATGGCAACCCACTCCAGTGTTCTTGCCTGGAGAATCCCAGGGACGGGGGAGCCTGGTGGGCTGCTGTCTATGGGGTCGCACAGAGTTGGACACGGCTGAAGCGACTTAGCAGCAGCAACCTCTGTCTTAAAAAATAGGATCTATCACCTTTAGAATTCTGAATTAGTGAGAGGAAGGCACAGGCTCTAGCTTTCACAGTCTGTCTGAGAGCAAAGCACAACTATTAGCAAGTTAGCATGCAGTATCTTTGTTGCTTCTTTCTTTTTCACTTATTTTCTACTCTCTGAATAGAAGTCCAACTTCATCATTGAGATTTTTAAGAAATTCAACTCATCCACAGAAAAGTATAACTTCCTGGGAAAAATATTATGAACTAGTTTATCACATTTGAGCAGTCAAATCATTTAATGTAAATTGCCATTTAAAGATTGGTCACCAAAAAAATGGCGAGTGTCTATTTCAGTATGCAGAAATTCACTGGTGTTTTTCACATCACCATTATTTTAATTAATAATGTTCTTAAATTCATGCAGTTATTGGAAACAGTAAAACCGCAAAGAAGGAATTTCTCAGGGAACTGAATCTGACTAATCAGGGACCCCAGACAGGAATGCTGGCCCAGGAACCGTCTCCAGGCTTCATGGGGAGGGAGCAGGAAGGTGACAGTGACTGTGTTTGCTTTGTCAGCATCAAAGTATGTCCTGGTTTGTGTGCTTTGTTTCCAGATAAGGAAACCCAACCTCAAGGGCACACAATGATTTCTCAAGTTCCCTCAGCAGCCAGTGGTGATGGTTTCTTGTTTTCATATTTCACTAATCATCAGTCAGGCTTGGCGTTGGGTCGGACTTGTGATACATGTGAGTCCTTGACCCTGTTGTACTCATGCAGAGGTTTTTGCCTGTAAACATGAGCAGAACTCGGGAGGTAGTTACAGTAAATGAAGGCCCATCTTTAAATGAGCCCAGCCCCTTTTCCGAAATAGAGAGGCACAGTTAGCCTACGTGAGGACTACTGAATCAGAACGTTAGTGATGTGACAAGCCATAGGTATTCTGGTAAAATTCCCTTAGATGACACTGAAGGTTAAATGCGTGGTTAGAATTAAAGCTTCAAGGTGTCAAGAGGTTGAGGATTTAACTTCAGCAATCAAATATAAGCACATTAATGGGCTCTGTTCTTTTTTGTTCATTTGTTTTTTTATTTATAATACATCATGTTAGTGAGTTTTAGTGAGTATGGGAGATGTGATTTTATAAGTGGTAATGTGAAATTATAAAGTTATTGTAGAAGATATTGTGGCATTATGCATCAAAATGATTAAAATATTTTTATAACACTTTGACCATTAATATTACTCTGACAAGTATATTACTAGCTTTCAGCCATACAAGCAATACCAAATTGCTTGTCAGTAATAACAGTAATAAACATAATAATAACTATGTTTAGTCAAGGCCACCATCCTTCCTATATAGAATACTTACAGTTCCTTTCCATAAGAGCAGATGTTGTATATTATTTATTTTTGTAATCCTTTGTGGTTCCTGGAAACGAGGTATTTCCTGAGTGAGTGAAAATAAAAACTACATCTAACTACTTAGGTTAGTAAAGTTATATGTCAAATTGGTCTACATATTTTCTTTCACAGAGGTTTATCATGTATATTTTATTTTTTAATTAAAAAAATTAGACCCCCTCTTAAAAAATGAATACCTGCGGTGATTTTGAAATAAATTAGTAGTTTATATTTTCTCTCTTGCATATATTACTTGTACAAATTTGTGTCTAATTATAGGTTCTCATCGAAAGCTGAATGTCATATGCTAAGGAAGTTATTAGTCTCCAGGCAATCAATCAATTGAGCCAACTTTTCTGTTTTAATATTTGTTTTTTAATTAGCCTGATGGATATATTGTCAGCAACCTCTTGTCTCTCAGAAATGGCTTAGTGAGTTCATTTGGTTTTTATCGTACAAGTTAAAAGTGTCCAAAATTACTTAGGGATTAATTAGTTATTATTTTTAATTAAAATGTTGCTGTTGATTTTTGGGATAGTGCTGGAGAGTTCTTAGCTGCTTGAGACCATATCCAGAATGTGGATGGAATTAAATTTGCCCAGAGGAGTGCAATTTGGGCACCTATGTGTCTTTTTGATGGTTTGAGTTTATAAGCAATGAGACAAAAAAGAGGATAAAGACAAAAAATAGCCCTGCCAAGTCTTCTGTTTTAATTATCTTTATATCCAGATCAGATGTTTATTTGAATAATGATTTTCTAGACATTTTCAAATGAACATAAAAGCATGTAATGCAGCAAGAAGTATAAAATTCCTATATTGTGCTGAGGTAGGAAATAATCTCAAAACACACACACACAGTATTAGAGTCCAAGCTGGCTCTGCTTGCCACATGAGAGTCCAGTGAATCTGAGGGAGGAAGTGTTGACACAAGGAATAGGACTTTGTTCAGAAAGCCAGCTGATAGTGAAGATGGTAGACTAATGTCTCCAAATAACCATCTTGTCAGAGTCTGGATGCCAGGTTCTTTCATGGATCAAAGATGAGGGAGGTAAAACAAAGTAAAAAGGTCTTTAATCTTGCAAGTATCTCCAAGAATGGCAAGCCTCTGGCAGGGAGCTGTGTTAATTTCTTCCTTCCTGCCATGTACAGGTGGATGAGTTTCTGAACAAAGGCACTTTAGTTTTAAAGACAGGCAGAGGGGCAAGATTCTCTGAGGCAGACCATTATGTGTGATTATAATCATAAAGGCGGCCAAAGAAACACATCCAGTTAGCACTGAAGAGTCAAAATAGACTCTTTCAGGTTAGGTCACAACAATACACATGCAGCTGTCTCAGAGTTGAGCGCTGGCTGACACTTTACCTGAAATTGAATGCCATTTTTGTGGCTACTTTAAACAGAAATGGATCAGGAGGCAACATGTCAGGGAGGCAGCTTTCATCTCTGCAGAAGAGAATTCTCCCAGCATGCAAAGCTGTAGAGAAAGGTAATGTGCATTGTTGGGACATGACCACTGCTGACTGGAAGTTTGTATAATTCATTTCTTTATTAATGTGCAGTAAATTTCACTCTAAGTGGTTTTCAGCTGTTTGTTTTGCCAAATGTGGTATTGCTTTGTTATTTTTTAGACATTGTAACAGTTATGCAGTGGTATAACCCTGAGTTAACTTTTGCTATTCTCTGATGACTAATGACATGGAAGTTGAGCACATTTTCAGGTCTTTATTTACTGTTCATAAATCTTCTTTGACGGAGTTTCTATTCAAATGCTGTGCACACTTTTTTATTAGGTTGTTTGCTTTCTTATTGTTGAGTTTTGAGAATTATTTAAGTATTCTGGATACATTTTGCAAGTCTTTTCTCAGATATGTCTATTACAAATATTTCTCCCAGTCTGATGTTTGTTCTTAATGGTACACTTCACAGAGCTGAATTTTTCTTTCTGATAAAGCCAAATTTATTGCTTTTTTCTTCCGTAGATGGTGGTTTAATTGATATATCCAAAACCTTTTTACCTATCCCAGAGTCGCAAAGATTTTTCTTCAATGTTTTCTACCAGAAGTTTTATAAATTTATGTTTATACTTAGGTTTGTGATCCAAATTTAATTTTTGAATAGATTCAAAGTTCATTTTTTTTATCATGTAGGCATTTCATCTTATAGCACTATTTTTTAATTTAATTAATTTATTTTAATTGGAGGCTAATTGCTTTACAATATTGTGATGGTTTTTTCCATACATCAACATGAATCAGCCACGGGTGCACATGTGTCCACCCATCCTGAAACCCCCTCCCAACTCCCTCCCTACCCCATCCCTCTGGGTTGTCTCAGGCACTGGCTTTGAGTGCCCTGCTTCATGCATTGAAAGACACTTCTTAATTCTTCCGATTTGTCTTAATACCTTTGTCAAAAATCAACTGATTATATTTCTGTGGGCTGTTTCTGGATGCTCTGCTGTTTCACTGACATATGTGTTTATTGCTTGATAACTCATACTATCTTATTGCAGCTTCGTAGCTCTTAAATCAGGCAGTGTGAATCCTCTTTTCGTTTTGAATAAATTCTCTTGGTTAGTCTTGTTTCTTTGTCTTTCCATCTACATTTTAGAGTTAGCTTGTTGTGGCCTACAAAAAGATTCTGCTATATTTTATTAGGATTGCATTGAATCTATAGATTTATTTAAAGAAAATTGACATCTTGTTAGTATAGTCTCATTCAATGTATGAACACAGCCCAACTCTCTATTAAATAGAGTTCTTTGATTTCATTCATAAATTTTTTGTAGTTCTCAGTGTACAAATCTTGTGCATATTTGATTAATTTTTTTTTACCTGTTTACTTCCCTTTTGGTGCTACAATAAGTGATAATATTTCTTAAAATAACAAATGTCCACTGCTGGTATATAGAAATGAGTGGATATTATATTTTGCAAACTTACTGATTTACTTATTAGTCCTGGAATTATCTGCATTCCAAATTATTGCATTTTCTATGTAAAAAATTCTGTTCACTGTAAATATTTAGTTTTACTTCTTCCTTTATATCCTATATGTATCTTTTATTTTTTCTTGTGATATTTTGCTGGTTTTAAATTTCAGTATGATATTTAACAAGAGTGCTTGGACAGGATACCTGTACTTTGTCCTTAATCTTTGGAGAAAGCAATATGTCTTTCACTAATAATTAAATTATCTGTAAACATTTTATAGATATTCTTTATAATGTTAAGGAATTTTTCTTCTATCCCTTCCCTCTTGTCAGTGGTTATAATGAAAATTATTGAATATTGTCAAACACAATTCCTGTATCTATTAGGATAAAATTTTTCTTCTTTACCAATTTGGTGACTTACAGTAATTAATTTTTCACCGTTGAACCAGACTTGCTTTCCTGAGGTAACACTCAGTCCTAGTCAAAATGAGTCTAAGATTTTATGAAGAAAATTATTCCAAAATAGAGACAAGAGTCAAAGATCTACTCCAATTTGAACAGTTGTGTTAATGGACAGTATAACCAAAGAATGAAAAAAAAAAAAAGTTTAAATAAGAAGATAGGCAAAGGACAGCCAGAAAAAAGTTTCATTTCTTATCTCTTGAAATCTTTAGTTTTTTTCACACCATGTCTTTTAACTCTACATATAAAATTAAATCATATTAACTACTCTCATACATATCTCAACCACACACATACACACATGCATGCACAAAACCCTAAAATGGAAATGCTTTTAAATATGAGAGGCATTTTTTTGTTTCTGCACAGAATTGAAGCTGCTATTATTGCTGGTAGCCAGAGCTCTCCTGATTGGTGCTACAGTACCTCAGTGTTCAACAATGAGCTCCGTCATAATAAATGCTTGGCCTCTGGGTCACTGTCTTTCAGCCGCAGACTGGCAAACAGCATGAAAGGCACATGTGGAAGGTCGTTATGGGACAGGTCTGAGTGAGGCTGGAGTTCTGACCTTTGCTCCCCAGTGGAGGGCATTTAGTCATGTGATCATGCCTTACTGCACAGTAAGCTGGTTAGACTGTATGTCTAGGAAAAAAGCAGATGAGTAGAATAGGTCTGTCTCATAACCACTGATGATTTCATAGTTGACTGTGAATATTAACCTTCTAGTAACTGTATTTATAAATATATAATGTAATTTGGGGTGATTTCTTTGTTTTTAAAAACAGCATCCTGAAAACACACACAATAGTGTTAAAATAAAGCTCCATTTTGAACATGAAATTCTGAATGATGTTTGAAGCAATATCAACTTATATTTATGAGTTATATATTTATACATTATGTATACATAGATATTTATATATACATATATTATTTTTGTGGCTCAGACGGTAAAGTATCTGTCTGCAATGCTGGATACCTGGGTTCGATCCCTGGGTCAGGAAGATCCCCTGGAGAAGGAAATGGCAACCCACTCCAGTACTCTTGCCTGGAAAATTCCATGGACAGAGGAGCCTGGTAGGTTACAGTCCATGGGGTTGCAAAGAGTAAGACACGACTGAACGACTTTACTCTACTTTGTATATAATTAAGTATATACTTATTAAAAAACTAAGATCATGGCATCCAGTCCCATAACTTCATGGCAAATAGATGGGGAAACAATGTAAACAGTGAGAGACTGTTTTCTTGGGCTCCAAAATCACTGCAGGTGGTGGCTGCAGCCATAAAATTTAAAGGTGCTTGCTCTTTGGAAGAAAAGCTATGACCAACCTAGACAGCATATTAGAAAGTAGAGGCATTACTTTGCCAACAAAGGCCCATATAGTCAAAGCTATGGTTTTTCCATTAGTCATGTATGGATATGAGAGTGGACCGTAAAGAAAGCTGAGTGCTGAAGAACTGATGCTGCTGAACTGTGGTGTTGGAGAAGTCTTGAGAGTCCCTTGGACTGCAAGGAGATCCAACCAGTCCATCCTAAAGGAGATCAGTCCTGAATATTCATTGGAAGGACTGATGCTGAAACTGAAGTTTCAATACTTTGGCCACCTGATATGAAGAACTGACTCATTGGAAAAGACTCTGATGCTGCTAAAGATTGAAGACAGGAGAAGGGGGAAACAGAATGAGATGGTGGGTGGGCATCACCGACTTGATGGACTTGAGTTTCAGTGAGCTCCTGGAGTGGTGATGAACATGGAAGTCTGGCTTGCTGTAGTCCATGGGGTGGCAAAGAGTCAGACATGGCTAAGCGACTGAACTGAACTGATATGTTTGCATTCTTTTGCATTGCCTTTCTTATATGAAAATGCTTAAATTTTTCTTCATAATTGCACTGTTTTAAATCTAACCTAGAGTGTTTGCCTCTTTCATACATTTAAACATTTTTTATCACATGTGAGGATATAAAACGTATAAATACACATCTGACATTTGCTTCAATATGTCATATATGAAAGAACTAGAGAACGTACCAAATATAAGAGTGGAAGTATGACTTAGTGATGAAATTTAGTAAATTATTAATAGAAAAAAATGATCTCAAAACTAAGATTTAAATAGTCAAATATCCTGAATAAATGAGATATTGCTAATATTGCCATAATATAAATTAAATCACATAAACTTATGCCTAGCAGAACCAAGTGATTATTTTCTGAATCATAACTCAGATGAAGTATTTGGCCTCTAAGATGAGCCTAACATATTTGAATTCAGTGCTTTTAGGGAAAAAAATAAAATAGCAGCATTTTCAAATTATATATCATACAAGATTGGATTTTAATGTGCTTCAGAATACCTCAAAAATGATATCAAATACAGTAATGCTACAGTAAAAATGTTAACAGCCATCCTGTTTGTGCTTCATAATAAAATCATATTTACATTGAGATTTGGTTTTTATTATGTTAGTGTTTTATTTACACTTTGAGTTGAAGCATTAGTAACACTAGGTTAAATCAAGTCTAACCTAATTTCATTTTTCACGAACTTTGCTTTTATACATATTTGTATAATTTCCAGCACACAGTAATCACAGTAATTCAACTCCATATAACCTCCTCTAACCATGTCATTCATAATTGCAGAAAATAGAAATTAACCTTTTGAAAGCTCAATAGCATAGTACTCTTTGCTGTCAGGGAAAAGGCAGCAGGTGTGGCAGTGGGCTGCAGTCATTTGTCAACTTAGGTAAACTTTGATGATGGCATCTAGATGAAAATTATACTAATGCAAAAGTAACGCTTCTCACTGCTGTTATTAACACTCTGCACCAGCAGAATGATAATGAGACTCAAAGCACTTCTGAATTTCAAGTTATTTTTTCCAATGGTGGAGTGTTCCTTAGATTTCTTTTTTAGATTCTGTGCATATAGAAATAAGCACATTGAAGTTGCTTAATAAATTATAAAGTGATTGAATGCAACCTAAAGATCAGTCACAATTAGGTAATATTAATATACTCTCTCACATGATGAGTTTATTAGTTTTTTATAAATGTAACAGTTTTCAGTATTTATGTTACTGCGAGCTTTAGGATCCCTTCTCTGCTTTACACACCTGTTAAAGTTTCTCAGTAAGTGATATGTCAAAAATATTGTCTTCTTTCCTGTGATTCAAATTTATAGCCTGTGTTTGAGCCCTGAACATGCCCTAGCAATGTGAATTTTAAAAAGTAAGTTAATTTCTTTTGATGTTTGATTTCTTTATATGTTAAAAAAAAGAGAAAATAGTAACCACTCTTCATTCATTTAAATTGTTCTTGTGATGTCAGAAATACAGCAGTGAGCAGTCCCTGCCCAGGAATTGAACCTGGGTAGCCTGGATAAAAATCAGGACTCCCAACTTCTAGACCCACCAGGGGCTAGAGGCTGGAAGCAGAATGTCCTTGATTCTTATCCCAGTGAAAGCAGGAATATTTCAAGAAAGCAAAAGCTGTAAAAACAGGTACAGAGTTTATTATTAGAGAGACAGCACAACAAGTGAGAGAGCACGCAGGGAAGCAATTTATTTACTGTACCCCAGTGTTCATTGCAGCACTGCTCACAATAGCTAGGACGTGGAAGCAATCTAGATCCGTCGACAGATGAATGGATAAAGAAGTAGTGGTACATATATACAATGGAGTATTACTCAACCATAGAAAGAACAAATTGAGTCAGTTCTAGTGAGGTGGATAAACCTAGAGCCTGTTATACAGAGTGAAGTAGATTAGAAAGAGAAGAACAAATACTGTATATTAACACATATATGTGGAATCTAGAAAAGTGGTATTGATGAATGTACTTGCAGGGAAGGAATGGAGTTGCAGACATAGAGAATGGACTTGTGGACGCAGTGGGGGAGGAGAGAGCAGGGCAAATGGAGAAATTAGCATCAGCATATATACACTATCATGTGTAAATGGACAGCTGGTGAGAAGTTGCTGTATACCACAGGGAGCCCAGTCTGGTGCTCTGTGATGCTTTGAGGAGTGGCATGGAGTGAGGGGAGGGAGGCTCAAGAGGAAGGGGATATAAGTGTAATTGTGGCTGATTTACTTTGTTGTATGGCAGAAACCAGCACAACATTGTAAATTTTAAAAAACAAAAACTAAAAAGTCAACACATATTAAAAAAAAAAAAAAAAAAGACTGAATCAAGGCAGAAGGATGTGGACATCCTCTCTAATTAGAAGGAACATTTCTTTTCTCACACGTACCTGACTGGTCCTAGGATCCTCCCCAAGATGCTTGGGCAACTTTTTGCTAAGATGGATCCCACCACAGCGGCCTGTGGGAATATGTCCACACTTATTATGGGATGGCACTCCCTCCCTTCAAGGAGCCTTCCTACTCATGTGCAGAAGAGAAGTTTTCCTTGACCTCAAGAGTAGGCACCTTATCTTTTTACTTTAGCAGAACTCAGCTTCTGCCACTAGCTTTGTCCTTGGAGTGTCTGGGTGAGAACAAAGCTTCAGTCTTACTCCACTTGACAAACACCAGCTGTCCAGCCCAGGGGCCCATCTATCTCCTACCTCAGTTGTAAGCGTAGATGATATTATGTAAATAAAATCACTTTGTGACTTTTAAAACACAATATGTCATTAAAATACAAGTGTTACTTACTATTGCTTGACAACATTTAAAATCTTCAGTGTTAGGAGAAAATAGGCAACCTATCATCTGAAGAATCCAAATAGTGAAGTCTAGTTGGTTTTGCATTTTTCTGGCTAGATCCAAACCCTGATAGATCAAAAGAATATTACGTATCAGAATAATCTGGTTAAATGCAGAAGCTTCCTGTCTACCACATTTTCTTGGCAAGAGATCAGACTAAGGATAACAGAATTAAATGTCTGAGGCAGGCATATGCGCTCCACCATGGGAAAGTAAAGGACAGACATGTATCTTCCTCCGTCATAGAGCTAAAAATGGAAACAGCAGGGATTCCCACACTGATTGCTTGACTGCCCAAGGCTGTGTTCACAATTTCTAAGCAGGTGGGGCATAATTTATTAACATCCATGAATCCATTAAATTATATTCCACAAAATTCCTGTGGTAAAATGAAGATGGCCACAATATCTTTGCAACTCTGCTGAAAGGGGATTCGGATTCTTCTCTTATTGAATCTGTATAGGTTTCTTAACTCATTTGTTTTACAAAATTAGGCAGTAGTCCAGATTTGTTCTGCCGATCATACTTTTTGACCCCGGTTAAAGAGTAAATTTGGGCTTCCCTTGTCGCTCAACTGGTAGAGTCTACCTGTAATGTGGGAGACCTGGGTTTGATCCCTGGGTTGTGAAGATCCCCTGGAGAAGGGAAAGGCTGCCCACTCCAGTATTCTGGCCTGAGAGTTCCATGGACTGTATAGTCCATGGGGTCATAGAGTCGGACACAATTGAACAACCTTCACTTGCAAAGAGTAAATTGGATTTAGCCTGTAAATAAAAGGTGAGAGGTTCTTTATGCTCTAGCAAGTTTTACTTCAGCCTTAGAGAACCCCAACTAGTACTTTGTCTTTTCCTGATGACCTTTAAGAGACTCCTAGTTTTTTGCTACTTTAGGAACATACACTAAAACCCATAGCAAAAGTGAAAATCTCTCAGTCATGTTCAACTCTTTGCTACCCCATGGACTGTATAGTCCGTGGAATTCTCCAGGCCAGAATACAGGAGTGGGTAGCCTTTCCCTTCTCCAAGGGATCTTCCCAACCCAGGGATCGAACCCAGGTCTCCCACATTGCAGGCAGATTCTTTACCAGCTGAGCCACGAGGGAAGCCTAAGAATACTGGAGTGGGTAGCCTATCCCTTCTCCAGCAGATCTTCCCACCCCAGGAGTCAGACTGGGGTCTCCTGCATTGCAGGTGGATTCTTTACCAACTGAGCTGTGAGGACTAGGTTATATTCAATGCTTGTCCATAAACACCAGACAAACGGCCATAAGATTTCCTAAGCTGCAAACACTGTGTTTTATTCCTGCACATTTTTACTGAGGCTTACAACCCAGTCATTTGTATTTCTACTGAAATGCAATAATGTTGGAAAGAAATGAACCAATTAAGCTTAGGTTACACAGATAGAAGAGTGAAATAGGAAGTGAAAAAATAAGAATCAAGGATGATTCAGACTTCATCAATTGGGTGAATTGTGGTGTCACTTAGAGATGGAGAATACCAGTGTAATGATTTGTAAACACAGCCAGTCTTTTCCATTTCTTCTCTCAAGGTTTGGCATCTGTCACCCAGTTCTTAAGTCTTTGTTGGCCATGTGACTTGTTTTTTGCCAACGGAACATTAGCCAATGTCACACCACAGAGACCTGAAAAGTACTTGCATATTTTGCTTTGCTCTCTTAAGAACTTACTTAGAACACTGCTGCCATCCTGAGAACAATTCCAGAATAACCTGTACACATGGAGAGAGGACCAAGTCGGTAGCCATTCCAGCCAAAGTCTTGTGTGAAACATCCTCAGTGCCTGACCTGCCAGCTGACAGACACTTTAACCAATCCACACAGACCAGAACTATCTAGTAGGATCAAAACTGATTGCAAAACTGCAGAGCTGTGAGCTAAATTAATAGTTGTTTTAAACCACAGTCATTTGTATTAGTTATCTCTTGTGGAGCAAAGTGCAGCAAAACTTAGATTGCTTATTTCAGTTTGCACGGCTCAGGAGTCAGGGCATGACTTATCTGGGTCCTCTGCTAGGGGTCTCTCAAGGTTTAAATTCTATCAATAAGGCTGTGATTTTATCTAGAAGCTGGATTGGACCCAGCAATTCCACTACTGGACATATACCCTGAGAAAAAAAACATAATTGAAGAAGACACATACATCCAAAAATTCACGGCAGCACTATTTACAACAGCCAGGACATGGAAGCAACCTAAATGTCCATCCACAGAGGAATGGATAAAGAAGATGTGGTACACAAATACCATGGCAGATTACTCAACCATAAAAAGGAACGAAGTGGAGTCACTTATAGAGAAGTGGATGGACCTCGAGACTGTAATACAGAGTGAAGTAAGTCAGAGGAGACAAATGTACTTTAAGACACTCTCAGGTTGTTGGCAGAATTTGTTTCTTCATGGGTGCAAGACGGAGGGCTCAACTTCTTGCCCACTTTAGGCTGGAGGTTGCCTTCCACCACCAGAGGTTGCTCACATTCCTTGCCATGTGGACTTTGCCAGCGTGGCTACTTCCTTACTCAGCCAGCAAGGGGCAGCTCTAGAGCAAATCTGCCAGTGGTAAGACCAAGTCCTCCGTAGGTAATATCATCAAGGAAGTGACATCACATCACCCTGGCCACAATCTATTGGTTAGGAGCAAGACACAGACCCTATGTACACTCAGGGCAGGATATTATATTAACACAAGATCTCGAACACCCTGGAGTCTGTCCACCACAAGGTCATTTATTAGACAGGAGAAGTTAACTGATACAGCCAGATAAGAAGCATGTAGTTTTCTAAAGACATTATGATTTTGTACTTAAAAGAGTAGATTCTATAGCTAGGCTGCCTGATTTTGTATCCTAGGTCTGACACTTAGCCGTGTGGCAAGAGATGACTATCTGACTTCATTCCTAACTGCATAAACAATTTCTATTTTAATAATGTTTGTAGATATCTTTACCTATGGGAATTCTTATTCATAACAACCAAACAGGTTACGGCTATACTGATTCATTTTACTCATATCATAAAGAGAAAACTGACACAAGATGCCATATCTATCTGAGCTTTGTAACCAACTACATCTTCCCAGTAAGGAGGGAAAATTCTGTCAGCAACAGCTCTGTGGAGGACAGCACACTGCAGATCTGCCTGCTTATAGTGTCATAAATATTGGAGTCGTTGAAATTAAATTAATTTGAATTTGGGATTCATGCTGCAGTGCCTTTACTGTGTTGCATAGTTGGCTAAGATGTCCCACCTGTTTTTCCACAAAACTGAAAGTAGGAAACCACCTAAATTTAGGTAGGCTTTTACCTAAACTTTCTCTTTTGTAACATCTAAAAATGCAATGTGTGTAACAGCTAAGAGAATAAACATTCAGATGTTAACAAAGTAATTCCTTTAAACTTTACTCCTCTGTTTAAAAAGGAAAGTACAGTCTATGTGGGGTTTTCCAGGTAGCTTAGTGATAAAGAACCTGCCTGCCAGTGTAGGAGACACAGCAGACACAGATTCGAGTCCTGGGTCGGGAAGATCCCCTGGAGGAGGAAGTGTGTCTGTATACATTCTTGTATTGTACATATTGTTTACCCATATGATTTTCAATATGTATTACCAACATGATTGGCAAGTGATATTGCAATTTGGACTGAGCACTAAGTGGTATACATTAAATAACATAAAAATAAGACATTTTATTCCTGCATTTTTATTTTTAAACTTTTGTGTAACTCAGGAGTGCATTAAAATAAACCTGACATTTCACAGCTTTAGAAGAATAATTCACTCATCACCTATGAACAAAAATTGGGAACACATAACTAGATTCTTTAAAATGAATTTTTATTGGCATATAGTTGCTTTACAATGACGTGTTGGTTTCTGCTGGGTAGCACATTGAATAGGCTCTGCATATTCATGTATCCCCTCTTTTTTGGATTTCCTTCCCATGTAGGTCACCACAGAACAGTGAGTACAGTTCTCTGAGCTCTAGAGTAGGTTCTCACTAGTAAGCTGTTTTATACATAATCGTGTATATGTGTCAGCCCCAGTCTCCCAACATTCCCCACTTGGCATCCATGTGTTCCTTGTCTATGTGTCTTTCCTGGAATATTCTTTCCAGGAATATTTCATGGACAGAGGAGCCTAGCGTTGGCTAATATACATAGGATCACACAAGCCATAGGGTCACAAGGAGTCAGTCATGACTGAGCGTGTGCACGTGTGCGCGCGCACGCACACACACACACACTGTTTCTTCTAGATTCCATATATATATATACGCATAAAAACACATATTTGTTTTTCTCTTTCTGACTTCCTTCACTCTGTGTGACAGTCTCTAGGTCTGTCTACAGCTAATTTGTTAATGGCAAGTGTGTGTGGCTTCATAACTTTAGAAATCATTGGTTCCCTGCTCATTTTTGTACGTGGAAATCTTACATAATTCTTGATCTTGTCTGAAGCAAAATAATTTTTCTGTATTGTCTTATGCTACTTGCTGATACATGAAAACCACTCCATACTCATTAACCTGTACTCTTAATGGTTCATTGCCATTACTTAGACTATATGTTAATTAAAAAAAAAGTCTCTTATGAAGAATATCTGAAATTTAGCTTTTATTTAATGTGAGGGGGAAAAAAAATTAAGCCACCTTCTTTAAGCCATTTAGACCTTTGCAAACTTGTGAGTCGAAAAAAAGAAAAAACCAACTTGTAGAATCATTAGGGAGCTAAGATGGAAGAAAAAAAGTCCTGAGTATTAAGCATAATGATGCACACCTGCTTTCAGTCAGCCTTTCTGCCGGCGCATCGACCGTTCTGGAATACAAACTCTCCTTCTTGCACAGCTGGAGTACAGTGCTGCTTTCCAGATAGTGGAAAGTCATTAAGGGCACACGAATAGACCACAACATGATTGTGGAAGACCGAACCATGAAATTTACTAAGGGGTGGAATTGTCTAAAAAAGGTTTGAATTGTTCAGAACTCCTTTGCTTAAAGAGCCTAAAGTAAATACAGAAAAGATGATTTTATTGCCTATTCAGGATTGATTTACACAAAGTAAATGTGCCCGCCTCCAAGGGTGGACATTCTGCTACCAGGGGAGCAGACTTGATTTTCCGCTTTTCTTTTAATGATTTCCTGCAGGCAAAAAACTGAATCCAACATCCTGCTGACATCTGTTTATTAGTATGGGTCTTATTTAGAACCCCAGTCCTAGGTAATTATTCATTTCTTGTTGGCAGTAGGATTGTGTAGACCACAATGTTTTGCAACATTTAAGCTATAATAAATAAAGGGGTAAACAAAGCTCTTTTCTTAAATACTCAGTCACAAAGAACACCCGGAAGACAAACCAGAGAGCTTATACTGTTTTTTGCTAGATCGTCACTGCATAGAATGCACATTTATCATTAACAAATGGAAGGCAAAGAAACTGCTAGCTTTTCCATCATACATCAGATCAGATATTTTAGTGATCAAGGAAAAACTTCATATTGTCATTTATGCTGTTATTTAAGTCATCATGTAGGGTATTTGTTTTTATCCTTAGTAATAATATTTATTTTTAAGGGAGTATGACTTCACTGAAAAACAATGGCTTTTGACTTAAAAAATGTAGTTTTGAGCCTAAACCTGATCTTGGAGATATTAGGAAAAACTTAAATATTCTGAATCTCTTTATTCCTACTTTACATGGAAATAGGAATATGGATCTCCCAAGGGCATTCAGTCACTCAGCAATGTCTGACTCTGTGACCCCATGAACTGCAGCATGCCAGGCTTCACTGTCCATCACCAACTCCTGGAACTTGCTCTAACTCATGTCTATTGAGTTGGTGATGCCATCCAACCATCTCATCCTGTGTCATCCCCTTCTCCTTCCTTCAGTCTTTCCCAGCATCAGAGTCTTTTCCAATGAGTCAGTTCTTAGCATCAGGTGGCCAAAGTATTGAAACTTCAGCTTCAGCATCAGTCCTTCCAGTGAATATTCAGTACTGATTTCCTTTAGGATGGACTGGTTGGATCTCCTTGCAGTCCAAGGGACTCTCAAAAGTCTTCAACACCACAGTTCAAAAGCATCAATTCTTTGGTGCTCAGCTTTCTTTATGGTCCAACTCTCATATCCGTACCTGACTACTGGAAAAACCATGGCTTTGACTAGCTTTGTTGGCAAAGTAATTCTCTGCTTTTTAATATGCTGTCTA
Organism: Muntiacus reevesi; assembly: GCF_963930625.1. Taxonomy (NCBI): domain Eukaryota; kingdom Metazoa; phylum Chordata; class Mammalia; order Artiodactyla; family Cervidae; genus Muntiacus; species Muntiacus reevesi. The sequence continues at coordinate 55,907,803 of NC_089253.1, read as the reverse complement.
GGTTGGTCATAGCTTTTATTCCAAGGAAGAAGGATCTTTTAATTTCATGGCTGCAATTGTTTATAATAGCCAGGACATGGAAGCAACCTAGATGTCCATCAGCAAATGAATGGATAAGGAAGCTGTGGTACCTATACACCATGGAATATTACTCAGCCATTAAAAAGAATTCATTTGAATCAGTTCTAGTGAGATGGATGAAACTGGAGCCCATTATACAGAGTGAAGTAAGCCAGAAAGATAGAGACCAATACAGTATACTAATGCATATATATGAAATTTAGAAAGATGGTAACAATAACCCTATATACAAAACAGAAAAAGAGTCACAGATGTACAGAACACACTTTTGGACTCTGTGGGAGAAGGTGAGGGTGGGATGTTTAGAGAGAACAGCATCAAAACATGTATACTATCAAGGGTGAAACAGATCACCAGCCCAGGTTGGATGCATGAGACAAGTGCTCAGGGCTGGTGCACTGGGAAGACCCAGAGGGATCGGGTAGAGAGGGAGGTGGGAGGGGGGATTGGGATGGGAATACATGTAAATCCATGGCTGATTCATGTCAATGTATGGCAAAAACCACTACAATATTGTAAAGTAATTAGCCTCCAACTAATAAAAATAAATGGAAAAAAAAAAATTCATGGCTGCAGTCACCATCTGCAGTGAATTTTGGAGCCTAAGAAAAAAAGGATTCTGTCACTGTTTCCATTGTTTCTCCATTTATTTGTCATGAAGTAATGGGACTGGATGCCATGATCTTAGCTTTCTGAATGTTGAGTTTTAAACCAGCTTTGTCACTCTCCTCTTTCACTTTTATCAAGAGGCTCTTTAGTTCCTCTTTGCTTTCTGCCATAGGGGTAGTGTCACCTGCACATCTGAGGTTAGTAATATTTCTTCCAGAAATCCTGAAAAACAATCTTCCAGCTTGTTCTTCATTCAGCCTGGCATTTTGCGTGATGTACTCTGCTTAGAAGTTAAATAAACAGGGAGACGATATACAGCCTTGACATACTCCTTTCCCAATTTGGAACTAGTCCATTGTTCCATGTCTGGTCTGAATTGTTTCTTGAACTTCATACAGATTTCTCAGGAGGCGGGTAAGGTGGTCTGGTATTCCCATCTCTTTAAGAATTTTCCACAGTTTGTTGTGATCCACACAGTCAGAAGCTTTAACATAGTCAGTAAAGTGATAAAGGGCATAGTGGAGAATAATTTGATATCACTACCTTAATAATGCTTTATTTAATCCCTAAACTCTTCTACTACTTGCTTTGAAGTGTTTAGTTTTAAACATAAATTGATGCTGACCAAGTGATGCTTTGCTTTGAAGGACAGGTCTAATCAATTCAGTTTAAATAGGGAGGTTGTGAGTTAACCACATAATAGAACTATTAGTCTAGCACTTACTAAAGTGAGAAAGATCTGAATGGGGCCATGTTTACAGGATGCTAAAGAATATCCAGGATATCAGGACTTAATTCCCACTACCTATGAATATCACCTTATATGACAAAAAGATGGGATGATTTGTAAGAATTTTGAGATGGTACATTATGCTAGATGATACATTGCCCTAAATGCAGTCACATGTGTTCTTATAAGAAAGAAGTAGAGAGATGTGAATATAGGAGAAGAAAAGACACACAGGAAGACCATGTGTCCATGGAGGCAGGCCTGGGTGAGACAAACGTAAGTCACAGAAGCTGGCAGCCCCCTAGAAGCTGGAAGAGGAGCCCATCCTCCCCCGGAGCTTGCTTAGGGAGCACCAGCCTGCTAACACTGAATTTCGAAGTGATGATGCCGAATTTGGACATCCTACACCCAATACTGTGAGAGAGTGTTTTTCTTTTGTTTTACAGCAAGTTATGGTCCTCCATTACAGCAGTGTCCATGACTAGCACAGTGCTCTTGATTGTTCACAGATGAGTGGGACTGACTCCCAAACGATCCCTGGTGCCAGAGGAGAAAAACAACAGATGCGTGTCCCGTGAGCTGGAAGACCAGGATGGAGTGTCCATACATGTGACATCTGAGGGACATCGCAGGTTGAAGAGTGTTCATAGGAGTGACATAGAGTGGGAAAGGGCATTCCAAGTGTATTACGTACATGGGGTGGAAAAAGATTAAAAAGTCAGATAAGCACTAGTGTTAGTCGTTAGTCCTGCCCGACCCTTTGAGACCCCATGGACTGTTTCCCGTGAAGCAAGAATACTGGCATGGGTAGCCAGTTTCTCCAGGGGATCTTCCCAACCCAGGGATTGAACCTAGGTCTCAGTTGGTATTGATTTCCAAAACACTCGTTAGTGAAAAGTAACTAGAGGAGCTTCAAAACCACATTAATTTCAGATGTGTGTGTTAATAGTAGACTTTTTTTAATGGTATAACTATGTGGTGAGTATGAATGAGTCATCATATTAAATTAACTGTTGAATAGATTATATCTATTTAATTGCTTTTTGTACAGTTCATGAACTACCCTGGTGGCTCAGTGGTAAAGAATCTGCCTGCAATGCAGGAGACACCAATTTGATCCCTGGGATGGGAGGGTTCCCTTGGAGAAGGAAATGGCAACCCACTCCAGTGTTCTTGCCTGGGAAATGCCATGGACAGAGGAACCTAGCAGGCTACAGTCCATGGGGTCGCAAGATTTAGGTACAATTTAGTGACTAAACTACCACCATCATAGTCCATGCGTTTGAATTTTTTTTCCCTGAGTTACAGTACTAATTCAGGTATTTTGGTAAAGAGAAATATTTCTAACAGAATAATACACATTAAAAAATTATATAGTGGATATTTTGAATCCTAGACTATGCAGACTAGGTAAGTATTACCATTTTGATAAAAATGACTCAGCCACTCTCATGTCTTTCCAGTTTTGGAGGAATTTTCTCTCGAAGAGGAAGAATATTTGCCATGATATTGAAATATGAAGAAACATAGCCTTTAGGGAAGAGTGGAAACTGATAGCAGTGTTTGTAATGTTTGACTGAGTGGCCAAGGTAATGATAGACAAGGTTGAGGTGACAGTAGTAATATTGAGAAGATCTTCTCTGGGACCCGAAGAGTTTAGGGGCAATTTACCTAGGATACAATATAGGAGAAAATCTAGTGGAGGAGTAAGTATAGAAGGCAAAGGAAGCTAAACTAGGAAGTTATTTTAGACAAGAGAAAACACAAGCCTGAACTAAAGTAAAGCAATGCCACAAAAAGGAAATCTAACATTTAGTACATAGGATTCATTTTCAGTACCCCATGGAATGACAAAATGAGGTAGCAAATTTATATCCTCCTTTCTTCCCTCAAATGGATTTGACAGTTCTTATATCTGCAGGTTTGACTATCTCAAATATTTAAAATGTCATTATGTTTATTTGTAATATTTAATATGCAGTAATATACAAAGGAACAGAACTCTGAATGACACCCTAATGCAGAGAAACAAAAATGAAAACTTTTAGTATTTTCATCAAATTTATGAGCTGTCTCCGTGTTTTTCAGATAATTTTGATTCCTGCAGTAGTTAGCAGAAGTAAAAAATTGCATTTCATTATAAGGCAGTCTGGGTAAAAGGGAAATTCCTGCCACTTAAAAATTGTGTCATACTGATACACATATAAGTGGAAACTTAAATTTTTGTGATTACTAACTCATTGCCAGTGAATATAGTTTTGTGTAAAGAAAATATAAAAAACTTGATCCCATACTGAAGCAGGAAAAAATAGAAAAATGAATAGACCAATCACAAATACTGAAATTGAAACTGTGATTAAAAAATTTCCAAAAAAATCAAAATCATCAGTTGAATTCTATCAAGCATTTAGAGAAGAGTTAACACTTATCCTTTTGAAACACTTCCAAAAATTGCAGAAGAAGGAACACTCCCAAACTCATTCTATGAGACCACCATCACCCTGATACCAAAACCAGACAAAAACACTACAAAAAAAGTAAATTACAGGCCAACATAACTGATGGGCATAGATGTAAAAATACTCAACAAAATACTAACAAACCAAATCCAACAATACTTTGAGACATACACCGTGATCAAGTGGTACTTATTTCAGGGATGCAAAGATTCTTTAATATTGGCAAAATCAATGTGATATTCCACATTAACAAATTGAGAATAAAAACTATATATTGAGACTAAAAACTATATGCTCATCTCAAAAGATGCAGAAAAAGCTTCTGATAAAATTCAACACTGATTTATGATAATAACTCCAGAAAGTGGAGATAGAGGGAAAATACCTCAACGTAATAAAGGCCATATACATCAAACCCACAGCAAATATCCCACTCAGTGGTGAAAAGCAGAAAGCACTTGCTCTAAGATCAGGACCAAGAGAATGAGTCTCACTGTCACTACTTTTATTCCACACAATTATGGAAGTTCTAGCCATGGAAATCATAGAAGAAAAAGAAATGAAAGGTATCCAAATTGGAAAAGAGGAAGTAAAACTGTCACTGTTTGCAGATTGACATGATTCTATACATAGAAAATCCTAAAGATGCCACCAGAGCTCATCAATGAATTCAGTAAAGTTGCAGAATACAAAATTAATGCACAGTAACTGACAGAAGAAGCAGTTGACCTGGAAAGTTAAGTGTATTGCCTAAAAGAAATTATGGGTAAGATACTTTGAAGAATTTGAAATGTATTTTTCATGTGCTCCAAAAGTATTAAATACAAGAGTTTGTATTTATTGGTTTTGGCTAATAACAATTGCTTTACCCTATGGAAAAGAATTTTAAATTTCTCAGTCAGTAAAAAAGCACACAGTTTTTCAGTTTAAAACATTTGTAAAACAATATATAACTATATTCTTATACCAGCTTTGAAAATACTATATTGAAATTAGATTAGCAATTACTCTATTAGAGATTTTTATACTTTTCAAGACATGGTATGTATTTCAAATATTTATCTTATTGTTATATAATCATATAATTATGTAATCATATAATGTGAGAGTATCCATAAAGTAGATCAAGTATAAATTAGGGTCAGAAACTATCTTCAGGTTTAACTGTCCAAGAGGCTATTATAAGCAACTTTCTAGTGACAGTGAAATTTGCACTAGTGGTTTTTAAGTATAAATATTAAAAAGAATAATGTCTAATATTAGGTATAAAGATTTCACAATTGAAATGACATCTGTGGAAGAAAAATGAGTCACCTTCTTTGAAGTCCACATTGAGAGAAATTTACATATACAGTATCCTTGAAGCCAAGACTGTCTACTTTTCTGTGTATTCTCAGAGTTTAGCATATTCTCTATTACACCAAATTTGCTGAAAAAATGTTTAAGAAAAGAATAAATGAGCATTATGAAATTATTGCTAGTCACTTTTCCCAAGAAAAGAATCTATTTTCCATGGAATTACCATTTCAATGAGCAAGAAACCAAGATTTGACACAGATTGATGTGCTCTGCAGTGTCATATTTCATACTTATAGGGTGAGGTTTCATGATAATAACATGCAGTGGAGGAATTCTGGTCACAACAACTCCTGCATTTTTTCTTCCAAGCATTTTCCATAAATTAGGAGAAATACATGAGTGTTCAGGGTTTCAAAAAGATTCCTGTTGCTATAGAAATTAAATATAATTTACATATTAACTGTAATTTAGATATTACAATAAAATTTGGTTGACCTTTGCCTTTTTCTAAACATTTGCTTCACCTGCAGACTTAAAAATATTATTAGAGAGGTTGCATAAGCTTTTAACCTTATGTTCATTAAAGTTAAGTGCTTATGCATCAAAGATGGCTAGTAGATGAGGAAAATTTCCTGTTATCACATCAATTCCTTAATATAACACATATAGTATTTTCTCCTCTTTTGAATCAGAATAATTCTCTGTTTTCTTTTTGGCATTATAGCGGCCAATTATTTGTATTATTTACAGGAATGATCATATTGCTTTTTAAGTCATATTAAAGGTAAATATTGATATCATCTGAGCCACTGTTGAGAGGAAGAAATTTCACCCTCAACCCCCTTGAGTCCTGGTGACTGGATAAGAAATTAAATTGACACAAGATAGATTAACAGGAGAAAAAGAAACACATTTTACTGGTGCCCACAGAAGTCTTATAGAAGGAGGGCCTAAGAAGTGGTCGGAATAGATTATACACTTTTAGAAAAAGAAACAATACATTTGTAAGAATTAGCAGGACAAAGAAACTTAAGTGTTGGGTGTTTAATTAATGAAGAATCTAAATGGAGTTTGGGGTTGGAGTGGTAGATTCAAGTCACCTGGTTTGTCTTTATGGGCTCCGTGGCCCTGAATTTCCTATCTTTCATGATAAGGATGACCTCTTACTTCCAGACACAGAAAGTGCATTTTTCACATAAAAGATTCATTTTCTGCCTTCAGAGAGACAGAAATGAAAGTCAAGGTGTCCCTCTTGCATTGACCAGTTCTTAAGTAACTTTAAAATAACTGGTATGCCACTGAAGCACATTTTGGCATGGCCAACCCTGGGCCCAAATACCACCTTTTTTTTTTTTTTTTTTTTTTTTTTTAAAACAAATATGCAGTAATCAGCTACATTTTGACTCTCGGAATCTGAAATCCTGGAGGTGGGTCTTAGAAATTACCTTTGGACCAAGAAACTGTCATATAGAGTGAAGTAAGTCGGAAAGAGAAAAAAAAAAATACTGTATATTAAGCATATATATAGAGAGAGAGAATCTAGAAAAATGGTACAGATGAACCTATTTGAAGGGCAGGAATAGAGGCGTAGATGTAGAGAATGGATACATGTGGACACAGAGGGCAGCTGCTGCTGCTGCTGCTGCTGCTGCCAAGTCGCTTCTGTCGTGTCCGACTCTGTGCGACCCCAGAGACGGCAGCCCACCAGGCTCCCCCGTCCCTGGGATTCTCCAGGCAAGAACAGCGCCATGGGGTGCCATTTCCTTCTCCGGTGCGTGAAAGTGAAAACTGAAAGTGAAGTCACCATAGCTTCCTTATCCATTCATCTGCTGATGGGCATCTAGGTTGTTTCCATGTCCTGGCTATTATAAACAGTGCTGTGATGAACATTGGGGTGCACGTGTCTCTTTCAGATCTAGATTCCTCAGTGTGTATGCCCAGAAGTGGTATTGCTGGGTCATATGGCAGTTCTATTTCCAGTTTTTTAAGAAATCTCCACACTGTTTTCCATAGTGGCTGTACTAGTTTGCATTCCCACCAACAGTGTAAGAGGGTTCCCTTTTCTCCACACCCTCTCCAGCATTTATTGCTTGTAGACTTTTGGATAGCAGCCATCCTGACTGGCGTGTAATGGTACCTCATTGTGGTTTTGATTTGCATTTCTCTGATGATGAGTGATGTGGAGCATCTTTTCATGTGTTTGTTAGCCATCTGTATGTCTTCTTTGGAGAAATGTCTGTTTAGTTCTTTGGCCCATTTTTTGATTGGGTCATTTATTTTTCTGGAATTGAGCTTCAGGAGTTGCTTGTATATTTTTGAGATTAATCCTTTGTCTGTTTCCTCATTTGCTATTACTTTCTCCCAATCTGAGGGCTGTCTTTTCACCTTACTTATAGTTTCCTTTGTTGTGCAAAAGCTTTTAAGTTTCATTAGGTCCCATTTGTTTATTTTTGCTTTTATTTCCAATATTCTGGGAGGTGGGTCATAGAAGATCTTGCTGTGGTACTTTCTCCTTTCTCCCAATCTGAGGGCTGTCTTTTCACCTTACTTATAGTTTCCTTTGTTGTGCAAAAGCTTTTAAGTTTCATTAGGTCCCATTTGTTTATTTTTGCTTTTATTTCCAATATTCTGGGAGGTGGGTCATAGAAGATCTAGCTATGGTACATATACACCATGGAATATTACTCAGCCGTTAAAAAGAATTCATTTGAATCAGTTCTAATGAGATGGATGAAACTGGAGCCCATTATACAGAGTGAGGTGAGCCAGAAAGATAAAGAACATTACAGTATACTAACACATATATACGGAATTTAGAAAGATGGTAACAATGGCCCTATATGCAGGGCAGAAGAAGAGACGCAGAAGTACAGAACAGACTTTTGAACTCTGTGGGAGAAGGGGAGGGTGGGAAGTTTCGAAAGAACAGCATGTATCAAGTGCTCGGGCCTGTTGGGCTGGGAAGATCCAGAGGAATCGGGTGGAGAGGGAGGTGGGATGGGAGACCGGGATGGGGAATTCGTGTAACTCTATGGCTGATTCACATCAATGTATAACAAAACCCACTGAAAAATAAAAAAGTTAAAAAAAAAATAAAAAAATAAAAAAAAAAAAAAAAAAAAAAGAAAGTGAAGTCACTCAGTCGTGTGTCCGACTCTCTGGGACCCAATGGACTGCAGCCCACCAGGCTCGTCCGTCCATGGGATTTTCCAGGCCAGAGTCCTGGAGTGGGGTGCCATTGCCTTCTCCACAGAGGCAGAGGGGGAGGATTCGGGAGACTGGAATTGATGCATGTGCACTGCTTTGTGTAAACAGACAGCTGGTGGGACGCTGCTGTACACCACAGGGAGCTCAGCCCAGTGATGACTTGCAGGGGTGGGGCGGGGTGGGCAGGAGGTCAGAGAGGGAGGGGGTATAGACATACAGCTGACTCACTTTGTTGTCCAACAAAAATGTAACACAAGATTTAAAACAACTACTCCAATGGAAAATAGATAAATTAATAAAATGCAATCCCCTTTTTTCAACCTCCAACCAAAAAAAAAAGAAAAGAAAATTACATTTTAATTTACTACTGAAGATTCAAAACTGCTGCTGTTGGAGCAGCTCAGGCCCACTTCACACCTGCCCATGATTTTGAGGAGGAGAAAGAAAATCTTTATCATGATTCAAGGACATAATTAGTACACTGCAGTAAGGATGTTAATGGGATAAGTGAAGGAAGTATAAATAGATTTAAACTGATTTAAATTTAAATTAGATTTAAATTTAAATTAGATTTAAACAGGCAATCTCTTAGTCTCTCCTCTAAGATGTCTTCCTCTTTCAAGTTTATTCCTCTTTCTATTGGTTCTTTTTTCTTCATCTTTTCATGCAACCTGTACAATAAAGCATATCATGATACTTATCCTTCTGAAAGGATTTCCTTTCATTGAGTTTTGTAGTTTATAGCAAAACTAAGTGGGGCCCATAAGAAAAGAAGGCTTAAATGGCAAAATATTGGGTTGGCCATAGGGTCCTTTGGGTTTCTCCATAAGATGCTACAGAAAAACCCAAATGAACTTTTTGACCAACCTAATAACTTCTTTTCTAGAATTTTTTTATGTAGAAATGTTTTAATTTTTGTTGGGTTCATCTTACCATCATTGCTAACCACTCATTCATTGACTCAACAAGTATCTTTGAATTGCTACTGTATGTCGGAAAGTGTCATGGGCATTGTTGAATGGGTCCTTAAAGTGGCCAGACAACCTGTTCTTATAGGGATAGTTCCATGGAGGTATTGTAATGTGAGCAAATCATAAGATGATATAGAATATTTCAGTACTTAACATCCCTATGAGGAAAAAAAAAAACAGGTCAATGGGGATTGGAATTTAGGAAGTTTAAAAATGTAAAAGAGCAAATCATGAAGCTATTTAGGAAAAGAGCAGTCTAGGCAGAAGTTTGATGTTTAAGGTGCCTCTGAAGGTAGAGTGTTTGGTCAGCAAAGGATCAGTTAAGAGGCCAGTGTGGCCAAACTAGAGAGAAAAAGGGAAGGATGACAGGAAATGATGCCAAATACAGTGTAAGGGACAGACCATGTGTGTCCTTTCAGGTCGGCACACAGCACAGAGTTTGGCTTTATTATTAGTGGTGTGAAAACCCTCTGGAATTCCCATGTCAGAATAGAGAGATTCCATCTGGGCTTCCCATGTGGCACAGTCATAAAAATTCTGTCTGCCACTGCAGGAAACTTGGGCTCAGTCTGGGTTGGAAATATACCCTGGAGGAGGAAATGGCAACCCATTCCAGTATTTTTGCCTGGAAAATCTCATGGACAGAAGAGTGTGGCAGGCCACAGTCCATGGGGTCACAAAAAGTTGGACACTACTGAGCACATGTACACAAACTTGCCAAAATCAAGTTAAAAATGTTTAGTCAGCCTCTAACATATATGGAAAGAATCATTGCTTTATCCAGTCTAGCTTATCACACTTAATATGCATTTTCAAATGGTTTACTCAGTCAGCTGAATAACAAAGTTAAAGCTTCTAATAAATACCATTTCTTGCACTCAACAAAATTGAAATAATTCTAATCTTAAAGATTAGCCATTATATTACTGAGCATTTCAGCTATTAATAGAAACAGAATCCAACCCAGATGTTTTAAGAGACTGCAATTAGATAGTATTTACAAAAGTGTAAAAATAGTATAATAAAACAAACAGAAAACTGAAAAGTTGATGAATCCAGAGAATAGTGATGACAGTAAGCCATTATGTCTCCTCGGGCTGAAGGGACTGAATGTATTAAAAAGCAAGTTGGATATATAGGCATTATTAGACATTTTTTTAATGATAAAGTGTTTAAGTTGATGGCAGTGATTCAGGGAAAAAAAAGTTTTTTATCAAATAGTAAGAAGAATTTCTCAAGACATATCTTGGTAGGCAAGACTCTGAGAATATATATACTTGATAAGAAGCATCTCTATACAAGAAAAGCAAGCTATAATAATGACATAAGATTGAGATGCTGGTAGGCAAGTAGGTAGGTTTAAGAAATTTTAGATTTGTTTCTTCTTTATTGTTTCCCTTTCTAAAGAAAAAGTGATTTACAGTAGGCCTTTTTGTCACTGCTTTGTTTTTAGAGAAACTTTGCAGGTTAAAGAAATTCTCTTCTATACCTACTTTGCTGAAAGATCATGAGGTTGTTGTTCTTTTTATGACAAATGGATGCTGAAGTTTTGCAAATGTAATTTCTACTTTTACTGCCATGAACCCATTGTTTTACTCTTTAATTGGTTAAGATACTGATTTACATTTGCTGATCTTTAATGTTAACAAAATCTACATTCACTGAGATGGATCAATTTTGTTCAGGATGTATTTGTATATTTAAATGTTTCTGAATTTGGTGTGTATTTGTTTTTTTTGCAAAATCCATTACATCTATGTTCCTATATGAAATTGGATGATCACTTTCCTTTCTCATACTATCTTTGTCAGATTTTGGTGTGACGGTCTTCCAGGCTCATGGAATGAGTGGGATTTTCTTCATCTGTTGTCAAGAAGAGCTTCTGTAAGATTGAAAATTTTCTTTCTTATTAATTTAGAAGAATACAAGGTAAGACATCATGACCTTGAGTTTTATTTGTGGGGAAAAAAAAGGATGATATTCCATTTCTTTAAAGCCCAGAATACTCATTTAACATTTTCATGAACAGTTTAGTAAGTTACTCTTCACATCTGTTTCAAATCTATTACTCTTAGTTTGTTCATAATATCCTTTTATTATCTGTTTAATGTCTTCTATCCAGCTATAGGCATCCACTCTGTCATGACTGAAATATATATATATTTCATATATATGTATATTTCATATATATATATGTATATTTATGGTTTCTCTTTTTTTTTCCCTCTCTCAATTAAGAAGTCATTATTTTGTCAACTTTTCAGACCTTTTTTGAACTTTGCTGCATGTACACTTTCTATTTAATTATCTTTCTCTAAGAATTTTTTTCTGTCTACCTCTTAGACCCAGGTTGCTTTTCACCTTGCAACTTTTTCAACTGATACTTTGTTTCTATCTTGTGTGTGTGTCAGTCACTCAGTGGTGTCCAACTCTTTGCAACCCCATAGACTGTAGCCCTCCAGGCTCCTCTGTCCATGGAATTCTCCAGGCAAAAATACTGGTGTGGGTTGCCCTTCTCTTCTCCAAGGGAACTTCCCAACCCAGAGGTGGAACTCTGGTCTCCTGCATTGCAGGCAGATTTCTAACTTATACATCTAAAATTACAAATTATTTTAAATTTCTGCTTTACTTTTTCAGATAGGATTTGATAAGCATCATTTTGTTATCAATTATAATGTTTTCCTAATATTCTTTTGTATTTCTTAATGTCTAAAAATATGAAGTGAAGGGTATTTTATTTTTGGTTTGCCATTGGTTTGTAATATAATTGCATTGTATTTTTAAAATATCTTAATTTCACTTCTGAAAGGTTTTGTGATTTGCTTTCAAATTGCATTTGTAAATGCAATGCTTACAGTGCTTCTAAATGCACCATATATGCTTAAAAAACCATGTATAATCTAGTTACTGACCTAATTTTGTTCATTACTTCAAAATAATTTGTTATATTTTTCAAATCTTGTTTGTTCCACTTTATGCTTTTTAAAATTAATATCTATTTTGTATAATATAATTATTTCATGTTTATAATGACATTGTATAAAAATTCATTTTATTGTATCTATTTAAAAGATACTTTATTGCTACCAAAGAAAATTGAAAAGATAGAAATTTATTAAAATAAGACAAATTCATATATCTTCCCATAAGCACACACATCTCACTGAGTTACGGTTTTTAGATATGCTTCAGATTAAACAAGAATGAGTGAATATATTTGAATTTATTTAAGTAGACTCTAGCAGCTTCTACTTCTTTCCTGTCCAAATGTTTATTTACCACACAGCAGTGAGAGAACATGGGCTTCCCTGGCTCAGTGGTACAGAACCCACCTGCCAATGCAGAAGATGTGGGTCTGACCCCTGGGTCAGGGGGAGGAAATGGCTGCCCGCTCAAGTATTCTTGCCTGGGAACTCTCATGGTCAGAGGAGCCTGGAGGGCTACAGTCCATGAGCTCACAAAAGGATTGGAAACAACCTAGAGACTGAACAACAACAAGTGTGAGAACACCTTTGAAATACAGGATATTTTATTCTTCAAATTTCACGTCATAAATAATGCTTTACGGTAAGTATGCCCCATGCAATATTTGGGATGTCTTTTATGTCACATTTACTCACTGTTTATCTGAAGTTCAAATGTAACTGAGCATTGTGTGTTTTTTGTTTGCTTAATGTGGATGTTTCTCTGTTGCTTAAAGTTCTTCAATGACTTTCCAATCTCATAGAGAGTAAAAGCCAAAGTAAAAATCAGCTTTAGACGTGACAGTGCAAGCTCTGGCCTGGACTGACTCTCTGATCTCATTTCCTCTAATAACATCCAACATTGCTCCAGAAAAATCCAGTAACCTTCTTGTTCTGCCTGCCAGCATAGAACACACTTCTACCCTGGGATATTGCTGTTTGCATCCTCACTTTCTTCAGGTGCCTGTTCAAATGGGTCACCTTTTGAGAGAGCCCCTCCCTCACCAGCTTACCTAAGCAGCAACAATTTCCACTTTTGTTTCTCCTTACACATCTTTTTTTTTTTTTTGGATACTCATCATCATTTGATGTTAACTAATGTTGCTTTCTGCCCTGCCCCCAAATAAATACATTTAAGCTCTACAAAGTCAAAGACTTAGTTTTTGGTTCGCTACTGTATAAACAATACCTAGAATTGTACCAACAGATAGTCAGGGCTCAAAATATTTTTGCGGATGGAATAAATATAACAGACAGTTGCTTATCCAGAAGGTAACACAGTTGTTTTCATTCATAATATTCTTCAGTAAACCATCACCCCAAGCATTGTGTTTACAAGTCAAAGGGATTTTATGAAGAGTATTAAAGTTATTTAGATGATCACTTCAACCCAAATTCTACTTAACCTTCAATTAGAAAGATTGATATTTAGATGAGAGAGATATCATATATTTTCATGTCCTCTTATGCTTTACTTAAAAATTATTGAAGCAAATAAGTAAGAGACATTAAAATTAATGATATTATCATTTTACTATAAATAGTTTTGAAAATAATTAAGTTTTTTATATTTTGGTTTTAAATTTACCCGTGCAGTTATTTTGACTCTTCTCAGTATTTTTATAAAGCTATACATAAAGTTTTATGTTGTTTTTTAATTTTTAATCTGATTGCAAATATAGCATGACTTTCTTTTAAAAAATGAATTAAAGAATAATAAAATACTAAAAAGTCAAGGATGCATATAAACCTACCCCTGCAAATAATGAAAACTAGCCACACAGGTCCAATGATCGTCAGTGATTGTTTCTAGAAGCTACTCGGAGAGCGAAGTTGGAGCTCATTCAGATCATTCAGTTCAGTCGCTCAGTCGTGTCTGACTCTTTGCGACCCCATGAATCACAGCATGCCAGGCCTCCCTGTCCATCACAAACTCCCGAAGTTTACTCAAACTCATATCCATCCAGGCGGTGATGCCATCCAGCCATCTCATCCTCTGTCGTCCCCTTCTCCTCCTGCCCCCAATCCCTCCCAACATCAGGGTCTTTTCCAGTGAGTCAACTCTTCGCATCAGGTGGCCAAAGTATTGGAGTTTCAGCTTCAGCATCAGTCCTTCCAATGAACACCCTGGACTGATCTCCTTTAGGATGGACTGGTTGGATCTCCTTGCAGTCCAAGGGACTCTCAAGAGTCTTCTCCAACACCACAGTTCAAAAGCATCAATTTTTCAGCACTCAGCTTTCTTCACAGTCCAACTCTCACATCCATACATGACCACTGGAAAAACCATAGCCCTGACTAGATGGACCTTTGTTGGCAAAGCAATGTCTCTGCTTTTTAATATGCTATCTAGGTTGGTCATAACTATCCTTCCAAGGAGTAAGCATCTTTTAATTTCATGGCCACAATCACCATCTGCAGTGATTTTGGAGCCCAGAAAAATAGTCACCCACTGTTTCCACTGTATCCCCATCTATTTCCCATGAAATGATGGGACCAGATGCCATGATCTTAGTTTTCTGAATGTTGAGCTTTAAGCCAACTTTTTCACTCTCCTCTTTCACTTTCATCAAGAGGCTTTTTAGTTCCTCTTCACTTTCTGTCATAAGGGTGGTGTCATCTGCATATCTGAAGTTATTGATATTTCTCCCAGCAATCTTGATTCCAGCTTGTACTTCTTCCAGCCCAGTGTTTCTCATGATATAGTCTGCATATAAGTTAAATAAGCAGGGTGACAATACACAACCTTGATGTACTCCTTTTCGTATTTGGAACCAGTCTGTTGTTCCATGTCCAGTTCTAACTGTTGCTTCCTGACCTATGACTATAGCTTCTAAAAAATAATATAGTGCCAGACTGATTGCACCGAGGGCTCACAATCTCAACTATAACATCAGTGCCAGCCTCCCGTATGTAAACAGTCAGACCGTTGTGTTTAAACATCGATGCCACCAAAGGCCTCCACTTCCCTCAACATGTTCTCATCTTAAGGACTTGGAGATTTATCTTTCCAGAGGACATGAATTAGAAGGTTTCCATCCCGTTATGGAGGCTCCATGAATATTGAAGGAAGAGCTCTTTGGACTTCCCCGCTGCTCCAGTTGTTAGGACCCTGCCCTTCCACTGCAGGGGGTTAGGGTTTGATCCCTGGTCAGGGAGCTAAGATCCAAAAAACCACACGGCATAGCCAAAAAAAATGAAATAAATAAAAACTAAAAAGAAGAAAATAAAGCTCTTGTTTACAAGTCTTCTTAATTGTATTATTCTAATGACATGAGGGAGCAAGTGAAAAGAGGCCCTGTGTCTCCATAAAGACCAGACCAGACCAAGTCCACCCTTTCCTTATACAGAGTAATTGCTGAACGGCCTTTTTTTCCTACCTGTGCACTGTTTTGTTTTGTTTTTTGCTTGAAAAAAGACCTTTGAATTATTATGATTTCAAGATTAACCCAGTGGCTTAAATTCTTATAATGTTTCTGTAACAAATACAAGTTACTAAAAGGGAAAAAAGTCTGCAAATGTAAAGAGTCATTGTTTTGTCTGGGGTGTGAAATCACACATTAAAGAAGAACTCAGTGATTAAAAGTGTGGATTTGGAAGTTCTGATGCCCTGGATTCAATTCTGCTGAATTGAATTGAATTGGTTTTGACAGCTTACTGAGAATGATGTCAATTCTTAATCTCTGAAGATTTAACTTCTTCCCTGGGACCTGGGACCAGGGACCAGGCTTGATCACTAAAGAGCTTTTGTATAAAAGAGTTTTATTAAAGTATAAAAAGGGACAGAGAAAGTTTCTGACACAGACATCAGGAGGGGGATGGAGAGTGCCCCCCTCACTAGTCTAAGCAAGGAAGTTGTATGCTTTTTAACTGGTTATTACAGTAAATCAAAAGAATATCTCAAGTTGTAAAGATCTTACCAGACTCACTCCCACAATTTACATTTTAAGATAACAAGATTAGAACTTAACAATAGAAAGATTTTACCAGAGCCACTCCCATAATATGCATTTTAAGATAACAGGATTAGTCAGAAGGTTTTCAAGAAGGAGAGACTGTCCTCAAGCAGGATACATTGTTATTATATAATCTTCACTAAGGAATGTAGCAGGGAGGGGAAAGAAAGTCCTTTCCCCCTCCTTGAGAATCCAGACCCCTATCTGCTCCTTGAGAACCCCAAACCCCTTTCTCCTCCTCGGGGACCCAGGGTTTCTTCTTATCAACCTGCCTAGGAATTGACTCTCTGTTTTTACCTGTGATCTTGAGCAAGGTAGAAGTTCCTAGAAGCTTCAGTTCCTCTTCTTTGGAAAGAAGATCAAATAAACATAGTTGCAAATTTTTTAGAATCTTTACACCAAATAGGCAGTTATTTTAAAACAACTTTTCAGGAACTGTATACGATAAAATCTATAAAAGTTATTTGTGTGCATGGAGAAAGAAAAGATCAGAGCCAGTAATGGTTGTGTGATCAGTTCCATTCACTCTCAAGGGAAGAATGGATAAAGTGATTGTGAAGATGATCAAGATGGTAATATCAGCTATAAAACGTTATTGGATAGAGATATTGCTTTTATCATAATTAAATTTTAATCAAACTTAGGACCTTGCAGTCATACACCCAATGTTTGGAAGTGCCAGCTTTTAATTCCATATATTGTTTGCTCTTTTTTTTTTTAAATAATTCAAGTCTTTATTCAAAAAAGTATAATTTCTTGCTGACCACCTGTGTTTCAAATGACCGAGCAAAAGACTATGTGGACGCTATAATTCTCATAAATTAAACCTGAGTCTGGCTTACTAAGGGGATAACACACTCTCAAATATATTCCAAAACCATTCACACTTACATATTGTCGCCATCTATCTAGAAGCACTTTCTGGGCTCCAAAGATAAAATTTAAAGACACAGAATAATGGTGAGAGAAGAAAGGAGATTTTTCCTTGGTTTTGCTTCAACCAGAAGAGAAGGGAAAAATCAGCACATGGAGTAGAAGCCTAAAGTTTGGAAAACCAGGCAAGTAGGTGAATCTCAGATCACTCTCTGCCTAAATATGTTATTTCCATTTCATAGTAACTACAACATCTTCCAGGCTGACACTAGCAAGAATCCCAACAACAGGTTCAGCATCACTGCTCTGGAATTCCAGACATACCTAGGGGGATTTATCTGTCTCTAAGAAGAGTTTTGACCCCAGAGAGGGAGACTTCAGACAGGAATCATCTAGAATACCCAGCCATGACTACACACAAAATGCACCAAGCTTTCCACCTGCCATTAGGGATCTGTCATAAATTGTGTGCCAGGAAGAGAACCTTTTGGCCCACTCTACCATTTGTAGTCTGAGTCATCCTGGCTATCAACTTTGAGCTTAATTTCCCCCCACCCCCCCAGAAGACAGAATTCATAAAATGGTAGCTCTCAAGACAAACATTTCATGATGGACCTAGAAAAAGTCTCATCAAAAATGATCTGTGACATTTTGATCCTGTGCTTATGTGTATCCCCTAAGGCACCATTTTCTATTGACTTTGTAAATCAAGGGACAGTGAGTATATAAAAAAGTCACAAAGAAGCATGTCTGTTAAACACCTCCACATATTATTTGGCTCCACTAATCTCTGTATTTGTAAATAATAAAAGCAAGATATACACGGTATTCTTAAATAGTTCTTAGTAAAAAGTAAAAATATTGGCAGACGTAAAAGTTTGGCTCGATCATTTTGTGACCTTAATATAAAACAATTTCAGTATTTTATTTCATATATATGTTTTATTGATTAAAAGCAGAAACCTGGAATTCAACCTCCAGAACTAGAATCTTAATTCAATCCATTTTCTAGAATTTTAGATTTTTGTTATTTAAACAATTACTAAAAGAAAGATACTGTGCCAGGAACCTTGTCTAGAAAGATGACACTCCTTAGAGATAAATAAGCATGTGAATATGTATAATTCAAAATAAAGATTTAGAAATTAATAAAAATATATGTGGAGCATCCCTGATGGTCCATTTGTCAAGAATCTGCCTTCCATTGTAGGGGATGCCCGTCTGGTTCCTGGTCAAGGGACTAAGATCCCACACGCCGCGGGGCAAATAATCTTCCATGCCACAACTAGAGAGCCACACAATGCAACTGCTAGTCTGTGCAGAAAAAAAAGAAAAAAAAACTGCAATAATAACAATAAATTGTATCATTTTATAGAAGGTGAAAGTCACCCAGTCGTGTTCAACTCTTTGCGACCAAATGGACTATACAGACCATGAAATTCTCCAGGCCAGAATACTGGAGTGGGCAGCCTTTCCCTTCTCCAGGGGATCTTCCAAACCCAGGGATTGAACCCAGATCTCCCATGTTGCAGGTGGATTCCTAACCAGCTGAGTCACAAGGGAAATTCAAAAATACTGGAGAGGGTGGCCTAGCTCTTCTCCAGAGGGTCTTCCTGACCTTGGGTCTCCTGCATTGCAGGCAGATTCTTTGCCAACTGAGCTATCAGGGAAACTCTTACATTGTATAGAAAGGAACATTAGATGCAATAGGCCTCCTTCTAAACCAGGCATTGACATCTCTCTCTCTTTGAAAGTCGCTCAGTTGTGTCCGACTCTTTGCAACCCCATGGACTATACAGTCCCTGGAATTCTCCAGGCCAGAATACTGGAATAGATAGCCTCTCTCTTCTCTAGGGGATCTTCCCAACCCAGGGACTGAACCCAGGTCTTCCACATCACAGGTGGATTCTTAACCAACTGAGTCACAAGGATACTGATATAGAAAATGCCATTTTGACAAGCTAACTGCTTCCCTAATTATCCCCAGAGAGTTTCCTTGACTTCCTGTGAAGAAAAAGCTTTACTCGAGATGGAGGGTAGCCAATCTCATGGCTGCCTGTTAGCGAGGATAGTTAGAGTTACTTGCCATGACATGTTAAGGCAATCTGTGGTGTACCATGACTTAGCAGTCCCTGGACCTACCTGTCTTTGAAATCCTGAAGAATCCTTGAGCATTTTTATAAGACAAAAAAACAAAAACAAAAAACTTCATTCGAGAAGACTTGAATTTAATAAGCAGTCACAAGAAAAGCATGGCATAACAAGGACTGAGTCATGGAATTCCCTTGAATGTATTCATGTATTACAACAAGGAAGGGAAAATTAAATATTAGAGCTCAGTTCTTACATTCTGCTCTATGCTATACAAATTTTAGCATGCTTAACATCCTACAACATCAGAGAACACAAGAAGATTCCTCTTACTGTCCCAAAAGAGGAAAGTGAAGTTATAATACTGACCACTGTCAATCAGCTGGAAAGTGTAAGGGGGCATTTCACTTCAGGGAGAAAAGCCACAATAGGTTATGTCTACGGATCATGTCCATTAACCAAAGTCTTCCCCACTCCCTTCTCAGATGGTGGGGTAGCGGTGCAGGTGCCCCAGTTCTGCTGGGGCCTTTCCTGTATTGCATAGAAATGGATCTCATTAACAGAACGTTAAGGAAACCCATGCTTTAAAATGTCTCTGCACAACATAATTTTTAATCAAAGAATATGTCAAGCATACAAAGTTAACCCTAGCACAGAACATATTCCATATTTCTAAAACTATTATGCATTTCTTTTGTTAAAGTTTCATCATTAAATCTTGATCCATTCTTTACCCTACTAAACCACAGTCTCCTCAAGAATAAGTCCTTTACTTGACCCTCTTTGTCTAACAGCCCTTAATATTGTCTCCATCATGTAGGCTTCTCCTATGCAAAAACTTGCAAAGAAACTATAAAAGCTTATTTAACTTATAAATGTAAAACTGGGCTTTAACAGATCAAGAATATTTTAAAATATTTTTAAAATGTAGCAAAAGTAACAAAGAAACAAAGGGGGAAAGTAATTTAAAAATAAATTTGTATTAATTTGCTAGTATTTGATTATCTGCATATTTATTTGAAAATTACATAAACAATTTACATGATAATTCTGTTTGGTATTTTCATTTTATATAAGACTATCATTGATTAATGTTAATGATTATGCTTATTTTAAAGCTTAGTATTTTCCTTTTTTTTTGCTGGCTCTTGATACATCATTGGCAGTACTAAGCCATAATGATTATGGTTAAGATAATACTTTGAGAATGTAGAGAAAAGAGTAATGGTTAAGTGGATCCTCAAGTATAATTAAGGAATGATATGCCTATTACTATTCTAAATCATTTTTAGGGGTCTGAAAGCAACTTGAAAGGAAAAAAAAATAAAAATTTAGACTACACATTTTCTCAGGTAGATATTTACTAGAGTAAGACCCAGACAGGGAGGATGGTAGGGTAGTGGAGATTATCCACTTGGCTAGTAGCATTCCTGATAACAAGTGAAAGTGAAAGTCGCTCAGTCCCATCTGACTCTTTGCGACCCCATGGGCTATAAAGTCCATGGAATTCTCCAGGCCAGAATACTGGAGTGGGCAGCCTTTCCCTTCTCCAGGGGATCTTCCCAACCCAGGGATCGAACCCAGGTCTCCCGTATTGCAGGCGGATTCTTTACCAGCTGAGTCACAAGGGAAACCCTGAAAACAAGACATCCAGAAAAAATGCCCACCAAACAGTGTATGCATTTGATACTCTTTAGTTTTATTATTTTTAAAATAACAATGTTTTGTTTAAGTTTTTTTTAATAATTCATACATTTTCTATGTTGTATTTAATACCTTTCATTTAAATTTCAGTGTTATTCCATAAGTCAAATGTACTGATAATAAGAAATAAGTTCCATGAAAGTAAGAATATTTCTGCCTTCTGCAGCAGAGTAAATTCAGCATTCACATTTAGTTTATAACACATAACAATTCACAGTTGACCAATGAATATATATATATTTTTTTTAGTATTAGAGCTTGAGTAATATAAGATTTCCCAAAGGCTTTGAAAAATGTTAGATTTCAACAGTCTTGTAAAAATATAGTTTAAAATTTTTGCAGTAAATAAACATAGTGCCTTAAAATATTATAAATAGTATAATCTAATATGCCACTCAATATAAATTTCCTTATGATATATATCCTATTACTAACAATGAATATCTTAATGATTATGTATTTCTTCCAGTAATGTGTTTGAAATTATATTCTGAATAAAAATTCAGCTTCAAAGAACAGTGGTTAGTTAACTGATTTCTGGAATTCCTAAGAATCTCAGTTTGTATTTTCCTTCGTTTTAAGTAAATGCATAGAGATAGGCATTTAAAACCTAATGTAGAAAAAATATTTTTCTTTGACATGTATAAGATCAGTGAACGAATTCAAATCAGTCTGTTTCATTCTGCTAAAAAATTGATGAAAACCAAACTGACATAAACAGTAATTAAATTTCAGGCAATATTCTGCAAAGCATGTTCAGCTTCTGAAGAATATAGCAGCTGCTTGTAAAATATGACAACCTCTTCCTCTTAAGAGCGGAGCAGAAAAACCTCATAAAAAGCAGAAAATCATTTAAGTGGAGTTTTTTCTTTTTTTAAATCTATGGATTGATAATGAACCTTAATTGAAAAACAGGAAAAATTTAATACGGGTTTGTATAAATACACAAATATTATAGAATGCTAGCATTTTCATTATTTGACTGTTTCTTATAAATTTTCAGATGCAGCACAAATCATTCAAATATTTTAGAAACTGTAAGCTCTGCTTTTTATTCTATCTGACACAACATGTAATCCGCATACATAATATTCAACATAAAATCTGAAGCCATCCCTGATACATCACTTTAGGTAATACTCACAAGTATTTGAACTGATTTTCAGATTAAATCTGCTGCAACCATTTCAGAATAAAGTGCCATATCTGAAATCTTAGCACATCTCTTATTCGAACTCAAAGTACTTCAAACTGAGTCACTTTTCTCTGATTAAAGCCTTGGCAACCACCACTGAGTGCTTGCATTTAACATGTTAATTCAGAGACTTCAAGAATTCTACTTTTTCTAAAGTTCACTCATGATTTGACAAGTAATTTTCAGATTTGAATTCAAGGGAGATCTATGTCAAGAGAGATCTATTTAAGGATGACCACTTTATTTCCATATTCACTACTTTTTGTTGAAAAGCGTATAAATATAAAAAGTACAAACAAGTATGGGCTTTCCTTGTAACTCGGTAAAGAATCTGCCTGCAATGCAGGAGACCAGGGTTCAACTCCTGAGTTGGGAAGATCCCCTGGAGAAAGAAATGGCAACCCACTGCAGTACTTTTGCCTGGAGAATCCCACGGACAGAGGAGCCTGGCAGGCTACAGTCCATGGGACCATAAGAGTCAGACATGACTTAATGACTAAACCACCACCATGATTCAGAGGAGTTATCAAACTGGATTTGACTTAGTCTTCTGCGGAGAAGCTAAGGATGCCACCAGCAAAAGAAAGTTGCCTGGTGCAGTCCAGCACAACAGAAGCTCCTCATATTTTCTAGTATTTTCCCTTTTTGCAGAAACAACAGTAATTTCCAATACCATGTTAAGATATGGCTAATGCAGTGAGGAAATACAGGCTCTAAACTTGCTTACTCTATGACAAACCTAGACAACATATTAAAAAGCAAAGACATTACTTTGCTGAAAAAAGATCCAAGCAGTCAAAACTATGTTTTTTTCCAGTAGCTATGTTGGGATGTGAGAGTTGGACCATAAAGAAGGTTGAGCACCGAAGAACTGATGCTTTTGAACTGTGGTGCTGGAGAAGACTCTTGAGAGTGCCTGGACTTCAAGGACATGAAGTCGGTCAATCCTAAAGAAATCAACCT
This sequence comes from Muntiacus reevesi, assembly GCF_963930625.1. NCBI lineage: Eukaryota > Metazoa > Chordata > Mammalia > Artiodactyla > Cervidae > Muntiacus > Muntiacus reevesi. The sequence continues at coordinate 55,884,702 of NC_089253.1, read as the reverse complement.
TGAATATATTGGAAGGACTGATACTAGAGCTGAAGCTCCAATACTTTGACCACCTGATGTGAAGAGTCAAGAAATTGGAAAAGACCCTGATGCTGGGAAAATTTGAAGGCAAAAGGAGAAGGGGATGAGGATGAGATGGTTAGAGCATCACCCGTTCAATGGCCATGATTTGAGTAAACACCTGGTGATAGTGAAGGAAAGGGAAGCCTGGTGTGCTGCAGTCCATGGGGTGGCAGATAGGGGGATATTACTTACTTATTGAACAAAAACAGCAGGCTTGCTTAAAATTCAGTATTGGAAACTAAACACTTGACTCTGAGGAGGATTCCCCATTTGGTTAATCAGAATTTACTTTTTACTTATAAACCATGAATAATTGATTTCTTGTAAGGCAGAAAACACACCAAACAAATTTAAATAGGATGTTTTGTAAAAATCAGAGATGGCAACTACAAGGATGGAAATAGGCAAATACAATTTTTCATAGTAACACGATCATGTCAAAATGATAGCCTTGGTTATCAAAAGGGTGCCACTTCTGTTTAGTACATTTTATTTAAGAAATACATAATATAGAAATATTTCAAAACTTAATATGTTTTAGACTGCTATCATGGGAAATTGACAAGATAGAAGAAGGATGTGTTGTTAGTCACTCAGTCATGTCCAACTGTTTGTGACACCATGGACCATTGTCCATCAGTATACTCTGTCCATGGAATTCTCCACGGAAGAATACTGGAATGAGTAGCCATTCCCTCTCCAGGGGATCTTCCTGACCTAGGGCTTGAACACAGGTCTTCTGCACTGCAGGCAGATTCTTTACCACTGAGCCACCAAGGAAGCCCTAAAGTAAGAATGCCATCACTAAAATAAAGTAGCCCAGTTCTGTCCATCACAGCATAAGGTTCTCACATTTTCAGCTGCTTTTTAAACGAGGAGTGATTTCCTGTTGATTTCTTGTTGGAAAAGGTTGTTTCTTAAATAATCATTGGAATATTTAAGTCATAAAGAGAATTGCTTTACTGCATTCGAACCAGACTAATGATAAGAAATAACATCATTAGGGTGTTACCCTGTTACAGTAACTATTCAACTGTTAACATCCACTGGATCATCAAAAAAATAAGAGAGTTCCAGAAAAAAACAACTGCTGAAGTCCCCACACCCTAGAGCTCTGCGCCCCGCACTGAGAAGCCCCTGCACTGCGATGACGAGGAGACCCCACTCCCCTCAAGGAGAGAAAGCCCACACATGGCAGTGAGGTCCCAGCACGGCCAAAAATAAATAAATATAAAAAAGAAAAACAAAAAACAAAAAAATAAGAGAGTTCGAGAAAAAAAATCTACTTTTGCTTTATTGACTACGCCAAATCCTTTGACTGTGTGGATCACAACACAGTGTGGAAAATAGTTAAAAGAGATGGAGATACCAGACCACCTGGCCTGCCTCCTGAGAAATCGGTTTTCAGGTCAAGAAGCAACAGTTAGAACTGAAAATGGAACAACAGACTGGTTCTAAATCAGGAAAAGAATACATCAAGGTTGTATATTATAACTCTGCTTCTTTAACTTATATGCAGAGTACCTCATGTGAAATGCCAGGCTGGATGAAGCACAAGCCAGAATCAAGATTGCCGGGAGAAGTATATCAGTAACCTCAGATATGCAGATGACACCACCCTATTGCAGAAAGTGAAGAACTAAAGAGCCTCTTGATGAAAGTGAAAGAGAGAGTGAAAAAGTTGGCTTAAAACTCAGCATTCAAAAACTAAGATCATGGCATCCAGTCCCATCAATTCATGGCAAATAGATGGGGAAGCAATGGAAACAGTGAGAGACTTTATTTTGGGGGCCTCCAAAATCACTGCAGATGATGAGTGCATCCATAAAATTAAAAGACAGTTACTCCTTGGAAGACAAGCTATGACCAACCTAGACAGCATATTAAAAAATCAGAGACATTACTTTACCAACAAAGGTTCATCTAGTCAAAGCTGTTGTTTTTCCAGTAGTCATGTATGGATGTGAGAGTTGGACTATGAAGAAGGCTGAGCACAAAAGAATTGATGCTTTTGAACTGTAGTGTTGGAGAAGACTCTTGAGAGTCACTTGGACTGCAAGGAAATCCAGCCAGTCAATCCTAAAGGAAATTAGTCCTGAATATTCATTGGAAGGACTGCTGCTGAAGCTGAAACTCCAATACTTTGGTCACCTGATGTGAAGAACTGACTTATTGGAAAAGATCCTGATATTGGGAAAGATTGAAGGCGTGAGGAGAAGGGGATGACAGAGAATGAGATGGCTGGATGGCATCACCAGCACGATGGATACAAGTTTGAGTAAGCTCCGGGAGTTGGTGATGGACAGGGAAGCCTGGAACCCACTCCAGTGTTCTTGCCTGGAGAATCCCAGGGACGGGGGAGCCTGGTGGGCTGCTGTCTATGGGGTCGCACAGGGTCAGACACGACCGAAGCGACTTAGCAGCAGCAGCAGGGAAGCCTGGAGTGCTGCAGTCCATGGGGTCACAAAGAGTTGGGCAGGACTGAGCAACTGAACTGAACTGAGTCAACTGTAACTTGGGCCAATTTCTCCCACTTTGTAGAAGCACTGGAACCAAGAGATAGATAATTTCCTGAAATGGATTAAGTTTATTAAACAAATATACCTTTTTTGTAATTTGGGATTTAAAATATGCAGCAATGAAATGCAAAAAAGCAGAACTCAAACTGTGACTAAGATACACAATATATTTTCTGCTTTAAATAGATGAAGTCATAGTGGAAAGAGAAAAAAATGCCCTTTTTCCTATTTCCTCTCTATATCTCCTGTTATATCCTCCGATCCTCAGCTTGGCTCCAGATCACAGTTCAGTTCAGTTCAGTTACTCAGTCATGTCAGACTCTTTGCAAACCCATGGACTGTAGCACGCCAGGCCTCCCTGTCCATCACCAACTCCAAATCACAGTGGCAAGTTAAATCAAGGCAGTCTGATGAATATATACACACAGAACCTAAGTGTACCTTTGTACCACTATGCCAGACTTTCACCTTTTAAGCACTTGTGGGTAAGTTTAAGAATACCTGATTTTCAAAACTTACTAAGAAATGAAGAAGGCAGAATCAGTGAGTCAAAACTTTAGTAACATTCACCACCCCATGTAGTTGCAATTGTTTTTTCTTGTGCTGAGAACTTTATTTATAAAATCATGATCTCCTGATATCTCAAAATAATGGTGTCATAATAATATCAAGATTATTAAATGTCCCTGGGTATATTCTCTATTCATTAAAAGAAGAATATTTGAACATGTTCTTCTTTTGGAAACAAATGTTCCAAGTGAGATTCTTATGCTTTGTACATACTGAGAAAAAGGAGATTCTGCACTGCTTTAAAAAATTCAATGAAACCTAAGTAATAATAACTTAAGAAATAGACATTCTAAAGTGAAAATAGTTTTTGACCTATACAACATTATCACATCTTCAGTATCAGGAAGTGATCATTATTCTCAGCATGGTACCATATATATTGCAAGCTGCAGTGTCCAAATAATTTTTTGTAGAAAGCAATTTTGTCAAATTATGTGCTTAAGAAAATTAGCTGTTTGAGACAAGAAAACTTTGATATGTGAGTTAACTTTTGGTTCTCTTGGATTCTAAATCAAAACTAAATGTGGAAAAGAGTAAAAATAATATAACTTCATAAAATTCTGAGAAGCTCAAATACTTTCCTGAATTTGGAAATTATCTCGGAAAAAAACAAAGCTCTGTAAAATCTTTGTGACGAAGATCACTAATAATGATATCAACAGTGTTTATTTCATTATCTTTACTATCACAGACATAGCAAGTTTTTAGAAATTTTAGAGTTACAAGACCATCTGAAAATATCAAGTTGTTTAAAATGAGCAGTTCATGATAGCCTTCATGTAATGATCAGGTTCCTAAGAAACAGCAATGTGAATTAAATAAAATTTAGTACAAATAAAAATAACAAGAAATGAATCATAAAGGACAAAAAATCTTTCAAGTTTTTTTTTTCATATTACAGTAATATAAGTCGTTAAGAATATAGGAACTATGTGTATAAATTTACATGTGAAATGACAAAATGACTCACAATAATGCTATATTTAAACTCTGATGATATTAAGAGCATAATATTCCAATTTACCTAGACTTATAGAGGCCCCTGGGCTTCCCTGGTCACTCAGTGGTAAGGAATCCACCTGCCAATGCAGAAGACACAGGAGATGCGGGTTTGATACCTGGGTTAGGGAGATCCCCTGGAGGTGGAAGTGGCAGCCTACTCTGGTATTCTTGCCTGGAAAATCCCATGGACAGAGGAGTCTGTGGGCTATAGTCCATGGGGTCTCAGAGTCAGACATGACTTAACATCTGTGCTTGAATGCACATGTCTCTTAAAGGTTAATTCATGAAATACTCTTCCATGGGAACTGTTTCACTTTAACTGGAACTGTGATCATTGATTCTAGTCCTGGAATAAATCTGCTTGAACTCTATAGTTAGTTTCATATGTAGAAGTTCATTTTATCTTAAAAGTATCTTGTTAAATATCAACAGCAACTGTTTTAATAAGTTCATTTTAAACATAATGAAACCAAGGCCATGGGATTTATAAGAAATAAAGACCAGGATGTGCATCCTCCTGTTTCAGTATTCTCTCCTATGTGTCAGTGACTTGAGTTGTCTTCTTTCAACCCTAAGGCTATGAGATGATTAGATAGCATCACCAATTCAATGGACGTGAATTTGAGCAAACTCCAAGAAATAGTGAAGGACAGGGGAGCCTGGCAAATTGCAGTCCATGGGTTCAGAAAGAGTGAGATACAACTTAGCAACAGAACAGAACAGCAACACATTGGATACAGAGACTCTGATAAGCATGTTTTGTGTGTCTGATTACCACTGATTATAAGGTAGATGTGGTTGGAAACTTGCTTTTAAATGACTGATGCATTTCAGGATGACTAGAAGTTAAAGAGTTTAGTGTTTTACTGAAATTTAAAATAAATACATTTTTTAACTTATTTATTTTAATTGGAGGCTAATTACTTTACAGTATTATGATGGTTTTCCCATAAATTGACATGAATCAGCCACAAGTGTATATATGTGTTTTAATAAGGTTCTGTCAGCTCCAGGATTGGAACTGTGAGTATATTTTCTGATAAGTATTCATGAAGATTTCTGACAGAGAGCTATCCCCTTGAGTCCTACCTGATTTTCAGCAGAAACTTAAATGATATTGTTTATTCATATTTCATTTATTCTTTATACTTCACTGCCTTTAAGCTTGCAGGAAATCACAGAGGTGACTTGCCCTAATAGGCTTATACCAATATCCCTCTTGTAGATTAGTTAAACATAGATAGGTATACAAATAGGAAGCTTTGAGAAGTTTAAGTATAATTAACAATGTGTTATTTAAATAAATAGCATATAAAGAAAATATGCTAAATATTACATTATAATATGTTAAATGAATCTTATATGCATTTGTGATACATATATATGAAATGCAGATATATTCACATATATTTAGTATGTTTGAAATTCATAATTGATATTGATAAATATCAATTGATATAGCTTGATATAGATTTGTATAATATAAATTTTCTTAAGTATTCATTCTTATATTCATTGTTTTGGAATTAATTACAGGTGCTTTCTTTTATGCTCAGGAGTAAAGGAAAAATACCTGGTTTGATCTCTTTGAAGTCCAAGGGACTCTCAAGAGTCTTTTCGAAAGCCACAGTTCAAAAGCATCAGAGAGTCCCTTGGACAGCGAGGAGATCAAGAGTAAAGGAGAAATATCAATAACCTCAGATACATAGATGATACAACCCTTATGGCAGAAAGTGAAGAGGAACTGAAGAGCCTCTTGATGAAAGTGAAAGAGGAGCGTGAAAAAGTTGGCTTAAAGTTCAACATTCAGTAAACTAAGATCATGGTATCTGCTCCCATCACTTCATGGCAAATAGATGGGGAATCAATGGAAACAGGGACAGACCTTTTTGTGGGGGGTGGGGGTTTCCAAAATCACTGCAGGTGTTAGCTGCAGCCATGAAATTAAAGATGCTTGCTCCTTGGAAGAAAAGTTATGTCCAAACTAGACAGCATATTAAAAAGCACGTACATTACTTTGCTGACAAAGGTTCGTCTAGTCAAAGGTATGGTTTTTCCAGTAGTCATGTATGGATGTGAGAGTTGGACCATAAAGAAGGCTGAGTGCTGAAGAACTGATGCTTTTGAACTGTGGTGTTGGAGAAGACTCCGGAGAGTCCCTTGGAATGCTTGCAGATCAAACCAGTCTATCCTCAAGGAAATCAGTCCTGAATATTCACTGGAAGGACTGATGCTGAAGTTGAAGCTCCAATACTTTGGCCACCTGATGGAAAGAACTGACTCACTGGAAAAGACCCTGGTGCTGGGACAGATTAAAGACAGGAGAAGGGGATGACAGAGGATGAGATGGTTGGATGGCATTGCTGACTTTGTGGACATGAGTTTGAGCAAGCTCTGGAAGTTGGTGATGGACAGGGAAGCCTGGTGTGCTGCAGTCCAAGGGGCCACAGAGCTGGACATGACTGAGCAACTGAACTGAACATAGTTTTGACTCCTAACTAAAGTATCATGAAACATTTTGTACAAATCACAATCAGATTTAGATACTCCTTTATCCCTCATAATTCAAGGATTATTTAGAATTGTGTTGGTAGAGCCCTGGGACAGAATGCCTTTGATGTGCATAGGTCATTGAAGTCAATTTTTCAAAGGTATATGGGGAGGAAAGTATGAAGAAGTTATTTAAAAATATCTTCAGCATACCACTTCATAGATTTCAGAACTAGAGAATGTAATTAGAATAAAACAAATCCCAAAGAACTAAAAGTGGTATATAAAGGTCAAAAGAGAAGATTTTGATCAATAAATCAGAATCTTGAGAGTCCATTGGACTGCAAGGAGATCCAACCAGTAAGAGCAAAAGACAGTGTGATATAATAAAACAAATTTGAGAGAGTGGAGGTGGTGTGGGGAGGAGTGTACATTTCAGAATGAAATTTCATTTTTAGAGTTTGATTTTTAATTTCTGTACATATTTGTGTGGTACTACGAAACTTACCTAATTTCTTTGGGGCATAGATTTTTCTTCTCTGAAAGAGTATTGAGAAAACTATGTAGTAATATTGTTGTAGGCCCTTCATGTTGGATGGAAAGCCCCTTGCTAGTGTCTGGCATGTAGAAAGATTCAATAAATGCTATCAATTATTTTAAACATAAAAAATTACTGGAAAAAGCTAAATAATAAACATAGGAGATTTTCAGTTCTTAAAAGTTCAAAATAACTATGTAATCATTTGTATTTAGGAAAATCCTGCTTAGGTTGGAATGATCAAAGAAGTAATTTAGAAAGCCGTAGGCAGTATTCTTTTATCAAATAATTTCTGAATGTTTCTTACCTGTAGGACACATAAATATTAAGGCAAGATAATATCCAAGACATGTCACATGGCAAAGCTGCGTAGTGTTCATGTCGACTCTTTGCGACTGTATGGACTGTAGCCGCCAGGCTCATCTGTTCAAGGGATTCTCCAGGCAAGAATACTGGAGTGGGTTGCTTTGGCCTCTTCCAGGGGATCTTCCCGACCCAGGGATTAAACTTGGACCTTACAGCTTACATCTTACATCTCCTGCATTGGCAGACAGGTTCTTTAACACTGGTACCTGGGAAGCCCAAGTACTCATAGATTCCATAGTAATTTAGAATTCTTAAAAATGATTAAAATGATTTCATTGCATGAGTAGAAGGATCACATAGTGCAGTTCTGACATGTCGCTATTCTTCTGCTTCCCTCACCTACATATGCTCTATTCCAGTCTTATATATAATGCTTTATTCTGCTCACTCCCAAGTTTTTCACAACGTGTACCTTTAATTATGCTCTTCCTTTGGCCAAGAATGACTGTCTTTATTATAGACTATAAGCTGAAAATGGACAGGAATTGTCTCATCTTTGAACTCCCAAAACATCCCACGTTTGCAGCTGGTATGAAATTGAAGATCACCAGAAAAAAAATAAAATAAATCACCAGAATCTGTTCAGAAGTGAGGACAGGAAGGGAGAAACAGTGTTAACATCTTACTCTAAAATAATTTTTAAAGATACACACAGTAATTCCCAGGTTAACAGTTCTGTATCCCTGTGATGTAGTACAGTGTTGATGACCTGGTCTTTAATAAATCATGACCCTCCTTGAATCAAAGTCCAAGTAAGGTAGATTATAAAAATATACAAGAATGTTTCTACATGGTTTTTGTTTAAACCATATTTTAATAGCAGAATGTGAAAAAAGACCAAGTACTATAGAGTCCAAACAATAAAAACAAAATTAATACACATGGATTTTTTAAATACATATATATTTGCTTTATTTACATTACAGGCTACTTATCAGAATTAAATAATAAATGTAACAGTATTGGAAATGCTAATAATGTGTGTGTTAGATTGTTCTACCTATAAATCTAGACGTTTTCTGTGCACACATGCTGAGTCACTTCACTCCTGTCCGACTCTATGTGACCTATGGGTTGTAGCCTGCCAGGCTTCTCTGTCCTTCAGTTCAGTTCAGTCGTGCAGTCATATCTGACTCTTTGCAACCCCACGGACTGCAGCAACCTGTCCATCACAAACTCCTGGAGCTTGCTCAGATTCATGTCCATCGAGTCAGTGATGCTTTCCAACCATCTCATTCTCTGTCATCCCCTTCTCCTCTTGTCTTCAGTCTTTCCCAATATCAGGGTCTTTTCAAATGAGTCAGTTCTTCCCATCAGGTGGCCAAAGTATTGGAGCTTAAGCTTCAGCATCAGTCCTTCCAATGAATATCCAGGACTGATTTCCTTGAGGATTGACTGGTTTGATCTGCTTGCAGTCCAAGGGATTCTCAAGAATCTTCTCCAACACCACAGTTCAAAACCGTCAATTCTTCAGCAGTCAGCTTTCTTTATGGTCCAACTCTCACATCCATACATGACTACTGGAAAAATGATACCTTTGACTAGACAAACCTTTGTCAGCAAAGTAATGTACCTGCTTTTTAATATGCTATCTAGGTTGGTCATAGTTTTTCTTCCAAGGAGCAAGCATCTTTTCATTTCATGGCTGTAGCCACCATCTGCAGTGATTTTGGAGCCCAAGAAAATAGTCTCTCATTGTTTCCATTGTTTCCTCATCTATTTGCTATGAAGTGATGGGAGCGGATGCCATGATCTTAGTTTTATGAATGTTGAGTTTTAAGCCAAATTTTTCACTCTCCTCTTTCACTTTCATCAAGAGGCTCTTTAGTTCTTCTTCACTTTCTGCCATAAGGGTCATGTCATCTGCATATCTGAGGTTATTGATATGTCTCCCAGCAATCTTGATTCTGGCGTGTACTTCATCCAGCCTGGTGTTTCGCATGATGTACTCTACATATAAGTTAAATAAGCAGGGTGACAATATACAGCCTTGACATACTCCTTTCCAAATTTGGAGCCAGTCTGTTTTCCCATGTCCAGTTCTAACTGTTGCTTCTTGACCTGCATACAGATTTCTCAGGAAGCAGGTAAGGTGGTCTGGTACTCCCATCTCTTGAAGAATTTTCCACAGTTTGTTGTGATCTACACAGTCAAAGGCTTTGGTATAGTCAATAAAGCAGAAGTTGATGCTTTTCTGGAATTCTCTTGCTTTTTCTATGATCCAGCAGATGTTGGCAATTTGATCTGTGGTTCCTCTGCCTTTTCTAAATCCATCTTGAACATCTGGAAGTTCATCGTTCACATATCTTTCAAGCCTGACTAGGAGAATTTTGAGCATTTCTTTGCTAGCTTTTGAGATAAGTTCAATTTTGTGGTAGTTTGTACATTCTTTGGCATTGCCTTTCTTTGGAATTGGAATGAAAGCTGACCTTTTCCAGTCCTGTGGCCACTGCTGCAATTTCCAAATATGCTAACCTATTGAGTGCAGCACTTTAACAGCATCTTCTTTTAGGACTTGAAATAGCTCAAATTCTCCAATCAAGAATACTGGAATCAGATGCCATTCCCTTCTCCTGGGGATCTTTCTGACCCAGGGATTGAACCCACATTTGCAAGAGGGTTCTTTATCACTAGTGCCACTGGAAAGCCCAGAAGTTCTCTGTAACTCCTCACTTTCCTTTGTTACAATTTGTCATTGTTCAGTCACTCATTCATGTCTGACTACTTGACCCATGGACTGCACCCTGTCAGGCTTCCCTGTCCTTTACCATCTCCCAGAGCTTGCTCAAGCTCTTGTTTATTGAGTCGGTGATGCCATCCAACCATCTCATTCTCTGTAATCCCGTTCTCCTCCTGCCTTCAATCTCAGCGTCTTTTCTAATCAGTTGGCTCTTCACATCAGATGGCCAAAGTATTGGAGCTTCAGCTTTGGCATCAGTCCTTCCAATGATTATTCAGGATTGATTTCCTTTAGGATTGACTGGTTTGACCTTTTTGCAGTCTAAAGGACTCTCAAGAGTCTCCTCTAACACCAGTTTGAAAGCATCAAATTTTTGTCACTCAACTCTCACATCTCTACACGGCTACTTGAAAAACCATAAATTTGACTATATGGGCCTTTGTTGGCAAAGTGATGTCTCTGCTTTTTAGTGCACTGCCTAGGCTTGTCATAGCTTTTCTTCTAAGGAGCAAGCACTTTTTAATTTCATGGCTACAGTCACCGTCCGTGGTGATTTTGGAGCCCACGAAAATAAAGTCTGTCACTGTTTCCATTGTTCCCCACCTATTTGCTATGAAGTGGTTTGACTGGATGCCATGATCTTAGTTTTTTGAAGGTTGAGTTTTAAGTCAGTATTTTCACTCTTTTTGACTTTCACCAAGAGGCTCTTTAGTTCCTCTTGGTTTTCTGCCATAAGAGTGCTGTTATCTGTCAAGATTTGTGAAGTTTATCTGTTAACTAGTATTTGAATTAATCTCCTAATTTCTACCTCCTATACCTGTTTTTTTTTTTTATTTTTATTGTAGTATAGTCACTTTACAACATTGTATTAGTTTCTACTGTATAGTAAAGTGTACCAGCTGTACACCGATACATCAACTATACATACACATACAGAGAGTTTTGAACTCTATCATATTTAGGTATCACAGATTTCCGTGATTTTTCTTAAAGAAATTACATAGCCAGTTAATGATTACAAGTAGATGTATTAGGAAGAAAAATAAAATCCTGAGATTATAGAAATTCAACTAATGAAAGGAGAATAGTGAAATAAGGAAATTAACTAAATTACTCTACAGTAGCAAGCTGCTTAAAGTTTATTTTAAACATAATTTAATACAAAACAACAAATCTTGATGTTTCCAGTTTTTCTAAGAATGTCATTAAAAAAAACATAACGATGCTTTTATAGGTATAGAAAATGGGTCAAAGGTAGTTATTTTGAAATGCATGGGCATTGTTCATTTTGCAAATGGACCTTCTATTCCAATCTTGGGATTAGAAAAAGGAAGCAAAAATTCCTTGGCTCTTGAAATCCTCTCATTTATCCTCTTGGTTTTGCTCTTGACTGCATTAGCAGCACATCCCAATTTATTAGCCTCAGCTTCTGTTCTTAAAATCCTGTTGGTCAGAGTTTGTCATTGTTGGTCTTATGGTTTTCTAAAGTGATTTAAGTCACATGTGCTTCCCTCCTCTGACATGTATGGTGTCTCATTCTCTCACTGTGATTTTCCAGCTTGTGGAGGAAACAGCCTCAAAATACTGTGAGAATATCTGCATTGCAGACATAGAGAACAGACTTGTGGACACAGTGGGGAAGGAGAAAGTGGGATGAACTGAGAGAGTTGCATGCATTGAAACATATACATTATCACATGCAAAACGGGCAGCCATTGGGATTTGCTGTGTGGCTCAGGGGGTCAGATCGGGTGCTGTGTGACAACCTGGAGGGGCGGGATGGGGCGGGAGGTGGGAGGGAGGTCTCAGAGGGAGGAGACACATGTGTACTTCTGGCTGACTCATGTTGACGGATGGCAGAAACCAATGCAACATTGTAGAGCAATTGTCCTCCAATTAAAAATAAATTAAAAAAAATACCCTGAGAAGCCATACTTCTAGAGAATTAGTGGCTCACCATAGCCAGGTTTTCTTTCTGTGGCCTGCAATGATGCTTTTGCCTATAAATCTGTGGACATGATGATGACTGATGAAAGGAGAGAAGAGCCAATTATTTATCAAAAACTTTCTATAGTAGACATGACTTTTCCCTGGGAACCTGTCCTAATCTTCCATGTGAAAACAGCTTTTCTTTTATGGGAGTAAATATTTTAGTTTGAAAATTGTAGCAAATCCCAGATTTGTTCAATTCAATAAGGTCCTAAACTCAGCTCTTCCTGAATAATTTTCTTTTTAGTCCACCATAGCACATACTATCAGAGAAGGCAGTGGCACCCCACTCCAGTACTCTTGCCTGGAAAATCCCATGGATGGAGCAGCTTGGTAGGCTGTGGTCCATGGGGTCGCTAAGAGTTGGACACGACTGAGTGACTTCACTTTCACTTTTCACTTTCATGCATTGGAGAAGGAAATGGCAAACCACTCCAGTGTTCTTGCCTGGAGAATCCCAGGGACGGGGGAGCCTGGTGGGCTGCCATCTATGGCATCGCACAGAGTCAGACACGGCTGACGCAACTTAGCAGCAGCAGCAGCAGAAGCAGACTTTACACCAGACACAGCCATTTCCCTTACTGTTTAAAACAGTAAACTTAAATGCTCAACTGGTGTCCTATACCTTATTGTTATTTTTTTTTCTTTTTTGTTTTGGCTTTCCATCTCGAATTTTCTGTTTGTGTTTGATTTGTTTTATTTGTGATGGGTATTATGGCTTTGAGACTAATAGATAAAAATGGAAATAGATTTGGAATTGATAACTGCGAATGACTTTATGCTTATCATGAGCTAAATTTGGCCAGGCTGATTGATCATAGATATTAAATAATTACAAGTGTGTGTTATTCGCTCAGTACCATCTATTTTATAAATATTTGCAAAATAATTATAAGTAATTTGTAAATAATTACAGAAAGACAATAATAGGTAACACAAATATACTAAAATATAACTTTTAAATCAAGTCCTAAGGTGTTAGACAACTATCTTTGTTAGCAAAAGACTGTGTCCCCCAAGTCAATCACTTATTCATTCAGTGATTTCAGTCACTGTGTCTTTGAATAATGGCCTGAAAAAATAGATATTTCACTTCATGTATCTCTGTTGTAAATTTTAGTTTTCTTTTTCTCTGCTTCCGATCTCCATTCCCACCCCTAATCATTCAATATTATCATAGAAATGAAGCATCTACTCTTTTTTTTCATATTCTATTGCTGTATTGTATTAGCCTAACTGGTTGTGGACCTAATTGATTAAATTTTAAAACAAATCCTAGTCTCTTCTACTAGCCTCAAGTGACAAATAAATAAGAAACAGGTATAAAACTACATGGATCTTCCAAATCCATAGCTATTTCGGTTATGCTGTTAACTGAGATTACCAAACTAGAAGTGTATTAATTTCCTCTCTTTGGAGATACATCAGTTCACAAATTCAAACGTTTTTTTCAGGCAGCCCATCTCTACAAGCAAGTCAACACAAAGGCATTAGTCTAATTAAATTAGTGGCTATTAAATCCACAAATTAGCACACAAAGTTAGAAAAATCAATATCTTATTAGTTTCAAAATCTTTCATCTAGCTCCTCTTGAATTTTTCCCAGAAACATTTTGTAGTAAAACATTTGATTTAAAGTTTTCCAAAATTTGGTGATCAATAATCGGTTTCTATTCACTAAGAAATTAACCTCTGTACTTATTGCATTGCCACATATCTGTATTGAACTCTCTTCTGATTTTAATAGGTGCAAAGTTTAGCAATTTCCTATTTTTATATGAAATGCTTACATATTTAGGGTTGCATTAAGTAAGGGTGTGTTACAATTATGATAGCACTCCTGGTGTGCATCGCTTTTTTTGTTGTCATGATATTAATCTAATAATCTAGAAGTTTTTAAACTCACTAAACTTGAATTAAGTCCTCAAAACTAATCAGCTATTTCTTATTTGTACTCAGAGCTCATATTCAGGAAGTCTTACTTTATAGCCATTAATTTAATTTTTCTTTAATTATGCTTTAATTCTTGATTTTTTGCTCTGAAATTTTCCTATAAATATAAAAGTTTTGACAAGAAACCAGAAAAAATGCTTTAAACATCATCAATCTCATGTAGTAGACCTGAAACACAATATTGTTTTATTTATTTTTATTAATTTTCATTGGCATATAGTTGCTTTACAGTGTTCTGTTAATTTCTACTGTACAGCAAAGTGAATCAGCTGTACATATATCTCCTATTTTTGGAATTTCCTTGCCGTTTAGGTCACCACAGAGCATTGAGTAGAGTTTCTCTACTCTCTAGTAGGTTTTCAGTAGTTATTTATTTTATATTAATACATACATTGTGTATTTATGTGTATCTGTCAATCCCAATCTCCCAGTTTATTCCTCGACTCCCTTCTCTTTTGATAACCATACACTTATTTCTGTGTCTGTATTTCAGGTTTGCAAATAAAATGATCTATATCATTTTTCTAGATTTCACATGCATGTGTTAGTATGCAATATTTGTTTTTCTCTTTCTGACTTACTTCGCTCTGTATGAAGGTCTCTAGGTATCACCAATTTAACAGCTTATAGCAGAATGTATTAATTATTTGGTGCTCTGCAGGTCAGAAGTCTAGGTGGACTCAAATGTGTTCTTTGCTTAGGGCTTCAAAATGCCAAGATGATGACCAGGCTGGCATCTTACATGGAGGGATCTGGTGGGAAGAATCTGATTTCAAACTGTTAAGTTTTTAACTAAATCCAGTTTCTTGCTGTTTGTCTCCTATAGCCTGAGGTTCTCATTCTGCTACAGACTGTTGTCTGAAAGTCACTGTCTGCTCATAGGACAGCGTCTCAGGTTCTCGCCTCTTGCTGCTTGCATCTTAAAGCTCACAACAGAATATCCTCTCATGCCAACATTTTCTCAACACCTCCAGTCTCTTTGATTTCTTCTGCTACCAGCCAAAGAAAACTTGCTTTTAAAGAGCTTATGTGATTAGATTAGGTCAATCTGTCCATCTGGTACTTTTTAATTCTGCATTTTAAAATAATTGTTTGCATTTCTCAAGCTTACTATCATCATATTTTTCTTATATTAAAAGAAAAACTGCTTGTTTTGGAATAGAGTTTGGTCTTATATTGTATACTTTTTAAAAGACCTTGATGTGAATCATTCTTAAGGTCTTTATTGAATTTGTTAAAACATTGCTCCTGTTTTATGTTTTTTGTTTGTCTGTTTGTTTGTTTGTTTTGGTTTTTAGCTGTGACGCATGTGGAATCTTAGCTCCTTAACTAGGGACTGAATTCACACCCCCTGCATTGGAAGGCTGAGTTTTAACCACTGAACCGCCAGGGAAGTCCCTTACCTTGTATATTTTTTAATTGGGCATTTAAATGAATAAAGTCATATTATTCTTGTGTAACAGGGCTTCCCTGGTAGCTCAGGTGGTAAAGAATCCACCCATAATGTGGGAAACCTGGGTTCGATCCATGGGTTGGCAAGATCCCCTGGATGGGGGCATGGCAACACACTCCAATATGCTTGCCTGGAGAATCCCATGGACAGAGGAGCCTAGCGGGCTATAGTCCATGGGGTCGCAAAGACTCAGTTGTATAGCAGGAGAAAAGTTGGGTGAAAATATCTCATTATCCAGGGCTTTTTGAGAGACAAATGTTTCAGATACTTCATATCTTAGCATCCTGTGAGTGGTGGACAGTTGCACCTAACTTAGGTTCACCTTACTTGATGCCCTGCCCCAGAATGTTGCATCGAGCTACCGAACAATTTTAAAGCTAAAATTGAGAAGGAAGAAATATTTCACTTTGACAACACAGTATTAGCAGCAAGCATCTATTCTCCAAATAATCAGATGTATTATAACAGAAAGTCCCCAATTTTCTTCCCAAATTGTGGCAGTTTTAAAAAAGTATTATCAAAGAATTTCTGCAGGACCAGTTCAATAAGCAGGGATGTTATTACCATCATGGTGACTATGTGGACATCATTTTTCCAAGTATAACACCTAAAAACTCTTGACAAGATTTTTTTAATTTAACTGCCTGAAAACACTTCAGAGTAACTATAGACATTATAATGAAGAGTGGAAATTCTGGAAAACAGAAAAGACAAAATGATGAAACTTAAAATATGTCAAACTCTGAGTATACTAACATCCATATTAGCAGATAACTTCCTATAAGGTATTTTCATATGCTTATTAGAGAAAAGGGTTTATTTAATATCAAAATTTTATTTAAAAAATACATTATTAAAGATTCAGTTCAGTTCAGTCGCTCAGTGTCTGACTCTTTGCAACCCCAATGACTGCAGCACACCAGGCCTCCCTGTCCATCACCAACTCCCAGAGCTTATTCAAACTCATGTCCATTGAGTTGGTGATGCTATCCAAACAGCTCATCCTCTGTCGTCCCCTTCTCTTCATGCCTTCAATCTTTCCCAGCATCAGGGTCTTTTCCAAGGAGCCAGTTCTTGGCATCAGGTAGTCAGACATTGGAGATTCAGCATCAGTCCTTCCAATGAGTATTCAGGACTAATTTCTTTTAGGACTGACTGGTTTGATCTCCTTTCAGTCCAAGGGACTCTCAAGAGTCTTCTCCAACACCACAGTTCAAAAGCACTAGTTCTTCGGCACTCAGCTTTCTTTATGGTCCAACTCTCACATCCATACCTGACTACTGGAAAAACCATAGCTTTGACTAGACGGACCTTTATTGGCAAATAATGTCTCTGCTGTCTGGCTTGGTCATAACTTTCTTCCAAGGAGCAAGTGTCTTTTAATTTCATAGCTTAAAGATTAGAATTATTCAAATGAGCCCTTAAATAATGAATTAAAGTTTTAACTTCAAAAGAAAAGTCACAAGGAATCAGAATATTTCTTTTCAAAAAAATTTTTTTTAATTGGAGGATAATTGCTGTACAGTATTTTGCTGGTTTCTGCCATACATCAACATGAATCTGCCACAGGTATACATATGTCTCCTCCTCCTTGAACCTCCCTCCCATCTCCCTCTAGTTTGTCACAGAGCACTGGATTGAGCTCCCTGTGTCAAAAAAATGGGCAGAGTATTTCTATAGTTAGTTCTCATGTATTTTTCTTTTTTTTTTTTTCCTCTTTTCCCTATTAATGGAAAATTTTACATTTTATTTTTCACTGAACTCTATCTCCCCAGTTGGAAACCCCTCACTCTGTTCTGTTGATTCTCCTGCAAGTAAAGTTTGGTCTAAAAATGTCTTGATTATTTGTTGATATAAAGTCAGCTTTGCTGAACTATCCTCTTAATATGAAGTAAATGAAATGTGGTAGAAAATACACTGGATTTAGGTGTTTTCTGTCTCCACATTGAGTTGTGTAACATTAATTGGGGCACCTTCTCTCTCAAATTTTACTTAGTCATGAAGTAAGAATTAAAACAGCCATTCCATAAGCTTACTGTGAGAAATATTAAATATGTGATGTATGTCCAATGCTTTTGTACAATAAAAATATTTTATATGCAGCAGACTCTTATTTGTTGTTGTGATATTTGATTTTAAATGACTTTGACTATCTGAGTGGACTGAAGTTGTTTATTTTAAACCTGGATAATGATCCTAAGGCTTAAATATTGTACTTTCCTATTTAGGAGTGAATGATGGATGCATACAGCAGTTTATTAAGATTCAACTCAGAATTCACTTACCTTAGAGTTTTAAAATCATAGTCTTTTCACCTGTGAAAGACAGGGATGCCTGTCGTGATGCAGTCCATGGGGTCACAAAGAGTCAGACAAAACTAAGTAAATGAACAACAACAAAGTCATTTCACCATGCTGAATTCCAAACAGGAAATGTTATCTAAATTATTTAGATTTCTGAAGAAGTTTCAGGTCAATTCTTAGAATATTTGTAAAAGAACAGACCCTCTGAATTATTCATTCATCTCTGGATATGTCTTTATGAATAGGTTAAAGAGCCTCCTGATAAAGTGAAAGAGGAGAGTGAAAAAGTTGGCTTAAAACTCAGCTTTCAAAACACTAAGATCATAGCATCTGGTCCTATCACTTCATGGCAAATAAATGGGGAAACAATGGAAACAGTGACTGATTTTATTTTCTTGTACTCCAAAATCACTGTAGATGGTGACTGCAGCCATGAAACTAAAAGACATTTGCTCCTTGGAAGAAAAACTATGACCAACCTGGACAGAATGTTAAAAAGCAAAGACATTACTTTGCCAACGAAGGTCTGTCTAGTCAAAGCTATGGTTTTTCCACTGGTCACAAATGGATGTGAGAGTTGGATTATAAAGAAAGCTGAGTGCTGAAGAATTGATGCTTTGAACTGTGGTGCTGGAGAAGACTGTTGAGAGTCCCTTGGGCTGCAAGGAGATCCAACTAGTCCATCCTAAAGGAAATCAGTCCTGAATATTCATTATAAGGACTGCTGCTGAAGCTGAAACTCCAATACTGTGGCCACTTGATGCAAAGAACTGACTCATTTGAAAAGACCCCGATGCTGGGAAAGATTGAAGGCAGACAGAAGGGGAGGACAGAATATGAGATGGTTGGATGGCATCACCAACTCGATGGACATGAGCTTGAGCAATCTCCAGGAGTTGGTGATGGACAGGGGAGCCTGATGTGCTGCAGTCCAGGGGGTCACAAAGAGTTGGACACGACTGAGTGACTGAACTGAAGTGAACCTCAAAAATATCTTAACCTCTCATTGTTTAATATTAAATGGCAGTAAAAGATAGAGGATGTGGATTGTTTCAAAGGTGGAAGAAAATGGCGGAAGAGTAAAATGGGGAGATTACCAATGTCCCCACAAATACATCAAAAGCTCATCAAGATATGGAATAACTCCTACAAAGCAACCCCTAGATGAAAGCAGAAGACTCCAGGTCTCCAGTGGGACAGGCTAAGCTCCCTGAAATTAAGTAGGAGAGAGGATGGAGACCTAAAAAGGGGGAAGTGACAGAGAACTTCTGGGCAGGGGCTTTTCCCCTGAGGGAAGGAGGGATTCCTGAAATAGGAGTTCCCATGCACAGGGAAGCTCCCTCACAGGTGGACCCAAAGGGCAGCTATGGAGTCTTGGAAAACCGGGCAAAGCAGGGATTTAGTGGGCAGAATCAGAGAATGCAGCACTTCTCAGCCCATTACAACTCACAGACTGTGACCCCAACCAGATAGTGGGCTTAGGGAACCAAGAGTGGGGAGTCATACAAACCTTTCCAGGGCAGGTAACCCTTGTGGCACAGAGGGTCCTTAGTGTGGCATGGCATGCAAACCCCTGAAGGGCACACAACCCTCGCGGTGCAAATTCCGGCCCTGGGTGCTGAGAGGGGGGAAGCATCCAAACAGGCAGCATGCACAACCCTCGCAGCACAGAGGGCGGCCCTGGGGAGCAGAAAGAATACATAAACCCCTGACAGAGGTCAGGCCGGTGAGACAGAACAAGTGCACACAAACCCTGCGATGTGGGGGTCAGGTACTGGGAGCCAAGATAAGTGAACACAAACCCTGAGAAGCAGCGGGCAGGCCTGGGGAGCCAAGTCAAGTGTACACCAGCCCCACACTGCAGAGGGAGGGCCTGGGAAGCCGAGACAAGTGCGCACAAGCCCTACAGCTTAGAGGATGAGCACAGGGGACTGAGGGAAGCCCGCACAAGTCTCCATCTTGCAGAGGGCACAAGAAAAGATCCACATAAGGCCCTACCTAGCAAGCTTTGGCCAGCAGGGCAGGGCGGGATGGGGAACAGAAGCACCAGTAATGATCCTGGGGACAAGTAGGGGGCTGGCAGCAGTGATAATATGCTGACAGGGCCACTTTGATGCGGCTGCAGAAATAGATGTGTCTAACACTGCCAAAGCTAGAAGGACTGCCCAAAGGCATCCCGAACCCATAGACAGCCCAAACCTACTACTGGACACTGCTCTGCCCTTCAGAAAGACAAGCCCCAGCTTCATTGACCAGAACACAGGCACAAGCTTCCCCAACCAAGAAAATGTCACAGGACACTAACCCAACCCCATCCATGGGGGCAGACTCCACAACCAAGAACACCTATGACATGGAGAATGTTTTTTCTTATAAATCACACTGCCCATTCCTCCTGCATATTTCCACCTTCACATTAGCGTTTTGCAGTGCTGTGAAGTTATCCTCTTTGTTTTTCTTGTTTAAAAAAAAATCATTTTAAGATTTTTTCCTCTTTTTCACCCTTTTTATGATAATATTTTAATTTTATTTTTTTTATTTTTTATATTTTCAACTGCTTTCCCTATAGTTCTTTACTGGCTGTAGCTATTCCTACACACACATACACACACACATATATCTTTTCCACAAACATCTATTTACCTCTGCTTTCCTATTTTTTCTTTCTTTTTCTCTGTTTTTTAACCCTCTTATCCACCCCTCCTTTTCTCTTTTCCTTCCCTTCTATTTCTCTTTTCTTTCTCTTTATTTCTTCTCCCTTGTTTCCATCACTCTTTCTGTTTTA
Organism: Muntiacus reevesi; assembly: GCF_963930625.1. NCBI lineage: Eukaryota > Metazoa > Chordata > Mammalia > Artiodactyla > Cervidae > Muntiacus > Muntiacus reevesi. The sequence continues at coordinate 55,863,992 of NC_089253.1, read as the reverse complement.
ACCAAGTGAGTTAAATTATTGAGCTCTTTTGCTGTATTCCCCAGTTGTTCCTCTGTTCATGATAATAGTAAGGGACTTTTACACCCCACTTACATCAATGGACAAATCATCAAAACAGAGAATCAATAAGGAAACACAAACCTTAAATGAAACACTAGACCAAATGGACCTAGCTAATATCTTCAGGATTTTCCATCCAATTTCAGAGGAATAAAATTTCTTCCCAAGTGCACATGGAATGTTACCCAGGATAGATCACATGTTGGGAAACAAATAAAGGCTCAGTAAATTTAAGAAAATTGAAATCATATCAAGTATCTTCTCTGACCGTGTTATGAGACTTTAAAAAAAAAAAAAAAAAACCTGCAAAAACACAAACTCATGGAGATTGAACAATTCATTACTAAATAATGAAGAGGTTACTAGAGAAATAAGAAGGGAAATCAAAGGATTCCAGAAACAAATGACAGTGGGAACATGAAAACCCCTAAACAGTGAGATTCAGCAAAAGCAGTTCTAAGAGGGAAGTTTATGGTGATAAAATCATACCTCAAGAAACAAGAAAAGCACTGAATAGACAACTTGTCTCTACATCTAAAACATCTGGAAAAAGATGAACAAAAACCCCCAAAATCAGCAGGAGGAAAGAAATCAAAAAGATCAGAGCAGAAATGAATGAAAAAGAGGTGAAGGAAACAATAGCAAAGATTAATAAACTAAAACTTAGTTCTTTGAAAAGATAAATAAAATTGACAAACCACTAGCCAGACACATCAATAAAAAGAGAAAAATCAAATCAAGAAAATTAGAAATGAAAAAGAAGGGGTTACAACAGAAACCATAGAAATAAAAAGGATCTTAAGAGAATATTATGAGCAACTATATGCTAATAAAATGAACAACATAGAGGAAATAAACAGATTCTTAGAAAAGTTCAACTGCCCATGACTGAACCAGGAAGAAATATAAATTATGAACAAGACAATTACACACACTGAAATCAAAACAGTAATCAAAAATCCCAAAAAAAAACAAAAGCCCAGGGCCAGATGGCTTCACAGAGGAATTCTATCAAAACTTTAGAGAAGAGTTAATGCCTATTTTTTCTGAAACTCTTCCAAAAACAATTGCAGAGGAAGGATCACTTTCAGCTCATTTTATGAGGCCACAGTCATCCTGATATCAAAACCAGGCAAAAACAATTCAAATAAAGAAAATTACAGGCCAATATCACTAATGAGCATAGATGCAAAAATCCTCAACCAAATTCTAGCAAACCCAATTCAACACCATATTGAAAAACTCATACACCATGATCAAGTCATGTTTATTCCAGGGATTCAATGATTCTTCAACATACACACGCAATCAATGTGATACACCATACTAACAAATTGAAGGATAAAAACCATATGATCATCTCAATAGATACAGAAAAAGTCTTTGAAGAAAATCAGCACCCATTTATGATAAAAATTCTTCTAAAAATGGGCAAAGAAGGAACCTACCTCAACATAGTAAAGGCCTTATATGAAAAGCCCACAGCAAACATAATTCTCAGTGGTGAAAAGCTAAGCACATTCCCTCTAAGTTCAGGAACAAGACAAGGGTGTCCATTCTCACCACAACTATTCAACATACTTTTGAAAGTCCTAGCTATGGAAATTAGAGAATAAGAAGAAATAAAAGGAATCTGGGTTGAAAATAAGTAAAACTTTAATTGTTTGCAGAAGACATGATAATATACATAGAAAACCCAAAAGAAACTATCAGAAAATTACTAGAGCTAATCACTGAATTCAGCAAAGTTGTGGGATACACAGTCAATACACAGATATCACTTGCACTCCTATATACTAACAATGAAAGAGAAATTAAGAAATCAATCCCATTAACCATTGCCAAAAAAAAAAAGAATAAAACATCTAGGAATAAGCCTACATATAGCAACAAAAGACCTGTATACGGAAAATTATAAGACCCTGATGAAAGAAATCACAGATGACATAAATGGTTAGAGAGTTATTCCATATTCCTGGGTAGGAAGAATCCATATTGTGAAAATTACTCTACCACCAAATTCAATCTACAGAGTCAGTGTGATCCGTATCAAATCACCAGTGAAATTTTTCACAGACATAGAATAAACACACACACACACAATTCATATTGAAACACAAAAGACCCCTAATAGCCAAAGCAGTCTTGAGAAAGAAGAATGGTGCTTGAGGAATCAACCTTCCTAACTTCAGACTATACTTCAAAACTACAGTCATCAAGATAATATGGTACCAGCACAAAAAACAGAAATATAGACCAATGGAACATGATCGAGAATGCAGAGACATTCTCGAGAATGCAGACCCACACAACTATGAGTACCTTATTTTTGAGAAAGGAGGCAACAATATACAATGGGGCAAAGAGAACCTATTCAATTAGTGCTGGGGAAACTAGAAAGCTACCTGCAAAAGAATGAAATTAGAACACTTCCTAACACCATACACATAGATAAAATCAAAATGGATTAAAGACCTAAATGTAAGGCCAGAAACCATTAAACTCTTAGAGGAAAACATAGGCAAAACACTCAATGACAAAAATCAAAGTGAGATCTTCTGTGATCCACCTCCTAGAATACTGGAAACAAAAACAAAAATAAACAAGTGGGAAATAATTAAACTTAAAAACTTTTGCACATCAAAGGAAACCACAACCAAGGTAAAAAGACAACCCTCCAAATGGGATAAAATAACAGCAAAGGAAAAAACTTGCAAATAATTAATTTCCAAAACATACAAGCAGCTCATACAACTCAATACCAGAAAAGCAAACAACCCAATCAAAAGGCAGGAAAAAGATCTAAACAGACATTTCTCCAAAGACATATAGATGGCTAACAAACACATGAAAAGTTGCTCAACATCACTCATTATTAGAGAAATGCAAATCAAAACTACAATGAGAAACCACCTCACGCCAGTCAGAATGGCCATCATCAAAAAGTCAAACAACCAATAATTGCTGGAGAGGGTGTGGAGAAAAGGGAATTGTCTTGCTTTGCTGGTGTGAATGTAAACAGATACAGTCAGTATGGAAAATGGTATGGAGATTCTTTAAAAAGTTAGGAATAAAGCCACCATATGACCCAGCAATCCCACTCCTAGGCATATACCCTGAGGAAATCAAAATTGAAAAAGATACATGTATCCAAATGTTCATTGCAGCACTATTTCCAATAGCAAGAACATGGAAGAAACCTAGATGTCCATTAACATGATTGGATAAAGAAGCTGTGGTACATACATACAGTGGAATACTACTCAGCCATAAAAGGGAACACATTTGAATCAGTTCTAATGAGGCAGATGAACATAGAGCCTATAATACAGAAAGAAGGAAGTCAGAAAGAAAAATATAATTATTGTACACTGACACACATACATATAGAATCTAAAAAGATGAATGGCACTGATGAATTTATTTTCAGGGCAGCAGTGGAGAAACAGTCATAGAGAACAGACCTGTGGACCTGGGGGGAGGGCAGGAGGGAGAAGGTGAGATGTGTGGAGAGATTAACATGGAAATTTACAATACCATATGTAAAATAGATAGCCAGTGGGAATTTGCTCTGTGACTCAGGGAACACAAACAGGGGTGCTGTGGCAGACTGAAAGGTGGGATGGGAATGAAGATGGGAGGAGGTTTGGGAGGGAGGGGACGTGGGTGTACCCTATGGCTGCTTCTTGTTGGTGTATGACGGAAAGCCACACAATTCTGTAAAGCAGTTATCCTTCAATTAAAAAAAAAAGATGTAGGATGTCTTATCCCTACAATTTTAGCATGACTACAATTTTTTTAAATAAAAATTACAGTTATCTAGTCTGGAAACATAAACAAATTGTGAAAATACTTCTTCAGCATTACTGTAGTTACATTCCAGAAGTTATATGTATGTATATTTTGCTACGTTCATCATAACAGTCTTAATGAATAACTTATTTGACAAATGCACATTTTCTGTAAGGTGACTTCAGGTTGCAGAATTAGCTCGCCTAATAGCATTTTGAACTGGACAGAGAGTTATCACATAGGATCCTAAATCAAGTGAAATCATATTTCTAAGTATCCATTCATCACTTTTAGACAAATAGACTATTATTACAATCCTGTTTACCAGTGAACAGGATTCTGTTCCTACTCTTTTGAATAAACCTCTTGTAGCTAACATAGGCATTAATCATGTCCTTTATCAAGTAGCCTAATAATCCTGAGGAATTGGGATCATTATGATGCTAAATTTTTTTCCTCACAGGGAATGAAAACTCTTTTAATAATTATATAAAGTGATAGGTAATAAGAACAAGAAAATTACATATCAAAAGTGTTATTTTAATTTTCTTTTGAAGAAAAAATTTGTAAAAATTGAGTTGTCCTTTTCATCATATTTCCCTTATTTTTTGTCTTGTTGTTATGTGGTTTGTGTTACCAAGTTCACCTATCCTGTTGGAATATGTTGGAGTATTATATTTTTCTTACACTAAGTATCACTTGTATCACTTAACTAGATCATATCATCATAGCAAAGGAATATTTTACTGGTTTTATATACATGAAAAGGCTTCCAGGGTGTCACAGTGATAAAGAATCTCCCTGCCAATGCAGGAGATGCAAGAGAACTGGGTTCAATCCCTAGGTCGGGAAGATCCCCTGGAGAAGAAAATAGCAACCCATTCCAGTATTTTTCTCTGGAAAATTCCACAGATGGAGGCATCTGGTCGGCTATAGTTCATGGGGTCATGAAGAGTAGGACACTACAGAGTGACTGAGCACACACACACACCACACACATGAAAATACTTTCATAGCTACAAAGTCTTGTATAAATGGTGTGGAACGCATTGCCATTTTAAAATTTTACCTCATGACTAATTGAAGCCTATTAAAAAAAACAAAAAAAGCACCAAGAGAAGAAAATTAACTAAAACAGAATTCGGAAGAATGCTATTCAGAAGAGTATGGATACCACAGCAAGAAATCTGGGAAAGAGTTCTGGGAGAGAATTACAGTTGGAAATTAGTAATAGATTGTCTTTGTTTAAAGTGAAGGAACAGAAAAGCTACTTTGAAATCCAATCAATTATGGATGAATTGGATTCCTTCTTTGCTACATCAAATATACCATCATTTACCAACCCTTGTTAGCCCTACCTCCTTTGATCCTTCAAACCATCCAGAGAGTTCTCTCCATCAAAACAGGAACAATCTAGCTTATCTCTGTCATCTCTGATCTTTATTCAGGTATCCTTCTGCTGGTGACATGCCCACCTTCATCTGTGCTCTCTTTTCTCTATGTCCTTCCATTCTCCAAAGTTATTTTCTGAAACTGATGAGATACTCAACATGATGGTTAATGTTCTATGTCAACCTTCTTGGCTATAGTGCTCAACTGTTTACTCAAATAATTAGATTTTGCTCTGAAGGTCTTTAAATGTGGCTAACAGTCAAATCAGAAGACTTTGAGTAAAACAGTTCATCCTCCATAGCTTGGGTAGCATTCATCTTAACTGAAGGCAAAGACAGACTTCCTGAATAAAAAGGAATTATCAAGACTTTAATATAGAAACCTTGCATGCTTGAGTTTCTAGCTTTCTCTGCCTCTCTTTGTATATTTATGCGTATGTATGTATATATATATATATATAGGTATTTCTGTTTATGTATATATCTCTATAATATATGGGTATAGATCTGTGTATGTATACATGTTTTCTGGTTCTATAAAGAATGAATAAAGAATGAGGACTAGTAAACCTACACATAATGCTCTGTGGCCATTACCACATTCAACTCATCTCTCTAGAGTCATCTAGCACACCACCCTGGTCCTGTTGAATTTGCTGTATCTCTGTCCCATTTTCTGTCTGTGTACTTGGCCTTGGCACATTTTGCCCTGTTCAATACCTCCTTACTGTTCTTCAGAACTCAGTCAACCATCATCTGCATTTCCTCCTCCATCCTTCATGCCTTCAAAAGCTGAACTAAGGAGTTTCTGCTCCTAGAGTATCCTTTGTGTACCATTGTTAACACCACTTATCTCACAATAATTATGGACTTATTGTCTAGTTCACCACTGTAATTTTTTTTCAAGGGCAAAGCCAACGTTGTATTTTTCTTTGCATCCCCAGAGACTGTTGCTATTCTAGGCACATATTGACTGTTGAATAAATCAATTTGTTATCAGATCTTTGGACCATGTAATTCTAACAAGTTACCAGATAGGCTACTCTTTTTCTGTTTATTTTATTCATTTGAATATATACTTAAAGTTCTTGTAATATTTTATTCTTTGAAAGGGATCTGAAGCTACTATAGACTTAAGATAGGAGAAAGAAGAGTGACATCAAAGTGTTTTATTCTGTGAATCAAATGAACTCTGTGTCAGTTCTCAATCTAAAGAAGCAAATGTAGTCTAATGATAAATTAGAGTGTTTATTGTGTGTCAAGCACTGGTTTAAATACTTCATGAACTCAGAGATAAGAAAGCCTTATTAGCAGATAACGCTGTTATAACCTACATTGTATAGGCAAAAATCAAGATACAGAGAGTTTGAGGGATTTGCCAAAGGTCACAGGGATAGAAAGTAACAGAGGTGTAATGATGAGCCCATTAAGTTTAGACTTAGCATCTATTTGTTCACCACTCTATAATGTCTCAGTGAGTGAGTGACACATTTGGGGAAACATAAATATGTGTAACTAACTATTCTTCTATAGCTTTTAGTTCAGTCATAGACTGTGTAATAGCTCTTATTAAATGTAGTCAATTTAAGTGGTTAATAGATAATGGTAATTTTGACTACTGGAAAATCAAAGATGAGTTCTAGAATAAAATATATATTATGCTAAATGAATTTTGATGCCAAGAGTAAATAAATGTATTGGGGCCACAATAATGAGTGAAGATTTTATCTATCATGTCATCAAAATCAAAACTTTTGTTTTCAAGGTATGAACAAAGAACATAGCTAGCTTAAAAAAAAAAAAGAAAAACAGAGATGGAAGCAAAATGTTAGGTTTTAGTTTCATAATTTATATCAAAATAAAAATTGCTGTTATATTAAATTTTTACCAAGTATATTACTTTCCTAAGGCAGCCTTACCAAAATGCCACAAACTGGATGACCAAAAACAACAGAAGTTTTATTCCATCTTGGCCTGGAGCCTACAAGTCTGAAATCAAAGGGCGAGCAGGGCCATGCATCTGCTGATGTCTCTTCTCTATCACTGTCCCAGTGTCTGCTGGTTACTGACTGTTCTTGACATTTCTAGCTACATCACTTTCATCTCTGCCTCTGAGGTCACATGGTGTATTTGCCTCTGTTTGTGTCTGTATCTCTATGTTCAGATATCCCTCTTCATATATAGACACCGGCCATTGAATTCAGGGCCTGTTTAAATCACTAGACCCTCACATCTTTGCAGACCCTTTCAAACAAGGCCACATTCACAGATCCTGAGTGGACATTAATTTGCAGGCACACTGTTCAACACAACACCCCAAGTTTACCTCATAAACAGACTCATTTTTAGCTGGACTCTATTACCAAACTTCCTTTTAGGAGTATTTTGTGGCTAGCATTTCTTTACAATATAAATTAGGTATATCTGAAAAGTGTTGAAATTCAGTTTTTTTGCTTATTTTTAGTTTCCCCTCTTAATTCTAGTGAAATTTATTCATCATAAATTGAAGACATTAATTTAAGTTACTAGTTATGTAAGAATTATGTGTGTATATAATCTTTATATAACTACTAACTTAAAATATATAAACATAAAAAATATAAATGCATGTATTTTTAGTGTCTTTATGGTAACTCTTAGATAATAACTAATGTCCTCCTTTCTTTGTAAGTGAATAATTTTGTTCAAGCTGAAGCCTCATTTTCCTCCAAAGCTTTTTAATACTACTCCATCTTCAGATGATTTGAGTATTTTTTTTCCTTTTATATTGATCCATCTCTAAAATAATATGCTTTTCAGAGTGCTGGATACCATGCCATCCATTGCAGCCCTACATTTTCTTTGATTGCTAATGCATATGCAGTTGGAAATAACTTTTTAAAAAAGATTTGAAGCTATCATCTCTTTATTATTATTGTTTTCTTTTCCCTCATTCTGTATCTAGAGAGAGGGAGATGAAAAGTGTTAATATTCCAACTATAAAATTATTTTTACTGATTTTAGTATGATGATAGAAGTAACACTTAGAAAGTCTCATATTCTTCTGTGTCATTTAACAAAATGTTCTATAGTAATACATTAAATTCTTTTGGAAAATGTAAAGGTTTTTAAATATATTTGCTGTTCAGTTGCTAAGTCATGTCTCTTTTGAGAACCAATGAACTTTATTTTTTTTTTACTTCATTTGGTTATTTTATTTTATATAGTTCAAAATATTTTTAAAGCTTTTTCTTGAGACTTCTTCTGTATATTATCTAGGGTGAAACAGATCATCAGCCCAGGCTGGATGCATGAGACAAGTGCTCGGGCCTGGTGCACTGGGAAGACCCAGAGGAATCAGGTGGAGAGGGAGGTGGGAGGGGGGATCGGGATGGGGAATACATGTAAATCCATGGCTAATTCATGTCAATGTATGACAAAAACCACTACAATTTTGTAAAGTAATTAACCCATGAACTTTAGCTATCCAGGTTCCTCTGAAGGTTTTGGCCCAGGTGCTTATTCCATCAGTGCTACCATGCTGTGGAGGCATCTGTCATCATACTAGAGAAGGTACTACATGTAGAACTGAATATTGATGAACCCACTGGATGTAGAACTGAATACAGCTGCAACAGTGTAGCTCAGGACTGTCAATTTTTCTATGAATGATAGAATTTGGTCTAAGCCTTGCTTTCACGGTAAAGTCTCACCTGATTGTGGGGCTTTGAGAGAGGATATTTCTAGAACTCATGGACCTCTAATCATCAGAAGCCTCTAGTCTCACAAGTGGCGGCATCACAAAACTGGCAGAAGACTGATTTCAACTCAGACACGTCTGTCCTTCATCTGACCTAACACCAGCTAGCGATTCAGTCTTCTGTTCTGTAGAAGCACGGACATCAGACAGGACTCCACCATGCTCCTCAAGCTCTGGAGTGGGCAGGGAGGGGAAGTATAGTTAGCTATCTGAGTGTCTTCTTAAATGTGTTATTTTCTCATGTTACATGAGAGGGAAATATGTTTCACTTTGTTTTCTTGGGGATTGTGATTAGGACTCAGCACTTCAAGAACTCTCTGTGAAAATTTTCTCAATCTTTAAGTCCTAACAACTTTCTTGTCTCTGTGTAGCTGAGGAGATTCAGATTAAAAAAGAAAAAGAAAAAAAAATCTTGCTTTTTATTCCACTTCAAATAGTAGAATCACAACTCAACTTAGAATGGGGAATGATTGACAACTATCGTGCTTCAGTCCTAGTTATGTTCATCTTTGTACTCTTTGCACTATGTATACTCTTTTCTCATATTTCTTTAAAGGGAATTTACCTTTTTTGCCCATATCTTATCTTTTCTCTTGAGCTGTTAAATGTCAGAGCAATTAAGATCTGGTATGAGATCCCCATTTTTTAACTCTGCATTCTCTGTCCTGGCAATCTGACTCATGTTTCTTGCTCTAAATGTCATCTTTAGAAAATAGACTCCTAATTAGTGGCTCGAATGAAAATCAGACACCAGAAAAAGTTGCTGAATCAATATCTATCTACACATGAATAAATAAAATCAACTCAAAGTCAACCAGTCCTAAACCAAACTCATCTCCTTTTGCTGTTCCTACTTCACTATTTCCCATTTTCATGAACAAACCCATGGTAAATCCAGTTGAGTAAAACAATAACATAGGTATTGTCCTTAATGCTTGTACTCTGTCCCTCATATATAATTCACACAGACATTGTCACATTCACTTTCTAAATAAAAGTCATCCATATTTTTCAACATCAATACCATTATCACTCTAAGCCAAACACCACCATTTCCTGCCTGGACTAATACACATTCTATCTAATTAGTTTTGCCAATTTGTCCTTTCTGCTCTCCATTTAGTTTTCCACACCACAAAAAGAATAGCCATTTTAGAAACCACATCTCTTCAAGTTGGCCTTGAAAACCTTTCTGTGGATTTGTATCTCTCTTAAGAGGAAGAGAAAAAAAAAAATCTTCCATTTAATCTACAAGTCTTGCATGATCTTTCACCAGCTGTCTGAGTGGCTTTAGTGTAGTTGTTAAAGACAAGAGTTTTGCACATATACTGCATGTGTTCAGACTCAAATGCTTCATACTTGAGCTGGATGAATATGCAGGATGTTTCCTTCTCTGAGCCTCAGTTCTTAGAGAATTTATTACTTGTACCTACTTCATATAATCATTTTGAAAAATCAAATAAGTTAATACAGATAAAGGACTTTGAGCAGTAGCTTTGACTCAATCAGACATCAATTTACCATAGTATCAGTGTTAATTTTCATTCTAATGTCATCATTATCTCACTCTCAATCTCGAGTTTAGTCATAATATTTTTTATTTTAGTGCTGAAAACCCATGCTCAGCACCTCGCCCCCCACCTCCCCAGCTCAGCCTTCATTGGCACCTGCTACCTCTGCTACCTGGAGTCTCTCCCACCTTCACTTCTGAGGGTTTATGATGATTCCCCTTAGCCCTAGTACCTTCATTACATTATCTTTGAAACAAATGAGTTGAATTCTATTTCCAGCCCAAAGCAAGATTTATGCAGAAGCTCTGCCTCCTGCAGATGCTCAGGATCTAGGCTGATGGAGATTCCTTTCTACACATACATCTAAGTTCCCCAATGGCACATGTAGACTGTATAATTATTAATTCACTAGTTCTTACATCTCCTTCCTGCAACTGACCTCTGCTCACATTTAACTGGTCAAGCTATATCATCTGCCAATATCACTCTTCAAAGGGAGCAGGAAAGTACAGTGCTGCTATTTTCTTGGAAAAGAAGGGGAACTAATGGATAAGGAAGCTGTGGTACATATACACCATGGAATATTACTCAGCCGTTAAAAAGAATTCATTTGAATCAGTTCTAATGAGATGGATGAAACTGGAGCCCATTATACAGAGTGAAGTAAGCCAGAAAGATAAAGAACATTACAGTATACTAACACATATATACGGAATTTAGATAGATGGTGGCGATAACCCTATATGCAAAACAGAAAAAGAGACACAGAAGTACAGAACAGACTTTTGAACTCTGGGGGAGAACGTGAGGGTGGGATGTTTTGAAAGAACAGCATGTATACTATCTATGGTGAAACGGACCACCAGCCCAGGTGGGATACATGAGTCAGGTGCTCGGGCCTGGTGCACTGGGAGGACCCTGAGGAGTCGGGCGGGGAGGGAGGTGGGAGGGGGGATCGGGATGGGGAATACGTGTAACTATATGGCTGATCCATATCAATGTATGACAAAACCCACTGAAATGTTGTAAAGTGATTGGCCTCCAACTAATAAAATAATATTTAAAAAAAAAAAAAAAAAAAATTAAAAAAAAAAAAAAAAAAAAAAAAAAAAAAAAAAAAAGAAGGGGAACTAGAACACATATGATGGGCTTATGACTACCTAATTAAGTAAAGGCATTAGAGCATGAAAGAGCACAGTGTGTTGGAGGTTGTTGGTCTAATGTGAGGTGAGTTTGAGGTATATTCTAGGATTCAGTGGAAACAACCATGATGTCGACTCAGTGAGGACTCTACAAGTCATGGGAAATTAGTGGTGTTCTTCTCTTAGAATTGAAAGGGAGGCGTAGAAGAAGCAGACTTCCCAGGTAGCTCAGTGGGTTAAGAATCTGCCTGCAATTCAGGAGACACAGGTTTGATCCCTGGGTTGGCAAGATCCCTGGAGAAGGAAATGGCAACCCACTCCAGTATTCTTGCCTGGAGAATCCCATGGACAGAGGAGCCTGGTGGGCTACAGTCCATATGGTCACAAAGAGTCAGACACGACTGAAGCAACTGAGAACACACATGCATGAGAAGGAGTCTGGGAGGAAGAAAACAGGAGCTTGTCTACATTTTGGAATATCATAATTTAACCATTCTATCCTGCTGGTAGCTTCTTAAATGAAGGGAGATTATATAAACTGTTTCCAAATAAATTTGGAAATATCCTGGTCTCATTATTTCAGCATCTGGAATGCAGAGTCAACAAAGACAACAGATTGTCAGATTTTCTGTGTTAGGCCGAGGCTTCTATAGCATGAATCAATGAAGTTAGATGGATCAGGTTATTAGTTTATTCAATTAGCACTGACATAATCACAATCTCAGAGAAAAAACAAACAAGTTTGTTTGCAATAGAAAATGCTTTGTAGAACAGCCCTTAATCAGAGTAATTGTTCAAAAATATTATATCAAAAATGTATGTGTAAAGCAGAACCTCACCTCAGGTTTGACATTTTCCAACTAATCATGGCAAGTAAAATTTTCATATAAATCCACGGAAATAAAATTGGAGTTGCCAAAACATGACTGAAGAAGTCTATATGATGCAAAAAATACAATGACATAAATCCCTCTATGCTCTGAGTATAGTTTAATTTCATTATTGACTCCCACATACATAACTAGGGTGTATCACCAATCACCATAGATAATATCTTTTCTAACTTATCAAAGATAATTATAGTCAGAAATCTCTACTCACTGAGACTAAACATTACACTACATTAAAAGTCAATCTATGATGTGGTGTCAGGAAGGTCTGTTGAGTGTAGTGATTTTTCCTGAGCCTCAAAATTCTGTGTTAATTACCTGAACACTTTGCATAGATGTATCAAATAGTCCTTGAGTTTCTCTCTTGTAAGCAATAAAAACACTGGTGATTTACATTTCATTTTTGTGCTAAGTGAAGAATTCTAACATTAACTATTTCATAAAAATTGCCATCATTAAGATAATTTTCAAATAGAGTACCGAGAGAGAGGAGTAAGCTGAAATACAATAAATGTAGGAAAGTACAGGGAAAAGGTAGAAGTAGAACTCAATGACCCATCTCTACACCAAGGGCTTCTTCAGTTTTCCTAAAATATTCAATACATTAATTCAAAGATTTTATCTGCACTATGTTAAACAACATTTTGTTTTTCTTAATAGACTCTTCTCAAATATTTGTAAAGATCAGTTCTCTAATATTTCATATTAAAAAAAAATTTAGAGGTGAAAAGACTCAGGAGATTGGAGATGATCTATCCATTACCAATATGCAAGCTGGAAAAGAGTGTGATAAATAGGCAAGGTTCCACCATGGACAGCATAGTTCTACCCTATGTTTCCCAACCATTTTACAGAAATATTTTCACCAAATCACACATAAGCTACAAATAATGTTGATTCACCCCAGTATTCTTGCCTGGAAAATCCCATGTACAGAGAAGCCTGGCAGGCTACAATCCATGGGGTAGCAAGAGAGTCAGACATGACTGAGTAACTAAACAAACAAAAAAATTGAATGCTTACAATTATATTTCTAACTGAAACAAATTTTCTCCACTTAAAAGAGTAATATATCTTTTCAACAAATGATGTTGTAGCAATTGAACATTCTCATGCAAAAAAAAAAAAAAAAAAAATAGAATCTAGACACAAAACTTTAACCCTTAACAAAAACTAACTGAAAGTGGGTCACAGGCCTAAATATGAAATTCAAAATCATTAAGTTCAGTTCAGTTCAGTCACTCAGTTGTGTCCGACTCTTTGACACACCATGGACAACAGCAGGCCAGGCCTCCCTGTCCATCACCAACTCCCAGAGTTTACCCAAACTCATGTCCATTGAGTCAGTGACACCATCCAACCATCTCATCCTCTATTGTCCCCTTCTCCTCCTGCCCTCAATCTTTCACAGCATCAGGACCTTTTCCAATGAATCAGACCTTCACATCAGGCGGCTAAAGTATTAGAGTTTCAGCTTCAGCATCAGTCCTTCCAATGAACACTCAGGACTGATCTCCTTTAGGATGGACTGGTTGGATCTCCTTTCTGCCCAAGGGTCTCTCAAGAGTCTTCTCCAACACCACAGTTCAAAAGCATGAATTCTTCGGTGCTCAGCTTTCTTTATAGTCCAACTCTCACATCCATACATGACCATTGGAAAAACCATAACCTTGATTAGAAGGACATTTGTTGGCAAAATAATGTCTCTGCTTTTTAATATGCTGTCTAGGTTGGTCATAACTTTCCTTCCAAGGAACAAGTGTCTTTTAATTTCATGGCTGCAGTCACCATCTGCAGTGCTTTTGGAGCTCAAAAAAATAAAGTCTGACACTGTTTCCCCATCTATTTCCCATGAAATGATGGGACTGGATGCCATGATCTTAGTTTTCTGAATGTTGAGCTTTAAGCCAACTTTTTCACTCTCCTCTTTCACTTTCATCAAGAGGTTCTTTAGTTCTTCTTCAATTTCTGCCATAAGGATGGTGTCATCTGCATATCTGACATGGCATGGCTTAGTTTCATTGAATTAGACAAGGCTGTGGTCCATGTGTAGGGAATCTCAGGTGAGAGATTATCAGCCATGGGGCAGTGAGCTCTGAGGAACCAACACAGAATGAAAGACAGTGTCACATCCTGGCATCTACCAGACATATACAGCATTATTAATCAAGTTAGAACTTGCAGCCATGAAATTAAAAGATGCTTACTCCTTGGAAGAAAAGCTATGACCAACCTAGACAAGATATTAAAAAACAGAGACATTATTTTGCCAACAAAAGTCCATCTAGTCAAGGCTATGCTTTTTCCAGTAGTCACATATGAATGTGAGAGTTGGACTATAAAGAAAGCTGAGTGCCAAAGAATTCATCCTTTTGAACTGTGGTGTTGAAAAAGACTCTTGAAAGTCCCTTGGACTGCAAGGAGATCCAGGCAGTCAATCCTCAATGAAATCAGTCCTATATATTCATTGAAAGGACTGTTGCTGAAGCTGAAACTCAAATTCGTTGGCCCCCTGATGTGAAGAGCTGACTCCTTGGAAAAGATCCTGATGCTGGGAACAATTGAAGGCAGGAGAAGGAGCCGACAGAGGATGAGATGATTGGATGGCATCACTGACTCGATGGACATGAGTTTGAGCAAGATTCAGGAGTTGTTGATGGACAGGGAAGCCTGGTGTACTGCAGTCCATGGGATCGCAAAGAGTCAGACAGGACTGAGCAACTGAACTGAACTGAAGAACTTTCACATCACACTCCAACACCTAGTGTGGATTGAAAACTTCTCCATTGATGGGGAGAGAAATTTCAACTTTACATGAAGCTCATTAAGTTAAAATTAATACAATGGCTTGAACTAAATAGTCATTGAACTGAGACTGTGTGGAAGCTGGAAGTTACTGGAGAAATTGTGTTATCTGAGAATGACCTTGGCAGGTGTGGAATGTGCACTGCTTTTCACCCAAGGAAGCAAAGGCAAGTCTTATAGCACAGGGGGAAAGGACAGTGAAGGGGCCTTGTTATTGCTCTCAGTAAATCCCATTCTTCAGTATAATGATTCCTATCATTCAGGTGATTCAGATAAAGACAACTTGGTAACAAACTTATTTTGTTTTTATCACTCAGACTTTCATAGTATAGCTTTAATGAGTTAAAGGGAGGTTCTCTTCCCGCAAGAGTTAAGAAAGTAAAGAAAGATAAAGCAAGTGAAGGAAACAAAGACACCATCCTGCCTCATGTGATTTAGGTCCTATTAACTGTCATTTTTCAAAATTTATATTGCAAATGGTGTATCAACTTATTGCCTAAATAATGTCATCCAATAAGTCTGTCCCTAGCTACCTACTGGCCTTCCCAAGTGGTCAGTGCTGAAAATCTGCTTGCCAAGCAAGAAATCCAGCAGACATGGGTTCAATCCCTGGAGGAAGAAATTGCAACCCACTCCAGTATTCTCGGTTCAGATGGTAAAGCCTTTGACTACAATGTAGGTAGACACGGGTTCAATCCCTGGGTCAGGAAGATCCCCTGGACAAGGAAATGGCAGCCAACTCCAGTACTCTTGCCTGGAAAATCCCGTGGATGGAGGAGCCTGGCAGGCTACAGTCCATGGGGACGCAAAGAGTCGGGCACGACTGAGTGACTTCACTTTTCTTTTCACTTTCCTGTATTCTTGCCAAGGATCCCATGGACAAAGGAGCCTGGTGAGCTATGGTTCTTGGGGGTCACAAAGAGTTGGACACGACTTAGAAACTAAACAACATCAACAAATTACCTGTTACATATAGGTTTTCTCTGGGCTATAATTCCTCTCTAATAATCTTGAAAATGACCCTTCTAAGTGCTTAGAAGACTATATTCCAGAAAAGAGTATAATTGGAAAAAGGATTAAAGATAATAATATTTTAATTTCTATATATTTCATTATCTTTTCTTTTTTCATTAGCTCCAATCTTCCAGCATTTGACATCACTATATTTACTTACCATGTATATTTCTGTGCAGTTTATCAAACATGCCAATAAAATTATAGAAAAAATTATGTCAACTAATTTTGGAGAAAAATAAATGACTTATAAAATATGATCCTTGATCAGTTAAAATTAGCTTTTACCATACTCAGTGATATTTTTTTTCACATACATAGAACTACCTAGGGCAACCTGATTCTGCCACGGAGCAAAAAGTTGCTACTAGATTTTAGAGGAAAAATGAATGATTATAGGTAGAAATGATTATAGGTAGTGGCTATGCCACTCAGCTGTTCACACTCCCTTTCAATAGCTGAAGATTTGTGCACTAGAGTTATCATATCAGAGATGCTGAGTACACTCCTGAGGTTGTCATAAACCAATATCATCATTGATCAAATTTCCCCCATTTAAGTATAAAACACCAACTCCCCTCCATAAACTAATTGAGTCTCACTATACTGTTTCACTTTGTTACCTGTGATGAATTCAAAACCTTATAGTCAGTAGAAAAGTATGTTTTTGGTTAGATGAAGCAAGTCACATTTAGAGCTGAGTATAAATGCTATTATACTCAGGATAACTATCAATAATAAACAGTAAATGGACACATGTTGCCTTTGAGATCGCCTGAAGAAAGAAATGAAAATTGTAAATAACTAGACAATATAGTGTCCAAACAGTGCATCCCCAGTGAAAATTAACATAGTGCATATATTGCCTTCAGTATAAAAGGGTAATCAAGTTTCCTTAAAGTCACTTCATGTCAATGAAGGCAAAAATAAGAACTGCAAATAGAACTGGAATGAGCTTTTTCATGAATTTGTAAGATACAAAAAAAATGTGTGTGTGAATATGAGTGTGGTTAAGAAATGTTAAAGGAAAAAGAAGAATTTGTGACCTCTTTGTATTCCTTTATAAAAATAATATATTCAGGAGTTTCTGAAGTTTCTTCACTTAAAATTATATTGATAGAAAGAGCTAGTAAAACTTCCAGTTAGAGAAAATGTAGTTTTTAGGAATTGCCCAACAGGAACATAATAAGCAGGCAAATACTTGCAAAAAATAGAGTCATTCTGGTGGTTTAGAAATCATGAGATTTTTTCCATGAAGACTTTGAGTTGCTGAAATGAGATTTGTATTTTTCGTAAATAAAGCAATACTTATATTAAAAATGAGAGAAGAATAACCTTTTTCTTATAGCTTAGTAAGTTGCAGTCAATACTCTGCTTGCCTAGTAGTCAAAATATTGATATTTTTATCAATTTATCTGCAATTACCAAAGAAATATCAATCAGAGGTAATTATGTGCTGTTTTCACTTTTTGAAAAGAAGTGTTTTATCATCTAATGTTTGGTTGTATCTATTAGCCGTGCGCAAACTCAAAGGGAATTTGGAAAAACTACAGAGGGGAGTACACTGTACTTTACAGTTCCTTTCAGAGTTAGAGTTAGGGGCCCACTGTTAGTTGTAAAACAGTTGTGTGCAGCTATTGGTCTGACATTTATTATTTCTGACATGTATTATTTCTGCAATACCTCTGTGGAAGACTATATAAAATATATATTATTTTACTTTTATTGATTGAGATCTTCATTGTTTGTTTTTGTTTTTTTTGGTTAATTATAAGCCTTGTCCTTGTGCTCTACCCCTCCCCCTGCCAAATGTGGGATGTGGGATCTTAGTTCCCAGACCAGGGATTGAGCTCATGCCTCTGCATTAGGACAGTGGAGTCTTCACCACAGGACTATCAGGGAAGTCCCAGCCTTGTCCTTTAAATCCATATGTTTTCATAGTTTATTAGTAAGAAGACAATATTATGGGTAATGTCTGTTGTGCACTTATCATATGCCAGGCACTATTTGAAGGACTTTATATGAACTAGCTTATTTAATCTGCAAAACAAATCTTGAAAGGAGATATATTGTTATCGCCTTGTTTTTTCCAATGAAAGGAAATAAGGCACAGAGAGGTTAAGGTGGCTGTTGTGGCAGAGCACATTGGGAGCAGAGCTAGGCTCTGAAGTCTGCATTCTGAAACCTGAACCAGATGCCTGACCACAATGCCATGCTCCCTCTGGTACAAAATTCTCAGTCAAATAAAAGGAGAAGACTGCTTTCTGTAGTCAGCCTTCCAGGCAAAATCCAGCAGCTTAAGAAAGGTGATATTATTTAACATAGATAAGTAAAAATTCCTATAAAGCAAAATATTTCAAGTATCTTAGAAAAAACATAAAAGGACAAGAATAAATTAAAACTTTCTGTAGGTCTACAATATACTGAGATAATGCCAAAAGCTCGCTAGTTGTATTAATAAAGTGTTGTTTTAAAACATAATGCATGGAGAATTTAACACATTAGGGACTTATTGTTCCTTTCACTTGATGGCTGAGGGTAGAGTGAAGGTAATGTTATCACAGGCAAACTACTGTTTTCCAAAGACTATAGAATTATTTGCTTCCATGCTATGGCACATAAAATCATTTTTAAACAGAAATACTCTGTGTTTAATCCTGTGTTTGAACAATGTTTGCATATTTTAGGACTCTAATTCTTTGAAAATATTGGAGAATTAAGTATGAGAGCACCTCTCGGTGGTGGGAAGTTATTACTGTCTTAGAAAGAGAAAAACTGACTTTATCAGGAGCTAACAATTTTTGTGTGTGTGTGAATTTCCTGAGCCATTTGTCCTTCTCCTGACTCCTAAGTTTTCCCTCTTTTTTTTTTTTTATTATTAATTATTGCTAGCAGAGAAAATAAGTAACATTTAGGGTGTTATGCTACTTCTGATATTTAGTGAGTAAGGTACAGTGCAATTATAGATCTTGAAAATTAAGGATAAATTAGTGAATCATATTTCTTTCTTCTATAATAAAAAATACACAAATACTCAGTATAGGTTCAACAGAGGAAGCAGAACCACTAAGAAATGATGTCTGTCTGTCCATCCTCTCTCCCTGATGTCACGTCAGTATTAGACACAGGCAACAGTCTGCCCTGGAAAATCACTTAAGGCCAGATTCTTAAGACTGTGTCAGATGCTGAGACTTAGGGGTCACAACGTAGGCAGCAAGAGAGAGAATGGATATAAAGTAAAGCAACTACAGTCAGCAACTCATAAAAAATAAAAAGGTAGAGGCCATAAAAACAGACTGAAACCTATGTGAGTTCTTATTGCCTCTGACCTTGATTGTGTGATTTTCCTGCAGGAGTCAAGTCCCTTCCTCATGGAATTAAATACCCACACTGGTCCCAGAGTAGAAGCTGAAGGAAGACTCAGTGGGAGGTGGGCAACGGCAGACCTGGCCACTGTCTCTTGCCAATGAGATGAGCTAGCAGATCAATGAGGACATACAGTGACTGCTGTTTCACGTTCCTTCCAGTCCCCTGGGAGAAACTCTCTAGTACCCCACCCTAACCAGAAACATACAGAAAAGAAATTCTGGAACATGTAGTTAAGACTAGTCAAGTGGTCACATCAAAAAGCCAAAACAACTTACCCCTTGTCAACTTGGCACCCATGCATAGCTCCTTAAACTGTATTTATTTCCAAATATTGAAAACAGCCAAATGGTACTTCCATCTAACTTGGTATTACTACCCTGGATACAACTGAAAACAGATGAGTCCACTCCACTGAAGGGATATAAAATCCCTTTTTGTCTTTGGGTGACAGTCATTTTCTCCTGATTCATTCATACTCTCTCATTGATACCTTGCAGCTTAAGTATGGAGCTATAAAGTTAGGTATTATTAAAACACATTTTACATGATTAGAAGATGAGAAAGGGTAGAAAATTGAGAAAAAATTGTATAATGTGATGTGAGAGATGAGTGAGAGAGATTTATCACACATGCATAAATACAAACATAATCATACCAAAATAGGGACGGAATACTGGTAACTCTCTTATTTTGTGTTTCTCCAGCTGCCCACATGATCATAGCTGGTATGCATAACAAGTTTCTTACACTATATTTTCTTGCCCTTAGCAAGCACTCCTGTTGGAAATAGATTCTTGCCTGCTAAACTTATCCAAACCTTCCTTCCTGAAGAATCTGGATCATTAGCAGCCCAATCTGAACTGAGTTATGAGAGTTTTCCACTGACTTTAATCATAGGAAGTGAAAGTATGAAAAAGCACCCTGGAGGACCCCCTGCATTCCATACAGACCCTCCTTTACCCATTTTACTTAGTAGTAACCCAATTTCACCATGCCATGATCAGACTTCTGAATTAATAGGCAAAGAATAGAGTTTCTGTACTATTTGGCTGGTCAAAAAGTTCGAGTTTTTCTGTGACCTCTTACAGAAAAACTTTTTATGAACAAACTTTTTGGTCTAAGTGTTGGCAAGACTCTTCTGGCATGGTGAAATTGGCTATTTATTTCACAGCAAATGAAATGTGGTAATGGGTCCATTCTCATGGAACTAATTATTTTAACTATGATTTTCCTTATAGAACAGCCAATGAAAATGGTCAAACTCTCAATTTCTAGTTCAGTGAAATTATTGTCATGTTCCCTGGATGAAGCATTATTTTCTTTGGAACTACAGGAGATGAGAAGCAAACATTTTGCTCATGAAATACTTGCAGTGATAGTGGAGGAGCCCCTCCCATTACCCTCCCTTGACTCCCTGATCCAGGATCTCTGACAATAGGAGATGTAGCATTATATATGAAGGGATGGTGTGCATACAGAACACTCTAGAGATAGTATTGTACCTCGGCCCTAAAAGTTACTGCCATCTAGCTGGCACCATAACTGAGTCTCCCTGAGACCAACCGACCATGTTCATTGGCTGTTCTATAAGGAAAATCATAGTTAAAATAATTAGTTCCATGAGAATGAACCCATTGCCACATTTCATTTGTGGTGAAATAAATTCTTCAGTCAATAATTGTGACATGGGGAAAGGCAGGATGATGGACGAAGTCTGTAGTCTGCAGAAGGTAGTCTGTAGGCAGTAAACCTTGGTGAATCACCACTGTCCTTTGGGGCTATCCCGTAATGGAGCTGAGGGGTTGCCACTGCCCTCTTTGTTGCTCCTGTTGTTCAGTTGCTCAGTTGTGTCCCACTCTTTACGACCCCATGGACTGCAGCACGCCAACCTTCCCTATCCTTCACCATCTCCTGGAGCTTGCTCAAACTCATGTCCATTGAGTTGGGTGGCATCCAACCATCTCACTCTCTGTCCTCCCCTTCTCTTCTTTGAGAGGTACCAAAATATTGTGCAACACCACAGATAACAGACCCGAGGGTTTCCACCCCCTCTCATTCAATCGATTACAGGGATCTTTCCATGAGACCATAAATGAAGGCTGGGAGAGAGGTGTCAATATAGCAGGAGTCCATGGGACTTTGGCATGGACCTTATGTCTTCAGGGTGGGTTCAGCCTCATCTCATATATGCCACTACAATCTGGTAGTGAAGCACTGCTATGCATGTCCAATTTTATGACTTGTTGGGTCAGACACACCCAGTTCATCATGAGTAGTTCACTGTTGCATGGTAGCTTGGTGGTCCATGGTCAAGTTTTCTGTCTCTATTAAAGCCCAGTAGCAGGCCAAAAGCTGTCTCTCCAAAGCAATATAGTCATCAAGCACTTTGCATCAAAATCCTAATAGTCTGCCTAGTGATTCCCCTATTACAGGCTGTTCAAGGCTTCAGTCTGCATAACCATCTTAGGACCCAGGGGTCAGAGCAGACTGTTATACAGCAACCTGGACCTGTGGCAGAGACTTCTTTTATTCTATGCCTGATTCAGAATTGTAGTTTTTGAGGCACTTGGTAAATGAGTTGGAGTAGCACACCAAAATGAGAAATTCCATTAATTTCTAAAAACTGAAGTAATTGAAACAATTTCCTGTGTGTGTGCTAATTCGCTTTAGTCATGTCCCAACTCTGTGAGACTCTATGGACTGTAGCCCGTGAGGCTCCACTTTCCATGGAATTTCCCATGCAAGAATACTGGAGTGGGTTGCCATTTCCTTCTCATGGGTTGCTATTTCCTTCTGCAGGGGACCTTGGCAATCCAGGAGTCGATCTCGTGTATCTTATGTCTCCTGCATTGGCAGACAGGTTCTTTACCACTGAGCCACCTTCCTTGTTGGTGTTCAGTCGCTCAGTTGTGTCTGACTCTTCGTGACCCCATGGACTGCAGCATGCTAGGCTTCACTGTCTTTCACTGCCTCTTGGAATTTACTCAAACTCACATCCATTGAGTCTATAGTCACATTCCTAGAGACATTCACATTTAATTTTGAATAATTGTACTCTGATTACCAAATCATATACAGGAGTTCAAGTCAGATTTGAACTCATTTATAAAGATCTATGATCAAGAATTTTCAAAATGTCCATGTGCCACTATTTAAAGATTTGGCTGGTTTTCTGATCAAAAAGTGTATTTCAATGTGTCCATTTATGTTCCTTGTGGTAGTGTGTGTCTATGATTCTGTTTATGTGATCATTTCTTTGGTTCAAATTTGGAAACATTGATGTAGTAATTTTATTAGCTTCAGTAAAATCAGTTCTTGCTGGTTTCTAGAGGTGAGATATTAAGGAAGAACACAAAGAGCTGTAAATGAGAATCCTTCAAATGTGGTCCTATATTGACAAATGTAAATGATGAAAAAAAGTGAATGTTGATCATTTAGTCTATAAAAGAGAAAGCTAAAGGAACTGACTGTGTTTTGTTGTTGTTTAGTCACTAAGTCGTGTCCAACTCTTTTGCCCACCAGGCTCTTCTGTCCATGGGATTCCAAGCAAGAATACTGGAGGGGGTTGCTATTTCCTTCTCCAGGGAACCCTCCTGACCCAGAGATCAAACCCACATCTCCTCCATTGGCAGGCAGATCCTTTACCACTGAGCCACCTAGAAGACCCTTATGTTTTGAAGAGGATGTAAAAATTTATTCTAAAGTGAATTTAAAAGAAAAAGAAACAGAAAGGAAAGGAAAGAGGGAGAAGGGAAAGCAGGAATTAAAGTAGGTTTTCAGCACTGCAAATGTACTGCGTAGAACCAAAAATGACATGGGTGATGTGTTTAGGTTTCCTTTAATTTTATTTTTATAATCCATATTTACAATCCTGAAATTATAAATGTTTATATTTATCACTCATATTTAATAGAGAGGTGAAGCCTAAACTGTGAGTAAACGGTTGGCATCTACCACAGCAAAGAATTCTCAGCTCCACTTCTGTTTGCCTAAATCTACTTGCAACTTGGATTCTTTCTTGACTTCTTTCTGTGCTGCATGTACACAGGTTAAACAGGTTTATTCAAATGTTTTTTATTCAAGTCAATACCTGGTTCAGTTCACTGAACCAGTCACTCAGTCGTGTCCGACTCTTTGCAACCCCTCAGATCGCAACATGTCAGGCCTCCATGTCCATCACAAACTCCAGGAGTTCACCCCAACCCATGTCCATTGAGTCGGTGATGCCATCCAACCATCTCATCCTCTGTCGTCCCCTTCTCCTCTTGCCCTCAATCTTTCCCAGCATCAGGGTCTTTTCAGATGAGTCAGCTCTTCGCATCAGGTGGCCAAAGTATTGGAATTTCAGCTTTAGCATCAATCCTTCCAATGAACACCCTGGACTGATCTCCTTCAGGATGGACCAGTTAGATCTCCTTGCAATCCAAGGGACTCTCAAGAATCTTCTCCAACACCACAGTTCAAAAGCATCAATTCTTCAGCGCTCAACTTTATTTATAGTCCAATTCTCACATCCATACATGATCACTGGAAAAACCATAGCCTTGACTAGACGGACCTTTATTGACAAAGTAATGTCTCTGCTTTTTAATATGCTGTCTTGGTTGGTCATAACTTTCCTTCCAAGGAGTAAGCATCTTTTAATTTCATGGCTGCAGTCACCATCTGCAATGATTCTGGACACCCCCCAAAGAATAAAGTCAGCCACTGTTTCCACTGTTTCCCCATCTATTTGCCATTAAGTGATGGGACCAGATGCCATGATCTTAATTTTCTGAATGTTGAGCTTTAAGTCAACTTTTTTGCTCTCCTCTTTCACTTTCATCACGAGGCTCTTTAGTTCTTCTTCACTTTCTGCCATAAGGGTGGTGTCATCTGCATATCTGAGGTTATTGATATTTCTCCCAGCAGTCTTGATTCCAGCTTGGGCTTCATCCAGCCCAGCATTTCTCATGATGTACTCTGCATATAAGTTAAATAAGCAGGGTGACAATATATAGCCTTGACATACTCCTTTTCCTATTTGGAACCAGTCTGTTGTTCCATGTCCAGTTCTAACTGTTGCTTCCTGACTGGCATACAGGTTTCTCAAGAGGCAGGTCAGGTGGTCTGGTATTCGCATCTCTTTCAGAATTTTCCACAGTTTATTGTTATCCACACAGTCAAAGGCTTTGGAATAGTCAATAAGGCAGAAATAGATGTTTTTCTGGAACTCTCTTGCTGGTTATACAATAAATTCTTTTTTTTTTTTTTTTTTTTTTTTTTTTTGCTATATTTAAGATGAATACTTTATTGTATTGAGCAGGTTTTAGTCCATATTTTCAAAAGAGCGCTGAGCTACGAAGATAACTGTCAACACCCCTCTAAGTGCTGGTTCCCACTTCTGCTGTGATTTTGATTCTGTTTTCCCTGGAGACACCATAGCATCTTACCCTTCAGGAAGTCCTCCTTAGTTACTCAGTTTGGTGAGCCCGGCTCCTGGCAGGAGGGCAGAGGATTAACTGCAGGCTCTCCTGCTGCTCTCAGTCAGCAACCAGCTCCATCACTGGTTCAAACAGATGTTTCTCTTTTAGATCTTTAAGAACTATAATTGGGTGGGAAAATTGCATGTTTCACTTAACTCAACTTGCTAATTGCATTTATTTGTTGGAAACATTGAAAATTCACATCAACGTGTTGGCTTGAATAAATGAAGGGACTGTGAGGTATATGATTCTGTCCAAATATCAATAAAATATATTGCACAATAGTTGACACTAGTAAATGCAGCTTAACTCATTGAGAGAATTCTGTGAACTTTTGCCTAATTCAGTTGATACCAAAGGTTTTGATGTAGTGTCTAAAGTTCCCCAGGTCAAGTAACTTTATGTGTGTTACTGCTATATATTTATCTTCTAGCCTTGAATGTTAAACTATCCAATAAAACTTAATATTATATTTAAGTGTAGGGTATACTTTCATATGGGCTTCCGTGGTCACTCAGTGATAGAAGAATCAAAAAATCTGCCTTCAGTGCAGGAAACATGGATTCAGTTCCTGGGTTTGGGTGGGAAAGATCCCCTAGAAAAGGAAATGACAGCCCACTCCAGTATTTTTGCCTGAAAAATCCCGTGGACAGAGAAGCCTGGCAAACTACAGTCCATGGGGTCGCAAAGAGTCAGATATGACTTAGCAACTAAACTACCACCACCATACATTTATATACATATTAAATACATACTAAATTATTATATTTATTTAGCTATATGACGTGATATATAAGAGAATAGTTAAAAGTCTATAATATAATATCATGATTATTCCGATGTATATAGCACCTTTATTATATGCAAATATCTTTAAGTTCTTCTCATTTATTCTGTATTTTATTAGGCACTAAAACCAGTGTAAATGGATATATAGGGAGAACCCAACATATTTTGAATAGTAATTCATGTGAAAGAATCTAAAGAAATTATATGCTGGATAGATGAAGTATTTTTTTAATCTGTCATTTTGAAATTTTTATCGACATATGAGAGTTGTGGAACCAACATGCAAATGGAACCCCATTCAGTGTATCACTCAGAATTTTATATTTTTTGCTGTGTTACATAATTTTTTAATATTTGCCTGATTTTGAACCAGTATAACACCTTAATTTATCAAAACACTGTATAGTTACATTTATGGATAACTTGGCCATTTTGAACAGTAGAACTCAATAAGAATTTTCTTTTGAATTCTTTTATTAGACACATGTTCACCATCATTCATTGTGGTTTACATATTTTTAATATGAAGTGGAAGACAGTATTACAAATTAGATTTTGTTTTAGAACACATCAGGAAATTCTGTGGAGTCGTAGTTTTAGAGTTGGCCCTGGAGTTGATGCTCAGTGTTTAAATAGTTTAATAATTTAGCATTAGGATTTTACCTTATGTAACTGTTGTATTTATAAACATTTTCTCTGTATTATTTCTGGGATAACTTACACTCATATTAGTTCTTAAAAAGTTCATTTTGAGGGTTAACTGTAAACCCAGGTACTCAGTTTTAATTTCCTTCATTATTTTGCATAGATATCAACAAAATTATCTATATTACTGAATGAAGGATAGCTGTATATAAGGCACATAATTCTCTTCTTTAATAAATACCTTGTCATATAAACAACTTTGTAGGGCATTCCAAGTTCTGAACACGTGGATAGGAGAGCTATTTTCTTTCTCTTAATAAAGTTATAAAAAATCTTTCATTGGACGATTGTAAGTGACATAGTGACAACCTAAATAATTATAAATATTAATCTTTATTCAAAGCGTATAATCTTTCAAATTCATCAGGTAGGAGGGTGCATTTCTAAAATACTTAATCAAAATGTGGCACTCAGAATTTTTCAAAGCAAAACATCATAAAGTCCACTAGCCAAACACTAAGAAGAGCATTATTTTTTAACTCATTCATCAGAATCATAGTCTGTGTCATATTTCTGATCCTCTACAAATTATAGTCATCATTTTGTCATTCTGTTCCAGGTACATTAAACTGCTCAGTCTAGTCCCCCTAAGCCTCAAAAACAGGACCAGCTCTGCTATGAAGGGTTTTCTTCTATTAGTATCTTCCTTCCTATCTCTCTGTTTTACATTTCATAAATTTATAATAGTGCATTGGGTCATCTGTCTATACCCTTCCATGTACTTTCAACATTATCAAAGAATTCTGACAGATTTTGAAAGTCAAACACTATTAAAATTTTCTCTCATTAATAAGGACTGATAGTTTGAAACAAATTATTCCCACCCCCCTCCCCCTTTCCTGACCCTAACACTTAACTCCTTAATTATTCAGGGTAAAAAATAAAATAAAAACTAAGGAAGAAAAGAACTTCAGTATAACAAGATAAAATCCAGCCACTTTATGTAGAACAAAGTTAGATAATAGAAACCTAGATTCTTTATATGAGAGGATCCTTTCCCTTAAGCAGAAACCCCTATGTAATACTCCAGGAAAAAAAAAAAAAAAAAAAAAAAAAGATTAATAGCCTTTGCTTGAACAATTCTAGCAGTGGGGAATCCACTACTTTATTGAGGAGCTAATTTTATTGTTGGACAGCTTTAAAATTACCAGTGTGTTCTCTTGGCAAAACTCTGTTAGCCTTTACCCTACTTCATTTTATACTCCAAGGACAAATTTGCCTGTTACTCTAGGCATCTCTTGACTTCCTACCTTTGCATTCCAGTCCTCTGTAATGAAGAGGACATCTTTTCTGGGTGTTAGTTCTAGAAGGTCTTGTAGGTCTTCATAGAACTGTTCAACTTCAGCTTCTTCAGCATTACCAGTCGGGGCATAGGCTTGGATTATTGTGATATTGAATGGTTTGCTTGAAAATGAACAGAGATCATTTTGTCCTATTTGAGATTGCACCCAAGTACTTCATTTTGGACTCTTGTTGACTATGATGGCTACTCCATTTCTTCTAAGGAACTCTTGCCCACAGTAGTAGATATAGTGGTCATCTGAGTTGAAATCACCCATTCCAGTCCATTTTAATTCACTGATTCCTAAAATGTCAATGTTCACTCTTGCCATCTCCTGTTTTACCACTTCCAATTTGCCTTGATTCATAGACCTAACATGACAGATATGACAGGGCTTCCGTTGTGGCTCAGCTGATAAAAAATTCGCCAGCAATGTGGGAGACCTGGGTTCAATCCCTGGGTTGGGAAGATTCCCTGGAGAAGGGAATGGCTACCCACTCTAGTATTCTGGCCTGGAGAATTCCATGACTGTGTATTCCATGGGGTCACAAAGAGTTGAACACGAATGAGTGGCTTTCCCTTTCACTTTCATGGACCTAACATTTCAGGTTCCTATGCAATATTGTTCTTTACAGCTTTGGACTTTATTTCCATCACCGGTCACATCCACAAGTGGGCATTGTTTTTGCTTTGGCTCAGCCTCTTCATTCTTTCTGGAGCTATTTCTCCACTCTTCTCCAGAAGCATATTGGTCACCTACAAACCTGGAGAGTTTATCTTTCAGTGTCATATTCATAGGGTTCTCAAGGCAAGAATACTGAAGTAGTTGGTCATTCCCTTCTCCAGTGGACCACGTTTAGGTAGAACTCTCCATCATGACTGGTCGGTCTTGAGTGGCCCTACAAAGCATGACTTATAGTTTTATTAAGTTAGATAAGGCTGTGACCCAAGTGATCAGTTTGCTTAGTTCTGTAATTTTGGTTTCCTTTCTGTCTTATTCCAGGAATAAGGATAGGATGTTTGTGGAAGCTTCCTTATGGGAGGGACTGGCTGGGGGGAATCTGGGTCTTGCTCTGATTGGTGGGGCCATGCTCAATAAGTCTTTAATCCAATTTTCTGTTGATGAGTAGGGCTGTGTTCCGTCCCTGTGGTTTGGCCAGAAGCAAAACTATTGTAGGGTAATAGTGACCTCCTTCAAAAGGATTTATGCCAGGACTGTTGTATTCAGTGCCCCTGACCCCACTGAAGTCCTCTTTCAACCCATGCCTCTGGTGGAGACACCTGGACACTCACAGGCAAGTCTGGCTCAGTCTTTTTGTGGAGTCACTGCTGCTTTCTCCTGGGTCCTGTTAATGCACAAGATTTTGTTTGTGCCCTCCAAGAATCTGTTTCCCCAGTCCTGTGGAAGTTCTGTAATGAAATCCTCCTGACCTTCAAAGTCAGATTCCCTGGGGGTGCTCAGTTCCTTTGCCAGATCCCCAGATTGGGAAATCTGTTGTGGGCCCTAGAGTTTTTGCAAGTGTGAGGACTTCCTTGGTATAATTAACTCCAGTCTATGGGCTGACTGCTCAGTGCCTCTATGGCGGGGCTCACATGCCATGCCTCCCAGGTCTGCTGCAGCCAGAGCCCCTGTCCCCTGACAGGCCACTGCTGACCTGTGCCTCCACAGGAGACACTCAGACACTCAAAGGCAGGTCTTGCTTAGTCTTAGAGAGCATTATTAAAATGGTTTCAGATGAATGAGAGCAATTAAATGAGTCACTTTTCTTTCTCAGTTAAGGGTGTTGATCTTATACTTATTTATTATTTGAGAAATCTTTCCAAACAATTGTGAAAAATAAAGACAAGTGTTTCTGAAAATGATAGGAGTTGCTCACTATGTTTTGAAAAGGAGAAGACGTGTATTAAAGGTTCAAAAAATAGAAAAGTTAGCATTCAAGTAGTATATTAATTAAGAGAGAAGTTTCACTGAATGAATAATAACATATGTAGCATGTCACCAAGAAGACCGATTAAAAATGTGATCAATCAAAAGTACTGTCATCATTCTAGTGGAGCAGAACCAAAGGGAAAAAGACATGAGAACACAACACAGTGTTTTCTTCATTGACAAAGTTCAGCCATTATTATTTTTTATGTTAATATGGAATATACAAAGTAGACTCCCGGTTGGTAAAAATTCCTAACAGCAACCTCACTCTTGCATATACAATTTTTAAATTAACATTTTCCCCATCAGAATTCTCACCTAAAATATCCAGTCTTCTATTTTATTCCCCCATTATCTTAATTGTTCATTTTAGAATGACTACATAAAATTCTTAACTTTATTAGAGCAAACTGAGATTACTTTTTCACTTTTAGTAGTATTATAATAGATTGACATACAGCTATATTTACATACTGAAATAATCTTTTCCACATATTAGATACATGTATCTTTCTTCTCTTTCTAACTGCCTTCATGAGGTCTCCAAATATTGTTTAAACAACTAAACATTTAATATTTCTGGTTAAGACATTTTGATCTTTCTGTTAAAATGCAAATTCCTCTGAATAGTTAATGTATTAAAACCTAATCAGCTGTATCCTCTAATAAGATCAATTTATTGATTGGCTTTCCAACATCACTCGTGATTGAGAGAAACTGTAACCTGGGTAAAGGTAAAGTAGCTTCATTGTGTAGAGAGCACTGAGGATGCTACAAATTGCAGAGTTTTGCTCATCTCTAAGTAAATATAGTCTCTGGGCAGGTAATGAACCAGAAAGTAAAGAAAGGAACCTTTGGGAACAGAAAATGGATGGAAGAAAAAGTCAAAATAGCAGAAAGGAAATAGAGGTGATTAAATATATATATATATTAACAGTGTAATCTCTACAAATGGAGTCGCCAATATGTTTTATTATCTTAGTTCTATATTGATAACGTTTGCACATTATTATGAAAATAAAAAGTGTAAATCAGCTTATCAAAATTAATATGTAACAGTTTTTAAATTAATGTTAATAAAATATTTACTATAAAATGATGGAATAGACCTGATATCTCTTCATTTGTTCTACAAATAAATGTCAAACTGACACTGCACAATGAACTGTGCTTACACATAGTTTAAAATGAGGCAATGGGTATGAATGATATTTCTTTAGTGCCCTTAAATGACTGTTGATACTTTCATACTTTTTAATTGACTTGTCTAATCTTGTGAGCTTTAAAATTTTGAGCAGGACTCAGGAATTACACTCTTA
Source organism: Muntiacus reevesi (assembly GCF_963930625.1). NCBI lineage: Eukaryota > Metazoa > Chordata > Mammalia > Artiodactyla > Cervidae > Muntiacus > Muntiacus reevesi. The sequence continues at coordinate 55,832,789 of NC_089253.1, read as the reverse complement.
GAAGGTAAAGTTTATAAGAACCACACAGAAGGAGAAAGTATATTGTATCAGAATGATTTAGAGAGTTGCATTTTTTAAAATTATGATTGTACTTAATTGAGAGATTTCCTTGTGGCCCAGCCAGTAAAGAATCTGCCTGAGGTGCGGGAGACCTGGGTTCTATCCCTGGGTTGGGAAGATACCCTGAAGAAGGGAAAGGTTACCCACTCCAGTATTCTGGCCTGGAGAATTCCATGACTGTATAGTCCATGGAGTCACAAAGAGTTGGACATGACTGAGTGATGTTCACATTCACTTTTGGAAGAAACGTGTTTATGATATTTTTCAATATTTGTTAATGACCTCTGGAAAGGAAAATATTATTATCCATAGTAATGAATTCATACATCTGGGTATCAGGCTCCTTTGGACATGTAAATCCATGACTGATTCATGTGAATATATGACAAAAACCACTACAATTTTGTAAAATAATTAGCCTCCAACTAAAAAATAAATGAAGGAAAAAAAATAAGATAATCATAATGATAAAAGATAACCAGTTTGCTAAATATTGGAATACAAGCCTCTCATGGTGTGTGGTGTGTGTGTGTGTGTGTGCATAAATATATATGTATATGTACATACATGTGCAATATACAAAATAATGCCAATCACATAGTAAGAAACTAAATGAATATTTGTTAAGTGAATAAATGAATTTAAGTTTAAGTGGGTGACATTTTATTTGAGCCACTCATGCATGCATGCTAAGTTGCTTCAGTCGTGTCCAACTCTTTGAGACATGCCAGGCTCTTTGTAGCCCGCCAGGCTCCTCTAACCAGGAATTTTTTGGCCAAGAATACTGAAGTGGGTTGCCATGCTCATCTCCAAGGGATCTTCCTTACCCAGGAATCGAACCCTGGTCTCTTAAGTCTCCTACATTAGCTGACCTCTTCTTTACCACTAGCACTACCAAAGCAATGCATTTCTTAAAAACACTCTGTTCAAGGTTCTATGTTAAACAAACAAGTAAATCCAAGTTGAGACCAAAAAAAAAAAAAAAAGAGAGAGAGAGAGAAGGAGGAGGGTGTCAGGAAGAGGGGGAGGGAAAAGAGAAGATAAGAAAGATCATTTGCCAGTTAAAATTACCTCCTCCATCCCTGGTGGCTCAGATGGTAAAGAATTGCCTGCAATGCAGGAGACCCACGTTTGATCCCTGGGTATGGAAGATCCCCTAGAGAAAGAAATGGCAACCAACTCTAGTATTCTTGCCTGGAGAATTACATGGACAGAGGAGCCTGGCGGGCTACTGTCCATGGGGCCGCAAAGAGAGGACAGGACTGAGTGACTAACACTTACCTGGAGCATCCTTCCCCTCCTCTTAGGACCTTTCATCCCCTTCTTGGTGCATCCTTCCCCAGTTCCTACTTAGGGGCTCAGAGCTACTGCAGTATTTCTGGAATGCCTTTGAACCTTCAGTGACCCAGCAGTGGCTTGTCCTGAGGATCACCAATGCCATGAATCTCCCTTGAAAAACAGACAAAATGTTCTATTCATGCATTATTCTGCACCAGCTCCTTCAACAACATTCTGTGTTGAAAATGACCTAATAAGATCATGGATAGCCTTCTAGTTGATAATTAAGGGTGATTGTTTCATAAAATATTCCTTGATAACTGAAGCAAGCAAAAACAACAGGAAAGCAACAACAATAAATTCCTAAACAAAATGTTCAAACCAGCAAAAAAACCATCTGCTGTCTAGGACACCCAGCATTGCCCTGGAGACTCACACACTTGACATATCTATACTCCAATAACTTACTGTCTTAATTTCTCTCAAGGCATTTGACTCTGGCCCTTAGGCTGTCTCCTCAACTACTCTCTTTTAAATTTTATTACTTCAAAACTCCAACTAGGGGACTCCCTGGTAATTTTAAAATGACAATTCCAAATTCATAAATTCCCTCAACTGTTTATGCCCACAGAGAAATGCCCCCACCTTTCCCTTCAGTCTCAGAAATAATAAAAACATAACACCCTGGGCTAATATACACAAAGAATAGCATTTAACACAGTCATTATCAGTAACTAAGTTATTCAATAATCACAACAGTGCTCTAAAATAAATACTAAAATATCTGTCACTTTGCTAAATAATAAAACTGAAGTTTAGAGAAATAAGGTCATAGTCCTATTGTCATATACTTAGTCAGTAGCAGAACCAGTGTTTTAACCCTCCCATTTGGAGCGCTCCTTCTCACTTTCACATAAATTGAGAGAGAATAAATGCACTCCTTTGCACCAAATCTAATCCTCAGCTTGTGTCACAAATACTGCCTCTAAAGTTATTCTTTGAGGAAGTAAACAGAAGAAAGTATGTAGAAGAGAATGTGGTCAATAGTTTTGTTTCCTAAATTCTCAGCTTCTTTTCATACATCTACTAATGACCCTTATTCTACCAATATCTAGATTGTCTGGGTGTGTGTGGTTGATAATAAAGATGCATTGAATGAATAAACCTGATTCTCCTTCATAGTGAAGAAAAGACATTGTATTTGTGGTTTCTCTAACTCTCTGCTAACTTTTTTGCTCCTTCATTCCTCTGGTACTTAAAGGCTGGTGAAACCCAGAATTTTATCCTCACTCACCTGGTCGTACTATCGCCACTCTCTTAGGGAATTTTTTCCCATATCTAACACTCAGCTTCCACTTGTCTCTCAAATCAATCAATATCCTATGCTCAGGGCTCTTATTGTCTTCATTTGTCTCACATATTCAAATTATATTTATGTCTGAGTGCCCATTAAGTATCATGAACAAAAACAAGCTTATTTTTTCCCATAATGAACATGTCCTCTGTTCTCTGCCCATAAAAGGCACCAACAATTACCTGCTTCCTTAGTCTAGAAGCCTGGGCGGTATACAAGATAGCTCTTGTTTCTTGCTCGTTTACAACTTTTCTACTGAATCAGGGTAGTACTGTCATTTCCTCTGTGTAATGATTTCTAACAGAGAACTTTTCATTTTTCACAATGCACCATAAATAAATTTTCCAAAATACAATTCCAAAATACTGCAATACTCTTATTTAAAATTCTTTACTGTTTCCTCTGATCTTCAGAATGAAAATCCAATTGCATCTATATTACATATCTTTTCTCTATATCTATATGTTCTGAAAAGATATATAGGTCTTAGTTTCCCAAATTATTCTTCCACAATATCTATACCCTTATGATTAATATAGGTTCTAATCATTACAAATGAATTGATTTTCTGAAAATGAGGTTCATTTTGTTTGCTCATGGCTAACAATATGGTTCTCAAGATCCCTTCCAAGTAGCACCTCTTCTGAGATGTTTTCCCATGGCCTCAAGAAAATGTCCCCAGGTTGTGATATTATAGCATTATTTGCAAAATTCTATTGCATTAGGTTACTTTTCCATCTCCCTCAGTAGACATTGGCTTCTTGAAAATAGAGGAGCAAGCTTTATTCTTGGAGTGCTGAAAACTAGCACAATGCCTGGCACTAATAATTTTGTTGTTGTTTTTCTTCTTTTAACTTGCTAGTAGAAACTAAATCTCTAGCCTTGGATTTACAAGCATCAGTGAAAGGCAGTTTGGGGATATACATAACATATCCTCTTAGTAAACCATTTTTGGTTAGGGCTTACATACTTCAGTCTGTTTTATATTCAATGTAAAATTTTGTGAATGTTAGCAGTTATTAATCATTCTCATTTTACAAATAAGACAAATTTTCCTCAAGAGTTTGAATTCTCAATTATTGTAACATCATCACATCTTCATATACATCTTAGAACAAAGTCTTCCCAAACCTACTCCCACCCCAGAGGCCATTGCTATGGCATTGTTGTATCTATTTTGCATCCTCATACCTTTTAGTCAAATTTTTGAAGAAAATTTTGTTTCAAATGCATGAGAGAGAAATTGAATGACAATAATGCTAAATGCAGTTAAAATGTAATGAATATGTCAGTATGACCACTAGAAATTGTGACTGAGGAAACACAAAAGTTCTGCATAACAAGTATTTAGGTACATATGTGTAGGCAGAAATATGGATAGACATGCACACATGCTGGGCTTCCCAGGTGGCTTTAGTGGTAAAGAGTCCATCTGCCAAGGCAAGACACATGAAAGATGCAGGTTTGACTCCTGGTTTAGGAGGATTGCCTGGAGGAGGAAATGGCAACCCACTCCAATATTCTTGCCTTAGAAACCCCATGGACAGAGGACCCTGGTGGGCTACAGTCCAAAGGGTTGCAAGTCTGACATGACTGAGCATCTCAGCGTGGTATGTACATATATACATAAATAGTTGTTGTTGAAAGTTGTGTCCATGGACTACAGGACTCCAGGCTCCCCATCCTTCACTTTCCTTTAGGATTGACTGGTTTAATCCAGCACCACAATTCGAAAGCATCAGTTCTTCGGTGCTCAGCCTACTTTATGGTCCAACTCTTACACCCATACATGACTACTGGAAAAACCATAGCTTTGATGATATGGATCTTTGTCAGCAAAGTGATGTTTCTGCTTTATAATATGCTGTCTAGGCTTGTTATAGCTTTCCTTCTAAGGAACAAGAGTCTTAATTTTGTGGCTGCAGTCACCATCCGTAGGGATTTTGGATGCAAAAACTCATATATGTATATACACACATACATATGAGTTTATGTATACTTTTAAATGTAAACATATGCTTGCACAAACACACATGCGCATACACACAAATATGTGTATACATATACATACATGACATTGCATATTCTAAATTGAGAATTTAGAATGTATGTATACATACATTCATTACATATGCCTGAATTTAAATGTGCAAATGTCACTGTATCTATGTCTCATTCTATATAACAAATAACAAACATATCTTTATTTCTTACAGAGAAAAAAGCAGAAATAAATTTATGATACTAGTAGTGGAAGTCATTTAATTTATTATTTTCAGTGTGTTCGAAGTTACACTTAACTATATTACTTTCAATATTTTATACAAATAAATTCTTAATATGTTGTATAGCTGTATTTATGTTCCAAATCACATTATAAACATACTATGTGTAAATCATAAGAGATATTTAGAAAATTGTCACACATTTCTTACTATTATATTTACAGAAAAATTATTTTCTTTTCCCTTCTGATAGGGAAAGAGACTCTGAAATCATACTTTATAGTTCTACATTCATGTCCTCATCTTCTCTTCGCCATAGTTTCAATAACGATTTCTTGTTCAGATTCATTACCTGAAAGTATTAGCTACCAGACAAAATGCACTCTAAATGTGGTTTCAGTTCCTAAAGAAGTTATGTGGGAAGAATCAGAGAAGAGGAAGAATGTTAATAGATCAACTTCAGTACCAGGTAACTTACTATATTGCAGCTATCAAGAAAGTATTATGTGGGGAATGTCATTATTATTCACCAGACTGTAAAGTCCAAGGTAACCCTCCTTTATTTGACACTGGCATATATTTCTGGTAGCCCTGCCCTCAGTTACTTTGCATGATCAACCTTGCCCTTGGTGGCAGGGCTTTTATTATCATATTAAAAAGTTAGAGGCATCAATATAATCCATGAGTAAATATATCCACCTTTTTATCTATATCTATATTGATATCCAAGGCATATCCATATCTAAATGTTTCAAACATTTAATGAATGTGTTAGTTGTAACAGAAATTGGTATATAGATATTCTTAGAATTTTATGTAAACATGATATTCCCACTAGCAAATAAAAATTTCAGGCAAGTCCCAAGATATCAGTTCATGTTAGCATAATTGTATACATTTTATTGGGCTTCCTAGGTGGTTCAGTGGTAAAGAATCCACCTGCCAATGCAGGAGACATAGGAGATGTGGGTTCGATCCCTGGATCGGAAAGATTCCCTAGCCTGAGAAGGAAATGGAAACCCACTCCAGTATTCTTGCCTAGGAAATCCCATGAACAGAGGAACCCCACTGGCTACAGTCCATGGGATTGCAAATAGTTGGGCAGAACTGAGCATGCATACATTCATATTTTATTATCTTTAAAATAAAGACCAGGATTTGGGGAATAAAGACAGCTATGATAATACAGAACACAACCCATATCAAAATGCATCATTAATTTTATATAATTGCTATAGAAAATGTGATTGCTTGCACATTATTTTTTGCATATAGATATATGTTTTCAAATTTACTCACAGCTAAAAAAATATATATAAATTATTCATTAACCAAATTGAATGCTTTTTTATGCAGTTGAGTGTTACTATGTGCTGTATTTAGTTGCTCAGTTGACTCCAACTCTTTACAACCTCATGGATTATAGCCCACAAGACTCCTCTGTCCTTGGGGATTCAACAAGTAAGAATGCTGGAGTGGTTGCAATGCCCTCCTCCAGGGAATATTCCCAAACCAGAGATTGAGCCCAGGCCTCCTGTATTGCAGGTGGATTCTCTGTCTTCTGAGTTGCCAGGGAAAGACAAAATATAGGTCATTTCTTTTTTCCTCAGTTAGTACATTTACTCAATTTAGATATATAGCTGGAAATATTTTCAGTGTTTTTCCTATTCTGTTAGTCAAAACACCACATCTAAGATTGCAAATGAGTAGTTCAATTTCAGAAATATTGTATATGTCATTTAGACAGCAGGTTGTCTTGGTGACTCTGCTAGAATTCCTTTCCCTAGAGACAGTTTTTGTTGTATTCTCTACAGCACAGAACAAATTGCCAGTGTTCTGCAGACAGAAAGTCAAAAAGTGAAAAGTGAAAGTCGCTCAGCCATGTCTGACTCTTTGCAACCCCATGGACTGTACAGTCCATGGAATTCTCCAGGCCAGAATACTGGAGTGGGTAGCCTTTCCCTTCTCCAGAAAGTCAAAAGTCAGGTTTAAATTTGATATTAAACTCATGCCCCATCTTAAGCAGAAACACATGGAAACAAGGAAATTAAAAATCTTATTATCTCCTGCTATGATGTTTTCTATTTCCTCCCACCAAAAAAAAAAAAAAAAAAAAAAAATCTTGAAGTCTACCTGTATAGGACTATTCAATCTTGTGATGTTGAACTTCTCACTCTTGTTATTTAATTTTAGCTTTAATTTATTACTTGAATTTAGAACATGAACTTTCAGTCTTTAGGTTCCAGCAGCATTATTTTTCTAACTTTTATTCTTTTTTTTTCCATTTATTTTTATTAGTTGGAGGCTAATTACTTTACAATATTGTAGTGGTTTTTGTCATGCATTGACATGAATCAGTCATGGATTTACAAGTATTCCCCATCCCGATCCCCCCTGCCACCTCCCTCTTCACCCTATTCCTCTGGGTCTTCCCAGTGCACCAGGCCTGAGCACTTGTCTCGTGCATCCAGCCTGGGCTGGTGATCTGTTTCACCCTAGATAATATACATGTTTCGATGCTGTTCTCTGAAAACATCCCACCCTCGCCTTCTCCCATAGAGTCCAAAAGTCTGTTCTGTACATCTGTGTCTCTTTTTCTGTTTTGCATATAGGGTTATCATTACCATCTTTCTAAATTCCATATATATGCATTAGTTTAAGAAGACATACAGATGGCTAACAAACACATGAAAAGATGCGCAACATCACTCATTGTCAGAGAAATGCAAATCAAAACCACAATGAGGTACCATTACACGCCAGTCAGGATGGCTGCCATCCAAAAGTCTACAAGCAATAAATGCTGGAGAGGATGTGGAGAAAAGGGAACCCTCTTACACTGTTGGTGGGAATGCAAACTAGTACAGCCGCTATGGCGTACAGTGTGGAGATTTCTTAAAAAACTGGAAATAGAACTGTCATATGACCCAGCAATCCCTCTTCTGGGCATACTCACCGAGGAAACCAGATCTGAAAGAGACACATGCACCCCAATGTTCATTGCAGCATTATTTATAATAGCCAGGACATGGAAGCAACCTAGATGCCCATCAGCAGACGAATGGATAAGGAAGCTCTGGTACATATACACCATGGAATATTACTCAGCCATTAAAAAGAATTCATTTGAATCAGTTCTAATGAGATGGATGAAACTGGAGCCCATTATACAGAGTGAAGTAAGTCAGAAAGATATTCTTTTTTTTTATACTAAAGCTTTATACTTCTAAAAATTAAAGATCATAGTTTAACAAAAAGCACATTTGCAATGAAAATTTATTTTCTAATCTTCTGATTTGCCAACCTGAAAGTGTAAAAGTTGCTTTTGTATCTGGTCTTTGCTCTGAAATACCTGGCATTTCTTGCTGGCATTCTTCTGTATTCTGTGTGTTCTTCCTACACTCTCTTGGGGTGTTTACCTGTAATTATTTCAAACCCCGGTCATTTTGATTTACAGTTTAATTCAGGTAGCAGTTATTGAACTCCTGCCAAAGAAAAGTCATAGTACTAAAGGATACAAATATGAAGCAAGCAGAGACCTTATCTTTTAGCTTTCAGAAAAAATTGAGAAACTGTACATCCATCGTACATCTAATATGAGCCAAGTTGCCTTTGATATATAGTGTAGGCCCAACTGAACTGAACAACTGCTTATTCACAAGCAACTACCCTGCAGAGAAGGTATTAATATCAATTATTTATTAATATGCCCTGGGTCAGGAAGATCGCCTGGGGGAGGAGGTGGCAACCCACTTCAGTATTCTTGCCTGGGAAATTCCAAGGACAGAGGAACCTGGCAGGCTACAGTCCTTGGGGTTGCAAACAGTTGGACACGACTGAGTGTCCAACTGAGCACACATGCACACGGATTAATATGAAGGACAAGGCTTAAACCATCAGGCCAAGAGTTGATGTAAGAGCTCATAATGCCAAGCTCACTATGTCTAAATAGTGTTAAAGCAAAATCGGGGGTACTGTCAATGTATTTTCAATATTATATTCATTAATCGCAATTTTAAATTCACATCTCATTCAATATTACATGACTCCAGGTAGTTTCTTAAAATTTTTCTTCCTAATGTGACCCAGTCAATGTTCTCTGGTATTTTTTACTAACAGGTTTATTTGACATGCAACAAATAGATATTTTTTGTCTCTCTTGACACTGATACCACACACTATTTGTTACCTCTTTTAGGCTGTAAGATAGTATGAATCCTCCAACTCTCTTCTTTTCCAAATTATTTTTATTATTCTTTGCCCTTTACATTTCCATGTGTATTTTTAGAATCAGTTTGTCAATCTTTACTAAAAATCTCCTAGAGTTTTGATTTGTCTTGAGTTGCATATGTAGAAAAATTTGGGGAGAATTGATATTTTAATAACACTGTCTTTCTTCTTAAAAAAAAAATCGGGGGCACACCATGCAGCTTGTGGGATCTTAGTTCCCCAACTAGGGATGGAACCCAGACTCAGAGCAGTGAGAGCACAGAGTCCTAAGAACTGGACAACCAGGGAATTCCCAATACTGTGTCCTCTGACCCATACATACAGTATATCTTATTTAAGTTTCTTCAATTATTTTTAGCAATGATTTTGGATTTTTGTTATAAGACTTATGTAATTCTGTCAGATTGGTCCCTGTATTCTCTATTATTTGTTACTGTCATGGCATAGGGCCTTCAGAAGGTTATGACAAGGAAGAAGAGGAGGACATTTCTGGGGGAGGGCAGGGAAAAGGGGGGCTAGAGAGGGTCACACGGGTCCAGGTGACTCCACTCAGCAGCACAGCTGGGAGTCCCTGGGCCAGGAGACACCCACGCTGCTCCAGCCTGGGCTCTTCTGTAGCTGCAGGACTGACTTTATCTCTGCCTGGCATAGGATGCCAATTACAGGGTACGTGAGCTCAGTTGCTCGGTCCTGTCCAACTCTTTGTGAGTCCATGGACTGAAGACTCCTCTGTACATGGGATTTCCCAGGCAAGAATACTGGAGTGGGTTGCCATTTCTTCCTCCAAGGGATCTTCCCAACCCATAGGTCACACTTGCATCTCTTGCATTGCAGGAGGATTCTTTACCATTAACTCTACCTGGGAAGCCCTTTGCAGGGTACAGAAAGCCCCTAAATGGCAAAAAAAAAAAAAAAAAATCTGCTTTGGGGAGTTACATTTTAAGACAATTGAATGTGCAAAAAAATTGAGGTTAGTGCTGGTGAACTTTTGAGTTATTGGGCCCCAACTTCTTATGAAGATGTAAACAACATAGGCTGACTATACAGAGGCCATGTTTAGCTTATCTGTGTAACAGTCCCCTTGGCGCTGTGGTGGTTTATAATCCAAGTTGCATGTTATCTTATAACACTTGAGTCTGAAGCAAGGGATAAAACATCTTCAAGACTCAAAATTTTTAAGGGTGATGATCTTGAATTTCAAAGTCCTTTGGCAGCTAATCTGACCATAAAGTAGGGGGAGCCCTGTAGAATAGATGAGAAAGGAGATTCTGAATTGCCCAATCTACTTAGAGTGGGTGACATCAGAGTGACATTATGGCCCCTTGGCTGCATGTTCCCAGCAGTGTGTAAAACAAACCTAACCAATGTCATCTACCCACAAGCAGCAAGAGGCTTATCAATGTGCAGCCCCTCCTTCAGTAGTCAACAAACTATCTAGGATCATGAGAGTATCTAGCACCTGCAATGTATGGTGAGAGGCAGCCAAGAGTTCCAGCCCTGGGCCATTTGTTTAATCATGTGGGTAACTCCTTAGACAGGGCTCTGTACATTGTGTGCTGTCCTGTACATACGACGTTCCTCCTGTCTCCAAAATTAGTAACCCAAATGGTATGAGTTCCAGGAGGACAATTTTAAAAGTTCACTTGCAGTCTTGGAGGGTTACCCCAGTGTAATCTGTAGGAATAAGACTTTCATAGGAAAGGAAGCCAGGAAGATGTTCAACTGCTTAGTGAAGATGTGAAATTTTGAGCCAACTCCCGACACAGGAAAACATTGGCCAGGGTTGGATTAGGAGAAGCTAAGGGGAAGCTCTTTGGCTCCCTCACTAGTCCACAAGGCTCCCTCTGCTATCTGTACTCTGTGTGCTATGAGGCAAGTTTGTGGCTTAACGCCATTCCAGCAGGTATTAACAGGCGCATGTGTGTATGCATGGTCAGTCGTGTCTGACTCTGCGACCTTACAAACTGTAGCCCACCAGGTTCTTCTACCCATGGTATTTCCCAGCAACAGTAATGAAATGAGTTGCCATTTTCTTCTCCAGGGGATCTTCCCTACCCAGGGATTGAACCCACATCTCCCACACTACAGGCAGGTTCTTTATGGTCTGAGTCATCAAGGCAGCCCAATCTCTTAATAGGAGCATAGAATTATTTTGGTGAAATAAGCATACATGTCATCTTGAAATCAAGCAGGACCTTATGGGACTCTGGACACAAAAAACTTCGTGTGTCCCCATCCTGAAGTTCCAGAGGGCAGGTTCAAGCAGTAGCTAATCAGGGTATAGAGGAAATGCAGGGATAAGGGAGTTAAAAATTGCAGGGATAATGCAGTTAAAAAACAATAGTGTAGCCTTGAGGGCAGGGTCCTGGTTCGCCATCCAGGGATACACACAACAACATCTTTGGGCTGTTTTACAGACACTGAAACCCTCACCAGGTAGAATGAGTTAACCACATGCTGCCCACAAGGCAGACCATTTGGAACCAGAAGGTTGATGATGCTGCCTCCCACTTACCTCACCACCAACCAATCAGAAGAATGTCCACAAGCTGACCACACCCTCTTTGAACCATTACTATAAAACTCCTCACTATCCTCTCCAGGTCAGGACATACAGTTCTGAGGGCATTAGCCTACTGTGTCCCCCTCAGCCTAGTTCCAGAGAACTCCACCTGCTACAACCCAATCTGGGGTGATGGTCCTGGGGACCCACAACAAGAAGGGGGTGAGGGGATGGACTGGGGACTTTCATGTCTAGGTAGTGTCACTCAGTATCTTGGTAGAGCACCTTTGTACAAGAGAACTCCAAAGGGAGCGGTCCCTTGGGGTCTGATGGCCACAGGTTTCTACGTGATCAATGACCAGCAGATACAAGCTGAGGTTTTGCAGGGTATGCAAAGCTGCCAAGCTCTAAAAGCTAAAAATACGCTTGTTTGTGCTATTCTAAAAATAACTGGATATATGAACATTTGAATTTGGTAACAAGGCTTTTGAATAAACAGATCCAAGCCCGCCCTGAAGAAGACACAGGGCTGACAGAGGCATCCATGGCTCATTTGTATCACATCTGGAACATGAGGTGTCGCATGTTAGTCACTGTTGCCAGAGGACTTGGTAAACTGTTTGACCTAAGAGCTATTCTGAATGTTTATGGAAAGGGAAGGCAAGAAGATATGCACACTGTAGACCTGAAGTGTGAAATAGTCAGAAAGAGACAGCAGTGCAGAAAAGGAACATTTAACCTGGAAACTGACTTGCTTGATTTATCACAGCTCTGCCAATTCCTTGCTGTGCTACTACCATATACTTGCTGTCAGACTTTGGACAATTCACTTAACCTTTCTGGGCCTCAGTAACACCTATAAAATCGGCACCATAAATTTTTTTCTTGTAGCAATTTTGTGAGGGTTTTGTCAGTTAATATATGTAACTGGAATAATGTGTTACATAAAGATTAGCCTTACTCTGTGTTATTCATTATGGGAATAATGTTTGATACAACTATGTGTTTTACCCTTTATTGTTTCTGTTATTATTTTGCAAATGTAAACAACCAAATCACCACCAAACCCTGTGAATATTTCCTAGTTTTGCCTCTAATCCACTTTTCTGCCTCAAGTTTCAGAGTAGCCACTGCCCCCAGAGCTACTCCGTCCTCTTGCCTTATATGAAGTATTATCCTATTCTAGTCTTTTGTACATTCTGTGGGTAAATGATGATTCCTAACCCTCCCCTCAACACCACCTGCATAATTGAAACACTCGTGTGATTTTCTAATCCTTTAAGAGTCTCAAACTGTCAATGGCCTGTACACGTTTGACTCCTACTGACTTTTGTAGTTGTTTAGTCGCTAGTTTGTGTCTAGCTATTTGTGACCCCATGGACTGCACCACACTAGGCTTCCCTGTCCTTCACTATCTCCTGGAGTTTATTGAGATTCATGTCTATTGAGTCGGTGATGCTATATGGACTATCACTGGGAAAAAAATGAAAAAAGCACAACCTAAATGTTGAGAATTATGATTTTTTTTTTTTTTTTTTTTGGTGGACTTTTTGAGGACATAAGCCCAGAAAACAGCCTCTCAACTCTGAGGGATTGCTCCAAACACAAGAGAGGAGCCAGGGTATTTGGAGTTTTTGCAACAAAACCAGGTGGCCAGAACATCAAAATATTATTATTAATTAAGAAAACCAGACATCTCAAGCTAATGAGATTTAGTGCTTTCTGTATGGGAAAATGCAAGAGTTTGGGCTTAGTGAAGTCATTGCTTGGACATGTACTTTAACTGTCCAAAGCCAGTGTCCTGTCCAGTCTCCTCATTTTCCCATCTTAAATCCCCGCTGGGTACAGTCAGGACCTCTTCAGTGGCTGATGGCTCGATGGGTGCAGCGTCCTTTGTTTGCAGATATGGCAGGAGGCATTCTTCATCCACACCACTTTCCCAGCTCAATTCCAGGTCCTGCTGTCCACTCCCCTACACTAGCCTTCTTTTCCAATGCCATCAACACTCCTAGCTCCTCCTTTTCCTATAACACCTTTTGTCTTCTCCTCACCTTTCCACTATGTCCACCATAAGCTCCATCTTCTTCCTCAGTACATCCTAGCCCCAGTAAATTCCTACACATATGCTTGCATGCTCAGTCATTCAGTTGTGTCCGACTGTATTGTGACCTCATGGCCTCTAGGCTCCTCTGTACATGGAATTCTCCAACAAGAATACTGGAGTGGGTTGCCGTTTCCTCCTCCAGGTCATCTTCCCAACCCAGGAATCAAACCTGTGTCACTTGTGTCTCCTGCATTGGCAGGCGAATTATTTACCACTGGCATTGCCTGGGAAGCCCTTGACTCAAATCTCAGATCATCAACAATTCTTCAGGGAACTTTTTTTTTATAATGATGGGTAAACCTCCCACCACTACCACATTATACCTTATGTTTTAATAGAAACACACATGTCTTTGTAAAATTATTCCAGTAACATGTATTCCTGAGTGTCGAATAATTGATGCTTTTGAACTGTGGTGTTGGAGAAGATTCTTGAGAGTTCCTTGGATTGCAAGGAGATCCAACCAGTCCATCCTAAAGGAAATCAGTCCTGAATATTCATTGGAAGGACTGATGTTGAAGCTGAAACACCAATACTTTGGCCACCTGATGTGAAGAACTAACTCATTTGTAAAGACTCTGATGCTGGGAAAGATTGAAGGCAGGAGGAAAGGGGGAGGACAGAATATGAGATGGTTGGATGGCATCACCAGCTCAATGGCCATGAGTTTGGGTAAACTCCGGGAGTTGGGATGGACAGGAAGGTCTGGCGTGCTGCAGTCCATGGGGTCGAAAAGAGTTGGCCACGACTGAGTGACTGGGCTGAACATGTATTCGGTTGAACTTATTTTTCATCTGTATGTGTCCCACAGCTGACTATAAGTTTCTTGAATTCTGAACATTAAGTTTACTTCCTTGCTCATATGGTGAGCCACTGCAAGTTTGGTGAGAGGAAACCAAAGACTTAAAACATTTATTTATTACTTCCTCTGAGTTAGATAGGGCGTCCTTTGTGACTCAGCTGGTAAAAAATCTGCCTGCAATGTAGGAGACCTGAGTTTGATCCCTGGGTTGGAAAGATCCCCTGGAAAAAGGAAAGGCCACCCACTCCACTATTCTGGCCTAGAGAATTCCATGGACTGTATAGTCCATGGGGTCACAAAGAGTCGGACATGACTGGGTGCCTTTTACTTTCACTGACTTAGATAAAATACCTTGTACAGAAACATGTAGGCAATGTATCCATCTGTAGTGGTCTTATCCTAGATTTGTAATTTCAAAGTTTAATGCCAAACTATTGGAATGTAATTGTTTTGATCCTTTACATTCTGATACACAGAGTTCAACTACTGACTACTGTGCATTTCAAATACTTGGTGCCAACAAGGTAGGGAACTGAAAAATAGGTTAAAAAAATCAAATGAGATTCTACTCAGGGAGTGATATATACTACCATACATTTATGGGGAAAATAGCCTAAGATACAAATTGAAAGGGTAAGAGTTACCTGAAACAGCGTAATACCATCCAGAGCACTGCATGGGGATAGATAGCAAATTATATATAAAATATTAACAGACAGACAAAGATCAGTTATTCTCTGTGCTTCATGTAAAACTGCTATCAGCAGTGAAATCACGGTCTCCATGTATTAAAATAAAAGCAGCACATGATCATCTACCTGCTTCTGTTGGGCAACACGTCATGGGGCATATAGGAAACTGGTGAGTAATGGTAAATTTAGCACATGTTTCAGATGTTGATAGCACTTTTTCAGACAAGCATGGGAGAGTATGTGATAATGCTAAACTATTTACTATCCAACTGTAGTCCTTCCATGAGCTGATGACAATTGAATTTCAAATCTTTTCTCAAAAATGCTTTGCTCATTTTCTTCTTTAAAAAACCCCTGTCACATCCATACTGACTTATCCTTACTTCATCAACAACATTGATCCATACATCCCAGTGAACAGTTTTGTAAGTTCCATTTATTTTGGTTGTATAGACATTGATTGGGGACTTCCTTGGTGGCTCAGTGGTAAAGAATCTACCTGCAATGCAGGAGACCTGGGTTTGATCCCTGGGTTGGGAAGATCCCCTGGAGAAGCTGGCTAGCTGCTCCAGTATCCTTGCCTGGGAAATCTCATGGGTAGAGGAATCTATTGTGCTAAAGCCCATGGGGTCACAAAAAGGTCCAGCATATCTAGCAACTAAAATCAACACAACTACCAGAGATATTGATTAATCCTGAATTTAAGATTATAAATTGTTCTTGTGTGTATCTCTTTAAATTCAGGAAAGCATAATAATGATAAAACCATACACACTCTTTGGAGCCTAAAAAAAAAACCAGTTTAATCTTGCTAAATTTCTTATTACCAGATTGATTTGGACAAACCATTTAATCCATGAGATTTAAATTTATTATCTATAAAATGGAGATTAAAAAAATCTGGAAGCAAATGTCTGTCAAAAACTATTAGGAATTCTTTAAGTGTTAGTTCTCTTCTTCACTTCAAAATAAATCATATTTAGTAAAAAATAAAACAAGAGGGGGTATGAATGAGCAACATGAACTTCATCTGGCATTTGCTACTCTATTATCTTTGTGCATTTAAAGTGAGAAGTGTTCCCACATTTTCTGAAATATGGTTTTATTAATGGTTTATTAAATACAGTTTTATTTATGAAAGCAAGATTTCATAATGCACAACATGGTCTCCAAAATTAATCGGATTAAATTTTTCATTTCATATCTAATATTTATCATTATGCTAATGATAAGATTGCATTAATAATGTTTCATCACTTGGCTTAGATCTGAAATCTAAGACTTAAAATCATGTGCATGGCTTCTTATGTGGATCATCTTGGCAAGATATTAACATCAATATGAGGTTTATCAGCCTTTAGCTGATAAAATTCCATAAATCATTGAATCAACAACCTGTTATTGAGCTATCCTACATAATTCAACTGTAAATGGTAAGAGACTTACCACAAAATGAACTGTAACTTCAAGTGCTTTTTCTTTTTAAAATAACTATTTTCTAAAAACTGGCTAATTTTTGCCATTTATGACAGCCATAAGAATGGAAAAAGAAAGGTTAATGGATTAATTTTGAAAGAAAAGACATAACACATTCACTGAAATTTACTTTCTGTTTTTAGTATAAAATGTTGACATTTTGGTACTATGTGATGGTCACTGGGAAATAAATGTGAATTTCCTCAGTATTAGGGATCAGCATTATTTCAAAAAGAGGTTTGGCAAAGCTTTGTTTTGTTTTAAAAATCAAGTGTCAGTCCCATTTCACTCAGTAATTTTAATTTAGGAGTTAAGTTTTAACTTACACTCCTGTGCAGAAACCTTAAAGTGATACTCGTATTTTCCATTGTTATAAAAGGGAAACAAAATTTTCTCTAAAAAGAGCCATCAAAGAAAAGAAAAAAATAGAGAGAGAAGCATTGTATTCTGATAAAAAGGCTCTTGCACACACCCATAACCCTTCAGACAAGCCCCTGAGCAGGGTCATTTCAAGGTGAACTCACCCAGCTCGAGCTCACTGTACCCACTGACCATGGACGGATATGGATGGAAAAGCAAGTTGCTTTTACTCCCACCTAGGATATCAGGGCAACCCCAGGTATCTTTTTAGTCATGACATAATTATGCATGTTGGATACTGAATTTTCACCTTTCAAACTCTAAGGTATGCTAACCAGTGCTTCTTAGGTCTCTCACTCTTAGGTGATCCATGATGGCACTGACCTTCTACTGGCCTTGGGTTAGGCATGTGGGCATTAGGATCTTTTTCCCCTTTCCTATGGGGCTAAAGGAAGAAAAACACCATACTATTCCCCATCACACATACAGCTCTGTGCAAAAAAAGCCAGACATGGATCAAGCTCCTCCTTGGCCCCCCAGGTTTCTCTTTTCCAGAGGCTGGAAGGCAGGGATGGCTTGAGAAATTCAGCAAATACATTTGACCACTTTTTAGAGAGTTCTACCAGGATGTGTCCAGCATTTTGCTTTTGAATGCATGATCTTTGACATCTTTTTGTCATTAACATGGGGACATCAGTTAAAACTCTCCAAGAAAATGAAAAAGTCAGTTTAAAATCCTTCTAAGCAAAATCATGAAATCCCCAACACCTGTCTACACAACACTCTAAGATTAAGTAATTGGCCTAATAACTCAGGGAGAAGGAAGAATGACCAGAATTCCAATGCAAATCACCTGAACCCACTATAGTTTACAAGGTAGAATCTTAGTGGGCATTTGAACTTACTGGCATTGTTTTTCAAGGAACTTCTTCGAGTTTAGGGCAGCAAGTCTGATTTCTAGTTTCACTCATTGGAGAAAAGGGGATCATTAGTACACTGTCAGACTTCTAAATGTCTGGGTTCAGGCAGGGAACAGCCAAGTCCTCCTGGTGAAGGACTCTAGATCCTGTATTAATTCAATAAATTAAGACAGTGTAAAGAGAATGGCCAATAAAGCAAGGTCTTATTTAGAGAGTTAATTCTTAAGTAAGTGGATAAGGAGTCCAGGACCCTCAAGGCCGAAGAGATCTGGGGCCCTCAAGGAGGAGAAAAGGACAAAGTTTTTTTTCCTACATTCCTTCTTTGTCACATAAAACTTTTTCGTTAAGCCCAGAGCTAACAATTACAGAATAAAACAACTCATCTTGCTCAAGGGTATGCTTTTCCTTAACCTCTGTTCAGTTCACCTCAGTTGCTGAGTCATGTCTGACTCTTTGTGAACCCTTGGAAGCAGCATGCCAGGCCTCCCTGTCCATCAACAACTCGCGGAGTTTACTCAAATTCATGTCCATCAAGTGGGTGATGCCATCCAATCATCTCATCCTCTGTCGACCACTTCTCCTCCTGCTTTCAACAGTTCCCAGCATCAAGGTCTTTTCAAATGAGTCAATTCTTCAAATCAGGTAGCCAAAGTACTGGAGTTAGTTTCAGCATCAGTGCTTAATATTCAGAACTGATTTCCTTTAGGATGGACTGGTTGAATCTCCTTGAAGTCCAAGGGACTCTCAAGAGTCTTCCCCAACACCACAGCTCAAAAGCATCAATTCTTTGGCACTCAGCTTCCTTTATAGCCCAACGCTCACATACATACATTACTAATGGAAAAATCATAACTTTAACTAGATGGACCTTTGTCGGCAAAGTAATGTCTCTGCTTTTTAATATGCTGTCTATGTGGGTCATAGCTTTTCTTCCAAGGAGCAAGCGTATTTTAAGTTCATGGCTGCAGTCACCATCTGAGGTGATTTTGGAGCTCCCTCCCAAAAAAGTCTGTTATTGTTTCCCCACCTATTTGCCAAGAAGTGATGGGATGAGATGCCATGACCTTAGTTTTCTAAATGTTGAGTTTTAAGCCAAATTTTTCACTCTCATCTTTAACTTTCATCAGGAGACTCTTTAGTTCTTCCTATTCTGCCATAAGGGTGATGCCATCTGTATACCTGAAGTTATTGATTTTTCCTGGCAGTCTTGATTCCAGCTTGTGCTTCATACAGTCCAGCATTTTTAATGATGTACTCTGCATATAAATTAAATAAGCAGCGTGACAAAATACAGCATTGACGTACTCCTTTCCCAATTTGGAAGCAGTCTGTTTTTCCATGTTCAGTTCTATCTGTTGTTTCTTGACCTGTATACAGATTTCTCAGGAGGCAGGTCAGGTGGTCTGGTATTCCCATCTCTTGAATTTTCCACAGTTTGTTGTGATCCACACAGTCAAGGCCTTTGGTATAGTAAATAAAGCAGAAGTGCATGTTTTTTTGGAACTTTCTTGCTTTTTCTTTGATCCAACCAATGCTGGCAATTTGATCTCTAGTTCCTCTGCCTTTTCTAAAGCCAGCTTGTACATCTAGAAGTTCACAGTTCATGTACTATTGAAGCCTGTCGTGGAGAATTTTGATCAATACTTTGCTACTGTGTGAGATGAGAATAATTGTGCAGTAGTTTGAGCATTATTTGGCATTGACTTTCTTTGGGAATGGAATGAAAACTGACCTTTTTTCGTGTTGTGGCCACTGCTGAGTTTTCCAAATTTGCTGCCATATTGAGTGTGGCACTTTCACAGCATTATGTTTTAGGAGTTGAAATAGCTCAACTGGAATTCCATCACCTCCACTCGCTTTTTTCATAGTGATGCTTCCTAAGGTCCACTTGACTTCACATTCCAGGATGTCTGACTCTAGGTGAGTGATCACACCATCATGATTATCTGGGTCGTGAAGATCTTTTTTGTACAGTTCTTCTTTGTATTCTTGCCACCTCTTCTTAATATCTTCTGCTTCTCTTAGGCCCATACCATTTATGTCCTTTAATGAGCCCATTTTTGCATGACAAGTTCCCTTAGTATCTCTGATTTCTTGAGGAGATCTCTAGTCTTTCCCATTCTATTGTTTTACTCTATTTCTTTTCATTGATCTCTGAGGAATGCTTCCTTATCTCTCCTTGCTATTCTTTGGAACTCTGCATTCTAATGGGTATATATTTGCTTTTCTCCTTTGCCTTTTGCTTCTCTTCTTTTCACAGCTATTTGTAAGGCCTCCTCAGACAACCATTTGGCCTTTTTGTACTTCTTTTTCTTTGGGATGGTCTTGATCCCTGTCTCCTGTACAATGTCATGAACCTCCATCCATATTTCTTCAGGCACTCTGTCTATCAGATTTAATCCCTAGAATCTACTCTCACTCCCACTGTATAATCATAAGGGATTTGATTTAGGTCACAACTTAATGGTCTAGTGGTTTTCCCTACTTTCTTCAATTTAAGTCTGAATTTGGCAATAAGGAGTTCATGATCTGAGCCACAGTCAGCTCCCAGTCTTGTTTTTGCTGACTGTGTAGAGCTTCTCCATCTTTGGCTGCAAAGAATATGATCAATCTGATTTTGGTATTGACCATCTGGTGATGTTCATGTGTAGAATCTTCTCGTGTTGTTGGACGAAGGTGCTTGTGATGACCAGTGCATTCTCTTGGCAAAACTCTGTTAGCCTTTGCCCTGCTTCATTCTGTACTCCAAGGATAAATTTGCCTGTTACTCCAGGTGTTTCTTGACTTCCTACTTTTACATTCCAGTCCCCTATAATGAAAAGGACATCTTTTTTGGGTGTTCATTCTAGAAGGTCTTGTAGGCCTTCATAGAACTGTTCACCTTCAGCTTCTTTAGTGTTACTGGTCAGGGCATAGACATGGATTACTGTAACACTGAATTGTTTGCCTTGGAAATAAACAGAGATCATTCTCTCATTTTTGAGATTGCCTCCAAGGACTGCATTTTGGAATCTTTGTTGACTATGATAGTTACTCCGTTTCTTTTAAGGGATTCTTGCCCACAGTAGGAGATACAATGGTCATCTGGCTTAAATTCACCCATTCCAGTTCATTTTATTTCACTGATTCCTAAAATGTCCATGTTCACTGTTGCCATCTCCTGTTTGACCACTTCCAATTTGCCTTGATTTCTGAACCTAAAATTCCAGGTTCCAATGCAGTATTGCCCTTTATAGCATTGGACTTTACTTCCATCACCAGTCACATCCACAACTGGGTGTCATTTTTGCTTTGGTCCTGCCTCTTCATTCTTTCTGGAGTTAGTTCTCCACTGATCTCCAGTAGCATATTGGGCACCTACCAACCTGGGGGATTCATCTTTCAGTGTCCTATCATTTTTCCTCCTCATACTGTTCATGGGATTCTTAAGGCAAGAATCCTGAAGTGGTTTGCCATTCCTTTCTCCAGTGGACCACATTTTGTCAGAACTCTCCGCCATGACCAGTTCATCTCACGTGGCCCTACACAGCATGGCTGATAGTTTCATTGAGTGAGACAAGGCTGTGGTCTTGTGTACCAGTGATTATATAACAACAATGTACCCTGTTTGAGGACATGTTTCTCCTTCTTAAGAACCTTCTGACTAATCCCTTTGTCTTAAAATGTACATTGTGGACATGAGTCTGGTAAGACATTTATAGCCTTGAGACATTCTTTTGATTTACTGTAATAACCAGTTGAAAAAATATATAGATTCCTTGCTCATGAGGGGCCCTAGTGAGGAGGCACTCTTCATCTCCCTGATTATGTCAGAAGCTTTCTCTGTCCCTTTTTCACTGAAATAAAACTTCTGACACATGAATTTATGAGCATCTGAAGCTTTTTGTCCCTAGTCCTGAAGCAAAATCATCTTCTTCAGAGATCACAAATCTGACATCATTCACCATGAGCTATCATTATGAGGGAAAACATAATATTTTAAACAGACAGACTGCTATGCTTCATGTTTCTTTTAAGGAATAGGAGTACTTAAAAGATTACTTTGCCATTCCATAGAGTGTCCTTATCATTGTCAAGGCCAAACTACAATCCCAGCAATACAGGAGAAGAACAAATTGTTGTGGGAATCTAGTGATGTCTCACATTTGTCTCCAGTAAGACACAATTGCAGAATGAAAAAAAAAATTAAAAGAACATATGGAATGAAAAGACAACAAAGTTCGGAGAAGGGACACAACACAGACAATGAGTGTCCACAAAATCGGTCAGGACAACCATGTGTTGTCACATGTGTCAACCACAGTTGACAATGACATTTACAACACACACATGGCAGAGCTGAATGCTTGAGAGCAAGAATCAGTAAGACTGAGTGGATACAAAAGAGCCAGATTTGCAGAGGAATTGGAGGGGAGCACAAAGAGGGTGTGATGTAAACTGTGTGATAAAGTAAGAAAACACAATGAAAAACAATATTTGAACAAAGAACTGAGACCCTTGGATTCCAGGAATATGTTTAGAGTTAATTTCCTGGTCCGTCTCTCTGTACCTCAACTTTCTTGTCTATAAAATGAAGATATTATAATATTGCTAATTTTTTTTTTACAGCTGTGATACTGTCATGTAAGAAGAATCAGTAAACAAAATGAACTGTTGAAGTTTGTTACAATTGAAATGACATTGCAGAATCACTATTTTAGGAAGTTCAGTGATGTGAGAAGGCATTTCTGGAAGCAGAGAAAAGGTGACCCTGTAAAATCCTGTTTGCATAAAATATAAAATACACTAGGATATCGAGAGTGGAATTTGAAAAGAATATAACTTCCAGAGGTATGCTCTGCAATTCAGTAGCCACTAGCAACATGCAGGTTTTTTTTTTTTTTTTAAATAAGGCCTTTATTGAGGTATAATTGACATACAGTAAAAGCTGAGCATGGAAGAGTTGATACTTTACCATTGTGATTCTGGAGGAGACTCTTGAGAGACCCTAGGACTGCAAGATCAAGCCAGTCAATCCTAAATGAAATCCACTCTGAATATTTACTGAAAGGACTGACGCTGAAGCTGAAACTCCAATACTTCGGCCACCTGAATCAAAAGACCCACTCATTGGGAAAGAACATGATGCTGGGAAAGATTGAAGGCAAAAGGAGAAGGGAGTGGCAGAGAATGAGATGGTTTGATAGCACCACTGACTCAATGGACATGAATTTGAGCAAACTCCGGGAGATAATGGAAGATAAAGGAGTCTAGCGTGCTGCAGTCCATGGGTTCACAAAGGTCAGACATGTCTTAGCGACTGAAAAATAACAATAAAAAAATTGCTTATGTTTAAAGCATGCATCTTAGTAACTTTTATCAACACAATCAAGATACTATGCATCACCCCCAAAGTTCCCTCACAGTCTGTTTATAAACCCTTTCTCCCAACTTCATTCTGTTCCATTCCCAGCAACCAGTGAACTACTTTCTGTCAGTAAAAGTAAATTTAAATTATTTAGAAATATTATATAAATGAATTCCACAATATGTTTTACTTTAAACTTCTGTTACTTGACGCAATTATTTTGTGACTCATCCATGTTGTTTACATTAATAGTTCATTACTTTGCTAAGTAGTACTACAGTATGTGGATGTACTACCGTCTTTGCTAAGTAGCATTACAAAGTGTGGATGTACTACCGTCTGGCTATTCACTTCTTGGATGTTTAGGTTGTTTCCAGTTTGGTCTATGACAACTAAGCTACAATCAACATTTTTGCACAAGTCTTTGTTTTGTTTTCTTTGGGTAGAAAACCAGCTGCATCTGTGGTAAGTCAATGTTTAACTTTTTTTAGAAACTACTAGGTTGTCTTTTAAAGTGATTATGCCATTTTACATTTCTGCCAAACGTGTGGGAGAGTTTCAGTTAGCAGCACATCAGTCTTCTTGGCTATTCCAACAGGTTTGTAGTGACATCTTGTGATTCTAAACTGATATTGAATATCTTCCCATATTTTTATTTGCCATCAGTATGTCTTCATTAAAGTGTCTTTTCAAATAGTTTGCCTATTTTTAAAACTAGATTCTGTGTTCTCTTCTTAAGTTTTGATATTTCACAACATATTCTGAACCCATGTCCTTCATCAGGAGTTTCACTTGCTAGCAATTTTTCCCAGTTTGTGGCTTCTTTTCCCATCCAAGAAACACTGACTTTGATAAAGTCAGATTTTTTTTTTTTTATGTAGGTTATTTTGTGGATTATGTTATTTTATTTTGTTGTTATATCTAAGAAATCAGTGACTAATCAAAACCACAAAATTTTTCTCCATTTTTCTTTTCTGAAAATTTTATTGCCTTAGATTTTATATTTATTATCCATTTTGAAATATATTCTTTGCATATTGTGGATGGTATTGATCAAAGTTCATTATTTGCATATAGATAAACAATTGTTCCAGTTCCACTTGTTTAAAAGGCTATAATATTCCAATGCATTGCTTTTGCAACTTTCTCGTAAATCATTTGAGCATATATAGATATATATGTATATATATCTATATCTATCTATCTATCTATCTATATATATATATACATGACATATATATATATATATATACATGACTCTATACATGTCTTCTCGGAGAAGACAATGGCACCCCGCTCCAGTACTCTTGCCTGGAATCTTCCATGGATGGAGGAGCCTGGTAGGCTGCAGTCCATAGGGTCTTGAAGAGTCGGGCACAACTGAGCGACTTCACTTTCATGCATTGGAGAAGGCAATGGCAACCCACTCCAGTGTTCTTGCCTGGAGAATCCCAGGGACGGGGGAGCCTGGTGGACTGCTGTCTGTGGGGTCGCACGGAGTCAAACACGACTAAAGCGACTTAGCAGCAGCAGCAGCAGCAGCATATATGTCTTCTATGTGTTCTATTCTGTTCCATTGATGTATTTATCTATTTTAAGACCAATATCATACTAATCTTGATTACTATCTTGTATCCAGGTAGTATAACTCTTCCAAATTTACATCTTCATATAAATTTTAGAATCAGCATACTACTTTTTACAAAACAACAACTTAAACAACAACAAAAAGCACCACTTTCTACATAGTGGGACATAAGCACTTGACAGTATTAAATTTTATAATCCATGAACACAGTTCTCTCTCCATTCATTTATATCTTTTCAATTACACTCAGCAATGTATTCTAGTTTTAAGTGTATAAGTCTTGGACATCTTTTTTCCAAATTTACCCCTAAGTATTTCATAGAGTTTATGTCACTTTATGGAGACATGATAAAATGTGTGTTTTCTAAGCAGAATGTATGTTACAGTACTAATTGGAAGAAACATATATGATGCAATGTTTTGTCAATGTAGTCTTCTCAGAGATCTCTTCCATTTTGTTGAAAGTATATGTTTTAGATTATTGAAAGTGTTTCTTGTATTAATTGCCAAAATGCCTTGTCATCATTCTCAAGCCACTGAAAGTTATAATGAATATGAAAAAAGTAGCTCTAAATATATCAGTTCCTTATTTCATGCTTCTGAAAGTTTTTCACATCATAGCTGCTATAGGTTGACTATTTGTGACCAAA
This sequence comes from Muntiacus reevesi, assembly GCF_963930625.1. Classification (NCBI taxonomy): domain Eukaryota; kingdom Metazoa; phylum Chordata; class Mammalia; order Artiodactyla; family Cervidae; genus Muntiacus; species Muntiacus reevesi. The sequence continues at coordinate 55,807,200 of NC_089253.1, read as the reverse complement.
TCCAATTTATATATTGAAACCTAGTCCCCGGTGTGATGCTGTTTGGAAATGGGGCTTTTGGGAGGTGATTAGGTCCTGAGATTGGAGTCTTCATAAATGAGATGAGTGCCCTTGTAAAACACCCCAGAGAGCTCCCTTGCCTGTCTGCCATGTGGAAACAGTGAAATGATGGCCATCTGTGAACCAGGAAGCTGGCCCTCATCAGACATGTACTCAACTGGTGCCTGGATCTTGTACTTACAGCCTTCAAAACAATGAGAAATAAACATTTGTTGTTTAAGCCACCCAGTCCATGGTACATGGTTATAACAGCCAAACCCAATAAAACAATTGCTTAATAAAATGTAATGATGCTTGTATGACATGCTGAAATAAGCAGAAGGAGAGTTGGGTGTATTTATAGGATTAGTGAAAGTAAATTAATTACATTTACATTTTATAATTATATTAAAATAGATAAAATTATTGCAGTGATCATATATACCAGAACATATGGCACTCGATATAGCTCTTAGGAGCTTATCTTAAATTTCTTATATTAGAGGAAATATAATCAACATATTTATAAGTTAGCAGTCTTCCAATACTCTAAATGTGGGAAATCAAAATAACTAACAATAAATACATCTCTGGCAAAGATATCAACAACAATTGTAACTTGGCAATGTAAAATTATTTACTTCTATTAAGCAGAAAGAAAACATATTCTGTAAGCAAACATATTGATTTTTGTAAGTGTGAAAATATATTCTCAATACTTTTCATTAATTATATGGTTAATTAGAACTTTAGGAAAAATCACACTGAAAAACTGCCTAGGTTCCTAAAAATATTGATGTTAGAAATAAATTACTCAGGGAGGGAATTGTCTGATATGTGGACTAGACATGGAGTCCCAAGGGCTTTTTAAACATCAACAAGGACCATGTTTGTCACGCTCTTGTTCCTTTTCACCGTGGTTGAGACAGCTGACAAGCAGTCTCCATGCTACAGCACAGATTCCCCAGACACCATGGGCTTTCAACAATCTTAATCCATCTGGTTGAATTTCAAGAGTTTCAATAAAACAGAAACCAGCAGGCTTGTTTGCTTCATGTGCACTGCAATAAGAACTATATTATTACAAAACTGAAGAGGATTAGTGATCATGCCATCTGGATTCATTTTTAATAATAATAATCATATTATTTTTATTGTTAGAACACAATTTTTATTCTCAAATGAAATAAGTTTGGGAAATCTTAACTCAGTATCAAAGTTCAACCATATCACAACAGAAACAAATCAGGTTTCTATTTGTTTTAATGTAATACACATGACAATAGCCTAGAAAAATTTTGACTTAGTTACATTCCCAGGTAACTCAAATGTTAAAAAATCTGCCCGTAATGAGAGAGACCTGTGTTAGATCCCTGGCTTGAGAGGATCCCCTGGAGAAGGACATGGCAACCCATTCTAGTATTCTTGCCTGGAGAATTCCTTGAACAGAGGAGCCTGTCAGGCTACAGTCCATGAGTCGCAGAGTCCCACACAACTGAATGATTTTCACTTCCATTTCAATTTCACATTGGAGGTTAAAGTCTATACTTTTCCTCTGATACAATTTAAGAAGCAATAGAACTTTGAATAATCCTTTTTGCAATTCCCCATTGTCTTTCAGTGGACATATTGTTTATTGCTCAGTCTCTAAATTGTGTCTCACTCTTTGGGGCCCCATGGACTGCAGTATGCCAGGCTACCCTTCACTATATCGCAGAGTTCACAGAAATTCATGGCCCTTGAGTCAGTGATGCTTTCTAACCACCTCACCCTCTGCGGCCCACTTCTCCTTTTGCCTTCAGTCTTTCCCAGATCAGGATATTTTCCAATGAGTCGGATCCTCTCATCAGGTGGCCAAAGTTTTGGAACTTCAGCATCAGACCTTTCAGCGAATATTCAGGGTTGGTTTCCTTTAGGATTGACTGGCTTGTGTCACCTTGACAAAGTCCTTCTCAGGCTCCTCTGCCTTTTCTAAAGCCAGCTTGAACATCTGGAAGTTCACGGTTCACGTATTGCTGAAGCCTGGCTTGGAGAATTTTGAGCATTACTTTACTAGTGTGTGAGATGAGTGCAATTGTGTGGTAGCTTGAGCATGCTTTGGAATTGCCTTTCTTTGGGACTGGAATGAAAACGGACCTTTTCCAGCCCTGTGGCCAGTGCTGAGTTTTCCAAATTCGCTGGCACATTGAGTGCAGCTCTTTCACAGCATTGTCTTTTAGGATTTGAAATAGCTCAACTGGAATTTTGTCACCTCCACTAGTTTTGTTCATAGTGTTGCTTCCTAAGGCCCATTTGACTGCACATTCCAGGATGTCTGGCTCTAGATGAGTGATCACACCATAGTGTTTATCTAGGTCATGAAGTTATTTTTGTATAGTTCTTATGTGTATTCTTTCCACCTCTTCCTAATATCTTCTGCTTCTGTTAAGTCCATACCATTTCTGTCCTTCATTGAGCACATCTTTACATGAATTATTCCCTTGGTATCTCTAATTTTCTTGAAGAGATCTCTAGTCTTTCCCATTCTCTTGTTTTCCTCTATTACTTTGCATTGATCACTGAGGAAGGCTTTCTTATCTCTCCGGGCTATTCTTTGGAACTCTGCATTCAGATGGGAATATCTTTCCTTTTCTCCTTTGCTTTTTTGCTACTGTTTCTTTCACAGCTATTTGTAAGGCCTCCTCAGACAGTCATTTTGCTTTTTTGCATTACTTTTTCTTGGGGCTGGTCTTGATTCCTGCTTCCTGCACAATGTCATGAATCTCTGTCCATAGTTCTTCTGGCACTCTGTCTATCACATCCAATCCCTTGAATCTATTTGTCACTTCCACTGCATAACCATAAGGGATTTGATTTAGGTCAAACCTGAATGGTCTAGAGGTTTTCCCTACTTATTTAAATTTAAGTCTGAATTTAGTGATAAGGAGTTCAAGATCTGAGCCACAGTTAGCTCCCATTCTTGTTTTTGCTGACTGTATAGAACTTCTCCATCTTTGGCTGCAAAGAACATCGTCAATCCGATTTGGGTATTGATCATCTGGTGATGTCCATGTGTAGGGTCTTGTGTTCTTGAATGAGGATGTTTGCTATGACTAGTGCTTTCTCTTGGGATAACTCAATGAGCCTTTGCCCTGCTTCATTTCGTACTCCAAGGCCAAATTTGCCTGTTACTCCAGGTGTTTCTTCACTTCCTACTTTTGCATTCCAGTCCCCTATAATGAAAAGGACATATGTTTTGGATGTTAGTTCTAGAAGACCTTGTAGGTCTTCATAGAACGACTCATAAAACTTCAGTTTCTTCAGTATTACTGATCAGAGCATAGACTTGGAGTACTGTGATATTGACTGGTTTGCCTTTTTTTTTTTTAGAAGTGTATGTAGAATTTATTCAAATATTGTCTACAGTGATCAACAGTTCTATTCTCCCCCCCCCCCCATTTATTTTTATTAGTTGGAGGCTAATTACTTTACAATATTGTAGTGGTTTTTGCCATACATTGACATGAATCAACCATGGATTTACATGTATTCCCCATCCCGATCCCCCCTCCTACCTCCCTCTCCACCCGATCCCTCTGGGTCTTCCCAGTGCACCAGCCCCAAGCACTTGTCTCATATGCATTCAACTTGGGCTGGTGATCTGTTTCACCCTTGATAATATACATGTTTTGATGCTGTTCTCTCAAAACATCCCACCCTCACCTTCTCCCACAGAGTCCAAAAGTCTGTTCTGTACATCTGTGTCTCTTTTTCTGTTTTGCATATAGGGTTATCATTACCATCTTCCTAAATTCCATATATATGCATTAGTATACTGTATTGGTGTTTATCTTTATGGCTTACTTCACTCTGTATAATGGGCTCCAGTTTCATCCATCTCATTAGAACTGACTCAAATGAATTCTTTTTAACAGCTGAGTAATATTCCATGGTATATATGTGCCACAGCTTCCTTATTCATTCATCTGCTGATGGGCATCTAGGTTGCTTCCATGTCTTGGCTTTTATAAACAGTGCTGTGATGAACATTGGGGTGCATGTGTCTCTTTCAGATTTGGTTTCCTCAGTGTGTACGCCTAGAAGTGGGATTGCTGGGTCATATGGCAGCTCTATTTCCAGTTTTTTAAGGAATCTCCACACTGTTCTCCATGGTGGCTGTACTAGTTTGCATTCCCACCAACAGTGTAAGAGGGTTCCCTTTTCTCCACACCCTCTCCAGCATTTATTGCTTGTAGACTTTTGGATAGCAGCCATCCTGACTGGCATGTAATGGTACCTCATGGTGGTTTTGATTTCCATTGCTCTGATAATGAGTGATGTTGAGCATCTTTTCATGTGTTTGTTAGCCATCTGTATGTCTTCTTTGGAGAACTGTCTGGTTTGCCTTTTAAACAAACAGAGGTCATTCTGTCATTTTTGAAATTCCATCCAAGTACTGTATTTAAGAATCTTTTGTTGATTATGATGGCTACTCCATTTTTTCTAAGGGATTCTTGCCCATAGTAGTAGATATAATGGTCATCTGAGTTGAATTCACCAATTGCAGTCCATTTTAGTTCACCGATTCCTAAAATGTCGACATTCACTCTTGCCATCTCCTGTTTGACCACTTCCAATTTGCCTCGATTCATGGACCCAGCAGTCCAGATTCCTAAGCAATATTGCCCTTTATAACATCAGACTTTACTTCCATCACCAGTCACGTCCACAACTGCGTGTTTTTGTTTTTATTTTTGTTTTTCCTTTGGTCCTGTCTCTTCATTCTTTCTGGAGTTAGTTCTCCACTCATCTCCAGTAGTATATTGGACACCTACCGACCTGGGAAATTCATCTTTCAGTGTCCTATATTTTTGCCTTTTCATACTGTTCATGGGATTCTCAAGGCAAGAATCCTGAAGTGGTTTGCCATTCCCTTCTCCAATGGACCAGGTCTTGTCCGAACTCTCCACCATGACCCATTTGTCTTAGGTGGCCCTACACGGTATCGCTCACAGTTTCATTGAGTTAGACAAGGCTGTAGTCCATGCGATCAAATGGGTTAGTTTTCTGTGACTGTGGTTTTCAGAGATTAAATTGCCAAACATCCGTTGGATCATTGTAAACGCAAGAGAGTTCCAGAAAAACATCTACTTCTGCTCTAATGACTATACCAAACAAAGACTTTGACGTGTGTGGATCACAGCAAACTGTGGAAAATTCTTAAAGAGATGGGAATACCAGACCACCTGACCTCCCTCTTGAGAAATCTATATGGAGGTCAGGAAGCAACAGTTAACACTGGACTTGGAACAATGTCTGTTTCCAAATCAGGAAAGGAGTACGTCAAGGCTGTCTACTGTCACCCTGCTTATTTAATTTATTTGCAGAGTACAGCATGAGAAATGCTGGCCTGGATGAAGCACAAGATGGAATCAAGATTGCCGGGAGAAATGTCAGTAACCTCAGATATGCAGATGACACCACCCTTATGGCAAAAAACAAAGAACTAAAGAGCCTCTTGATGAAAGTGAAAGAGAAGAGTGAATAAGTTGGCTTATAACTCAACATTCAGAAAACTAAGATCATGGCATCTGGTCCCATCACTTCATGTCAAATAGATGGGGAAACCGTGGAAACAATGACAGACTTTATTTTTTGGGCGGGGGGGGGGAGGGGGGGCTCCAAAATCACTGCAGATGGTGACTGTAGCCATGAACTTAAAAGACGCTTGTTCCTTGGAAGAAAAGCTATGACCAACCTAGACAGCATATTAAAAATCAGAGACATTATATTGCCAACAAAGGTCCATCTAGTCAAAGCTATGGTTTTTACAGTAGCCTTGTATGGATGTGAGAGTTAGACTATAAAGAAAAATTGTACCAAAGAATTGATGGTTTTGAACTGTGGTGTTGGAGAAGACTCTTGACAGTCCCTTGGACTGCAAAGAGATCCATCCAGTCCATCTTAAATGAAATTAGTCCTGAATATTCATTGGAAGGAATGATGCTGAAGCTGAAATTCCAGTACTTTGGCTACCTAATTTGAAGAACTGCCTCATTGGAAAAGATCCTGATGTTGGGAAAGATTGAAAACGGGAGGAGAAGGGGATGACAGAGGATGAAATGGTTGGATGGCATCACTGACTCAATGGACATGAGTTTGAGCAAACTCTGTGGGTTAGTAATGGACAGGGAAGCCTGGTGTGCTGCAGTCCATGGGGTCGCAAAAAGTCAGACACAACTGAGTGACTGAACTGAACTGAACTGAGAACATTAGCATCACCTTTTGCTTGGACTAATAAAGTAGCCTCATTATCAGTCTTCCTCCTCTAATCCATATTCCATCCATAGGTGTCATTTGAAAAATCCACATGAAAGAATTCTCTGCAGTCCAGTGGTTAAGATTCCACCATTCCAAAGAAGGAAACACAGTTCTCCTGATTGGAGAACTAAGGTCCTGCATGCTACAGTGAGGCTGAATAACATCAATTTTCTTTTTTTCAGTAAATGAGTAAAATTATTTTAAAAATAAAGTTATAAAAAAGAAAAGAAAATCCAATTATGTTTCTCCTTTCCTTGAAATCTATGAGCTTCCATTTGCTTTTCTGTTGGGATCCTTTAAATCTTTGCAATCTGTAGAACAATAGATGGAAAACCCTCTTATTGTTTCAATGCCCACACTTAGTTCCAGTGTGAATCATGAATCTTCATGTACAAATCCTAGTTTTCTCTTTGCTTGGAGAACACCTTCCTCATATTCACCCAGCTCCACTTTCAACACATTCCTTAATTCCTTAGGACTTCCCAGGTGACTCAGTGGTAAAAAAAATCTGCTTACCAGTGCAAGAAGAGGCAGGAGACTTGGGTTCAATCCCTGGGTTGGGACGATCCCCTGCAGAAGGAAATGGCAACCCACTCCAGTATTTCTTGCTGGGAAATCCCATGGACAGAGGAGTCTATGCAGTCCATGGGGGTCTCAAGGAGTCAGACAAGACTTAGCAAGTAAAAAGCAGCAACAACAAATGACAAATGGAGAAATAGACATGTAATGGGCACCAAGTCTTTGATGAAAGTGATTAAAATATTTTAAATACATTTGGGGTGATAGTTGCACAATTTCAAAGGCACTAAAGTCACCTAATTGTACAATTTAAATGACTGAATTGTAGAGTATATGAATTATATCTTAAAATGGTTAGATGAAAAATTTTAAATAAAAGGGTATAACAGATAATCTCGTATTTCAGATTCACTTTTTTAATGGATCACAACAAGACATTGTTCTAGAATCCAGAGTTTCAACTATCATTAAAACAGACAACGGACTTCTATCATTAACTTCGGGACTTCCCTGGTGGCTCAGAAGTAAAGAATCTGCATGCCAATCCAGGAGATGTGGGCTGGATTCCTGAGTTGGGAGGATGCCCTGGAGAAGGAAATGACAACCCACTCCAGTATTCTTGCCTGGAAAATTCCATGGACAGAGGAGCCTAGCAGGCTAAAGTCCATGTGATTGCAGAGTCAGACACGTCTGAGCATGCATGCACTCAGCTGCTTATCTCAATAGTCCCATGATCAAAGAGATCTCTCCTAACATCTGAGATTCAGTAGTTACGCATTTGATGATCTCACAGGAACCTATATTTCTCTTTTGCAACAATTGTGAACCAGTAGACAATCGTGTATTTAGTCAACTGATGCCTGCAGTTCTTGCTAAAATTTAATTTTGGGAATTGCCAACAATCATGCATAGTAGAAGCCCAATAAATATTTGTTGAATATGCAATTTAGCACTATTCATAAATCCAATAGCCAGTTGGATTTATCCAATGACAGTAAATAAAGGAATAAACTAACTTGTAGTTATCATCCTAAGGTACCCAAAGTGCTGTCATAGAGAAGTTAGGTGGCCCGAGAAATATCAAGTCCTTAACAATCAAAGTAGATTGGCATCTATAATACTACTATTATTACTCCTATATTACTAAATACAACTTAAAATAAAATTTCAGCCAGTTTAAATCAAATAGAAAACCCTGGTAATTCTATACTCTTTGTATGTATGTATACTGAACCACTTAATTTTTCTAAACATTTTTTTCATAGCTGATGCCAAAAAGAAAGCTTATTACATTATGAAAATTTCAACTTAGAATAATAAAATTCACTATCAATTCCAGATTAGCAAGCTACAGAACTGGAATGTCTTTTTTGGAAAAACAGCCAGAACAAAATATAAAATATGGCATAAATATTATCAAACATGATTTAAGGACAAATAAAAAGCTCTGTATTTTGTGTTATTTGAAATATTATAATCTTTATATGTGCAATTTAAATTGAAAATAGCCTACTGACATCTATAAGAAGGTTCATTATAAATTTTAAGAAAGAAGAGACTAACAATAAAACTAGAAATAGTAAATATTTTTCACTTAACAGATATTTATTAACATATGCAATATTCCAGATATTATTTTGAGCATTGGGTAATAAAAGATGGGAAAAATTGATATTCTCCCTACCTTCACTGTTCCTTATATTAGTCAGAAATCCAGGCATTAATCAAATTATAGTATCACAAAACTAATGGAGAAGTTGTTATAAATACATTAAGGCAAGGAACATGATAGTGTGAAGCATGTTGCAAAGACGCTTGAACTTTTTTGTGGATTTTGGAATGATTTGCAGTATTTGAGGATGAATGTTTAGTTAAGAATTGACTCAGTGAAGGTTTATGAAAACCTGATAAAGGAAATAATGATGGATTCAACAACCAAAAAATTTCAAACGCCAGTTTAACAGTGTAACAAGTTATGTTGTAGGTGGTATAGAGTTGCTCAATTGGAGAATGGAGGATGTTTAGACACACAGACACTCACAGTATACACATATAGATACTAGTGCATATATGTACACACATATATGAATGAGAGAGCAAAGGGGATAATTCAAAAAGTTAGAAGGAAAAAAATTAAAAAGACACAATCTCACCTCTGCAGTCTTAATAGAGAACAACGGCCCTGACTAATGGCCGAAAAGATTTTAGCTTCCATTATATTTTCTTTTCTTTTTGGTTTGTTTGGTTTTGTTTTCCTCTCTGTCACCTTTTGGAAATAATCTATTCATCAGTTGGCTGTGTACAGTTAATGTTATTAACTTGGTAATCTCCAAAATGCATTCATAGCTAAATATTTCCATTTTTACTGAAAAAAATTATTGGATTATGCTTAGGATAATACATTTGTTTCCTTATTAAATGTTGGTTATTAATGTTTTAATGGAATTTTATGATGCTTGTGAAGTCATAAAGTTTCAACTTTTTAATATCAGATTAGTCATTATTATATTAATATTTTATATGTTCCTGTAAATGTCTGTCCATTCCCCATGTGTGTGATTGGCTCTGCTCAAAAACCAGATTTAATTTAAAAAATTCCAGAGTTGCTTTACAGGGTTATGCAGTGTGTAATTGTGTAAAATTATAACTCCCCAGTGAATGATTACTACAGAAAAATATCACCATACAGACTCTGTAACCCAAGATGCATACAGATATCTGACCACCATTAATTGCAGGAGTAAAGAATTTAATTTATCCCAGCTACAGTTTTGCATCAGAAAAATCAGCATTCTAAAATTAAACTTCAAAATTGTTTTAAGGACAAAAATAATGGTTTTAAATTATCTTCTACTTGGTGTGTTTATTAAATGTGTCACAACAGATGCGATATGGTGGAAAGAAAATTAAACTGGAGATGATATAAGTTGGGTTTAAGTCTTGGCAAAAGCAATTGACTATTTGATTCTTGCATATTATGCTTAACTTCTGAGCATCTGTTTTCTTAGTGTACATATATGAGTATGTATATATATAAAGTAGAAAGAATAAAACCTACCCTGCAGTTCTGAGAGTCAAATGTGATACAGTAAGTTCCCTAAAAATGAATGAGCTACATTCTGAGAGCATGTTCCTAACTCCAATTTGTTCCTAAGTTCAACAAAGTTAACCTAGGTACCCAAGTAACACAATCAGCTATATAGTTCTGTACAGTAGTAGATTTATACTGTAATACTTTTCATGCAACTAATACATTAAAACAAATACAGAAAATAAAGGAAACATTTTTAATCATGCAGTATCTTTAAAATGTACAGTGGTTGCTACTGTACAATGACTGGCATCCAGGGGCTGGCATCAAGTGAACAGGCAAGAAGAGTTACTGACCAGAGTAGGGAGAAGAGGTGGCAGATCCTGGAGCTGAAGGATCGTCAGCAGTAGGAGATGGAGGGCAAGGAGAAATTTCACACATGCCTGACGTGGATAGCACAGGTTTGGGTTTCTTTATTGTAACCAGATGAATGTTTGCATCTTTGATAGTTCACAACTTGAAAGTTCATATGTAGGGAACTTACTGTAATATACGAGGAAAGAGAGAAGAACTGAACTGATGCCATCAATTCTTTTTATATAGGAACTTTGAGAGTTCCCCCCATGGTGTTTGTCCTAAGTGGCATTACTTGATCAAGGAAATAGCCAAAAAGACACAGGTAAGCTGGAGTCACTCAATACATTTCAAATACCTAGGAAAAAATAACTTCCACTGCTTGCTATTCCATCAGCCACCCCTCCTCATCCTTGCTTAAAATAAAACCCTTGTAGGAAAAATAAAGCAAGTAGCATCCAAAGAGACCTATGCTGGATCTTTGCCTCAGGGTCAATTTGTACTACTTATTTCACTGGTGTGAGAGTGCTGTATTCATGAGCTATGATCTTTCTTAGCTCAGTTTCATTTGCTGCATGTAAAAAGAAAAAAATGAGAGAAATTATATTCTAACACCAACATAAGGCTAGTTTTACTTGAATCTTTGTCATTTAACCTAATTTTAAAGACATAGAATGAATGTAAATGTTTTACTTTTTAAAACAAAAGACATGAGCACAGTAGATATATTACACAAAGGAGTAAAGTCTTGCATTTAGGTTATTTGGAACTATGTAAGTTTTTCAATGACATTTGAGACCTGTATGAAAAGCTGTAGGGGAAAACCAATGAAAATAAATGAAAATAACCCCATTGTTCCTAATTATTGCCTTTTAAAGTCACATAATTCCCCTGATTGATTGCGTTTCTCATATACCTATATGATGGAGAATATATTTAAATAATAATGCAATGCTTCTTTGCTCCATCTCATTTAACACTACTGTTTCAATGCTTATATCCATGTAAATATCACAATCTGCACAATATCAAATAGGCATTATATATAATGAAACTTACTGGCTCCATGGCTTTATTGAACTGCATTTTTAAAGAAACCATATAACCTTTTTTTTTTCTTTCTCTGAGAATTAAGCTGTGGCTTCAACTCTTCCAAAAATTTCAATTTTGTCTAAAAATAAATACAGTTTTGTAAAGAAAAACAAAATTTCTTTATGTAGTAGAAGTGACAACTAGATTCAAGGGATTAGATCTGATAGACAGAGTGCCTGAAGAACTATGGCTGGACACTCATGACATTGTACAGGAGACAGGGACCAAGACCATACCCAAGAAAAAGAAATGCAAAGAGGCAAAATGGTTGTCTAAGGAAGCCTTAAAATAGCTGAGAAAAGAAGAGAAGCTAAAGGCAAGGGAGAAAAGGAAAGATATACCCATTTGAATGCAGAGTTACATAGAAAAGAAAGGAGAGATAAGAAAGCTTTCCTCAGTGATCAGTGCAAAGAAATAGAGGAAAATAATACAATGGGAAAGACTAGAGAAGCTCCTCAAGAAAATGAGAGATATTAAGGGAAAATTTCATGCAAAGATGGCCATAATAAAGGACAGAAATCCTACAGACCTAACAGAAGCAGAAGATATTAAGGAGAGGTGGCAAGAATACACAAAAACTATATGTAAATGATCTTCATGACCCAGATAACCATGATGGTGTGATCACTCACCTAGAGCCAGACATCCTGGAATGTGAAGTCAAGTGGGCCTTAGGAAGCATCACTATGAACAAAGCTAGTGGAAGTGATGGAATTCCAATTGAACTATTTCAAATCCTAAAAGATGCTGCTGCTAAAGTGCTGTACTCAACATGCCAAAGAATTTGGAAAACTCAGCATTGGCCATAGGACGGGAAAAGTCAGTTTTCATTCCAATCCTAAAGAAGGGCAATACCAAAGAATACTCAAATTGCTGCACAATTATACTCATCTCACACACTAGCAAAGTAATGCTCAAAATTCTCCAAGCAAGGCTTTGGCAGGATGTGATCCAAGAACTTCCAGATGTTCAAGCTGGCTTTAAAAAAGGCAGAGGAACCAGAGATCAAATTATCAGCATCCATTGGATCGTAGAAAAAGCAAGAGCTCCAGAAAAACATCTACTTCTTCTTTATTGACTAGGCCAAAGCCTTTGACTGTGTGGATCACAACAAACTGGAAAATCCTTAAAGAGATGGAAACACCATACCACCTTACCTGCTTCCTGAGTAATCTGTATGCAGGTCAAGAAGCAAGAATTAGAACTGGACATGGAACAACAGACTGGTTCCAAGTTGGGAGAGGAGTACATCAAGGCTGTATATTGTCACCCTGCCTATTTAACTTATATGCAGTGTACATTATGAGAATTGCTGGACTGGATGAAGGACAAGCTAGCATCAAGATTGCCAGGAGAAGTATCAATAACCTCAGATATGCAGATGACACCACCCTTATGGCACAAAGTGAAGAAGAACTAAAGAGCCTCTTGGTGAAAGTGAAAGAGGAAGGTGAAAACGTTGGCTTAAAACTCAGCATTCAAAAAACTAAGATCATGGCATCCAGTCCCATCACTCCATGGCAAATAGATGGAGAAACAATGAAAGTAGTGTCAGATTTATTTTGGGGGGCTCCAAAATCACTGCAGATGGTGACTGCAGTCCTGAAATTAAGACACTTGCTCCTGGGAAGAAAAGCTATGACTATGACCGACCTAGCATATTAAAAGCAGTAACATTACTTTGCCAACAAAGATCCGTCTAATCAAAGCTATGTTTTTTCCAGTAGTCATGTATGGATGTGAGAGTTGGACTATAAAGAAACATGAGGGCCTAAGAATTGATGGTTTTGAACTGTGGTGTTGAAAGTCCCCTGGACTGCAAGGAGATGCAACCAGTCCATCCTAAAGGAAATCAGTCCTGAATATTTATTGGAAGGACTGATGCTGAAGCTGAAGTTTCAATACTTTGGCCACATGATGCAGAGAACTGACTCACTGGAAAAGACCCTGATGCTGGGTAAGACTGAAGGCAAGAGAAGAGGTCGACAGAGTATAAGATGGTTGGATGGCATCACTGACTCGATGGAGATGAGTTTGAGCAAGCTCTGGGACTTGGTGATGGACAGGGAAGCCTGGTGTGCTGCAGTTCATGGGGTTGCAAGGAGTTGGACATGACTGAGAAACTGAACTGAACTGAAAGAGAAAAAATAGAAATTTGGACAACAAGGGATTTAACTGGAAAAGAAACTGAATTTCTCTCCGACTGTATCACATGTGCTAAATATCCCTGTTGGCATGTATTAGACACTGAGGTTTATTAGTATCAGGAAGCCTAAATGAAAGTAGATATGTATGGTTTTCTAGTTGCTCAGTCCTGTCCAACTCTTTGTGATTGCATGGACTGTGGCCTACCAGGCTCCTCTGTCCATGGGGTTTTCCAGGCAAGAGTACTGGAGTGGGTTGCCATTTCCTTCTCCATAGGATCTTCCCAACCCAGGGATAGAACCTGGGTCTCCCACATTGTAGGCAGACACTTTACCGTCTGAGCCACTAGGGAAGTTGTAGATATGTACAGTCAAATTTAAAAATAGGAGATATTTGAAAGAAAAATCCTTCAGTGATTATTCACAGGTTCACATTTTTCCTTTGGCCAAAATGAATGAACATCAGTTTGCCTGCTGATTACAATCAATTAATCCTGGATTGATTGCAGCAAGATGCATTTCAGATGGATAAGGGTAATTATTAGGAAACTGTCATCTTAGATAAATGGTCTATGATAGCCATTATCTTGTGTTTTGCTAGTATGACTTTTCAAAACAGTATTTTAGTGAAGATTAGAGGAGAAACAAAAGACTCAAAAATTGAACTATCTCAAGGGGTTTAAAACTTATTTCACGTCTGTCAGAGCTATTACATGAGAAATCAAATAATATGTTTACTCTGCTATAGATTTCCAAACAGATTATGTTGGCTATCTGTTCTGTATTATTCATATTTGCCCATGTGAGCTTGGTTTCTTTCCAGAAAATGTCAAGCCGCATTTTTTAAGCTACAGCTAAAATGCAATGCCCGATTACCTCTGAATGTTATTAATATTCCTTTCTAACAATATTTTGTTGGTCCCGGTGAAATTATTTTTTCTTTGTTAGAAAGATGAATACTGTTATCATAAATTCCAAATATTCATAAATTATTTATATATTAAAACAAGAATCATAAAATCTGAGGATTCCACAGATATTTCCTAAGAATTTCTCTGTGGCTTTTTGGGATTTGGGGCCCTGAGTAAAACAAAATGGTAATGGCTTCCATGATTTTATAATCTATTCAAAGAGTTACACACCTGAATAAGCAATTACCAAAGTGCTCAGAAGTATTAATTCAGCACTATGAATTATGAAGAACATTCTCAGCAGAGGTGAGGAAGCAATAAAGTACATTGTTTGTGGCAAGTGAGATGAGGTTCTTATGGAGGGAAAGTTTGTTTGGGAGCCCAAATGTTCTAGGGAGATAAGAATAGGCTATGGTGTCAGAAATACCTGTAAATTGTTTAAGGCATTGTGACTTGGGGTGTAATTTACACATTCTTATGTACTTCATACACATGAAGGCAAGAATGCCTCTTTTACAGAGATAATAAATCAGATGTGAAATTGAATGTTTACTTCCTGACACATAGAGAAGGTCAGTAATTTCTAACAATTAAATTTTAATCACAAAGTAGTATTTGAAGTGAAAGTAAAAGTGACTTAACACATACAGTCCTTTTTTGTGATTAAAATTAGCACTAGTTTCTAACTATTAATTTTAATCATAAAGTAATATTAGAACTCAACCTAGAAAATGAAAGCTATTTTTTCAGATAGAGCCTGAAATGTTCATTTCAATTTGAAAGAAAGCATAAACAACAGGTGGAAATGGAAATATAGCACATGTGAGTGAAACATTAAATATTCTCTTACGAGTAGAAGCTATACAGAGATAGTGGTGGGAAATGATGCTGGACAAGTACACTGGATTCTGATAGTAAAAAATTTAAATGCCTTATTCTTAGGTGTGGGCTATGTAGTATAGAAAATAGGAACCAGGAATGCGTATTAGAGGGTTAAAATGACCAGTGATGTTATCTGTAAATAAACTTATTTTTGATTAACTGATAATATGAGCATTATGATCTTTATACTTATCTATATTATACAGAAATAGAAAACAATCCTGAAATTAATTTGGAACCACAAAAGACCACAAATAACCAAAAACACTTTGAGCAGGAAGAACAAGGAGATATACTTCCTTATTTGAAAGTATGCTATGAAACCACAGCAATCCAAACAGTCTGGTACTGCAATAAAAACAAGTATACATATCAATAGAATGAAAAAGAGACATTGAAAATAAATTCACCCTGTATGATCTCCTGATCTTCAACAAGGGTGTCAGATGCATACAATGGGGAAAAGATGGTCTCTTCAACAAACAGTGGTCTCTTCAACAAACAAAATTAAATATCCACAAGCAAAATAATGAAAATGAACCCTTATCTCACACCATAGAAAAAGTCAACTTAAAATAGGTTAAAGAGTTAAACATTAAGACCTGAAATCATAAAATGGATAGAAGAAAACATAAGGATAAATAAATAAACCAGTGGGACTACATCAAACTAAAAAGTTTCTGCACAGTGACGAAAGCAATCAATGAAAACAACCTATGGAATGGGAGACAATATTTGTATACCATATGTCTGATAAGAGGATAAGTGGGTAATATAAGAAACATAGAACTCCTGTAATTCAGTAGCAAAAAGAACAAATAGTTTAATTTCAAAATGGGCAAGTATTTTTTCCAAAGAAAGACATACAAATGGCCCATAAGTATGTCGAAAGATGTTCAGCATTGGTAATCATCAGGGATATGCAAGTCTACAGAAATAGTGTGAAGATTCTTCAAAATTTAAAAATAGAGTTACCATTTGTTTCAGTAATTCCCCAAAATCTAAGGGAATGGAACTTAGGATTTTGAAAAGATAGCTGTATTCCCATATTCATTGTAGTTCACAATAGCCAAAGTATGGAAACAAATTAAATGTCCATTGCTAGAGCAATGCATAAAGAAAAAATATATATATATACACACATGTATATATATATATATATATATATGTATATACAAAAAGCAGAATATTATTCAGCCTTCAGAGAAAGAAAAAAAAAGGAATCACTACAATTTTTGACAACATGAATGGACATGGAAGATAGTATGCCAAGTGAAATAAGCAGACATAGAAGAACAGACATTGTTTGAGCCCTCCATTCTAAGGAATCTAAAACAGTCATTTGCACAGAACCAAAAAGTAGAACAGTGGTGACTAGGGGTTGCAGTGATGTGGGTGGGAAATAGCAAAGGTTGCAAAATTTCAGTACGGTAAATACTAGTCTAGATATTTGCTTAGCATTTACATTGTGTTCTGACCATAAAAAAAAAAAAAAAAAATTAAAAAGGGAGAGATGGGGAATGGGAGAAAATGTCTGGAGATGATGCGTTAGCGGCCTGATTGTGGTGATGGTTTCCCAGATGTTTCCTTGTCTCCAAACTCATCAAGTTGTATACATTAAATATCCATAGCTTTTGTAAGTCAAATGTAACTCAACAAAGTGATTTTATAAAAACAGTACATCTCATATATTTGTAAAACCTATGGGGTAAAGGAATAACAGATTACAAATATACACTAGAAAACTTTTAGATTTGGTGGTTTACTTTCATCATCTTCATGGTGATGATGGTTTCATATGCTTGACATATGTCAAATCTTATCAAATTTTATGTTTTAAATGTCAAGCACATCTCAATAAAACTGTTTTTAAAGAAAGAAAAAATACTTTAAAACTCAATATCCAAATATATCCAAAGAAAATATACACTACAGAAGTCCCTGGCTTCTAAAACAACATTAGTGAAGTAAATTGATAATTGAAAAATAAATGTATCACATGTCCTGGCTTACAGACCAAATTTTTGCCAGAACTGTGACCTTTGAAATCTTCAGTTCCTTATTAATAACTGAATCTTACATCTGAGTTTCTCTACAGAGCCTGCCCAAGTATTCATATCAATCTCTGAGCTGTGTTTTGATCTCTGAGAAAATCTCTGGAAGTGTTTTACTGTGTAATAGAAGTGTTCATTATTTCCTCATAAATTATGGCATGTTCAAAATGTCAGCATCAGAGAAAACTTGAGGATCTCTTCATTCTTTCTTCTAATATACTATAAAATATATAACATGGAATTTATATTAAATAACTTTATATTGTGATGAGTAAAATAAGTGGTGATACATAAGAGTAATAATATAGAGGCCTTTTAAACAACTTTTCTTAAAAGTATTTAAAGGCAAATTTGAGATATATTTCTAAGTTATCTAAGAATATAGATTACATGTGTGTTATCAATCACACTTTTCACTTAAAATTTCTCACACTTAATTTTCTTGTGGCATCTAAAGTCACATAATAAATCAGTGAAATTCAAATGTGGCCTTAAAATGAAGAAAATGAAAATCAATAAGATTTGTTGTGTAAATTTGGACTAATTAAATAAGCATAAATAAGTTTCCCACCACAGTAAAAATGATTTTAAATGGTTCCTTTAAAAATAAAAATTTTATTAGTTTAGTAATTAGCTAAAAGTTCTTAATGTACTCAGTTTTAAAGTATGTTATTCTGATCTCTGCTCAGTATAAAATTTAATAAGCAAATTTTGAATCATTTGCTTATATGCTCCCAAAACAGCTAGTACAAATATGACACATACTGTTTCATTTAAATTGGCATTTACATTTCCTAAGACCTCTGACTCCCAGTCTTAGAAATGATTTAGCATTTGCTGCATTATATCCTATTTGGTTAATTTGTTCATTTATTAACTTTGGGTTTGGGGAACTATAGTGTGAAAAATAGAACCATATTTTGAAACATTTTCAACAGCTTTTTCAGACTAGCAGAGGAGATTATATGTGAATTCAAGACATCTCTACTCTCCAAAGTTTATTTATTTCCCACCTACGGAGTGGACCTCACCTATGGGTCTGACCCATGGAAGGTGCTGTGTTAAAATACACTTCAGAGGGATGCATGTTATTTTCAGAAAAATATAGGTCTGACTAGGTTTTCACTAAGGTGTGGTCCTCATTATTCTGCTTTTTCTTTTATAAAAACTACTGAAGCAGTTGTGATTAAGTGTCCACCAAGCAAGTAATATCTGAAAGACAAATTAGTTTTGCTTATTGATTTGTATTCTTCTAAAAATGAGTTGGTGAGACTTCCATCAGTATATGAATCATAGGCTAGAGAACAGATATAAACCTAGCAGCCAGTGGTACTTCATTTTATCCACACAGTAACATTACATGAACTGTATACAATGTTAAAAATATTTCAAAACATGTATATGAAAGGAAACAAACTGGTATTCATTAACCACTGGTCACCAGGGTTGATTCAGCTGGAATTTCTCACTCCTACCAGAATGGAGTGGTGGGTACAGGACACACGCCTCTTTCTGGAAAGTACTATAAAGCTGGGAAATTCCAATGCAGGAGTATAATCCTTAAAAGAAGGAAAATACATAATTGTAGACCCATGTTCAGGCAGGATTCCTGCCTGAGGGCTCTTTTCCTCCCTTGGAGGGAGGTTGAGTCCAAGCAAAACACAACAGTCTCACTCTCTTGAGGATGTCAAGGTCAAGTCTGCAGAGGAGGTGAGAGTCTCAGGAACAAGAAGGGACAGAGCAGCATGGAGGAAGGGCAATCAATCTTTGGGTGAGGTCCTCTGTGGTGCCTTAGGCAATAGCTGGGCTGTGATGTACAAGGCAAGACTCATGACCATCTGTGGGTTTGAAAGCCAAGCAGGTAAAAGAGATCATGCAACAGAAAGATGAGTTAGGGTTGCACCCCAGACAGTGTTGGGAGATTCTTCTAAACCTAAAAGAACAAAGTACATTCCTTGTTCCTGCAGCCAAAACTATAATGAATTTGCTGCAACAACAACAACAAATGAAAATAAAGCCTATAGAATCAGTCAAGGCAGTTCTCCAGTAACTCCACTTCCTGCAGTAAGAAAACACAAAAATAAAATATCAATGGGGACCCAGATCTGAATACCAGTTGATCTAATTGATATTTACCAATCTTATCTCCAATAATATAAAAGGTAAGTGAATAGTCTCATAGCTGTTAAAAAAAAAAACAAAAACAACTAACCTTGTCTGTAGAAACCAAAAAAACAAAAAAAAAAACAAAAAAAACTGAAGGTCCAGATGGTTTCACTGTTATATCAAATTATATCAAACAGTTGTAGAATTACATTAAATCCTTTATCTGTGTTTTCCTTTAAGTGGTTTGTTAACTAAAGTCAATGGCAGTCTGACCATCTTAAATAGACAATTTCAGCAATAAACACTTATAATTTTTAAACTGGAAGCCATTCTGTGCAGAGTGATGAAATCTCTTGCCTTCTCACTCTTTCCCGCCCAGAACAGAAATCATGCTTTGTTCCAGCATCCATGCTGTACATGCTACCTACCAGTCAGTATCAGAATAAACACACCAAAACAGGGTTCGTTATTATTAAACCCCCAGGTTTCAGACATTCACTAGCGGTCTTGGAACATATCCCCCACCGATAAGAGGAAACTACTGTTGCCGTAATTTCTGTCCAGATTAAAGAGGGTGGAGACAGGCGCACAGCTCCGAATGAGGACTAGCCAACGTGACGCTGCATAAGCGCACGTGGAGTGGCAGTTAGGGCTGTAGACACCTTTGCAAAACATAATCTGTCACATAAATATTTATTGAATTCCGAGCATGTGAAATTGCCGGATGCTTTTGGGCATTTGTGGACTAACCATCTGGAATGGAGCTTGGGAACAAAAATTCAAATAACAGAATACAAGGTGGGACGTGCCAAATAACATAAGAAAAGAACACAGTGCGGGACATTCTGCTAGGGAGAAATCAAAACAATAATGCACACAAGAGTGGGAGTGTGGGATGGCCCTTGAGGGAACGATAAGCTTTTCACAGGTGAGGAAACAGGAAGGGACACACAGCCAGTGAATATTCTATTTGTAGAAACAAAGAAGAAGATCGATGGGGCAGAGATTTTGGCATCTTTGCAGGAAACAAGAAAGAACAGTGTGTATAAAGGAACATGCAAGTGAAAATCGCTCAGTCACGTCTGACTCTTTGTGACCCCACGGAATATACAGTCCTTGGAATTCTCCTGGCCAGAATACTGGAGTGGGTAGCCTTTCCTTTCTCCAGGGGACCTTCCCAACCCAGGGATTGAACCCAGGTCTCTCACATTGCAGGCGGATGCTTTATCAGCTGAGCCACAAGGGAAGCCCAAGAATACTGGAGTGGGCATCCTATCCCTTCTCCAGCGGATCTTCCCGACCCAGGAATCAACCCGGGGTCTCCTACACTGCAGGTGGATTCTTTACCAACTGAGATATTAGAGAAGCCAGTATAAACTCGAAATTAAAACAAACAGGCAAGTATGGGGATATTTTAGTGCAGAGGCAAGGGCAATACCTGGAGTGTCAGCAGTGCATCAGGAGAGTCCCTGGGTATCGTATGGGATTTAACTCATTACCTCCATAGCCATTCTATAGGTTGTAGGACAAATGAAGTGGGGCTTTCTGAGTTTCAAAAACTTGCCCAAAGCAGAATAGAGAGCTTAATTCATGTCCAGGTCTGGAGCTAGTGTTATATACACTGCATCAAGTGCTTCTTCTTGAATGAATCTCGCTTGGTATTTAGGGGAGATTTGTAAAAGGGGGAAAGCAAAAGGTAGTATGATTCTTTTTTTCTTTATAAAAAATTTATTTATTTTTTTAATAGAAGGATATTTGCTTTACAGAATTTTGTTTTCTTCCAAATATCAACATGAATCAGCCACAGGTATGATTTTAACTGTATTTTAGAAAGATTCCAGCAGCTTGAGATGAGAACTCAAAGAAGTCAGGGAGAACTGTCAGCAGGCCACCACAACTTTCAATTACAAAAGGTGTGAGATCTTAAATTACTGCCAGGCAAGGGAGCATATACCCAGACACATCTATAATGCAGAAAGATCCATGTACTCCTGTTTTCCTAACAAAACTATTGGCAATAGCCAAGACATGGAAGCAACATAAATGTTCATTGATAATGGAATCGATAAAGAAGATGTGGCACATATATAGAATGAAGAATTACTCTGCAATGCAAAGAATCAAATAATGCCATTTGCAAAACATGGATGAGCCTAGAGATTATCATACTAAGTGAAGTAAGGCAAAGAGAAATACAATTACCATATGATGTCATGTCTATGTGGAATCTGAAATGCGGCACACATGAAACTATCTATGAAACAGAAAAAGAATCAAGGACAGAGAGAACAGACTGGTGGTTGTCAAGGGGAAGGGATGGGCTTGGAGTTTGGGATTAGCAGATGCAAACTATTATATATAGAATGAATAAACAATAGTTTCCTAATGTATAGCACAGAGAACTATATTTAATATCCTATGGTAAAGTATAATGTAAAAGGATATAGAAAAGATTGAATCGCATATGTATATATAACTGAATCACTTTGCTATAGAACAGAAGTTAGCAGAAATTGTAAATCAACAATACTTCAATAAAAAATAAATAAATGCCAAGCAGAAAAAATAGAAAATGGAGAACGGCTTTAAAGAGACTTGCAGACTTAGCCTAGGACCTGACCACAAATTATACATATACATCTGAGACATTCATATGGCAGTTGAGTCCACAGTTAAACCGAAGGAAGAGATTGATCGGTACAGATTTAGAGAAGGCACTTGGCATATAGTTGGTCTTTTAGATATTGATGATTTAAAAAAAAATAAACTGTAAAAATAGTAACCAACATTATGAAAATTGAGATGTAACAGCATTGCAGAAAAGGCATTAGCAATGGTCTTGAATATTGAGGAAAGGATAAAAATTCTCTGAGACCTCAATGATCTTAGCTACAAAAAATATATGAGAGGCAGGTGGAGTTTACGACCAAACTGGCATGCAGTTTTATTACCTGTAAAGAGTTTTGAGTATTTAGAAATGAGCCAACCATTAAAGCTAAAGCAATATCTTACTGTTTGTCATCCAGGCAGAGGCCCTTCATAACTGAAATATTAAAAAGTGAGCCCGTGTCACAGTTCTGCAGTTGTACTTGTCCACTTCTCTCAAAGAATGATCCAGTATTTTATGGTAAGCAGATGGTTATTTTTCAGTGAAGCTTCCACCTCTACTTGGTGAGAAACAAAATAAATGGAGGGTCACATTTCTTCCTGATTTATCAGCCCGGTCTCTTCCCTTGTGAACTATTGATTCATAAAGTAATACTGTGTTTCTATAGTAATTTTGATTAAAGTCAATATTATGTATTAGCTTAATTTTATCCATACAGCTCCTTGGAGGGAAGGCAAATTATGATATTATATTCTCTGATCTCTATTAAATAATGGTGGAAAGTGTTACCTAGAAGAATTCATTAATTTACCCAAAGTCTTCGAGTCATAAACTCAGCACAGACATTAGAACCTAAGGTTGTGAATACCCATAGATGGTACTGTTTCTCCTAAACTGGAATACATTTTTGTTCATAAAAAAAAGAAAAACAAGATCACATTTACCTAAATAATGTTCCATTCATGCCTATTCCTAGTATATTAATATTTACAGATCTTAAAAATTCTTAACCCTTATGAAATACACTCAAAAATTATATATATATATTTATATATTCACATATGTGTATATATTCACCATGTGTATATATTAATACACTGATATTAAACATAGTTATTTTTATATACTGCATGTATGGTATTATACATATTATTTATATACAGTGAAATATTTTTGTATATACAAAAATACTGATTATCTCCAGATGCTATATTTAGGAAAACAAATGAAAGTTAGAAATTCATGTCAACTCACAGCTAAAAGTATGCTAACATTGGACTTACTGATTCATAATAAAATCTCTAACGTATGGTCCACTTTTTGTGGGAAGGGGGTGTGTTGATCCACCCTGAACACCAATAAGAGACTGAGTCCTGACAGACATCCTGCACTTCCTGATATGATTCACTGACATGAAGACAGATATATATCACATCTGTGATAGTCCCTTAAATTGCAAATCTGGAGGAAATAACACACAAATAGAAATAAAGAGCTTTTGTTTGTTTGTTTGTTTTTTACAAAATGTCATCAGTACTTTCAAAGAGTCAAGTCAATAAAGCAGGGAAACACACTAAGGACCAGGCCTGGAGTAAGGGATTTAGGGAATCCTAATTAAATGTATTGGATCCTGATTCAGAGATTTTTTTTTTCTCTTTCTAAAGATATTAATGGCACAGCTTCAACATTTGAATGTCTATAGACTAGATAATAGGGCTTCCCTGGTAGCTCAGTGATAAAGAATCTGTTTGCAATGCAGTAGATATGGGTTTGATTCCTAGGTCAGGAAGATTTTCTGGAGAAGGAAATGGCAACCCCCTCCAATATTCTTGCCTGGGAAATCCCATGGACTTAGGGGTGTGGTGGGCTACAGTCCATGGGGTCACAAAAGAGTTAAGACATGACTTAGTTACTAAACAACACCAGACTATTTAAAAAAAAAAAGACTAGATAAAATATTAGTATTACTTTTCTGATTTTTTAAATTTTATATTTTAATTGTAGTATAGTTGATTTACAATGTTGTGCCAATCTCTACTGTATAGGTACAAAACTGGAACAGACTTTTCTGATTTTGAAAATTGAACTAAAGTCATATAAGAGAATTCCTTGTTTTTAGGAAATGCACATGAAGTTACTTAGAGATAAGGCATCAGATTTTCACTTAGTGTCAAATATTATAGAGAAAAGCACATATACTTGAATATACATGGAGAAGAGAGAAACAACGACATAGAGCAAATTAGATGACATCTTAACTTTGTAATCTCAGAAACTATATGGGAATTCTTTGCATTATTTTTGCAAGTTTTCAAAGTGAAAGTTTTCAAAATAAAATGTTAAGAAAGGTTATGAATTCTCATTCATTCTTATTTTGCTCAAGTTTGAATTTTCTGAAGCCAAGTGAAATGACACACATTTTAAAAAGAGAGAACTATGCCAAATAAAAAAGGAAAGAGCAATTATTATGTAAGATGACAACTTATAAAAATAGACTCCAGAAAACTGAACACCGAGTGGTTTGCATTTAGTTTCTAATTATCACTTTGGAAGATTTTGTTAATGTTGATAAATAAAAATATTAACATAAAATGTTGATGTTAATGAATGTATGTTAAGTTGTAACCAGAAGATTTCAAGTTAGATAAACTTCAAGTACAATGTATCTGTTACCACTATAAAATTTTGTTGAAACCTGTTTCTTGGTCCTCCAGGGACAAAGTCATATTGTAACATTTAGTAACCTTTTGTTGATTTTTTTTTTCACAGATAGGAATACATAATTCCTTTATTGAACTTCTTATTCAAAAAAAGACTCATAAACGAATATTGTTCATGTGAGCAGTATACATCAGGGGTCCCCAACCTCTGGTATCTAGTGCCTGATGATCTGAGGTGGAGCTGATATAATGATAATAAAAATAAAGTGCACAGTGCACATAATGCACTTGAATCATCCAAAAACCATCCTACCCGCCCCCTCCCCAGCCCAGGAATAAATTGTCTTCCATGAAACAGGTCCTTAGGGCCAAGAAGGTTGGAAACTGCTGGATATAATAGTACAGTGGGTTCTGCCCCAGAACCAGAACCACTTTACTTTCTGAAATCTCCATGCCTTCTAGTCCCTATAATAATTTCCCCCCTCAACTTCATCTCTGAATTTTCCCTTCCTTAATATGCCTTAGGTGTTCACACTTCTTGCAGAGAATATCATATGTCAGTGTAAATACTGTCTTTTTTTTTTTTTTTTTTGGACTGTAATGTCTTAAAAGACAGGTACTAGCTCATATTTTTCTTTGAATTCAACAGTGAGTCCCCTGCCTGTCACATAGCAGACACTCATTAGTGAGGTGGAGTCACTGGAAAACAATGGGAGTGGGGTGGCAGGCTCGCCTCCATGACTCCAGTAAATGATTTTACCTCTTTTGAGATTCTGCTTCCTAATACATCAATTGGGAAGAATAATTTTATCTCTCAGAACATTATTAAAGCTAAAGTCAGCTAATGTCTTTAAAGACTAGTCTATTCTCACCATGTAAAAAACCTATTAGAAATAAAACTTCCTAGATCAAATTGCCAACATCCCTTAGATCATTGAAAAAGCAGGAGAGTTCCAGAAAAACATTTAATTCTGCTTTATTGACTATGCCAAAACCTTTCACTGTGTGGATCACAACAAACTGTGGAAAATTCTTAAAGAGATGGGAATGCCAGACCACCTGAACTGCCTCCTGAGAAATCTGTATGCAGGTCAAGAAGCAACAGTTAGAACTGGACATGGAACAACAGACTGGCTTCAAATCAGGAAAGGACTATGTCAGGGCTATATATTGTCACCCCGCTTATTTAACATCTTTGCAGAGTACATTAAGCAAAATGCTGCACTGGATGGAGCACAAGCTGGAATCAATATTGCTGGGAGAAATATCAATAACCTCAGACACACAGATTACACCACCCTTATGGCAGAAAGCAAAAAAGGACAAAGGAGCCTCTTGATGAAAGTGAAAGATGAGAGTGAAAAAGCTGGCTTAAAACTCAACATTCAAAAAACTGAGATCATGGCATCAGGTCCCATCATTTCATGGCAAATAGATGGGGAAACAGTGACAGACTTTATTTTCTAGGTTCCAAAATCACTGCAGATGGTGACTGCAGTCATGAAATTAAAAGATGCTTGCTCCTTGGAAGAAAAGTTATGACAAACCTAGACAGCATATTGAAAAGCAGAGACATGACTGAAGGAGTCCTTGGGCCTAGAAAAGAAAGCAACGGTCTCAAAGGCCCTTGCTGAATCATCTGACTTCAGGGAAAACAGAACCGAAATTTAAATCCCACCCTGATGCTCTGGGCTGGTTTTGTCTACCTGGGACTTATCACCCCCTGCCCAGAAAATTCCCACCCCCTGTTCAACTACAAATGCCATCTCAACTAAAGATTACCCAAAACATCCCGCCTGACTAATGTTTCCCTTATCGCTTCCACAAACCTCCCTTTAAATATGAAGCCTCCCTGATCCCTCTTGCGCTCAGGCTGGTTGTTAGGCCGACTGTCGCACCTCCTTGCCAGAATAAAGGTAACTTACCTCCGTTGAGGTTTTCTCTCCTTCTTTTCTGCCTCGGCCTGAACTATACCTTACAATGACTTTGCTGACAAAAGTCTGTCTACTAAAAGCTATGGTTTTCTCCAGTAGTCATGTATGGATGTGAGAGTTGGACTAGAAAGCAAGCTGAGTGTTGAAGAATTGATGCTTTTGAACTGTGGTGTTGGAGAAGACTCTTGAGAGTCCCTTGGACTGCAAGGAGGTCAAACCAGTCGATCCTAAAGGATTGTCCTAAATCAGTCCTGAATATTCATTGGAAGGACTGATGCTGAAGCTGAAACTCCAATACTTTGGCCACTTGATGCAAAGAACTGACTCATTGGAAAATATCCTGATGCTGGAGAAGATTGAAGGCAGGAGGAGAAGGGGACAACAGAAGATGAGATGATTGGATGGCATCACCGACTCAATGGACATGAGTTTGAGCAAACTCTGTGTATTGGTAATGGACAGGGATGCCTGGCATGCTGCAGTTCATGGGGTCACAAAGAGTTGGACATGATTGAGTTACTAAACTGAGGAATAAAACTGAATTCAGTAAATCTTAAGAACTATAAACAAGTTGAAAAGACAACCCTCAGAATGGGAAAAAATAATAACAAATGAAACAACTAACGAAGGATTAATTTCCAAAATATATAAGCAGCACATACAACTCAATACTAGAAAAACAAACAACCCAGTCAAAAAGTGGGGAAAAACCTAAACAGACATTTCTCCAAAGAAGACATGCAAATCGCTAACAAACACTTGAAAAGATGCTCAACATCACTCATTATTAGAGAAATGCAAATCAAAACCACAATGAGATATCATGAGATATCACCTCACACTGATCAGAATGGACATCATCAAAGAGTCTACAAACAATAAATGCTGGAGAGGGTGTGGAGAAAAGGGAATGCTTCTGTATTGTTGGTGAGAATGTAAATTGATACAGTGACTATGATAGACAGTATGGAGATTCCTTAAAAAACTAGGAATAAAATCACCATATGATGCAGCAATCGCACTCCTGGGCATATACTCTGAGTAAAGCAAAATTGAAAAAGACATATGTATCCCTTTGTTCCTTGCAGCATTGTTCATTGTTTGTTGTTCATTGCAGCACTATTTACAGTAGCTAGAACATGGAAGCAACCTAGATGTTCATCGATAGATGAATGGATAAAGAAGTGTGGTACATATACACAATAGAATATTACTCAGCCATAAAAAGGAATGCATTTGAATCAGTTCTAATGAGTTGGATGAACCTAGAACTTATTATACAGAGTGAAGTGAGTCAGAAAGAGAAAGATAAATATTGTATTCTAACACATATATACAGAATCTAGAAAAATGGTACTGAAGAATTTATTGACAGGGCAGCAATGGAGAAACAGACATAGAGAATAGACTTATGGACATGGGGAGAGGGGAGGAGAGGGTAAGATGAATGGAAAAAGTAACATGGAAACTTATATTACCACATGTAAAATAGATAGCCAACGGGAATTTGCTGTATGGCTCTGGAAATGAAAACAGGGACTCTGTATCAACCTAGAGGAGTGGGATGGGGAGGGAGATGGGAGGGAGTTTCAAAAGGGAAGGGATGTATGCATATCTATGGTTGATTAATGTTGAGGTTTGACAGAAAACAACAAAATTCTGTAAAGCAACTATCCTTCAAAAAAAAAAAAAAAAAAAGAATGACATGAAACAATAAAATTAAAAAAGACACATGTACTCCAGTGTTCATTGCAACAGTATTTACAATAGCAAGAACACAGAAGCAACCTAGATGTCCATCAACAGATGAATGGATAAAGAAGTTGTGGTACATATACACAATGCAATATTTCTCACTCGTAAAAAGGAACACATTTGAGTCAGTTCTAATGAGGTTAATTATACAGAGTGAAGTAAGTCAGAAAGAGAAAGATAATTATCATATACTAACACATATATACAGAATCTAGAAAGATGAAACTGAAGAAATTATTTGCAGAGCAGCGATGGAGACACAAATATAGAGAACAGAATTATGGACACAGGGAGAGAGAAGAGTGTGAGATATATGGAGAGAGCAACATGGAAACTCACATTACCATATATAAAGTAAACAGCCAGTGGGAGTTTGCTGTATGTCTCAGGGAACGCAAACAAGCGTTCTGTATCAACCTGGGGCGAGGGGGAGGGAGATGGGAGGAAGGGTCAAGAGGAGGGGACATATGTATACCTATGATTGATTCATTCAGAGGTTTGACAGAAAGCAACAAATTCTACAGGACAATTATTCTTCAATTAAAAAATAAATAAATTTTTAAGTAGTTAATATGGAAAAGTACAGTGAAGAACTATGAGCCTAACTTCACTTTTCAAGAATAATCTGTAATCCTCAGTAATATTAAGTGATTATATAAATAATATATTGTGACTATATAAATATAAATTATAAATATTAAGTGATTATACTGAAATGGGACTAGATGTCATTATCTTAGTTTTTCAAATGTTGAGTTTTAAGCCAGCTTGTTTACTCTCCTCTTTCACCTTCACCAAGAAACTCTTTAGTTCCTCTTCACTCTCTGCCACAAGGGTGGTGTCATGTATGTATCTGAGGTTATTGATACTTCTCCCAGTAATCTTGATTCTGGCTTATGCTTCATCCAGCCTAGCATTTCACATGATGTACTCTGCATATAATTTTTCAATTCTTTAAGGTCTTCAAGAGATGGGAATACCAGACCATCTTACCTGCCTCCTGAGAAATCTGTATGCAGATCAAGAAGCAACAGTCAGAATCAGACATGGAACTGGTTCAAAATTGGGAAAGGAGTACTTCAAAACTGTATCTTGTCACCTTGCTTATTTAAATTACATGCAGAGTACATCATGCAAAATGCCAGACTAGATGAAGCACAAGCTGGAATCAAGATTTCCAGGAGAAATATCAATAAACTCAGATATGCAGATGATACCACCCTTACGGTCAAAAGCAAAGAACCTCTTGATGCAGGTGAAAAAGGAGATAAAAAAGCTGGCTTTCATAAAACTAAGATCATGGCATCTGGTCCCATCGCTTCATGACAAATAGATGGGGAAACAATGGAAACAGTTACAGACTTTATTTTCTAGGGTTCCAAAATCACTGCAGATGGTAACTGCAGCCATGAAATAAAAGACACTTGCTCCTTGGAAGAAAACCTATGACAAACCTAGACAGAGCATTAAAAGGCAGAGACATTATTTTGCTGACAAAGGTCTGTCTAGTCAAAGCTATGGTTTTCCCAGTAGTCATGTGTGGATGTGAGAGTTGGACCATAAAGAAAGCTGAGTTCCAAAGAATTGATGTCTTTGAACTGTGGTCTTGGAGAAGATTCTTGAGAGTCCTTTGGACTGCAAGGAGATCAAACCAGTCAATCCTCAAGGAGATCAGTTCTGAATATTCATTGGAAGGACTGATGCTGAAGCTGAAGCCCCAATAACTTGGCCACCTGGTGGGAAGAACTGACTTATTGGAAAAGCCCCTGATGCTGGGAAAGACTGAAGGCAGGAGGAGAAGGGGATGACAGAGGACGAGATGGTTGGATGGCATTACCTACTTGATGGACATGAGTTTGGTCAAGCCCTGTGAATTGGTGATGGACAGGGAGGCCTGGAGTGCTGTCATCCACGGGGTCTCAAAGAGTCAGACACATCTGAGCAACTGAACTGACTGACTCTGCATATAAATTAAATAAGCAATGTGACAAAACAGAGCCTTGACTTTCTCCTTTCCCAATTTGAAACCAGTTCGTTGTTCCATGTCCAGTTTTAACTGTTGCTTCCTGACCTGCATACCGATTTCTCAGGAAGCAGATAAGGTGGTCTGGTATTCACATCTCTTTAGGTATTTTCCATAGTTTTTTCTGATCCACACAGTCAAATGTTTTGGCATAGTCAATAAAGCAGAAATAGATGATTTTCTGGAATTCTCTTACTTTCTCTATGATCCAAAGGATGTTGACAAATTGATCTCTGGTTCCTCTGCCTTTTCTAAATCTAGTTTGGACACATGGAAGTTCTCAGTTCATGTACTGTTGAGGCCTAACTTGGAGAATTTTGAGCATTACTTTGCTAGTGTGTGAGATGAGTACAATTGTGCAGTAGTTTGAACATTCTTTGACATTGCCTTTCTTTGGGATTGGAATGAAAACTCACCTTTTATTTCTTCTTCTTCTTCTTTTTTTTTTTTTAGCTCACCTTTTCAAGTCCTGTGACCACTGCTGAGTTTTCCAAATTTTCTGGAATATTAAATGAAGCACTTTAACAGCATCATCTTTTTGGATTTGAAATTAGCCAACATGCATGTACTTTAAAGGAAAGAAATGTTCTGTTTGCATGTTCCCATGAATCCAGACAGTATTATTTGACTCAGGCTCACAGTTGAGAGTACTAATGAAACACTCATTGACTGCTTTCACTAACAAGCACTAATGGCCTTTTCAGATGGGAAATATTATAATTGGTTCATAATCTCTGAATATTCAAATGATTTCTTGAATTTAGTTTTAAAGGGGGAATATAATATTTTATCCATTTTGTGGATTGGCTTAAATGGAAGTTAAGGTATATTTTTATCATTCACACCTGGGTTCTATTTACCATCATTTCCTTATACCCAATAGTGTCATAAAAAATGGCATATTTTTAAATAAAATATCTAGATATCCCCTGTAAAGTGGAAATGTTTGAGAAAACAGATAGCAGTTGAAAAAGGGAGTTCTGTTTTTCATTACCTAGAAAGATAATTTATTGTAACAAATGCCCAGGTATTACACACATGTACTCATGTTTCAATATATATTGAAATATTTATTTTTGAAGGCAATAATGTCTAAGTATCACTATTTTATACTGTATAAATATAATCATCATCACTCTTTAGAATGAAGCTGACTGCACTTTTTTATATATGTGCAAAGATTTCAATGAAAATAAAAATCATAACTTTGTCAGTGAAAAATAGGCTCCTAATGAATTGGCAAGCATCAGATTTTTAGAATCATACTGTTATATTTTTTTCTTTCTGTATCATTGCATGGGACCTGCCATGTGGCCACAGTTGATTTTTCCAGGGGTAGACATGGACCCACGTTATACTAATAAGTTCTTTTGCTGAGAAATTTAGATCAGCACATTAGGGAGAGAAATAATTTTCTTTTCAATGTTGAATGTGCTATAAAATTTTATTAAGGGATTATCAGAAACAATTGTTCTTGCTATACTGAGAATTCAGGTACAAGAAATTGTAAAATTCAGGTACAAGAAATAAAGCAGGGGACAGGACTTCCCTAGTCGTCCAGTGCTTAAGTATCTCCTTGCAATGCAGGGAATGTGAGTTCAATCCCTTGTCTTGGAACTAAGATTCCACATGCCAAGGGGCAGCTAAGCCTGAGTGATAAAACTACTGAAGCCCATGTGCTCTGGAACCCACACACTGCATCCATGACCCCAAGTGGCCA
Organism: Muntiacus reevesi; assembly: GCF_963930625.1. Lineage (NCBI taxonomy): Eukaryota > Metazoa > Chordata > Mammalia > Artiodactyla > Cervidae > Muntiacus > Muntiacus reevesi. The sequence goes on along the minus strand of NC_089253.1, from coordinate 55,775,068 downwards.
AATAAATATCTCAGTCTAAAACAATTTTTTTTAAAAGAATAAAGCAGGTGAGACTAAACAGGATAAAGCTGATATAAGTGCACAGAGGGAGCAAAAACTCACTGGCTAGCGCCCAAGGTTTCTGCAACCATTGCCCGCCCCGCTGTAGCCTTGCTCAGGACCCACAGACCTTTTCTCACGTAACCCTCACAACTCTGTGAAGTAGCTTTAAAAATATCAAATTTAAAACGTGGAGCAGAGTGATGTCAGGAAGATGACAGAACAGGAAAGGGCAGATCCTCCTTCCCCACAAAGAGACACAGATTTAACAACAAACTTGACAAAAGACTTCAGAAACCTGCATCCCAGGTGAGGACAAAGCCAACCGCACTGATGCTGGTTACGGAATTGTGACACTTTCTCCTCTCTCAGCAGATTTCCCCTGTGCCCTCTCCCTGTGCTGCCCCAAGTGCTTGGGAGTAAAATGAAAACCATCCCAGCTCTTCCCTTGTGATTCCTTCTTCATTGTGAGTCTGTCTACTCCTAACACAGAAGCCTTCACTTCTGACACTTCTGGTCACCAAACATACGGACCCCAGCTCCCCACGCCCGCATCAAGCAGGACTCTAGGAACCAAGTGTGTGTCTTATAATTTAACTCAGTTCTGATCCCATCTACCTGGAGATACAGCATCCAATGAAATTGGAAGCTCCCATTGAAACAGTAATCCAAGTTCTTGTTTGTGGAGCTGAAAACTGAACTTTGCAAACTTGCAAACACACAGGTAAAGTTTATTTTAAAGAATAGAAATACAAAGATCTCAGCATAGACACTAAGAACCCCCAAAAGGCATGAATAACAGCAGTTTGTATCTTTATTAGAATTTATCTGTTCATTTTTTGTTGGCTCAGCGCCAGATGCATGTAATCTCTAACCAATCAGTTTAAATGTTGCAAGGTCCAGTTTCTCATTTTTATGGCTTTTTTGGACCCCCCAGTTTCTCAGTTTCTTCAGATGCTGCAGTGCCATCCCTTGACCCTTTCTCAAGATCCCAGACCATTATTTAGGGGCCAAATGTATGTTTGGGAGCTAATAGTCCACCTGGAGTTCTTCTCCATGATAAACTGGACAGCAGTTAATGATTGTCTTGTCCTGGGTCTGAATATTTTATGATCCTCCAGACCAGGGAAGCATTCCTCTGAATGCCTGGAAACTGTAACAAATACAGTTTTAGGCTGGTGAAGCAAAACGTTTATGTGAGAGAAATAAAATTGAAATTAGAAAATTAACTGAGGCTCTGACCCTACACTGACTGCCTAACAACTTCTACCTCACCTTGACCTTCTTCTCAGGTTCAGTTAATCTGCTAGAGTAGCTCACAGAACTCAGGGAAATACTTTAACCAGTTTACTAAAGGGTATGAGAAGGATACTGATGAACAACCAGATGAAGAGTTACATAGGGCGAGGTCTGAGAGGGTCCTAAGTGCAGTCACTTCTGTCCCCATGAAGTTGGGGAGTGTCACCTTCCAGTGTGGATGTGATTTCCAAACTAGAAGTTCTTGGAACCCCCTACAACTTGTATTTCTATGGAGGTTTCCTCATATGGACATGACCAATTATTAACTTCATTTCCAACTCCTCTACCCTCTCTGGAGAATGTGAGACAGAGCTGAAATTTCTGAGTCAAATCATGGCTTGTTCTATTTGGTGACCAGTCGTCCTGTCCAGGAGTCATTCAGGAGCCCCACCCAGAGTTATCTCAGTAGAACAAAAGACACGCTTATCACCCAGGAAATTGCAAGTTTTTCAGAAGTCCTGTGTCAGGAACTGGAAGGAGACCAACATATATTCTTCTATTATCTCACAGAGATGAAACCCCCAACTCCCATCTTCTTCATGGGAAGGAAAAGGAGTAGAAAATCAGACTGCTTTTTATGGGGACTAGTGTCTGCCTTGCTATGAGGGTATCCAAGCACCATTATCAGGACAGAATGCCAGGCCGGGGGTCTCTGAGAACAAAGACATAAACCTGATACCAGGTTATATGGGTACTTCATAAACCTGAAGTACCATATATGGGCTCTAGGTGGTACCCTAGGACCATGATTTCTATCCACACCAGCGCGAAGTCAGTATTACACAGACATTAGGCAAGCTCCCAGTAAAAAACAGCAAACCTCCTCAAATAGATTACAGATACAAGCCAACTGAACGTAACAGACATGTACAGAACACCACACAACAGTCGCAGAATACGCATTCTTCTCAAGTGTACATGGAACGTTCTCTGAGAGAGACCAGCTTTAATCCACAAAACAAATCTTAACAGATTTAATAAGATTGAAATTATACAAAGTATTTTCTCCAGCCACAGTGGAATAAAACAAGAGGTCAATAGCAGGAGGAAAATAGAAAATATACCAAAAAATATGAAAATTAACAAAGTCATAAACAACCAATGATTTTAAGGAAAAAAAAATCACAAACAGGGGTTCCCAGGTGGCTCAGTGGTAAAGAACCTGCTTGCCAATGCAGGAGACATGGGTTCGATCCCTGATTCAAGAAGATCCCACACGCTGTGGAGTAACTAAGCCCGTGAACCACAACTACTGAGGCTGCGCTCCAGAGCCCAGGAGCCGCAGCTACTGAAACCTATGCACACTACAGCCTGTGTCCACAAGAGAAGCCACTGCAATGAGAAACCCACACACCACAGCCAGAGTAGCCCCGCATGTCACAGCCAGAAAAAAGACTGCACAGTAGGGAAGACCCAGCACAGTCAAAACAAATAATTTTTTTTTAATAAATCACAAAGGAATTTAGAAAAACTATCTGTAGATACTTGAAAGTAAGTATACCATATACCAAACTTACAGTATGCAACAAAAGCAGTACTATATGAGAAGTTTATGGCAGTAAACACTCCTATTTAAAAAAAAATGTATATATCAAATCAAAAACCTAAACTTACTTCACAAAGAACATGAAAAAAGGACCAAATTAAACCCAAACTGCACAGAAAAAAAAAAAAAAAGGAAATAATAAAGATGAAAACAGATATTAAATAAATTGAGAATTTTTTTAAATAGAAAAAAAGTGAACAAAACTAAGAGCTGATTTTCTAGATTTACTAGATTATGTAGGAGAAATAGATAAATTCTCAGAAACATATAACCTACCAAGGATCAATTCCAGAAAAATAAATGACCCAATCAAAAAATGGGCCAAAGAACTAAACAGACATTTCTCCAAAGAAGACATTCAGATGGCTAACAAACATATGAAAAGATGCTCCACATCACTCATTATCAGAGAAATGGAAATCAAACCCACAATGAGGTACCATTACACGCCAGTCAGGATGGCTGCTATCCAAAAGTCTACAAGCAATAAATGCTGGAGAGGGTGTGGAGAAAAGGGAACCCTCTTACACTGTTGGTGGGAATGCAAACTAGTACAGCCACTATGGAAAACAGTGTGGAGATTTCTTAAAAAACTGGAAATAGAACTACCATATGACCCAGCAATACCACTTCTGGGCATACACACTGAGGAAACCAGATCTGAAAGAGACACGTGCACCCCAATGTTCATCGCAGCACTGTTTATAATAGCCAGGACATGGAAACAACCTAGATGCCCATCAGCAGATGAATGGATAAGGAAGCTGTGGTACATATACACCATGGAATATTACTCAGCCGTTAAAAAGAATTCATTTGAATCAGTTCTAATGAGATGGATGAAACTGGAGCCCATTATACAGAGTGAGGTGAGCCAGAAAGATAAAGAACATTACAGTATACTAACACATATATACGGAATTTAGAAAGATGGTAACAATGGCCCTATATGCATGGCAGAAGAAGAGACGCAGAAGTACAGAACAGACTTTTGAACTCTGTGGGAGAAGGGGAGGGTGGGATGTTTCGAAAGAACAGCATGTATATTATCTGTGGTGAAACAGACCACCAGCCCAGGTGGGAGGCATGAGTCAAGTGCTCGGGCCTGTTGGGCTGGGAAGATCCAGAGGAATCGGGTGGAGAGGGAGGTGGGATGGGAGACCGGGATGGGGAATTCGTGTAACTCTATGACTGATTCACATCAATGTATGACAAAACCCACTGAAAAATAAAAAAAATAAAAAAATTTAAAAAAATAAATAAATAAATAAAAATCATGAATAAATTAAAACTCTAGACTGATCTATTACTAGAGAGATGGAAGCATTAACCAAAAGACTTTCAACAATGAAAATACTAGGTAGCTTCATAACATGAAAAAGGAGAAGACACTGCCAAACTTATTCTATGAGGCCAGTATTACCCTTACATAGTGAAAGTGAAAGTCGTTCAGTCCTGTCCGACTCTTTCGACCCCATGGACTGTCCATGGAATTCTCCAGACTAGAATACTGGAGTGGGTAGCCTTTCCCTTCTCCAGGGGATCTTCCCAACCCAGGAATTGCAGGCAGATGGATTCTTTACCAACTGAGCCATCAGAGAAGCCCTACTCTGACATAAGAACCTAGCAAAGATACAAGGAGAGAAGAAATGACCAATGTGACTGATTAATTTTGACCAAAATAATAATAATAATAATACTAAGAAAGAAAGAAAAAATAAAATAAAATAAATAAATACTAGCAAACTGAATTAACAACATATATTATGACCAGGTGGGATTTATACCTAATATAAGGATGGTTCTATATATGAAAATTAATTGATGTAATAAACCACGTTAACAGAAGGAGGGTCAAAACTTACATTATCATATCAATTAATGCAGAAAAAGTTTTTGACAAAATTAAACACATTTTATAATAGAAACACTCTACAAACAATTAATAGGAGGAAATAATCTGAACCTAATAAAAACTATATATGCATATATGAAAATCTTACAGCTACTATCATACTTTATGCGGAAAGAATTAAAGCTTTTCTTTCTTTCTTTTTTTTTTTTTTTTTTTGAAAGCTTTTCATCTAAGATGAGGAACAAGGAAAGGACAGACAACTAGCCAATCTGATCACATGGACCGCAGCCTTGTCTAACTCAATGAAACTAAGCCATGCCATGTGGGACCACCCAAGACAGACGGGTCATGGTGGAGAGGTCTGACAGAATGTGGTCCACTGGAGAAGGGAATTGCAAACCACTTCAGTATTCTTGCCTTGAGAATCCCATGAACAGTATGAAAAGGCAAGAAGATAGTACACTGAAAGATGAATTCCTAGGTTGGTAGGTGCCCAATATGCTACTGGAGACAGTGGAGAAATAACTCCAGAAAGATTGAAGGGATGGAGTTAAAACAAAAACAACACCCAGTTGTGGATGGGACTTGGGATAGAAGCAAGGTGCAATGCTGTAAAGAGCAATATTGCATAGGAATCTGGAATGTCAGGTCCATGAATCAAGGCGAACAGGAAGTGGTCAAACAGGAGAAGATAAGAGTGAACATTGACATTCTAGGAATCAGCAAACTAAGACAGACTGGAATGGGAGAACTTAACTCAGATTACCATTATATCTACTACCATGGGCAGGAATCCCTTAGAAGAAATGGAGTAGCCATCATAGTCAACAAAAGAGTTCGAAATGCAGTACTTGGATGCAATCGCAAAAACTACAGAATGTTTCTGTTCTTTTCCAAGGCAAACCATTCATTATCATGGCAATTCAAGTCTATGCCGTGACCAGTAACCCTGAAGAAGCTGAAGTTGAATGGTTTTCTGAAGATCTACAAGACCTTCTAGAACTAACACCAAAAAAAGATGTCCTTTTCATTATAGGTGACTGGAATGCAAAAGTAGGAAGTCAAGAAACACCTGGAGTAACAGGCAAATTTGGCCTTGGAGTACAGAATGAAGCAGGGCACAGGTTAATAGAGTTTTGTCAAGAGAATGCACTGGTAATAGAAAACACCCTCTTCCAACAACACAAGAGAAGACTCTACATATGGGCATCACCAGATGTTCAACACCGAAATCAGAATGATTATATTCTTTGCAACTAAACATGGAGAAGCTCTATGCAGTCAGCATAAACAAGACCAGGAGCTGACTGTGGCTTAGATCATAAACTCCTTATTGCCAAATTCAGACTGAAATTGAAGAAAGTTGGGAAAACCACTAGACCATTGGGGTATGACCTAAATCAGATCCCTTATGATTACACAGTGGAAGCGAGAAATATATTTAAGCGAGATAGACAGAGTACCTGATGAACTATGGATGGAGGTTTGTGACATTGCACAGAAGACAGGGATCAAGACCCATCCCCAAGAAAAGGAAATTCAAAAAAACAAAATGGCTGTCTGAGCAGGTCTTACAAATAGCTGTGAAAAGAAGAGAAGTGAAAAGCAAAGGAGAAAAGGAAAGATATTCCTGTTTGAATGCAGAGTTCCAAAGAATAGCAAGAAGAGATAAGAAAGCCTTCCTCAGTGATCAGTGTAAAGAAATAGAGTAAAAAAAGGTAGAATGGGAAAGACTAGAGATCTCTTCAAGAAAATTAGAGATACCAAGGGAATATTTCATGCAAAGATGTGTTCAATAAAGGACAGACATGATATGGACCTAACAGAAGCAGAAGATATTAAGAAGAGGTGGCAAGAATACCCAGATCTGTAAAAAGATCTTCATGACCCAGATAATCACAATGGTGTGATCACTCACAATCACCTAGAGCCAGACATCTGAAATGTGAAGTCAAGTGGGCCTTAGGAAGCATCATTATAAACAAAGCTAGTGGAGGTGATGAAATTCCAGCTGAGCTATTTCAAATCCTAAAAGATGATGCTGTGAAAGTGCTGCACTCAAAATGTCAGTAAATTTGGACAACTCAGCAGTGGCCACAGAGCTGGAAAAGGTCAGTTTCATTCCAATCCCTAAGAAAGGCAATTGGAAACTACCACACAATTGCACTCATCTCATACGCTAGTAAAGTAATCCTCAAAATTCTCCAAGCCAGGCCTCGGCCTCAGCAATATGTGAACCGTGAACTTCCAGATGTTCAAGCTGGTTTTAGAAAAGGAAGAGGAACCAGAGATCAAATTGCCAACATCCGCTGGATCATAGAAAAAGCAAGAGAGATCCAGAAAAACATCTATTTCTGCTATACTGACTATGCCAAAACCTTTGACTGTGGGGATCACAATAAACTGTGAACAATTCTGAAAGAGATGGAAATACCAAACCACCTGATCTGCCTCTTGAGAAACCTGTATGCAGGTCAGGAAGCAACAGTTAGAACTGGACGTGGAACAATAGACTGGTTCCAAATAGGAAAAGGAGTACGTCAAGACTGTATATTGTCACCCTGTTTATTTATTTTATATGCAGTGTACATCATGAGAAACACTGGGCTGGAGGAAGCACAACCGGGAATCAAGATTGCCAGGAGAAATATCAATAACCTCAGATATGCAGATGACACCACCCTCATGGCAGAGATTGAAAAGGAACTAAAGAGCCTCTAGAAGAAAGTGAAAGAGGAAAGTGAAGAAGTTGGCTTAAAGTTCAACATTCAGAAAACTAAGTTCGTGGCATCCCATTACTATGGCATTGCAAATAGATGGGGAAACAGTGGTTGACTTTTTTGGGGGCGGGCTCCAAAATCACTGCAGCTGGTGACTGCAGCCATGAAATTAAAAGATGCTTACTCTTTGGAAGGAGGATTATGACCAACCTAGACATCATATTATAAAGCAGAGACATTACTTTGTCAACAAATGTCCATCTAGTCAAGACTATGGTTTTTCCAGTAGTCATGTATGGATGTGAGAGTTGGACTATAAAGAAAGCTGAGTGCTGAAAAATTGATGCTTTTGAACTGTGGTGTTGGAGAAGACTCTTGAGAGTCCCTTGGACTGCAAGGAGATCCAACCAGTCCATCCTAAAGAAGATCAGTCCTGGGTGTTCATTGGAAGGACTGATGCTGAAGCTGAAACTCCAGTACTTTGGCCACCTGATGTGAAGAGTTGACTCATTGGAAAAGACCCTGATGCTGGGAGGGATTGGGGGCAGGAGGAGAAGGGGACAACAGAGGATGAGATCGTTGGATGGCATCACCAATTCAATGGACATGGGTTTGGGTAGACTCTGGCAGTTGGTGATGGACACGGAGTCCCGCTGGGCTGCTGTTCATGGGGTCGCACAGAGTCAGATATGACTGCTCGACTGAACTGAATTGAATGACTCCAAAAGAAAAGAAAAATAAAAACAGAACTAGTTTTGCAGGGTACAAAACATCACTCAATCAGCAGTTGCATTACTATACACTAGCCAGGACCAATCCACCAGGAAATTAGGAAAACTGTTCCATTTACTGAAGCCTCTAAAAGGATGAAATACTTGGGAGTAAACTTGACCAAGGAGTTGAAAAATTTGTACACTAAAAACTACAAAACATTGTTAAAAAAAATCAAAAAAGATCCAAATAAATGGAAAAAGAGCCCACAGATTGGAAGACTTAGTATTGTTAAAATATTCATACTACATGGATATAAAATAACATAAACAGTATGTACCTTTACTATTATCAACCTATTTAGTGCCCAAGTTATACAAAAGATAGTGTCTTTTATATTTTTTCTGCACCTCTCTTTTAATAAGTTAACTATCATGTGGATAATTTTCTATCCATTCTTAAGAAGTTTCTTAATCATATTTTATAATTGCCTTGTACTCTACGGTATACTGGGCTTCCCTTGTGGCTCAGCTGGTAAAGAATCTGCCTGTAATGTGGGAGACCTGAGTTCGATCCCTGTGTTGGGAAGATCCCTTGGAAAGGGAAAGGCTACCTACTCCAGTATTTTGGTCTGTAAAATTCCATGGACTGTATAGTCCATGGGGTCTCAAAAAGTCAGACGCGACTGAAGAATTTTCACTTTCACTTTCTCTATGGGGTACCATGATTTATTTTATTCTATACCTTTTGTTTGAGAAACAATATTGTCTAATATATTAGTAAACTAGTAGTACACTGTAGTCATGTATATTAATAAACTACTCATTTATACCTGAGAATCTAAATCTGTAGAATCAATCTCTAGAAATTGAATAACTTAGCAATAAGAGTATGTGCATTTGTAGGTTTTATAGATATTACATAAACTTTACCAAAAATGTTGTACCAATTTATTCTCCCAACAGAAATGTGTGAACATACTCATTAGCCATATTCAGTTCAGCTCAGTTCAGTCGCTCAGTCATGTCTGGGTCTGCGACCCCATGGACTGCAACACACCAGTCCTCCCTGTCCATTGCCCACTCCCACTGTTTACTCAAACTCACATCCATTGAGTCAGTGATGCCATCAAACCATCTCATCGTCTGTCATCCCCTTCTCCTCCTGCCTTCAGTCTTTCTTAGTATCAGGGTCTTTTCACATGAATCAGTTCCTTGCATCAGGTGGCCAAAGTATTTCAGCTTCAGCATCAGTCCTTCCAATGAATATTCCAGATTTATTTCTTTGAGATGGACTGGTTGGATCTCAAGAGTCTTCTCCAACACCACAGTTCAAAACAATCAATTCTTGAGTGCTCAGCTTCCTTTATGGTCCAACTCTCACAGCCATACATGACTACTGGAAAAACCATAGCTTTGACTAGATAAACCTTTGTTGGCAAATTAATGTCTCTGCTTTTTAACATGCTATCTAGGTTGGCCATAACTTTTCTTCGAAGAAGCAAGTCTCTTAATTTCATGGCTGTAATCACCATCTGCAGTGATTTTGGAGCCCCCAAAATAGTCTGTCACTGTTTCCACTGTTTCCCCATCTATTTTCCATGAAGAGATGGGACCAGATGCCATGAGCTTAGTTTTTTGAATGTTGAGTTTTAAGCTAATTTTTTCACTCTCCTCTTTCACTTTCATCAAGAGGCTCTTTAGTTCCTCTTTGCTTTCTGCCACCAGGGTCGTGTCATCTGCATATCTGAGGTTACTGATAATTCTCCAGGCAATCTCGATTCCATCTTGTGCTTCACCCAGACCAGCATTTCTCATTAGCCATATTTCTGGTCCACAAAATTTCACATAGCTTTTTAAACAATTTCAATATGATAAATGAAAAGTAATGTTTCAATGTGCTTTAAATAAATAAATGTGGCTAAACATCTCTTCATGCATTTAACAACTGTGTAGTTTCATTCACAACTTTTGAGTATTCTTTGGTTATTTGGTAAATGCTAGTGATTGAATATAAATTTTTATAAATATGAATGTGTGTAGTCTTCATAGGTATTTGGAAATTTCTATTTCAAATCCCTGATTCTTGGGTATTTGCTTGAAACAGCCCAGTTTATTTGCTTAGTTGGATAATTCTTCATTTTTTGCATTGTTATGAGTATATCGATCTTTTTTTGGCCCCTGGATACTGGAAGTATACATTTCAATAAGATTCTCACTTATAAAGATATTATAGCTTTGTGGAAAGATAATTAAAGCAGAATTATAATCCTACAAAATTACCCCAACAATATATAGAAATATGGAGAAATTGCCTAATCCAGAATTGAGAAAACAGGAAAGTTCTACCAAACAGCAATCCTTACTGTTAAGTAAAACATAACTGGTAAAATGAAGAAAGGAGGGCATTCATTAAAGTGGTATTCAGCAACATTTTTTATTGCTCAAAGTCAAGAAAATATGTTTTTAATTTAAGAAATGTAAACCAAAAATATTCTTTTAATTTTAGAAGTTTAATTAGTCTTGGAACTAGTGTTCCACATCAATTAAGTAGACTTTGTGACAGATGAGGCTGTAGAGATAAATGAAAGTTTAAAGCCTAGATTTTACATTGAAGAGCCCCTCAAGGATTGTAAGCACCCAAGTGACAAAGAATCACACTGTTTAAGAAAAAATATTAACTCAGCAAAAGCTGAAGAATAAATCCGTGCAGTGATAACGTTGGCAGAAACAATGCAAGGAAAACATCAGGGAAGATTGGATGTGAGGAGTCAACTAGAGGTCCATGGAAGACATTGCAAACCAGACAAGGTTTACCTGTAATACATGCATTTGAAAGTCTGGAGTTCTCTGGAAGTTGCTTTAGAAACAAGGAAAATATATGTGCCCCATACTTGAAAGCACATGAGATATATAGTGACCATATAACATTTAGGAGTGCACAAAAAGTTGGTTAATTGAGAACTGAATCACAGGGAAGCATCTAGACTGGGTTTTGAACACAGAGGACCCCACCCCCAATTTAGAAATCTATGAAATGGTATCATTAGGGATGAAACTGATTTTTTTTTTTAAGGCAAGAAGGTATAGGGAACATTCTGTAAACAGATTAAAGGTATATTTTGCTTATCATATACAATCAAAAGATTATGGAGAATAATGTACTGTGACACACTGGGTTCTGGGAAGAGAATCACAAAACATTTTGAGAAAAGAAATTAAGGGGGGGAAATAGATGACCTGAATGGGGACAATATAATGAGCAAACAGCAGGGAAGACAAGGAGGTAAATGATGAAGAGTAATTAGCCTCAAACATTCAGATAAAATTTGATATACACATGCCAATGAAAGTGAAAGTGTCAGTTGCTCAGTTAAATCCAACTCTTTGCAACCCCATAGACTAAAACCCGACAGGCCTTGGAATTCTACAGGCAAGAAAACTGGAGTGGGTAGACATTTTCTTCTCCAGGGGATCTTCCTGACCCAGGGATTTCACCTGGTTCTCCTACATTGTAGATGGAGTAGTTACCATCTGAGCCACCAGGGAAGCCATTTAACAATGCAAATGAAGATGTCTATTGAGGAGGCAGTTAGAAATCAGAGGTTTGGAAATATAGGTAGGAAGTCTGCACCTGGTGTTATACATGCTTGTTTTTAAGGAGTCCTTGGGGATAAACGAAGATGACCCTCATCTGGAAACCTGTTTCATTGATAGTTCTTTAATTATCATTATTAATAAGATAACTAGATCATCTCATTTAACAGCTGAGATTTTAGAAAGCTTTATTTCCTATTTGTGCACTAAAGCTTCATTTTTCTACCTTTCATTGCACTAATAAGGCTATGAAATTTCTGAGTTTTCTGTATAATATCTGGATCAGAGTTCAGCCTGGAGATAGAAATTATGTTGGTTTATTTTAACAGAGAAATGTTTTTAAACATATTAATTCAGTGTAAAGTTGTTGGCAACTGAAAAGGGAAAAGTTTGGAAGGAGAAATTTTTGGAAGGAGCAATATTTTGGAAGGAGCAATTCCAGGAGGCAGCTGTGACATCTACATCTGGACAAGCAGATGTCGAGCCTGGACTTACTGGGCCTAGAAGCCTGGGGAGGGGTCCCTGGGCTGCTGAGGTGCTACCCTCAGGGAAGGGCACCGTGCTTGGCTCTGGGTGGCATCTCTGAGTTCGGGGGGAGGCACCACAGGGACAGGGACTCAGACCTCTGAGCTGACATGTGGAGGGAGCTGCATTGAGATCAGTCCTGCTGTGTTGTTAGTAGAAAGACTGCAAGTTGGATTCAGATGCTGACAGAAAAAAACGCTGCTGTTGTGGCTGCTGCTGCTCTGAGGAAGGGTTGCTATGACAATTCCCACAAGAAAGAGAAGCCCCCTCCCCTACCCACCACCCCCAAAGGTGGGGGAAGGAAAGAGTTCCAAGCCTCCCAGCCTCCTTCTAGCATTTCCTATTAATGTAGTTTACCATGGAGAGCTGATAATGCAGAAAAGTGGTTTGCAGAGTTCCAGCCTCAGTATCACAAAGCTGAGGGCAAAAGGGTGTAGGTAGACCCACAACCATAGCTAAGAATCAGCACGGTATTCATGACCCACAGTGTATAACTTATACCTGAAGACCTTGACCCAGAAAAACTACTTACATATGATTGTATGCATATGCGTGTGTGTATGTGTGCATCAGTTCAATTCAGTTGCTCAGTAGTGTCTGACACTTTGTGACTGCATGGACTGCAACACAACAGCTTCCCTGTCCATCACCAACTACTGGAGAATGCTCAAACATATGCCCAACGAGTCTGTGATGTCATCCAACCATTTCATCCTCTGTCATCCCCTTCTGCTCCTGCCTTCAGTCTCATCCCAGAATGAGTCAGTTCTTTGCCAAAGAATTGGACTTCAGCTTTAGCATCAGTCCTTCCAATGAATATTCAGGACTGATTTCCTTTAGGATTCACTGGTTTGAACTCCTTGCAGTCCAAGGGACTCTCAAGAGTCTTATCCAACACCACAGTTTAAAAACATCAATTATTTGGCCCTCAGCTTTCTTTATGATCCGACTTCCACATCCATACATGACTACTGGAAAAAACCGTAGCTTTGACTAGATGGTACTTTGTTGGCAAAGTAATATCTCTGCTTATTAATATGCAGTCTAGGTTGGTCATAGCTTTTCTTCCAAGCAGCAAGCATCTTTTCATTTCATGGCTGCAGTCAACATCTGCAGTGATTTTGGAGCCCAAGGAAATAAAGTCTGTCACTGTTTCCATTGTTTCCCTATCTATTTGCCATGGAGTAATAGGACTGGATGCCATGATCTTAGCTTTTTGAATGTTGTGTTTTAAACTAATGTTTTCACTCTCCTCTTTCACTTTCATCAAGAGGCTCTTTAGTTTCTCTTCACTTTCTGCCATGGTGGTGTCTTCTGCATATCTGAGGTGATTGATATTTTTTCCAGGAATATCAATTCCAGGCTGTGCTTCATCCAGCCTGGCATTTCACACGATGTACTCTGTATATAAGTTAAATAAGCACGGTGACAATATATAGCCTTGACGTACCTCTTTTCCAATATGGAGCCAGTTTGTTGTTCCATGTCTGGTTCTAACTGTTGCTTCCTGACCTGTATACAGATTTATCAGGAGAAAGATAAGGTGGTCTGGTATTCCCATTTCTTTAAGAATTTTCCAGACTGTGTTGTGATCCACAGAGTCAAAGGCTTTGGTGTAGTCAATAAAGCAGAAGTAGATGTTTTTGTGGAACTCTCTTGCTTTGCCTGTGATCCAACAGATATTGGCAATTTAATCTCTGATCCCTTTGGCTTTTCTAAATCCAGCTTGAAACATCTGGAAGTTCATGGTTCACATACTGTTGAAGCCTAGCTTACAGAATTTTGAGTATTACTTTGCTAGTGTGTGTGATGAGTGCAATTGTGTGGTTATTTTGAACATTCTTTAGCATTGCCTTTCTTTGGGATTGGAATGAAAACTGACCTTTTCTTGTCCTGTGGCCACTGCTGAGTTTTCAAATTTTTCTGCCATATTTGTGCAACACTTTAACTACATCATCTTTTGGGATTTGAAATAGCTCAACTGGAATTCCATCACCTCCACTAGCTTTGTTTGTAGCAATGCTTCCTAAGGCCCAATTGACTTTGCATTTTAGAATGTCTGGCTCTAGATGAGTGATCTCACCATCGTGCTTATCTGGGTCATTAACATCATTTTTGTATAGTTCTTCTTTGTATTCTTGACCACTTCTCAACATCTTCTGGTTCTGTTAGGTCCATACCATTTTTATCCATTATTGTGCCCATCTTTGCATGAAAGGTTCCCTTGTAGCTCTAACTTTCTTGAAGAGATTTCTAGTCTTTATCATTCTATTGTTTTCCTCTATTTCTTTGCATTTATCACTAAGGAAGATTTCTTAACTGCCCTTGCTATTCTTTGGAACTCTGCATTCAAATGGGTATATCTTTCCTTTTCTCCTTTGTCTTTTGCTTCTCTTCTTTGCTCAAATATTGTAAGGCCTCCTCAGACAACCATTTTGCCTTTTGTATTTCTTTTCCTTGGGGGCAGTCTTGATCACTGCCTCCTATAGAATGTCATGGACCTCCTTTTAGGTTCTTCAGGCACTCTATCAGATCTAATCACTTGGGTCTATTTTTCACTTCCACTGTATAATCATAAGGGATTTGATTTAGGTCATACCTGAGTGGCCTAGTGGTTTTCCCTACTTTATTCAATTTAAGTCTGAGTTTTGCAATAAGGAGATCATGATCTGAGCCACAGTCAGCTCCCAATCTTGTTTTTCCTGACTGTATAGAGCTTCTCCATCTACACCTGCAAAGAATATAATCAATTTGATTTGGGTATTGTCATCTGCTGATGTCCATGTGTAGAGCCATCTCTTGTGTTGTTGGAAGATGGTATTTTCTAAGACCAGTATATTCTCTTGGCAAAACTCTGTTAGCCATTGCCATGCTTCATTTGTACTCCAAGGCCAAAATTGCCTGTTATTCCAGGTATCTCTTGACTTCCTACTTTTGTATCCCCCTCCCTTATGATGAAAAGAACTCTTTCTGGGTGTTATTTGTAGATGGTCTTGTAGGTCATCATAGAACTGTTCAACTTTAACTTCTTTGGCATTAGTGGTTGGGGAATAGACCTAGATTACTGTGATATTGAATGGTTTGCCTTGGAAATGAAAAGAGATCATTCTGTCATTTTTGAGCACCCAAGTATGGCATTTTGAACTCCTTTGTTGACTATGATGGCTATTCCATTTCTTCTATAAGGGAGTCTTGCCCACAGTAGTAGGTATAATGATCATCTAAATTAAATTTGCCCATTCTAGTCCATTTTCATTTACTGATTCCTAAAAGGTAGATGTTCACTCTTGCCATCTCCTGTTTGACTATTTCCAATTTACCTCAATTCATGGATTTAGCATCCCAGGTTCCTATGCAATTTTGTTCTTTATAGCATCAGACTTTACTTCCGTCACCAGTCACATCCACTACCAGGCACTGTTTTCTCTTTGGCTTGGTCTCTTCATTCTTTCTTGAGTTATTTCTCCACTCTTCTCCAGTAGCATATTGGGCACCTATTGACTTGGGAAGTTCATCTTTCAGTGTCCTATCTTTTTCCTCTTCATATTGTTCATGGTGTTCTCAAGCCAAGAATACTGAAGTGGCTGTCCATACCTTCTGCAGTGGACCACGTTTTGTCATAACTCTCCACCATACTCGTTTATCTTAGGTGGCCCTACATGGTATGTCTCATATTTTCATTGACTTACACAAGGCTGTGATACATGTGATCAGTTTGGTTAGTTTTCTGTGATTGTGGTTTTCATTTTGTCTGCCCTCTAATGAATAAGGATAGTAGGCTTATCTAGAAGCTTTCTGATAGGAGAGACTGACTGTGGGGAATCTGGGTCTTGTTCTGATGGGCAAGGCCTTGCTCAGTAAATCTTTAATCCAATTTTCTGTTGACGGATGGGCTGTGTTCCCTCTTTGTTGTTTGGCCTATGTTAGAGGTAATGATTGTAATGGCCACCTCCTTCAAAGGGACTTATGCATGCACTGCTGTATTCAGTGCCCCGAAACCTTCAACAGGCACCACTAACCCACACCTCTGCTTGCCGGGAGCCAGCACATGAGATCCCACCCATGACAAGGTCATGAGGAGAAGACCTGACAAGCAAGGCAGATCAGGACTTCAGGGATTTCGAAAAGCTGCCCCAGTGCTCACCTTAAAGATGTTCTCTGTCTTTCTGATGCTTGCTATATTAGACTACTCCCTAATTTCTGTGACACAGATAGAAGGCCTTCCCTGATCTCTCTCCAAACAGAACCAACTTAGAACTTTAATCAATATGTCCCCCAGATGGCGGTATCCTATAAGATTATCCAGGATGAAAGGAGTGTTTCAATTTAGACCCCTTTGCTGGCATTCTAGCCTGCTTGGCAAATGCGTACTAATGCACATGACTGCTCACAACACCTTAATCATGAACAGCATAAAGAACCTGATCACACAAAAGGCCCTAATAGGCACAGAGCCCTTCGGGGGTTGAGGAAGCCCTATTAGAGAATACAAAAATATTATTCTAAAAGTGGTTATAGTTAAAGATTTAGAAAAATAAGAGTTTAGAATTGTTCCTTTAAACAGGAATGCTAAACAGGGGCTGCCTCACCAGAGCTGCAGAGTCTTTGTGTGGTAAACCTTTTAGATAAATTTAACTGATAACTTCTGCAAAAGGACTGACCTTTGTGTTCGTTAAACAATAGATTACAGGAAAACAGCTTTGCATTCACCTAGGTCATAAAATGTCAATAGGCCCCGAGGCCAGAAGCTAATGTATAAGACTCTCACAAAGAAGTTGCAGGAAACACCCTAGTTTCGTGAAGGACAAGCTGATGTAATATTAAACTATCTTCCCCTTAAAAATGTACTAACTTAGAATATAAAAGCTACAGTAAAAAAAAAAAAATAAAGATTTGCCAGACTCTACTACACCCCAGTCTGGTTTCTCTCTCTCTCTCTCTCTCTCTCTCTCTCTCTTTTTCTCGCCGACGCCGTTCATCCTGAGGGTACCCCTGGATCCTGCTGAGGCTGGACCCCAGCATCTGCTGGAGACTCCTGGACACTCACAGACAAGTCTGGATCAGTCACTTGTGGGGGTCACTGCTCCTTTCTCCTGGTTCCTGGTGGTCACAAGCGTTTGTTAATGTCCTCCAAGAGTCTATTTCCACAGTCTTGTGGAAGTTCTGTAATCAAATCCCACTGGCCTTCAAAGTCAAATTCCCTAGGGTCTCTCAGTCCCTTTTCCAGATCCGCAAGTTAAGAAATCTCTGGTGGATCCTATAACTTTCTTAACTATGCGAGAATTTCTTTGGTATACTTTTTCTGCTATTTCTGTCTGCTTGGCGGCTCTATGATGGGGCTAATGGTGACCTCCTTCAAGAGGGCTTATACCACATACTGCATGTTTCAGGTCTGCAGCACATAGAGCTCCTTCCCTGTGGCAGGCCACTGCTGACCTGTGTCTCTGCAGGAGACAATGAAAGGCAGGTCTGGCTCAATCTCTTTGGGGTCTCTGGGTCCCGGTGCACTCAAAGTTTTGTTTGAGCCCTCTGAGCATCTCTGCAGATATGGGGTTTGATTCTAAACGTAGTTTCACCCCTCCTACTGTCTTGTTGGGGTTTCTCCTTTGCCCTTGGACATGGGGTATCTTTTTTTGGTGGGATCCAACATTCTCCTGTTGATGGTTGTTCAGCATCAAATTGCAATTTTGGAGTTCTCACAGGAGAAGATGAGCTCACATCCTTCTACTCTGCCATCGTGGCATTAACCAAAAAAATAATATAAAGGTATATAAATAATATACATATTATGCATATATTACATACACATATTATAATATGCATGTGTATATGCATATTATATATATGTGTGTGTGTGTGTATTGAACCTAAGTCTCCTGCATTGCAGACAGATTCTTTACTGCTGAACCAGTAGGAAAGCCCCATATGCATGTGTGGCTTGTAATATATACATAATATGTATATTATTTATATACCTTTATATTATTTGTTTGGTTGCTAAGTGGTGTCTGACTCTGCAACTCCAGGGACTGTGGCCACCAGGTTTCTCTGTCCATGGGATTTGCCAAACTAGAATGCTGGAGTGGGTTGCCATTTCCTTCTCCAGGGGATCTTCTTAATCCAGGGCTCGAAACCACATCTCCTGCATTCAGGCGGATTCTTTACTGCTGAGCCATGAGGGAAGCCATAGATGATTATATGTATATGTAAACTGTATCTACTACAAAGACTCTTCCAGGGTGTAAGTGAAAAATCTCCATTCTCAATGGATAAGCAGGGTCCTACTATATAGCACAGAAAACTGTATTTACTATCCTCTGATAAACCATAATGGAAAACAATATAAAAATGTGTATATATGCATAACTGAATTTGTTTACTGTCCAGCAGAAATTAGCACAGCATTGTAAATCAGCAGTTCTTCAATGAAAAAGAAAAGCTTTCCTCCTTTAGCTATTTTTGAGATACATTTACTTTAAATTATGTACTTTGACATGCATTCTGTTTTTCTTGAGCTATTTCATTATCTTTAGTAATTTCATTTAATATTTGAATAAATATCATGCTGTCTTACAGCAACTAGACACATTACACACTGCAGCCATACACTCTTATTGGCCTTAGTGAAGTGGGTAGCCTACCCTTCCTCCAGGGGATCTTCTCAACCCAGGAATTGAACTGGGACCTCCTGTATTGAAGGAGGATTATTTGCCAACTGATTTATCAGGGAAATCCTAGTAAATAGATGCATTGATATTTGGCTTGAAGCTTTAGCCCAGCCTCCTGCTTTCTTAGGAGAGAAAGGAATCTGCATATCTGACATCTGTCAGCATGTTTCTTGGTACAGACTCTTCCTTCCTCTGCTACTTCACCTGTGAGCTGAATACTCATAAAGATAACTTTCCAGGATGGTGGTATTACACTTGACTCCTCCAGCATCAACACTTGGAAATCTGCTTGTCTGACTATCTTAAATCATGCAAATATATATATATATATATATATATATATATATATATATATATATATATATATATAATATTTTACTGTGCACTTTTCATCAATCCTAAACATCCATTTTTTATTTATATTTTGATTCACTGAAAAAGAAATAAAATACAAATGTTTTATGTGCATATAATAAAGCCATCAGTAGAGCTGCAGAGGAAAATGAATATTCATTTAAGTAATTTAAGCATAATTATTTCACAGAAGCTTAAGACTTTATAGGTAAAAAGTTGTTTGAATTCTTATAAAAGTTTACTCCAGGAAAGGTGAAAGCAACAAATGGCTTAATAGGAGGAAATCATTAGCATTATCCACAGCCCACAGCCCCTCTGACCTCCCGATCCAACCTGTTCCCATCTTCGCCTCACCTTATTAAACTATCAGGAACCCGCTGTTTCAGGGTAGCTAGCAGGTAGCTAGCTAGTGCCAATTCACACCACCCTTGGGACTGCCAGTGTCTCCGGTGACACTCTGCAAACCAAAGCATCAGTTGCTGAAGTGGTTTTTATCATGGAATTTCTTCTCCTGGCCCTGGACCCTATGGATATCTGCAGGTAAAGAATCTGCCTGAAGTTCCCTCTTAGCTTCAGTTCACTGACCACTGCTAAGGACAGACCCTCTAATCATCTGTTGCAACCCAAGGAGGCCTGTCCACATAGCAGGCAATACCAAGTTTCCACTGAATCAGATATCTTCATTGTGTTCTTGTGCACTGTCTTTTGGAAGTCTAGTAAAGGCCCTTTCATTTTGGGTGAAATTCCTCTTGGTAGATTGGACTTAGGTTGGTCTTTGAAAAGAGATCGAGCCCTGAGCTTGAAGTGGGAGCACTGACTCCAAGACCCTAAACAGCCAGAGAACTAACCCTAGGGAACATTAAATAGCGAGAATTCACACTAAGAAAACCACTTGAATACAAGACCTAGCATCATCCAACCACCAGTAGCACCCTGTGCAGGATGCCTCATCTTAACAACAAACATAAAAAAATGCAAACCCAATCATTACCAGACAGGATTACCACCTCACTCAGCATTGCCCATAAGAGGAAAAACCAACAAACAAAAATTCAGCACAAATCTCACCCTATACGAAGCTTACACAAACCACTGGACCAACATTAGTGAAGTGAAGTCGCTCAGTTGTGTCCAACTCTTTGTGACCTCATGGACTGTAGCCCACCAGACTCCTCCATCCATGGGATTCTCCAGGCAAGAGTCCTGGAGTGGGTTGCCATTTCCTTCTCTAGGGGATCTTCCCAACCCAGGGATTGAACTCAGGTCTCTTGCATTGCAGGCAGACGCTTTACCCTCTGAGCCACCAGGGAAGTCAGGACCAATATTAGGAGGGCAGAAACCAAACGGAAGAAAGAATTCAACCTGGAAGCCTGGGAAAAGGAAACCTCAAAGAAAATAAGGTTAAAAAAAATAATGAAAAGGTAGAGAAATACTACATAAATGAAGGGACAAACTAGAAACACAGTAGTCCAAATAAATGGAGAGGAAATAGGCAAACTACCTGAAAAAGAATTCAGAATAATGATAGTAAAGATGATAAAAAACCTTCAAGACACAATGGAGAAAATGCAAGCATCAATTAACAAAGATCTAGAAGAATTAAAGAATAAACATATAGAGATAAAGCAATTACTGAATTTAAAAATACTCTAGAAGGAATCAATAGCAGAATATCTGAAGCAGAAGAACGAATCAGTGAGCAGGAAGGTAAATGGTGGAAATAATTTATGAAGAGCAGGATAAAGAAAAAAGAGTGAAAAGAACTGAGGATAGTCTCAGAGACTTCTGGGAAAATATCAAATGCAACAACATTCAAATTATAAGGATCCCAGAAGAAGAAGAGAAAAGAAAGAGTATGATAAAATTTTTGAAGAGATTATTGTTGAAAATTTACCCAACATGGAAAAGGAAATAGTCAATCAAGTCAAAGAGACACAAAGAGTCCCATACAGGATAAACACAAGGAGAAGCATGCCAAGACACATACTACTCAAATTAACAAAGACTAAATGCAAAGAAAGACTATTAAAAGCAGAAAGGGAGAAGCAATAAGTAACATACAAGGGAAACCCCAATCCTTTAACAGCTGACCTTTCAACAGAAACTCTGAAGGTCAGAAGGGAATAGTAGAATATATTTAAAGTATTGAAAGGGAAAAATCTAGAACCAAGATTATAGTACCTGGCAAGGATCTCATTCAAAATTGATGGAGAAATAAAAAGCTTTTCAGACAAGCAAAAGTTAAGCAAATTCAGTATCACCAAACCAGTTTTACAACAAAGGTTAAAGTGATTTATATAGTCAAGAAATAGAAGAATAAAGATCTACACAAACAATCCCAAATAATTAAGAAAATGGCAATAGGAATATATATATCAATAATTACTTTGAATGTACAAGATTTAAATGCTCCAACCAGAAGACACAGACTGGCTGAATGGATACAAACACAAGACCCATATATATGCTGTCTACAAGAAACCCACTTCAGACCTAAAGACACATACAGACTGAAAATGAGACAATAGAAAAATATATTACATACAAATTGAAAGCAAAAAAAAGAAAGGCTGGAGTAACAATCCTCATATCAGACAACATAGATTTTAAGATAAAGAAGATTACAAGAGACAAGGAAGGACACTACATAATAATCAAGGGATCAATCCCAGAGGAAGACATAATAATTGTAAATATTTATGCACCCGACATAGGAGCACCTCAGTACCTAAGACGAACACTAACAGATAAAAAAGGAGAGACTGACAGACACATAATAATAGTAGAAGACTTTAACACCCTACTCACAGCAATGGACAAATCATCAAAACAGAAAATTAATAAGGAAACAGAAGTCTTAAATGATACATTAGATGAGATGGATATCGTTGGTATCTTCAGGACCCTCCATCCAAATGCAGAAGAATATACCTTCTTGTGAAATGCACATGGAACACTTTCTGGGATAGACCACATCTTGGGTCACAAATCAATCTACAGTAAATTTTAAAAAGTTGAAATTGTATCAAGCATCTTTTCTGACTACATTGCTATGAGATGAGATATCAATTACAAGGGGAAAAAACTGCAAAAACACGTGGAGATTAAACAGCACATTTCTAAATAACCAACATGTTACTGAAGAAATCAAAAGGGAAATAAAAAAATTTCTAGAAACAAATGACAATGAAAACAAAAGAACTCAAAACCTATGGGATGAAGCCAAAGCAGTTCTAAGAGGGAAGTTTATAGTAATACAATCCTACCTCAAGAAACAAGAAAAACATTCAACAAGCAACCTAACTTTACACCTAAACAACTTGAAAAAGAACAAAAAAAAACCCCAAAATATTAGAAGGAAAATCATAAAGATCCAAGCAGAAATAAATGAAAAAGAATTGAAAGAAATAATATTAAACATTAATAAATGTAAAAGCTGGTTCTTTGAGAAGATGAACAAAATTGACAAGTCTTTAGCCAGACTAATCATGAAAATACAACAGAAGAATCAAATCAACAAAATTTGAAATGAAAAAGGAGATGTTGCAAAAGATAATACAGAAATAAATACAAAGGATTATAGGAGAATATTTATTAAAACTATATGGCAATAAAACGTATAACCTGGAAGAAATGGACAGATTGTTAGAAAAGTTCAATCTTCTAAGTCTAAACCAGGAAGAAATAGGAATTACGAACAACCCAATTAGAAGCACTGAAATTGAAGCTGTGATTAAAAAACAAACAAACAAACAAAAAAAAAACTCCCCAAAACAAAGCCCAGGACCAGATGGCTTCACAGGAGAATTCCATCACACATTCAAAGAAGAGCTAATGCCTATCCTTCTAAAACTCTTTCAAAAAATTGCAGAGGAAGGAACACTTCAAAATTCATTCTATGAGGGCATAATCACTGTGATACCAAAACCAGACAAAGCCAACACACAAATAGAAAACTACAGGCCAATATCACTGATGAACATAGATGCAAAAATTCTCAAAAAATTTTAGCAAACAATTCAGCAACACATCAGAAAGCTCATATGCCATAATCAAGTTGGATTTATTTCAGGGATGCAAGGATTCTTCAGTATATATAAAACAATCAATGTAACACACTATATTAAAAAATCAAAGCATAAAAGACTTATAATAATCTCAATAGATGCTTAAAAAACTTTTGACAAAATTCAGCACCTATTTATGATTAAAACTCTTCAAAAACTGGGCATTGAAGGAACCTACCTCAACATAGGAAGGGCCATACATGGTAATCCTACAGCAAACATTATTCTTAATGGTGAAAAACTGAAAGCATTCTCCCTAAGATCAGGAACAAGACAAGGGTGTCTACTTTCACCACCATTGTGAAACATAGTTCTGGAAGTCCTAGCTACAGAAATCAGAGAAGAAAAAGAAATAAAAGGAGTCCAGATTAGGAAAGAAGTAAAGATCTCACAGTTTGCAGATGACATGATACTGTACAAAGAAAACCCTAAAGATAGTAATAGAAAATTACCAGAGCTAATCAGTGAGTTTAGCAAAGTTGCAGGGTACAAAATCAATACACAGAAACATTTGTATTTCTTTATACTAGCAATGAAAATTCAAAAGAGAAATTAAGGAATCAATCCCATTCACCATTGCAACAAAAAGAATGAACTATCTATGATACACTTACCTAAGAAGACAAAAGAACTGCACACAGAAATTTATAAGACACTAATGAAAGAAATCAAAGATGACATAAACAGATGGAGAGATATTCCATGTTCCTGTGTAGGAAGAATCAATATTGTACAAATGAGTATGCTACCAAATGCAATCTACAGATTCAATGTGATCCCTATCAAATTACTAATGGCATTTTTCACAGAACTAGAACAAAAAAATTCACAATTCATATGGAAACAAAAAAGATCCTGAATAGCCAAGCAGTCTTGAGAAAGAAGAATAGAGCTGAAGGAATCAACTTTCTTGACTTCAGATTATAATACAAAGCTATGGTCATCAGGAGAGTATGGTACTAGCACAAACATAGAAATATAGACCAATGAAACAAGATTGAAAGCTCAGAAATAGACCCGTGCACCTATGAGTACCTCATTTTTGACAAAGGAGGCAAGAATATACAATGGGGCAAAGACAGCCTCTTCAATAATTGGTGCTAGTAAAACTGGATATTTACAAGTAAAAAAAATGAAATTAGAACACTTTCTAACACCATACACAAATATAAACTCAAAACGTATTATAAACCTAAATGTAAGACCAGAAACTATAAAACTCTTAGAGGAAAACATAGACAGAACACTCGATGATATAAATCAAAGCAATACCCTCTATGACCCACCACCAAGAGCAACGGAAATGAAAACAAAAGTAAGCAAGTGGGACCTGATTAAACTTAAAAGCTTTTGCCCAGCAAAGGAAATTGTAAGTGAGGTGAAAAGACAACCCTCAGAATGGGAGAAAATAATAGCAAATGAAACAACTGACAAATGATTTATTTCCAAAATATAAAAGCAACTCATACAACTCAATGTCAGAAAAACAAACAACCCAATCAAAAAGTCGGAAAAAGACCTAAAAAAAACATTTCTCCAAAGATATACAGATGGCTAACAAACTCATGAAAAGATCTCAACATCTCTCATTATTAGAGAAGTGCAAATCAAAACTACAATTAGATATCACCTCTCACACCAGTCAAGAGTCTACAAACAATGAATGCTGGAGAGGGCGTGGAGAAAAGGGAATGCTCTAGCACTGTTGATGGGAATGTAAATTAATACAGACAGTATGGAAGATGGTGTGGAGATTCCTTAAAAAGCTAGGAATAAAATCAACATATAATCCAGCAATCCCACTCCTAGCCATATACCCTGAGGAAACCAAAATTGAAAAAGACACATGCATGCCATGGTTCATTGCAGCTCTATTTACAATACCTAGAACATGGAAGCAATCTAGATGTCCATAAGCAGATGAATGGATAAAGAAGAGGTGGCGCATATACACCATGGACTATTACTCAGCCATAAAAAGGAATGCATTTGAGTCAGTTCTGATGAGGTGGATGAGCCTAGAACCTATTATACAGAATGAAGTCTGTCAGAAAGAGAAAGATAAATATTGTATTCTATGCATATGTATGGAATCTAGAAAAATGGTACTGAAAAATTTATTTTCAAGGCATAAATGCAGAACTAGACATAGAGAATAGACTTATGGGCATGGAGAGAGGGGAGGAGAAGGGGAGGAGAAGGTGAGATGTTTGGAAATAGTAACATGGAAACTTACATTACTATATGTAAAATAGATATCCAACAGGAATTTGCTGTTGGAAACTGCAAATATATGGCTCAAGAAACTCAAACAGGGGTTCTGTATCCCTCTAGAGATGTAGAATATGGTGGGAGATGGGAGGGAGGTTCAAAAGGGAGGGGATATATATATACCTATGACTGATTCATGTTGAGGTTTGACAGAAAGAAAAAAAAAAAAAAAATTCTGTAAAGCAATTATCCTTCAATAAAAAAAAAAAAAAAAACTAAAAAAAAATCTTCCTGAAGTGCAGAAGACATTGTTTCAGTCTCTGGGTCTGGAAGATCACATGGAGGAAGAAACAGCAACTCATTCTAGTATTTTTCCCTGAAGAATCCTGTGGACAGAGGAGCCTGGTGGACTATGGTCCATGGAATCACATAGAGTTGGACAATACTGAACTTGCACGTTGTCATTTGATATCTATTTAGTGCCAAATTAAGGCTGTGTTTTTTAGCTCTAGAATCTCTATTTGATTCTTTCTAATGTCAGTAATTTTGTCACCTAATTTCTTGAACATAGTAATCATAGATTTTTTAAAAAGCTGTATTAAATATTTGATAGCTCAAAAAAGAAGTAAATCATTAGAAAGAATATTTTTATTTACATTTTTATGAACGAAAACACTTATAGAGTACAGGCTACTCATGAGGTCCTTTCATTAGAAAACTGGCCAACTACAAAGGATAAAATTAAATACACGTAGAAGGGAGATACAGAGGATTAGATGGTTGGATGGCATCATTGACTCAATGGAGATGAGTTTGAGCAAAGTCCAGAAGATAGTGAAGATCAGGGAAGACTGGTATGCTGCAGTCCATGGGGTCACAAAGAATCAGACCCTACTGAGTGACTGGACATCAATAAATTCATATTTCATTGCTTCACTCAAACCTTTATTGAATATTTCTCACAACTTTTCATAACTCAAACATGCATTAGTTAACTTTTTTTTTTTTTAATTTGCAGATGTTATAATATTGGGGTTCATGTTCACAAAACTTGAATAGTTTGTATTATTCTCTAACAAGGCTCAAAATGAAACTGTGAAGTTGTATAAAAAATTAAAACTCATGAATAAAGATTAGTTCTGTGATAGGATAATGCTTTCAAAGTACTGGAAGCACAAATGTAAATAATGACATTGAATGATAACATTTTAGAGAATGTACTTACTGTATTATTTACATTAAAAGATGATAATTTCATTTTTCACTTGGAAAAGAAAACCTAGTTGTTGGTGAGGAGAGAAACTAAGTTGTATAAACTGAAGCTCACAGTCTAACAAGAACTATTTTTAAAATGTTTATTCCCAGTATGAGTTGAGAAATATGAGTCTGGGTGAACACAACAATAAAGACAACTAATTCAAGCTGTAAAAATAAAACCTTTTAATTTGGTGAGTTTCAGTTATATCACAAACAGTATAAATTGGCCTTATTTTCTCCCCAAATAATTCAGGCATTCAGTAGTATTCTTGATTAACAGATATATCCTTTAAAATTTCCCCCAATATTTTGGTGAGGATCTTTAAAGGATTCTAAGCGCCTATATAAGTTGTGGCGGCTACCCCACAAAAGGACCCCAGATGATTCTGTGTCTTGGCACTCATACCTCCTGTAATCCCTTTCTTACTGAATAGAGTTGATTTGTGTAAGCAACAGGATGTTTCAGAAATGATTGGTGTCACTTCTGAGGATAGATCATCAAAGACACCTTTGTGTGCTCAGTCACTCAGTCATGTCTGACTGTGGCCCCATGAACTGTAGCCTGCCAGGCTCCTCTGTCCATGGGATTTCACATGTAAAAATAATGGAGTGGCTTGCCATTTCCTCCTCCAGGGGATCTTCTTCACCAAGGATTGAACCCTCATCTCTTACATCCACATTGACAGGCAGATTCTTTACCACTAGCGCCACTTGAGAAGCTCAAAAGACACCTTTGCAAGCTCTCCAATCATAGCTCCATGGAAGCAAGTTGTCAAGTGATAAGGACACTCAAGAAAACTAATGGAGGGGTTCAGGTGGTAGGAGCAGAGGCCTCCCATCAACAGCTGGGAAGAGATTAAGTCCTCTGATCAACTGCCCTGTGAGACGCCATCTTGGAAGTGGTACCTGCAGCCCCAGTCAAGCCTTGAGTTGACTATAACTGTATCTCAACTCATTAGACCCTCTGAGCCAAAACCACCCAACTATACTGCCCTTAGAATCCCAATCCCCATCTACAAAAAATAACTTGGAATAAGTTATTTTTTTAAAGGTTTACTGCTGTTTTCAATCACTGTGTTTTAATTTGTTGGGCATGCCTGTTAGAATATTCTCAAATAAAATAAATAAACATAGATAGAAGAACAAAGGAGTCCGAGGCCCTAGTGCTTGCTTTGCCAGTGATTTCTGCTGTGATCAGGAAATTCATGCATTTCCTCTGGGTCTCAAATTATCTCTGACCTCCAGCCAGTTTTGACCTCCTAAGAGTCCCAGGCTCTGTGACTGTGAAACACCCAAGGAATCTCCTCACAATACTGTTTAGAAAAGTATTTAGGAAAGTAAAATAAAGCACATGTTATTTAGCATAAGAACATCATTATCAATTTTGAATTGAGTCTTCTTTTTTTTTTTTTTCATACTGTCCATGGTGTTCTACAGGCTGAGCACCGAAGAATTGATACTTTTGAACTGTGGTGCTGGAGAAAACTTTTGAGATTCCCTTGGACAGCAATATTAAACCAGTTAATCCTACAAGAAATCAACCCTGAATATTGATTGGAAGGACTGATGCCAAGGTTTAAACTCCAATACTTTGGTCAACTTATATGAAGAGCTGACTCATTGGAAAAGACCCTGCAGCTGGGAAAGTCTGAAGGCAAAAGAAGAGGGTGACAGAGGATGAGACGGTTAGATAGCATCAACTGCTAAGTGGACATGAATCAGAGCAAAGGACAGGGGAACCTGGTGTGCTGCAGTCCAAAGAGTCAGACACAACTTAACTACTGAACAACAACAACTCCTTTTACTTAATTTTGGAGTTTGCTTTCAAAGTCTTAGTTAAAGTGCTACATTTTGGGTGCTTGTGAGAACCTCTTCCAACAGCCTCTTAATCTATCTGCTAAAAACAGTTATGACCAACTGGGCTGGAGTTAAAAAGATGGAATTTCATCCTGGAGAATGAGAGTGACTTTGAGAAGACTTCAGTGTTCTATAAATGCTCTTCCAATCTGTGTCTCAGTTCACAGGTGTAAAAATATGTGTATGAATTAAAACTAAAATGAAAACAGAGGAAGCATGTATCTTGCCAACATGTGACTCTTCTTTTAATTTTAGGAAACCAGGTTCTTCTGACAAATGTCAAATCTGGACTTAGTTGAAGTTGACACTTCCACAGCTCTCCAGATTTAACATGAATCTAGATTTGATAAAGAATTACAAAATTATATCATACTGTTGGGAGTGTATTGCCTTTTAATATAAAATTGGATGGCAAGCATGAACAGTCAAGAGTGGCAAAGATAATACCAAACATACTTGTTGTCATGTACAACTTTGCTTCACTTCATGCACACATCCCTATTTTGTATATGTAATATACACAAGGCACTGCGATGTTATATAGAGTAAGAAAATAGATGTGGCTGCTCCGAATGAGTAAATGTATGACTGGGAAAGGTGAGTAACACATAAGTAGTTATAGGTGTGGCAGGATGCTCAAGGAAACTCTTTTTATCTCATTTTCAGGCAAGGCCCCAACACAAATGAAGCCACAGTCAAAGTAAGGAGAAGACACTGCCATGGATGCCATCCTTGGAGGAAGCAATAAGGTTAAAATTAAACACTTGCTCAATCTAGAAAAGATGGATGCTGAATAGTCACAAGAGGATCAATTCATTGGGATTTTTCAGTTTAATGATCGCTAAAGTGAGAGCTTTATGACTAAATGTAACCAAAGAGATTTTACTATCTAAAAATGATTGACTAACAAAAATTGTAAGACAATTATACTCCAATATTATAAAATTTTATATATATATATATATATGAAAAGGAGATACAAATGACTATGTGTAAAGTAGATATGCAACAAGGATATATTGAATAGCACAGGGAATTATAGCCCTTATCTTGTAATAACTTTTAATGGTGTATAATCTGTAAAAATACTCACAATTCTGTATACTTTAATATAATATCATTAATTATTAACTATATTTCAATAAAACTTATAATGAAAAATCTAAAGAATAAATCTCTTACTAAAAAATAAACATGATTAAGAAAGTCCTGGTACTTACCCTGAAATTCATAGAAGTGTTAAAGGGAAAATTCCATTGAGTACATATGATAACACAGAAAGGGAAATTAAAAAAAAAAACATTTAAAAGATTAAATATGAATGCCGCTCATTCAGTGTAATATTAATTATAAGAAGGAATGTAGGTTGTGTTATGAAACACTATAAAAAGAAGAAACTAATATTCCATTGTGTGTATGCACCATTGCTTCCTTATCCATTCGTCTGCTGATGGGCATCTAGGTTGCTTCCATGTCCTGGCAATTGTAAACAGTGCTGCGATGGATATTAGGGTGCACGTGTCTCCTTCAGATCTGGTTTCCTTTGTGTGTGTGCCCAGGAGTGGGATTTCTAGGTCATATGACAGTTCTATTTCCAGTTTTTTAAGAAATCTCCACACTGTTCTCCTTGGTGGCTGTACTAGTTTGCATTCCCACCAACAGTGTAAGAGAGTTCCCTTTTCTCCACACCCTCTCCAGCATTTATTGCTTGTAGACTTTTGGACAGCAGTCATCCTGACTGGCGTATAATGGTACCTCATTGTGGTTTTGATTTGCATTTCTCTGATAATGAGTGATGTTGAGCATCTTTTCTTGTGTTTGTTAGCCATCTGTATGTCTTCTTTGGAGAAGTGTCTGTTTAGTTAGCATATATATGGAATTTAAAAAGATGGTAACGAGAACCCTATATTCAAAACAGAAAAAGAGACACAGATGTACAGAACAGACTTTTAGACTCTGTGGGAGAAGGCAAGGGTGGGATGTTCTGAGAGAATAGCAGTGAAACAAGTATACTATCAAGGGTGAAACAGATCACCAGCCCAGGTTTGATGCATGAGACAAGTGCTCAGGGCTAGTGCACTGGGAAGACCCAGAGGGATAGGATGGGGAGGGAGGTGGGAGGGGGGATCAGGATGGGGAACACGTGTAAATCCATGGTTGATTCATGACAATGTATGGCAAAAAAACACTACAATATTGTAAAGTAAGTAGCCTCCAACTAATAAAAATAAATTTAAGAAAAAAAATAAGAAGGAACTAAATTTGTCTGGAGGTCAACAAAACCTTTCCAGCAGACAGAATTTCACATCATACCGGAAGGATGAGAAGAAATCAGTGAATTAACATGTGTTATGTTTATTATCTGTATCAGCCGCTGCATGATTTAAGCATGTGAATGCTGTTATTATTTCTATCTTGCAGACAAGAATATGAATGGCAGAAAGTTTGACAATCTTGCTTGAATGATTTAACATGTGATTGGTGGTATCAGGATTCAAATTGATATCTGTGGGGTTGGAGAGCATCAGATCTTAATCAGATGCAAAGTTGACACACAAAGTTTGGTTCAGTCTAGACTGAATAGGCAACTGAAGCAGACAGAATGTTGATGCTGGAAGATCTTAGATACTCCTGGAGAATGACCACAACTGCACATAAAGGAAAAATGCAACTTCTACTGCAGGAAAGGGGTTGGTATCAGGATGGTCCTGAGATGTGTAACGCAGCCAGTTACCTACATGTCATGTTTCAAAGGGCATTAAAAGGATCCCTAACTAGTACATGTCTCCCTCACCAGCCTCGTTCCTATACCTGAAATTCTAATAGACACACTCATGATCTAATATGCTGCAATGCCTATTCAAACACATTTTTTTTCTCCACTCATGCAGGTATTCAGAGAAGGCAATGGCACCCCCACTCCAGTACTCTTGCCTGGAAAATCCCATGGACGGAGAAGCCTGGTAGGCTGCAGTCCATGGGATCACTAAGAGTCAGGCACAAGTGAGCGACTTCACTTTCACTTTTCACTTTCACGCATTGGAGAAGGAAATAGCAACCCACTCCAGTGTTCTTTCCTGGAGAATCCCAGGGATGGGGGAGCCTGGTGGGCTGTTGTCTATAGGGTTGCACAGAGTCTGACACAACTGAAGTGACTTAGCAGCAGCAGCAGCATGCAGGTATTATTGCCTTACGGGGAAAATATCTATTTATCTATCAGGTTAATTTCTGAATAAAAAGTCTAAAGGAATAAGTGAAAGAGTGTTATGTTTTGAATAACAAATAAATATTCAGGGTGCAGTATCTCTTCTGGAGACACATCTGGGATTCCATCAGAATTATGCTATGAAATAATTGTAAGACACAGGATTAGAGAAGGTAGGGAAAAACTGTGGCAGCAAAAATGCAAAAGACAAGCTGAGGGTGTTGCCTTGACAGCTTTGGCTCTGACCAAGCTAGTCAAGCTAGCTTAGAGTATATATAGGATCAACCAAAGCTAAAACTAGGTTGAGCCTAGATGTGATCACAATACCATTGCTTCATGGTGTTTATTGGTTTTGACATATGGTGTGATTAGGAACATTACCAGAATCGATTGTGGCAATTCAAACTTTTATGCATCAGTTGACAGATAAAATGAGTTTTTGTAGCCATACTAGTGTAAAATACACTATACTATAATGAAGTGTAAGCAAGTAGGAAATAAAATTTAAAAGTTGATGCTGTTACACAGTACAGATTTTCCACAGGTTGTAATTTCCCCAGGATGGTCCTGAGATGGCTATCATGGCCAGTTACCTACATGCTATGTATTATTTTAAAGCATTTATTAATTTATTTGGCTGCACCAGGTCTCAGTTGCAGCACGCAGGATCTTCGCTCTTTGTTGTAGCATGCGGCATTTTCAGCTGTGGCATGTTAACTCTTGGTTGCAGAATGTGGGATCTAGTTCCCTGATCAGTAATGGAACCCAGGTCCTCTGCATTGGGAGCACGGAATCCTAACCACTGGACCTCCAGGAAAACCCCTACAGGCTATGTAGTAAAGAGCATTCAAAAGACCCCTGACTGTAGAAGATATATATCCCTCACTAGACTTGTCTTTTGTATACTGAAATTCTAATATTCTATATCACCTCACATCATTCTAGTATCATTCTAATATTGAACACTGGTCAAAATATCAGCATGATCAATAGGTACTTACTGAGAAGCCTATAGTATATAAGCGGTATAAGGTAACCCATCAAACAAAGCTTCTTTATCCATTGATAGGAGGACTATCTATCACAAGGAGGGCTAAATGGAAGTTGACAGTTTGAAATCTTGCAAATAATTTAAACCTAAAATGGCAACTAAGTGACCCATAATGTAAGGAGAATCATCCTTTTTAGCTCATTCTTTTTAGGATGGCTAGAAAATAGAGGTTTCTACCTTCTTGGAAGAATTAGACTAGTAGATTCACCCCTTCCCTCTCCTCATATACTCTTTGCCAGAAGTGATGACTTGTCCAATTGGAGAGACTGGCAAAAATTTGAAAAAACACGCAGGTCACCCAGTCTAGGGTCTTCATTGTAAGGGAAGCCTTCCCACTGCTTCGACTTTGATTCCCTGTGCTCCATCACTAGGGAAACTTCATCATCAGGGCATTGCATCTCACGCTATACTTTCTGGTATCCTCAGTCAGAGCAAACTTTGTCTTCCCCTTGGTTAGATCCAAGGTCTAGACTGGGAAAAAAAAGCAGAGAATCCCCATTTCTGACTCCAAGTTCAATTCCAATCTATATGCCCCAATGCAGCCCTACCTGAAATACATCTTACAATTTTATCTCCATCTGCTCCTGGGTCTTTCCACTTCAAATCCAGAGTGATAATTTGAGCTAATTTAATATAGTTTATTATTATCTACAGAAACCAAATCTGTAAGAATTGTTTTAATACTTACATTCACTCATATTTAGAAAGTTTGGACTGCCTTGACTTGTATTACTTTGAATGAATAAACTATATAACAATGCTTGACACACTGTTTTCATAATAATTTGTTTAAATATTTGTGTGACTCTAGTAAACTTTAAACTGGATGAGGGCAGTCATCCTGTTTGGTTCACTCTTATGACCAGGGTCCGGTGCTCTCCCTTGTACATTTGTGGTTCTTGCGGCGGGGGGGGGGGGGGGGGAGAGAGAGACTTTTAATAAGTGAATTGAGCAAGTATTTATTGAATTCACATCATTCTAGTTTTCCAGAATCCTATATCAAACTACATACAATTTCAGGCTTCAAAGAGCTTCACACTTTCCATCTTCTCTCTTAAAGCCTCTCTCTCATGGTGACTCAAAAGGTAACACTCTCACAAATGAAATGCTCATGGAATAAAAATTGAGAATGTGCTTATGATGTTATCAGAGCCATCTAGAGGTTGAGACAGTAAAAGCTCTGAAAATTTAACTTGCAACATTTTTACTTTTCTTCCTTCCATCACCACATCAATATGCTCTCATACTTTCAAGTTATTCTTGCTTGTTTATTTTCTGTTTTTATTCTACTAGGAGATGAGTTGGTAGCATCCGGTAGCATCCACATGTCAGCCTGGCCCTTTGGACTTCAAAGCAGAAATTTTTCATCAGACAGACTTTTGGACTAAGATTCTTTCTCATTCCTTCTATGAATCATTAATTCTATGACCACAATGCTCTTCTCTCTAGAAATAGTTCATTCTTTGAGGTCATAATGGATGTTGTGTGTGTGAGGTGCTAAGCAAGGAGGGGTGGAGTGACTGATGAAAGGTGTGTAGTTTGATTTGTAAAGTATGATTCTTATTGGGCAATATGCAAGCAGGACTCTGAAATAAAGGGACTGAGAAAGTCATGCCAGACTCTGGATGGAAAATGTTCCAAGCACAAAAAACAAAGAACATAACAGGGTACTGTCTTTCTCTGTGGCCTCAGTTCTCCCTGAGTTGTGCTGAGACCCTCCCCAAATTGTCTTTTTTCTTTTCCTTTTATTGATGGTTGGAATGCATTTTTAAATGTTGAAGTATAACTGACATACACTCTTCCTTTTCTTAACAAAAGCTTTAGATGCTGTCATCAGGCCATATTAGGATTTAATCCACATTTCAAGCTGTGAATGTACGTGACTTTGCAAGAAACTACAGGACAGCTTTATCTTGAACACAAAGGCAATTCTGAGACTCTAAAGGCAAGTTGATTGCTTCAAGTCACTCAGATGTATTTCTCTTCTAGTTGCCCTACTTGTTTGCAGACTTGTTCAAGAATTTACCAATTCAAAACAGAATAAAATACATCATGAGTCTTTATATTAAAACAAAGTAGGAATCTTGAACCCTCTCCCTCCACAGTCCAGTAAATCAGCTAATCCCTCACATTTAATTTCCTACATGTCTCCCTTATGTAACCTCTTGGCAAATGACTTGGACATTCTGGTAGGTCCTGGCAGAATTAAAGGGTTTCCCTGGTGGCTCAGATAAGAATTTGTTTACAATGCAGAAAACCTGAGTTCCATCGCTGGGTCCAGAAGATCCCCTGCAGAAGGACAATTAAGGTGAAAAGCTTAGCCACCATAATGAGATGCCTATTCTATTGCAACTATATAAATAAATATATATATATATATATATATATATATATATATATATATATATATACACATGCACACACACACACACACACATATATATATACACACATATATATTCCCCCAACATCATAATGTTCTCTATTTTTTTTTTCTGAAAGCACTGATTTGATCACATTGTGATCCTTCATAGAATCTTCTTTTGTTTTACTTGGTTTGGAAGATAATGTCCAACTTCTTCAGCACAGACTGAAAAGTCTGTAACTCTGGTCTTGACTTTGCCTCAGAGTAAGTTTCAAGTTTGCCCTCCCCAGCCATGTTTATGTTCTAGCACAATGGTTCTCAAATCTGGCTGCCTACTAAAGTCAACCTGGGAGCAAGAATGCTAATGCCCTGGTACCACACCAGAACCATTAAACCAGATTCACTCTGAGTGCAGGTTGGATGGCAATATTTATTAAAAGTTCTCTATATGGATGACTGAAGGTGGTTGAAATGTATCCTTGCTGCATGTTGCTATTTCTGTTGGCAATTTAGCCTAATTTCCAGATGTACTAATTCATAATCAAATAAAAGGGGAATGTAAAAATAACCACACTGAGCATTTTATTTCTCAAACATCCACAGGTTTGTAGGATCACGAGTGCTTTCAGTCATCTTAGAACAACCTTATGCACCTTCTCAATCTGGCAGCTTCCTATTTATACTTCAAAATGTAACTTAAGCACAGACATAGAGCACAGACTTGTGGTTGCTGAGGGAGGGAGGAGAGGGAAGGACTGGAAGTTTGGGATTAGCAGATGCAAACTATTATATACAGGATGGACAAATGATAAGATTCTACTGTATAACACAGGGAGCTATATGCAACATATTTTGATAAACCATTATGGAACAGAATGTGAAAAAGAAAATATATATGTATAACTAAATCACTTTGCTGTACACCTGAATTTAGCACAACATTGTAAATAAACTCTATTTCAATTTTTTTTTAAAGGTAACTTTCATACCACCACACCTTGGAAATGCCCATAAGACAGTAGTAACTCCTGATTCTAAACCCCACGGCACTTTGAATTTATCTCTCTTAAGACTCTCTAGAAAGATTCTGGTGCACCAGCATACACCCTGCTGGTAATATCATCTCCTTAAGGACAAGGAACCAGCCATACTTTATCTGCTTATCTACCCCACACCTCTTGAGAATGGCAACCAATGAGGTAGAAGGAAAATCAGGGGACTGTGGAGTCCCAAAGCCAATGGAAGAAGATTTTTGAAAAAGAGAAAATAATCAATTTGTTGAATGCTGCTAACAGGTTGGAGGAGATGAGGGTCAGCACTTGATAATTAGATTTAGAATGTGGAAATTAATGCCTGACAGAGATGATCAGAGTGTAGATGGACTTCAGAGGTGACTGCCTGGATGTTAATCCCACCTCCACTTCTTATAGCTACCTTTCAGGCTGTTCTGAGGATTAGAAAAACAGCTACACAGTCTTATACAATCCTTGGGATGTAGTAAGTCGTATATCAGCATAAGCTATTATTAGCAATATTTTTATGTAAGCGATTTCACTAGAGCAGACAGGATAAAACAGTTCCTGGAGTACGTTTGAGAGAGATTTGGAGGAGAGAAAGGAGGATGTGTATTCTTTTGAAGACCATTACAATGAAGGAAAGAGGAGAAATGAGTTAATAGCTGGACGTCAATATTCAATCAAGAGAGAACTTTTAGTTTTAAGAGAAGAGAAATAACACCATGGTTGTTTGCTAAGGGGATTAGTTCAGTGCAGGAGAAAGTTAGCAAAATTACTGAAATGATGTCTCTGAGGAGATGAAAAAAAAAAAAGGAATAGTAGTCAGTACACACAAAGGAAGATTAGACTTGGAAGGACCAGCAGTTTGTTTTTGGTAAAAGAAGGCAAAGAGATCATGATTCCTGAAACTTTTGTGCAGAAGAATGGTAGGTGGATAAATGTGATGGGAGAAAATTGTTGAAGTTCTTTTCCAAATATTTTGATTTTCATAATGAGATGGAAGGTAGAGTCATCAGCTGATGAGAGAGAGCTTAGTGGAGATTTTCAGAGAGAGCTGGAGATGTTAAACACTTGCCTGGAAGAACGGAAAAATAACTGAATGAGGGGACTGTATTGGAACTGCCAGATGGCATTACAGTTATCCATCACACTTGTCATAACAGGCTTGACTCTGAGCTACTGGAGGGCAAAATTTATGCTTACTAAGTATCTGGTAGAAAATAAACATTCAGAAATGTTTTAGTAGGCTCTGAAAATACCTGTAACACAATCAATATTCAAGCCCCCTGGTATGATAGAGTAATGCACTCTAGAGACGTACCCATTCTAATCCCCAGAATTAGCAATTATGTTACCTTACATGACAAGAAGAATGTTGCACATTTGATTAAGTTTGATTAAGTGAGATTATTCTGAATTATCTAGATGAGTTTTGTACACAAATCTTCCTGGAGTCATAATGTTGTTATGTCCTGATACACCCATTGTAAGTTTCAAATACTGTAAATCAAAAATGCAGGTATTATAATATGCCTAATCTATTGAACATCTCAGTTTAGCCTTGCCTACCTAAACATGCCAAGAACACTTACGTGAACCTACAGTTGGGGAAATTCATCTAACACAAAGCCTATTTACAATAAAGTGTTATCTTTCTCTTGGAATTCGTTAAATACCACATCAAAAACAAAGAATAGAATGGTGTATGGGTACAGCATGAGCTGTTCACACTTGTGATCATGTGACTGATTGCTGCTGGCCAGAGTCTCAAGAGGGCATCTTAATTCTTATCATTAGCCTGAAAAAGATAACAATCCAAGAAGTCCACCAAAGAACTAATTCTTTCAAATTGGGGTGCTAGACAAGACTCTTGAGTGTTCCTTGAACTACAAGATCAAACCAGTCAAAGTCAATCTTAAAGGAACTCAATCCTGAATATTCATTGGAAGGAGTGGTGCTGAAGCTGAAGCTCCAATATTTTGGCACTTCATGCAAAAAACCGACTCCTTGGGAAAGACCCTGATGGTGGGAAAGATTGAAGGCAGGAGAAGAGGGAGACAGAGGAAGAAATGGTTGGATGACATCACTGATTCAATGGACATGATTTGGAGCAAATTCCAAGGAGACAGTGAAGGACAGAGGAACCTGGAATACTGCAGTCCATGGGATCACAAAGAGTTGAACTAAAGTTACTCAACAACAACAACAACAGGATTTCTGCCAAATGCATATTGCTTTAACATCATCATAAAGCAGAAAAATTGTAAATGAAACCATTGTGAGTCAGGGAATGTCTGTCATCACAGGGGTCCTCATCTGAGAGAGGCAAGAGGTGCTGGGGGATGGAAGCAGAGGCTGGATGATCCATTTGATGATGGAGGGAAAGGACAGGAGCCAGCAAGTGCAGGCAGCTCCAGCAACTAGGAGAGGACAGGAAGTGAATTCTCCCCTGAAGCCTAGCCAAGAGACACACACCTTGATGCTATCCCCTTATGACTCATTTTGGACTTCTGGCTTCCAGAACTATCAGGTAGTAAGTGTGTGCTGTTTTAAGCCAAGAAACTTGTGGTAATTTGCTGCTAGCACCAGGAGGGTTAGACATGGTGATTAAATTGATTATTCCTTTGACTGTAAACAGAACACTCTCTACCTCTGTAAAGGGACAGAAACCGACCCTAGGAGTTATCATCATCCTGAGAAGCTGAATTTCTATCTCACTTCCACATAAATACTGAGATAGCTTTCTTCTGCTTTCTATTGGCCCATCATTTGATCTTAAAGTTGGAGAATAAATGAATTTCATGATGATGATAATATGACACTGTTACATCTTCATGCCCTGAGTGGTCACAATATGATAACCCCATAGCCCCAGCGTCATGGCCATGTTTGATTTCAGTTGTAAATAGCATTAGATGTATTTTCATTCTTATATACATTATAGTGATTCCCTTTCTGCTTCAAACTTAGAAACTGTCTGAGAAATGCCACTCAGGTGGATTCAAATTGGAGAAAATATTGGCAACCAGCTAATAACTTCTTGCACAGTCAGTTGTGAAAGTGACTTACAGTGCCAAAATATATTACACACACTAAAATATTTAACCTTTTTGGACATATCATGAATCATAAAGCAATGGGTATTTTATTTTTGATGCTATGAAATGCATCGGCAGCTTGATGGCCCTCATAAGTACTAATCTGAATTGCCTATCAGAAGAGAGTGCCAGAGTTATTTATGAAGAAAAACCTAACCCAATAACCCAAGGTGTCACCATTTTATGCAGAATAAAGTGAATCTGGCAGCAAGAATAATGAAATGAGATAGGCCACATACCTGAAATCTTTTTTTTTTTTTTCACCTGAAATCTTATATTTCATGTAAAGAAATCTTTGTGAAAACTTTGTATAGACACCTACTGGCAATGCAGGAGATCTGGGTCTGATTCCTGGATTGGGAAGATCCTCTGGAGAAGGGAAAGTCTACCCACTCCAGTATTCTGGCGTGGAGAATTCCATGGCCTGCATAGTCCATGGAGTCACAAAGAGTCTGACACGACTGAGTGACTTTCACTTTCACATAGATTTACTAAAATAGAATTCATATAAATTACGTAGATGATCAGCTAAAGAGCTGATTCTGAAAGTCTTTGTAATAAGTACAATCATGCAAGGCTCTCCAAATTTTTGTACAAGTCAGTCATGCCTCAGGCTGCTATGCCTCAGGCTGACTATCTCTGGGTTTCTCCTTCCTCTCAATTCCTCTAAAATAGAGCCTGTTTATTCCACAGATTGCATCTCTGTCTGCCATTTCTCTGTGACTTAATGAACTCACCCAGCCCATAAAATACTCTCCACACAATCCTTCATTTTATTCAGAAGATAACAGCATTTGAATTATAATTATTATCATGCAGATTAAACAAAAATCTGTTTTTTTTACATTTGGCCTGACTTCTGTTTGTAACTTCCTCACTTTTTCCTCACAGACTTTTTTTTTTCAAGTCCTTTAATTTTTTTCATATGTACTGTGTCACAACGGATCTTCGTTTCTTCATGATTCATAACTATCACTGTATTTTATAATTATTGGTTAAGAGGAGAGCAGGGATGTTGCAGGAATGTTACAGGAAGAACGTGTAGCCTCTGGAGACAACCTTGGCTGTTACTTAATTGAGCATGACAAGTCGTTATTTACAGTTCTGAACTCCAGGTTCTTCCTTAATGAAAATGAAGGAAGTACAGTTCAGGATGTTGAGAGGAAATAATTAAGCTGAGCTATATGCAAGTCTCTAATACCAAAGTTGACACATTTAGTGTATGCTGTGTTTTCTCTTCTTTCAGTATTTAAAGATATTAGTAGCCAAACAGGGGAAAGAGTGTGCATGCTCATAGCTCAGTCATGTCTGACACTTTTGCAACCCCATGGACTGTAGCTCACCAGACTCCTCTTCCGTGGGATTTCCCAGGCAAGCAAAGATGGAGTGGATTGCCATTCCCTTCTCCAGGTAACCTTCCCAATCCAGGGACCTAACCCTGGCCTGCTGCATTGCAGGCGGATTCTTTACCGTCTGAGCCACTAGAAATTCCCCAAACATAGAAAACCCTCGCCCAAAAAGTGAGTGAAGGGTGCTGTATTTGCCTCTGGCAGCATCCATCCAGTAGAAAGTGCAGCAGCTACAACCGTCGACTCAACCATCTAATTCCTTAGCCCTGTGGTTCTCAAAATGTGGTTCAGGGACCTTAGAGGTCCTTTGCAGCAGACCTGTAAGGTAAAAAATATTTTCAAAATAACCTTGAGACAATATTTATCTTTTCCTCTCTTATTCTTTTACAAGTATTCAGTGGAGTTTTCCAGAGGCTGTGTGAACATCTTATCCAAATGGAGTAAGGGAAGAAGCACTGGCTGTCTTCCTTTAAGGCTTTATTCAAGAAATTAGCAAAGATGTAAAGCAAGTCCACTCATCACTATGATTTTGAAAAATAGAGCTATTGGCCATAAAATATATGTTAAAATGTACTTTAAAATGTAATGGGTGTGTCATTGCTAATTTTAAGTAAATATTTAATATTCTTAAATGTCTCAGCTTTAATTTCTAAAAAAGCTTTGCAGAGGTGGGGGGAGGTGGTCCTCAATAATTACTAATGTAAGAAGGTCCTGAGAAGGTTTTGAAGCTGCCACTTTAGATTTTCCTCTCTTGGTGGGTCACTCACTGTCACCCTCATTCCTCTTGAGTCACTTTACTACGCCACTGCTTTCTACTGTAACGAGGCCTTCTAGAGTTTGCTGTGGGTATTAAATCATAACACTGCCTTTTGGACTGGAATATGCTCAACCACAACAGATGTGTACAAAGTCCTGTCTTACTGGAAGAGTCTTAGTGCTCTGACCTACATCTGTTAATTCCATGGAAGACAACAATTCAGAACAGGGACCACGACCACGAGGCCTTCTCAATTTCTCTGGATATGAAGGCACTCCTCCCTAATGCTCAGGCTGAATCCTGGACCATTCATCTCCCTACATGTCCTCCCATCCCATCTCAAAGTCTGTCCCTTACATAATAAGGAGCTGTAGACATAGACAGTGAAGCCTGAATTTCTGCTCACATGTTGCATTTTCCTTCTTCCCTATGATGTTGACACTGGCTCTGACTGTAACATCTTGCTTGAGAATCCTGGCATATGCTAACTTCTTCCTGTTGGTTAATTTATACTAGGGGAAGGTTTATTGTCTTATGCTGATGGACTGGTAAAGTCTCCCAAAGAACACTGGTTATAAAAGTCACTGGGTCCACCCTCATTACCTAAGCCAAAGTGAAAGTGAAGTCACTCAGTCGTGTCTGACTCTTTGTGACCCCATGGATTGTAGCCTACAAGGTTCCTCCATCCATGGAATTTTCCAGATAATAGATAAAGCCCCTGGCTTTGTGGGTCAGTAGATCAGACAGAGCCCAGCAGGGGTGAGTGGAGCTTCAGGTGGAACTGAGCCAATGGCTGGGCTTAAATACTCAGTATGTGTCCATCAGTCACACTGTAGTCCAACAATGCCATTTCTTCTTCTCGGGATCCTCTCCTAGGCCTCCTCACAGCATAGAGTGGGTTCCAAGAGAAAGCAAGCAGAGACCACCAGCCCAGTAGACTTCCTCTTCCTTATTCTAGTGGCCCAAGTTCTCATGGGCCAGAATCAAGGAGGGCAAAAGAAAAGACTTCCCCTCCTGATGGAACAGTGACAGGAGCACAATGTGGAGTGGCATGTAGGGTGGGAGCTATCTTTGTCCACAGCAGTTCACACGGCAAATGCACTCACTTCATATCTGATAGTCTCAGAGTAGCATTCAATTATGGTGCCATGACATCTGCCACGTGATACATGCAGCTTCAGCTGAGATGACTGTAACACCTGAGGGTGAAAAACAGGGGGCAAGTTGGTACTGATGGGAACCTGGCTAGGCTGCTGATGGGAGCTGTGGATTTTATCTGTTTGGACCTCTTTATGGTTCTCTCAAAGCTGCCTTCTTAGAGGAATAGACAGACGCTTCTAGCCAAAGATGATCCATACTTGTATT
Source organism: Muntiacus reevesi (assembly GCF_963930625.1). NCBI lineage: Eukaryota > Metazoa > Chordata > Mammalia > Artiodactyla > Cervidae > Muntiacus > Muntiacus reevesi. The sequence continues at coordinate 55,732,157 of NC_089253.1, read as the reverse complement.
TAATCAAAGCAGCATAGAGCCAACCCAAAGGGGTGAAGAAATAGTGCACAGTCAAAGGATGCTGGGAAAGCAAGTCTCCAGGATTTTCAGTGTCAATGGGCAATTTATCCCACCAAGTTACATAAATCATGAGATTCCCTAAATACATAGACAAATTCAAATACAAAAATAAAAAAAAAGAAACTGCTCAAGACAGAAACATTTATGATTATTCTAAATTTACTGGAAGTAATACTATAAGTTAACTTTAAGTTTATTTTACAGTTTTAAAACATGCACTGATTGCACAGGCACATTGCAGTATTTGCTTTTAAGGTCAGAAGAAATGTTTTTCACTTTTCTAATTTTAAATAAAATATGCCCTTAAAGCTGTGGTGAAGTATGTTGGGGTTGAAAATGAAAATTTCTGTCATATTACTGTAAATACTTTATAATTTAAATTAGCTACTAAGGTGGTAAATTAGCTACCAAGAAAAGCTTCTCAGTATTTTAGGTATAAAATCTATGTATGTGTATATGTTTCTGTCCCAAGCTTTGTTGTTTGAATCAGGGGCCTATCCTGGCTTTGGACATAGACTGACATCAAAATATAATTTCTAACAATATGTTCAATCTTCTAACTGATGTCCAATCTAAAATGCATTTTGTTTAATCTTCCATCCAACTTTTAAAATGCACAAGCAATTGAAAAAAAATAAAATGTTGAAACAGAAATTAATGCGGTATGAATTCAAGCATAATACAATCACAACTAAACACATTGGAAAAGGATAAAATACTCTGTTCATGATGTGCACATTTTGATTTTGAATTTCTTTGAAACTGTTTTAGGGGAAAATCTTAAGGAAAAAATCTCTGTTTCTTTCTAATCATCTCTATTTTATTTCTTTATGAAATATTGAATGGGTTCAGTGAAATAGATCTTAAATTAGGAGCAAAATAGTTACAAAAAAAAGAAGAAAAAAAGATGAGTATGAGTTTTAAGAAATGGCAATGAATGATGTGCAGTTAACATTAACTTATGAAACTATCTGGCTGGGGAAGAAATTAGTGTTCTGCCTTGAAAGTTCCTCCAGGTTCCCCTAAGGAAAGTTTATGCACAGAGAATGAAGCAAGGAAAAGAACACTTTGTCAGTTATGAGGACTTTAGTATACATCCGCGAATAGCGATTCAGTGAGTTAATCAGCCCCTAAGAATTTCATATCTTCTAAGCACTGCATTCAATGCTAGGATGACAAAACAAGCAATCAACATAGTACCTGGCCATTTAAAGCTTATAGATAAGTGGGAAATATACAGATTAGGCAAATAATCTCAGACAATTGAGTAATTCAACCAGTGCCAAGTGCTACAGACCAGCTGTATTGGAGGGTTTGAAATGGTACCTCATTCACCGTGGAGAGCTGAGAAGGGGCTTGCAGTTAGGCTGGAATTTGGAGAGAAAAATGAGAGGTAGGAAGATGGAGAGATGAGTGAAGAGGGGCAGCATATTTGAAGTCATGGAGGTAGGGGGAAAAAAGCATGACAAATTTGAATGTACAGAAATCCAACAGACTGAGTAAGGGATTGAGGGGACAGAAGATAAGTCTTCAGATGGAGGCAAGAATGAAATCACTCCCACCTTGAAAAGTCCTTTTTGGTTTGTAACTTTGTCCAAAGGTGATAGGGATCTATTGCTCTAGGGAATTGTGTTCTAGTGGCTCAGTCGTGTCTGACCCTTTGCAATCCCATGAACTGTAGCCCACCAGGCTTTTCTGTCCATGGGATTCTCCAGGCACGAATACTGGAGTGAGGTGCCATACCCTCCTGCAGGGGATCTTCCCAATCCAGGGATAGAACTCATGTCTCTTGCATCTCCTGCACTGCAGGTGGATTCTTTACTACTGAGCCACCTGGGAAGCCCTCATACTACACTTGATCTTAGCCAAAAGGCAAAGAAGCAATTCTAGGGAATTAAAGGATATAATTTACATTTTACAAGTGGCTTTCTATTTCTAATGAGGAGAATGGGTTAATTGAAAAAATTCATGGAAGAGGGGTGAGTGTTTAGGTGGCTACTGCAGAGGTCTGAACCAATGGCTGGACCCAGTGAAATTCCGCCACTGAACCAGACCATCCCAGAAGGAAAGAAGCCCAAATTGTCAACCCTCCTTATTTCCCTTATTCCCAAACCCAGAGTCAGTTCACGTGGAAGCGTTTAGTGGAAAGTTGTAAGAGTGTGCTTGCCTGTGTTGAAATTGTCTGCTGCCTGGTGTTCTGTGAAATATGTGTAGCCAGATGCAGGGAAGAGTCTGAGCTGACATCACCTGAAATGCAAGCAGCCCATCTGTCACCAACTGAAAACCTGGCTCTAACATGATTCTGACATCAGGGTATCCTGGCACAGAGTCTAAATTTACACAATTTGTAGTAATAAATTATGAAACTTACACAATTTGAAGGGTTTTCACACACACACACACACACACACACACACACACACACACATGGGTTTCCCTTGTAGCTTAGATGGTAAAGAATCTGCCTGGAATGCAGGAAACCTGGGTTCAATCCCTGGGTGGGAAGATCTATGGGAACAGCTATTCTGGCCTGGAGAATTCCATGGTCTGTATAGTCCATGGGGTCACAAAGTGTCAGACAGGACTGAGCAACTTCCACTTTCACAAAAATAGCCTATTTTGTAAAGTTTTTCCCTTTGAACCACCATTTTGTCTTCTCACTGAGGAGGACATTACCCAGTCATATTAAATAAACCCCAGATTCTGTGATTCTGTTTCTCTTCAGATGAAGTGTGTGTGTGTGTCAGTGTGTGTGTGTGTGCATGTGAGTGTGCATGTTGGAACTGGAAGGTGGGCAGGGCGGTAGGAAGGGCATATAATAGAGAACTCTTTGGCTTCAGAGCCTGAAAATCAACTAAAAATGACAGAGGTTATCAATGCACTGGCTGAATATCACGTTCTTTTCATATCTGTACATCTGCCTGTGTGCTACTATGCAGCTTAGCATTAGGTTGAATAGTGAGGAATGGAGATTAATGAGATTCACCTGCCCAGTCACACTATGAGCTGAACTCATCAAGCTTTGGTAACAAAATACCAGGACTGGAGGGGTTCTGAAACGGCCCTCCACTCAGATGGCATCCTCAAAAGCTTAAGATCTCCAAGAAGAATTCTGAGACAGAAAGCCTGTGATCCTGAGTGATTGACAGCATTGCTGAGCACTTTGCCCTGAGTGCCAGGGTCACCAGCTTCCTTCTACATCCTTTAAATAGTCCCCCCGGCTTGACTTACTGAAGTATGCCTGGACTGCTCTTTTCATTAATCTGAACACACTGTCGACAAGATAGCTGTGCACTTTCCTGACAGAGGTCTGACTATCTGGATTCTGAAAGCATCAGAATCTAATTGAGGATGCACACTTGGGGTCTCTGTACCAGTGAATCCATAAAAAGTGAGTCTTGAAACAGACGGAAGAGCCACAGCAGCAGGCCCTGGCTGAGATTCAAAAAGACTACAGGCCAGTCATCTCCCCTGGGATCTTGGGAGACCCCTGCTCCTCTGATGTTGCAAAGGAGGCTGCAGAGACCCACGCTGAGCAGAGCCTGGGGCAGACTCAGGGGTCCTACAGCATCAGTCAGGGGCCTTTCAGGCTTGATGTCGATCCCATGCAGCTGCTCACTACCCATCCTTCATTTTTTATTTTTTAAATTAATTTTTATTGGAAAATAGTTGCTTTACAGAGTTGTGTTAGTTTCTACTGTATGGAAAAATGAATCAGCCATATATGTGAATACACACACACATGTACACATATGCATATATGTGAATATGTACACACACACACAGCCCCTCTCTTTTGGATTTCCTTCCCATCCAGGTCACCACAGAGCCTTAAGGAGAGTTCCCTTAAGGTTATCATTAGTTATTTATTTTCTACATAGTGGTGTATACATGTCAATCCCAATCTCCCAAGTTACCCTGTCCTCCCTTTCCCCCTCAGTGACCATACGTTTGTCCTCTATGTCTGTGTCTCTATTTCTGCCCTGAAAGTAGGTTCATCTCTACCATTTTTCTAGATTCCACCTATACTCATTAATATACAGAAGTTGTTTTTCTCTTCCCGACTTGTTCACTCTGTATGACAGTCTCCAGGTCCCATCCTTTAAAAGAACTTAGATGCCAGAATTTCTTAAAGTTTAAGGATAATAGATTTTTTCAACTTCTTTTTTAGAATATTTAAATAATAAATTCATAAGTGGAAATAGTTCTGACTTTAAATGAATTCTTACATATAATGTATGATAAACAGGCTTTTTCTTTGTTCAAATATAACCTTGGTTGTTAAATGTATTAAATACTTTTTTGAGTATTAAATTAGCCTTGAAATTACAATAAGATCTTTCTCAATAATTCACATGATGACAAGATTTTTTAATTTTAGACAACAAAGCCAGTTCTTAAAATTACAGTAAAATCAATTTTAAAAAGACAGTGTTGTAAGTTTAATATGGTAGAACACTCGCAGAAAGGGCTTCCCAGGTGGCGCTAGGGGTAAAGAATCTGCCTGCCAATGCAGGAGACTGCAAGAGACCCAGATTTGATCCCTGGGTCAGGAAGATCCCCTGAAGTAGGAAAACCGCTCCAGCATTCATGCCTGGAAAATTCCACAAACATTTTCCTCTGGAAAATTCCAGAGGAGCCTGGAGGGCTACAGTCCCTGGGTCCACAGAGAGTCGGACACAACTCAGTGACTAATCGCACTTGCGCGCGCACACACACGAACACAGAAGTTCATAGGAAGCTGTGTTGGAATAAGCCCAGCCTTGATTAGTTTGCAATGGAAAGCTACTTTAAATTTGGCCACAAGATGGTACTATCACAAAACAATTTCAAAGAAACCAAATTCTATTTCAACGCACTTATGTTTCTTTCTAAGTCTTTAAATATAACAATTCTCGTCAATCAGTGTCTTTCCCAAATTATTTTGTATTTCTTTATCTGTTCCATGCCTGAATTTTGAAGGTTTTTTTGTTTGTTTGTTTTTTGCCCCTCCTATCTACTACCTCAGGAAAGATAAGCTAAATCTATTGTTTTGAAATTGATGTATAATGTTAACAATATAATATTTCAAAATAGGGAATAATATACTGTTATATGTGTTCATTATTGTCTAGGACTTGTTTCTTGTTATTTAGCACTGAAGAGGTTTCCTGCTCCTGGATCAGTGTCAATATAACAATGACAAACAGAGCAAGCACTTGGGAAAATAATAAACTCAAAGAGAAGCTGAAAGGATATTTTTGTTCATTGGGTCAGGTCCCTCTCTTTGCTCACCACCTGGATCTCCATGTGTTGAAAGGTTTGCCTTACCAGCAGTCACCAAACAAGAAACCTCTCCAAGAATCACAGAAATTGATAGAAATTCATAACAAAGCATCTTTCCCAGATGACTTAATATTCATCACACTGCTTTCGACGGTCTTGTGTTAAAAAGGGTGTGGTTTCTGGTTATTACTCGTTCATGAGGCTCAGATGACCTTCATGCTGCAGCTTGTCTAGAACCTGAGTGTAACATCTGAAGGTCCTCAAGACCCTCAAGAATAAATTGTACTAGAAATCACAGATGCTAATGGTCCAAAGGTTAAATAAATACAAGACACTCTGTGCACAGTGGGTATACATTTTAGAAATTTTCTTGCACCATCTCAGAGTTAGCACCCATGTGCACTCTGTATATGTTGGGAAAATCCCCTGAAGAAGGGAATGGCCATCCATTCCAGTATTTTGGCCTGGAGAATCCCATGGGCAGAGGAGTCTGGAGGGCTCTGGTTCATCGGGTTACAAAGAGTTGAACATGACTGAGTGACTGAGAACACACACATGCACATGCCATCAGCCATGTATTGCATTTACTCTTTAGGTCAATATATTCTTCTTCAAAGTAAAAATGAAATGATAACATTAAAATATTTTTGCTTATATATTTATTTTCAGCATCATTTATAGCAACTACTATGTGAAACCAAAAGTATCATTATTTTTGGATCCAAATTTCACTGTATTCTATCTGTAATGTCAAGGGATTAAAATAAATGAAGGAAAAAAAGCACATTTACTAAATAGGGAATATCAGTATTTGAGAGGTGGATATAATTTCTGTATTGCAATGTATCAGTTCCCAAAGACACTGACATAAAAACAGCAATTATCTGTTCTCTGCATTTCAGAAAATTGTTTCTCTTAATCTGTACCATTTGCTTATGAATGAGCTATTAACTTTTTCATACTTCTGGTGCCCAAACTCAATATGATTTTAGCTCCAATTATAATAGGAAGAGAGTTTGTTTTTAATTTTAATTTTTTTTTTTTTTAATTTTTAAAACAAAATTTTGCTAAAAAAAAAAAAAACACCTCATCCCTTAAGAAATAGAATCTACAAACACCCTCACAATGAATGCTTCTACCTGAAGTCTGTTTACAATGAAAAAAAAAATTAATGGCTAAAGATGAACTGTTAAAGCCAGTGTGGAAAACATGTATTCATATCCATATGTAATTTTTAATCAATGAAATACACAAGTGTAAAGACTAAACATTTTTGGTATTTTCTTTATCTATTCCTAACCATATAAAAAGTTATATAAGAGATGAACTGAAACAGGTTATTGCTCTATAATTATGAATACAGGAAAGTTTAAAAAAAAAGAAGAAGAAGGGTACATATATGCAAGAGACAGTGTCAGAAAAACCCAAGGAAATGAAACTGTGGTACAGGGTTATCCTGTGGTTCCCACATTTATACAAAGTATTCAGAGAGACTATTTCACTGAAGATGTAATGAAAGAAAGAAAGAAAGTAGAAAAGGCCATGATATTATTCAACAGGACTTTGGGGATACATAAAAACTTGACCCGTGAAGTTCTGCTAGTAATAAAAAGGGTTACTATTTATGACTTTAATACAAAAACTATTAGCAACTATTTCACCTTCAGAACTTAGTTCAGTGGCTTGCTATGAGAAGATATTTGCCTATGTGAAATTCTGCTAAAAGATGGTACATGCCAATGGATATTTATCTGCAAGTACAACACCCCAATTTTTTTTTTTCCTTTTGGAACTGAATATGTGCTTTCAGCATCTTGGCCTCAAACATCTACACTGCATCTTTCAACGTTAGATACAAAAATTTAGAAGATCCTCACATAGGGCTAGGTCTTCACAATTTATGATTCTCAATAAAATTACCACCCAGAATATCATTCATTAATTTACATAAATTTAAATTTTCTTTATGTCTTTTATAATAACCTTATTACTCCCATTATCTATTTTTCTTCTGAAATGATTATATTCTGGAAACTTTGTTCAAACAGCTAAACATTCTTATTCTGAATAAAGAATAATTGATTCTATCACAGAATTTTCTGGGCTCTCATGATTATCTGTGTTCCTTCTATGAAAATCAAACAATGCCATAATTATGAGATTCAAGTTTGACCACATCCTAATTTTAATATCAGGCTTCCCTGATAGCTCAGTTGCTAAAGAATCCACTTGCAATGCAGGAGGCCCCTGTTGGATTCCTAGGTGGGGAAGATCCACTGGAGAAGGGAGAGGCTATGCACTCCAGTATTCCTGGGCTTTCCTTTCCAGCTGGTAAAGAATCCACCTGCAATGCAGGAGACCTGGGTTTGATCCCTGGATTGGGAAGATCCCCTGGAGAAGGGAACAGCTACCTACTCCATATTCTGGCCTGGAGACTCTCATGGACTGTATAGTCTATGGGGTCGCAAAGAGTTGGACAGGAATGAGTGACTGTCACTTTAATTTTAATATTAAAAGAAACACATGCATTAAAAATTTAAAGATAATTTGATAATCTGAAGTTATCGATTACCTACTGATAGTTATTATATGTGTATAGCTTTGAGAATTACTTGGATGGATTTAATGAAAGTAAATTCAAATCAAGAAATATTAAATAATTATAGAAAGCATAAGAGTTGAATGCAATAGTGAAAAATAAATGACTTGTTATGGCTTTCAATATTAAAAATTTTCTCCTTCCCAACTTATGTCATGTGGGTACCAAGGCCAGTAGTTTCCAGCGCTCAAAGCCTTGGATAAAGCATATTAGTTGGTAAGAAATGGGCACAGAAGCAATTACCACGTTACAAAATTGAGGAGTTGGTGCTGGATGACAAATCACCTATGCACACAACCAAAATTTCCCACTACTTAACTTCTGCATGCCCAGCACAAAGTAGCTGCCTCTGTAAGTGGGTGCAGTAAACCATACCAGGACATAAGATGTGGCAATTACAACACAGATAAGTCTAGAGAAGTGATCAATATTGTGTACACAAAACAAATTACATACCCTTGATCATCATCTGTATCCTGTAGTTTATTCTGTGATGATTTTGGAAGAGTTACAAAGAAAAATTGATTTTGGACTCAGATGAAAATTGTTTTCTATCCATGATACAAAAAGACATTAAATTACTACACTAAGTTACCTCAAGGTTACAGAAATTTAGCAATTGCTTGGGTGGCTATTTTATATCAAAAGGTAAACAAAAGGAGGGTGTTGAATATTGAAAACTGTCGGGGAAGTTAGATTCTTTTAATACAGAAAAATGACTCTGTAAGTCCAAATAATTATGAAGCCGAACACTCCTGTCATATTGGGTAACTTGTATTAAAAAAAAAAAAAAATTTAAAAATACTACAGGAACAATTCTTAAATACTAAGCTTTTGTTCTTGCAGATTTTTTTTTTAATTTATTTTTATCAGTTGGAGGCTGATTACTTAACAATACTGTAGTGGTTTTTGCCATACATTGACATGAATCAGCCATTGATTTACATGTGTTCCCCATCCCGATGCCCCCTCCCACCTCCCTCCCCATCCCATCCCTCTGGGTCTTCCCAGTACACCAGCCCTGAGCACTTCTCTCATGCATCCAACCTGGGCTGGTGATTTGTTTCACCCTTGATAGTATACTTGTTTCAATGCTATTCTCTCAGAACATCCCACCCTCACCTTCTCCCACAGAGTCTCAAAGTCTGTTCTGTACATCTGTGTCTCTTTTTCTGTTTTGCATATAGGGTTCTCGTTACCATCTTTTTAAATTCATATATATGTGTTAGTATACTGAATTGGTCTTTATTTTCTGGCTTATTTCACTCTGTATAATGGGCTCCAGTTTCATCCATCTCATTAGAACGGATTCAAATTAGTTCTTTTTAATGGCTGAGTAGTATTCCATTGTGTATATGTACCATAGCTTCCTTATCCATTCGTCTGCTAATGGGCATCTGGGTTGCTTCCATATCCTGGCAATTATAAACAGGGATGTGATGAACATTGGGGTGCACGTGTCTCTTTCAGATCTGGTTTCCTCTGTGTGTATGCCTAGGAGTGGTATTGCTGGGTCATATGCTAGTTCTATTTCCAATTTTTTAAGGAATCTCCACACTGTTCTCCACAGTGGCTGTACTAGTTTGCATTCCCACCAACAGTGTAAGACAGTTTCCTTTTCTCCACACTCTCTCCAGCATTTATTGCTTGTAGACTTTTGGATATCAGCCATCCTGACTGGCGTGTAATGGTACCTCACTGAGGTTTTGATTTGCATTTCTCTGATAATGAATGATGTTGAGAATCTTTTCATGTGTTTGTTAGCCATCTGTATGTCCTCTTTGGATAAATGTCTGTTTAGATCTTTGGCCCATTTTTTGATTGGGTTATTTGTTTTTCTGGAATTGAGCTGCAAGAGTTTCTTGTATATTTTTGAGATTAACCCTTTGTCTGTTTCTTCGTTTGCTATTATTTTCTCCCATTCTGAGGGCTGTCTTTTCACCTTGCTTATAGTTTCCTTTGTTGTGCAAAAGCTTTTAAGTTTGATTAGGTCCCAATTGTTTATTTTTGCTTTTATTTCCAATATTCTGGGGGGTGGGTCATGTTCTGCCCGTAGTCCGAGTCCCCAGTCAAGAAAGAAGACTCCTTGAAACAGTGCAACTCGCAATAGGGGAATTTATTACTGACTCGAGCCAGGGCCTCCCGCCCTCACCAAGTGTGTGAGGATGAAAGGCCCCGAGCCCCAGTTCTCTCGAGTATTTATTAGGTCAAAACAAGCAGCAGGTAGTTGGCGCAATTGGATTGGTTACACAGTGGGTAGTTGGCGTAAGTGGATTGGTTACACAGTGGGTAGTTGGCATAAGCGGATTGGTTACACAGTTGCAAGGTAATTTTTGTTGGCCTTACATGGGGCTTTCAGCTTTCCCCTGATAGTTTCCCTTTCTTCTGGCTAGGCATATGTTGATTGGCTGACTCCAGGAGGCCTGATAATTATGTTACCCCGGGAAACCAGGCCTACTCCTACTCTAGGCTGCCTGCCATGGCATTAGCCGTGACAGCCTCACAGGTCATAGAGGATCCTGCTGTGATTTATGTCAGAGAGTGTTTTGCCTATGTTCTCCTCTCGGAGTTTTATAGTTTCTGGTCTTACATTTAGATCTTTAATCCATTTTGGGTTTATTTTTGTGTATGGTGTTAGAAAGTGTTCTAGTTTCATTGTTTTACAAATGGTTGACCAGTTTCCCCAGCACCACTTGTTAAAGAGATTGTCTTTTTTCCATTGTATATCCTTGCCTCCTTTCTTGAAGATAAGGTGTCCATAGGTAGGTGAATTTATCTCTGGGCTTTCTATTTTGTTCCACTGATCTATAATTCTATCTTTTTGCCATTATCATACTGTCTTGATGATTGTGGCTTTGTAGTAGAGCCTGAAGTCAGGCAGGTTGATTCCTCCAGTTCCATTCTTCTTTCTCAAGATTTCTTTGGCTATTCGAGGTTTTTTGTATTTCCATACAAATTGTGAAATTATTTGTTCTAGGTCTCTGAAAAATACCATTGGTAGCTTGACAGGGATTGCATTGAATCTATAGATTGCTTTGGGTAATATATGCATTTTCACAATGTTGATTTTTCCAATCCATGAACACACCGTATATGTCTCCATCTATTTGTGTCCTCTTTGATTTATTTCATCAGTGTTTTATAGTTTTCTATGTACAGGTCTTCTGTTTCTTTAAGTAGATATACTCCTATGTATTTTATTCTTTTTGTTGCAATGGTGAATGATATTGTTTCCTTAATTTCTCTTTCTGTTTTCTCATTGTTAGTGTATAGGAATGCAAGGGATTTCTGTGTGTTAATTTTATATCCTGCAACATTACTGTATTCACTGATAAGCTCTAGTAATTTTCTGGTAGAGTCTTCAGAGTTTTCTATGTAGAGGATCATGTAGTCTGCAAATAGTGAGAGTTTTACTTCTTCTTTTCCTATCTGGATTCCTTTTATTTCTTTTTCTGCTCTGATTGCTGTGGCCAACACTTCCAAAACTATGTTGAATAGTAGTGGTGAGAGTGGGTACCCTTGTCTTATTCCTGACTTTAAGGGAAACACTTTCAATTTTTCACCACTGAGGATAATGTTTGCTGAGGGTTTGCCATATATAGCTTTTATTATGTTGAGTTATGTTCCTTCTATTTCTGCTTTCTGGAGAGTTTTTAATCATAAAGGGATGTTGAATTTTGTCAAAGACTTTTTCTGCATCTATTGAGATAATCATATGGTTTTTATCTTTCAATTTGTTAATGTGGTGTATTACATTGATTGATTTGTGGATATTAAAGAATCCTTGCATTCCTGGGATAAAGTCCACTTGGTCATGATGTGTGATCTTTTCAATACGCTGTTGGGTTCTGTTTGCTAGAATTTTGTTAAGGATTTTTGCATCTATGTTCATCAGTGATGTTGACCTGTAGGTTTCTTTTTTGTGGCATCTTTGTATGGTTTTTGTATTAGGGTGATGGTGGCTTCATAGAATGAGTTTGAAAGTTTGCCTTCTTTTGCAATTTCCTGGAAGAGTTTGAGTAAGATAGGTGTTAGATCTTCTCTAAATTTTTGGTAGAATTCAGCTGTGAAGCCATCTGGTCCTGGGCTTTTGTTTGTTGGAAGATTTCTAATTACAGTTTTGATTTCCTTGCTTGTAATGGGTCTGTTAAGATCTTCTGTTTCTTCCTGGTTCAGTTTTGGAAAGCTATACATTTCTAAGAATTTGTCCATTTCTTCCAAGGTATCCATTTTATTGGCATAGAGCTGCTGGTAGTAGTCTCTTATGATCCTTTGTATTTCAGAGTTTTCTGTTGTGATCTCTCCATTTTCATTTCTAATTTTGCTGATTTGGTTCTTCTCCCTTTGTTTCTTGATGAGTCTGGCTAACGGTTTGTCAGTTTTACTTACCTTTTCAAAAAACCAGCTTTTAGCTTTGTTGATTTTTGCTATGGTCTCTTTTGTTTCTTTTGCACTTACTTCTGCCCTAATTTTTAAGATTTCTTTCCTTCTACTAACCCTGGGGTTCTTCATTTCTTCCTTCTCTAGTTGCTTTAGGTGTAGAGTTAGGTTATTTATTTAACTTTTTTCTTGTTTCTTGAGGTAAGCCTGTATTGCTATGAACCTTCCCCTTAGCACTGCTTTTACAGTGTCCCATAGGTTTTGGATTGATTTGTTTTCATTTTCATTCATTTCTATGCATATTTTGATTTTTTTAAATTTCTTCTATGATTTGTTGGTTATTCAGAAGCGTGTTTTTTAACCTCCATATGTTTGAATTTTTAATAGTTTTTTCCCTGTAATTGAGATCTAATCTTTCTGTACTGTGGTCAGTAAAGATGACTGGAATGATTTCAAATTTTTTGAATTTACCAAGACTAGATTTATGGCCCAGGATGTGATCTATTCTGGAGAAGGTTCTGTGTGCACTTGAGAAAAATGTGAAATTGTTTTGGGGTGAAACGTCCTATAGCTATCAATTAGGTCTAGCTGGATCATTGTGCCATTTAAAGTTTGTGTTTCCTTGTTAATTTTCTGTTTTGTTGATCTATCCATAGGTGTGAGTGGAGTATTAAAGTCTGCTGAATTAAAACATAAACATACAGAGACAAATAACACAATTACTGACATAAAAAATACTGTAGAAGGAATCAATAGCAGAATACCTGAAGCAGAACAATGGATCAGTGAACCGGAAAACAAAATGGTGGAAATAACTGCTGAAAAGGAGAATAAAATAAAAAGAATGAAAAGAACTGAGGTAGTCTCAGAGAAATCTGGGACAATATTAAATGCACAAACATTATATTATAGGGGTCCAAGAAGAGAAGAGAAAAAGAAAGGATATGAGGAAATTTCTGAAGAGATTATAGTTGAAAATTTCCCCAATGTGGAAAAGGAAATAGTCAATCAAGTCCACAAAGTGCAAACAGTCCCATCCAGATAAGCCCAAGGTGAAACATGCCAAGACACATACTAATCAAACTAACAAAGATTAAACACAAAGAAAGAATATTAAAAGCAGCAAGGGAAAAGCAACAAATAACATACAAGGGAAGCCTCATATGTTTAACAGCTGATCTTTCAGCAGAAGCTCTGTAGGCCAAAGAAAGTGGTAGGTTTTATTTAAAGTACTGAAAGGGAAAAAAATCTACAACCAAGATTACTCTATCCAGCAAGGATCTCACTCAAAATTGATGGAAATTAAAAAGCTTTTCAGACAAACCAAGTTAAGAAAATTCAGTACCACCAAACCAGCTTTCAACAATGTTAAAGGAACTTATATAGTCGGGAAATAAAAGTGAAGAAAAAGATCTACAAATGCAAACCCCAAACAATTAAGAAAATGGCAGTAGAAATATATACATTAATAATTACTTTAAATATGAATGGATTAAATGCTTCAAGCAAAACACACAGACTGGTTCAGTTCAGTTGAGTTATGTTGCTCAGTCATGGCCGAATCTTTGCAACCCCATGAACTGCAGCACGCTAGGCCTCCCTGTCCATCACAAACTCCCAGAGTTCACCCAAACCCGTGTCCATTGATTCGGTGATGCCATCCAACAATCTCATACTCTGTTGTCCCCTTCTCCTCCTGCCCTCAATTTTTCCCAGCATCAGGGTCTTTTCCAACGAGTCAAGTGGTCAGGTGATCAAAGTATTGGAGTTTCAGCTTCAACATCAGTCCTTCCAATGAACACCCAGGGCTGATCTCCTTTAGCATGGACTGGTTGGATCTCCTTGCAGTCCAAGGGGCTCTCAAGAGTCTTCTCCAACACCACATTTCAAAAGCATAAATTCTTCTGCACTCAGCTTTCTTTATAGTCCAACTCTTGCATCCATACATGACGACTAGGAAAACCATAGCCTTGACTAGATGGACCTTTGTTGGCAAAGTAATGTCTCTGCTTTTTAATATGCTGTCTAGTTTGGTCATAACTTTCCTTCCAAGGAGTAAGCGTCTTTTAATTTCATGGCTGCAATCACCATCTGCAGTGATTTTGGAGCTCAGAAAAATAAAGTCAGCCACTGTTGCCACTGTTTCCCCACCTATTTGCCATGAAGTGATAGGACCAGATGCCATGATCTTTGTTTTCTGAATGTTGAGCTTTAAGCCAACTTTTTCCCTCTCTTCTTTCTGAGTGGCTGAATGTATACAAAACAAGATACACATATATACTGTCTAAAAAAACAACAAAAATACTCACTTCAGACCTAAAGACTGAAAGTGAGAGGATGGAAAAATATATCCCATGCAAATGGAAAGCAAAAGAAAGCTGAATTAGCAATCCTCATATCAGACAAAGTAGACCTTAAAGAATATTATAAGAGATAAGGAAAGACACTACATAATGATCAAGGACTCAATCCAAGAGGAACACATAACAATTGTACATATCTATGCACCCAACAAAGGAACAGCTCAATACATAAGACAAACACTAACAGACAGAAAAAGAGAAATTGACAGTAACACAATAATAGTAGACTTTAACACCCCAATTACACCAATAGACAGATCATCAAAACAAAATTAATAAGGAAACACATGTCTTAAATGATACATTAGATGAGTTGAATCACATTGATATCTTCAGGACATTGACATCTGCATTCCAAATGCAGAAGAATATACCTTCTTCTCAAGTGCACGTGGAACATTTTCCAGGATAAACAACCTGTTGGGTCACAAATCAAACTTCAGTAAATTTAAGAAAATTAAAATTGTACCAAACACCTTTTCTGACCATAACTCTATGAGGCTAGATATCAATTATGAGGAAAAAAAGAAAACTGTAAAAAGCGCAAACACGTGGAGATTAAACAATGCATTTCTAAATAACGAGAAGGTTACTGAAGAAATCAAAAGGGAAACCCAAAAATTCCTAGAAACAAATGACAATGAAAACACAACAATTCAAAACCTATGGCATGCAGCAAAAGAGTTCAAAGAAGAAAGTTTAAGGAAATACAATCCTACCTCAAGAAACAAGAAAAACATGGAATAGACAAGCTAAATTTATACCTAAAAGAACCTGAAAAAGAAGAAGAACAGCAACAAATTAGCAGAAGGAAAGAAATCATAAAGATCAGAGTAGAAATAAGTGAAAAAGAAATAAAAGAAACAGTAGTAAAAATTAATAAAACTTCAATCTGGTTCTTTGAAGAGATAAACAAACTGACAAATCTTTAGCCAGACTCATTAAGCAAAACAGAGAGAACAGTCAAGTCAACAAAACTAGAAATGAAAAAGGAGAGTTTACAACAGACAATGCAGAAATACAAAGGATGATGAGACTATTATTAACAACTTATATGGCAAAAAAATGGATAACCTGGAAAGAAGGGACATATTCTTAGAAAAGTTCAATCTTCCAAGACTGAACCAGGAAGAAATAGAGATTATGAACTACCCAATTATGAGCACTGCAATCAAACCTGTGATAAAAAATCTACCCAAAAACCAAAAACCCAGGACCAGATGACTTCACAGGTGAATTCTATCAAATATTTAGTGACGAGATAATGCCTATTCTTCTACAACTCTTTCAGAAAATTGCAGAGGAAGGAACACTTCCAAAGCCATCCTACAAGGCCACTATCACTCATACCAAAACCAGACAGACAAAACAAAACAAAACAAAAAACTATATGCCAATATCAGTGATGAACACAGATGCAAGAATCCTCAAAAAAAAAAAAAATCTAGTAAACAGAATTCAACAGCACATTAAAAAGCTTATACACCTTGATCAAGTTGGGTTTATTCCATGGATGCAAGGATTCTCAGTATATGCAAATCAATCAATATGATACATCACGTTAACCAGTTGAAGATAAAAACCATATGATAATCTCAATAGATGCACAAAAAGCCTTTGAGAAAATTCAGCACCCATATATGATTAAAACTCTTCAAAAATGGGCATAGAAGGAAGCTACCTCAACATATTAAAGGCCATATATGATAACAGCAAACATTATTCTCAATGGTGAAAAACTGAAAGCATTGCCCCTAAGATTAGGAACAAGAGTGTCCACTTTCACCACTACTATTCAACATAGTTTTGGAAGTCCAAAATACAGCAACCAGAGAAGAAAAAGAAATAAACACAATCTAGATAAAAAAAGAAGAAATAAAGCTCTCCCTGTTTGCAGATGGCATGATACTAAACATAGAAAACCCTATAGATATGATCATAAAATTACTAAAGATAATCAGTGTTAGCCAAGTTGCAGGATACAAAATAAATACACAAATCACTTGCACTTCTATATACTAACAATGAAATATCAGAAAAAGAAATTAAGAAATCAACCCCATTCACCATTGCAACAAAAAATAATTAAGGATCTAGGGATAAACTTACCTAAGGAGACAAAATAACTGTATACAGAAAATTATAAGACACTGATGGAACAAATCAATGATGACATAAACGGATCTAGAGATATTCTATGTTGCTGGGTAGGAAGAATCAATATTATGAAAATGACTATCCTACAGAACCAATATGATCCCTAACAAATTACCAATGGCATTTGTCACAGAATTCGAACAAAAAAACAATTCATATGGAAACACAAAAGATAACAAATAGCCGAAGCAGTCTTGAGAAAGAAGACTGGAGCTGGAGGAGTTAAACTTCCTGACTTCAGATTATACTACAAAGCTACAGTCACCAAGACAGTATGGTGCTGGCACAAAAACAGAAAAATTTAAACAAATGGAACAACATAAAAAGCCCAGAAACAAACTCATGCAACTATGGGTACCTTATTTTTTAAAAAGGAGGTAAGAATATACAATGGGGCAAAGACAGCATCTTCAATAAGTGGTGTTGGGAAAACTGGAATGCTACATGTAAAAGAATGAAATTCAAATTTCTTCTTAACACCATTCACAAAGATAAACTCAAAATGGATTAAATACCTAAATCTAAGACCAGAAACTATAAAACTCTTAGAGGAAAACATAGACAGAATACTTGATGACATTAATCAATGCAAGATCCTCCATGACCCACCTCCTAGAGTAATGGAAACAAAAGTAAAAGTAAACAAGTGTGACCTGTTTAAACTTAAAAGCTTTTGCACAGCAAAGGACACTATAAGCAATGTGAAAAGACAATCCTTAGAGTGGAAGAACATAGCAGCAAATGAAACAACTGACAAAGGATTGATTTTCAAAATATACAAGCAGCTCATACAACTCAATACCAGAAAAACAACCAACCAACGAAAAATTGGGGAAAAGACTTAAAGAGACATTACTCCAAAGAAGACATACAGATAGCTAACAAATACATTAAAAGATGCTCAGCATTGCTCATTATTCAGTTCAGTTCAATTCAGTTCAGTTGCTCAATCATGTCCAACTCTTTGTGACCCCATGAATCACAGCACGCCAGGCCTCCCTTTCCATCACCAGATCCTGGAGTTCACTCAAACTCATGCCAATCGAGTTGGTGATGCCATTCAGCCATCTCATCCTCTGTCATCCCCTTCTCCTCCTGCCCCCAATCCCTCCTTGAATCACCATCTTTTCCAACGAGTCAACTCTTTGCATGAGGTGCCCAAAGTATTGGAGTTTCAGCTTCAGCATCAGTCCTTCCAATGAACACCCAGGACTGATCTCCTTTAGGATGGACTGGTTGGATCTCCTTGAGTCCAAGGAACTCTTAAGAGTCTTCTCCAACACCACAGTTCAAAGGCATCAATTTTTCGGCCCTCAGCTTTCTTCACAGTCCAACTCTTACATCCATGCATGACCACTTGAAAAACGATAGCTTTGATGAGACGGACCTTTGTTGGCAAAGTCATGTCTCTGCTTTTTAATATGCTATCTAGGGTGGTCATAACTTTCCTTCCAAGGAGTAAGTGTCTTTTAATTTCATGGCTGCAGTCACCATTTGCAGTGATTTTGGAGCCCCCAGAAAATAAAGTCTGACACTGTTTCCACTTCCTCCCCATCTATTTCCCATGAGGTGATGAGACCAGATGCCATGATCTTAGTTTCCTGAATGTTGAGCTTTAAGCCAACTTTTTCACTCTCTTCTTTCACTTTCATCAAGAGACTTTTTAGTTCCTCTTCCCTCTCTGCCATAAGGGTTGTGTCATCTGCATATCTGAGGTTACTGATATTTCTCCCAGAAATCTTGATTCCAGCTTGTGCTTCTTCCAGCCCAGCATTTCTCATGATGTACTCTGCATATAAGTAAAATAAGCAGGTGACAATATACAGCCCTGACGTACTCCTTTTCCTATTTGGAACCAGTCTCTGTTGCTCCATGTCCAGTTCTAACTGTTGCTTCCTGACCTGCATATAGATTTCTCAAGAGGCAGGTCAGGTGGTCTGATATTCCCATCTCTTTCAGAATTTTCCACAGTTTATTGTGATCCACAGAGTCGAAGGCTTTGGCATAGTCAATAATGCAGAAATAGATGTATTTTCTGGAACTCTCTTGCTTTCTCAGTGATCCAGCTGATGTTGGCAATTTGATCTCTGGTTCCTCTGCCTTTTCTAAAACCAGCTTGAACATCTGGATGTTAACAGTTCACGTTGGTGATGGACAGGGCGATCTGGTGTGCTGCGGTTTATGGGGTCGCAAAGAGTCAGACACTACTGAGACTGAACTGAAAGGAAGAGCTTATTATACAGAGTAAAGTAAGTCAGAAAGAAAAAGATAAAAATTGTATACTAACGCATATATATGGAACCTAGAAAGATGATACCAAAGGATTTATTTACAGGGCAGCAATGAAGAAACAGATTTAGAGAATAGACTTATAGATGGGGAGAGGGAGGGGGAGGATGAGATATATGAAGAGAGTAACATGGAAACTTATAGTACCCTATGTAAAATAGACAGCCAACGGGAATTTACTGTATGGCTTTGGAAACTCAAACAGGGGCTTTGTATCAATCTAGAGAAGGGTGGGATGGGCAGAGAAATGACAGGGAGGCTCAGGAGGGAGGGGATATATGTATACTTATGGTTGATTCATGTTGAGGTTTGACAGAAAACAACAAAATTCTGTAAATCAATTATCCTTCAATTAAAAAATAAATAAATTTTAAAAAATTGGTATATCTAAAAAAAATCTAATAAAAATTGAATCAAATAAAAAAATAAGAATTTTCATTGACACCAACAAATGATAGCACTAAATGGAGTTTACTATATATACATATATATATATGTCTATATAAAATATATAGAGACACACACACATATATATACATATGTCATAAATGGCTTAACTTTTTCACACAATTTGTCCTGTGAATTGTCAGCCTTATCATTACACTGAGTAATGCCATTTGTCTTCAATAATGTTTGTTTTGGTTATGGAGTGTGGGGCCTGATTTTTCTCCAGCATTCAAGAGATAATCCCTTATAAACTTTCCATTCCTAAAAAGTTTTAATGAAGGGATAATATTTTTAAATTCCTATGTAATTTGCTTTTATACTATAATTATTTATTATATTTTTAATACTGATGTTTTATAAATCTGGGAAATTTCAAAATACCTCACTGGAAAAAAATACCACTGGAAAGAAAAATAAAATAAAATGAAAATTCCCTATACTTATCTTGGCAGTGGAAAGCACATTTTTTAAGGCAAATATTGCCCTAAAAGTTGCCTTATTTTACAACCATACAGAAAGTAGATAGATTTTAAAAAAACAGCCAAAAGTTTAGTCCAATTGATCAGAGCCAAAGGGCCCGTGATTCTTTTTTTTTTTAATATTGAACTAATATAAGAAATAGAAACATTCTTTTGTGGTTTGTAAGTCAAAGCCATTCCTTAAATGATACTCAATTTATCATATTAGATTATAAAATCCTATTTTTCAAACAATACTGAAAAAGAGAGATTAAGAAAAATTACCAAGAACTATTTGGATATTTTATTTTTTTAAATGATAACAACTGGTATTTTATTAATTTTTAACAAATTGTGTACAGTTTCAAAATACTTGCCAAGTACACCATTCTTGAACCTTTTCTTATAATTGTAAATATTTAGATCACTTCACTATATTCCATAATGGCATTTTTAAAGCTTTTTTTTTTTTTCTTCATTTATTTTTATTAGTTGGAGGCCAATTACTCTACAACGTTGTAGTGGGTTTTGTCATACACTGACATGAATCAGCCATAGAGTTACATGTATGCCCCATCCCGATCCCCCCTCCCACCTCCCTCTCTACCTGATACCTCTGGGTCTTCCCAGTGCACCAGGCCCGAGCTTGTCTCATGCATCCAATCTGGGCTGGTGATCTGTTCCACTATAGATAATATACATGTTTCGATGCTGTTCTCTCGAAACATCCCACCCTTGCCTTCTCCCACAGAGTCCAAAAGTCTGTTCTGTACATCTGTGTCTCTTTTTCTGTTTTGCATATAGGGTTATCATTACCATCCTTCTAAATTCCATATATATGTGTTAGTATGCTGTAATATTCTTTATCTTTCTGGCTTGCTTCATTCTGTATAATGGGCTCCAGTTTCATCCATCTCATTAGAACTGATTCAAATGAATTCTTTTAACAGCTGAGTAATATTCCATGGTGTATATGTACCACAGCTTCCTTATCCATTCGTCTGCTGATGGGCATCTAGGTTGCTTCCATGTCCTGGCTATGATGAACAGTGCTGCGATGAACATTGGGGTGTACGTGTCTCTTTCATATCTGGTTTCCTCGGTGTGTATGCCCAGGAGTGGGATTGCTGGGTCATAGTCAGGATGGCTGCTATCCAAAAGTCTAGAAGCAATAAATGCTGGAGAGGGTGTGGAGAAAAGGGAGCCCTCTTACACTGTTGGTGGGAATGAAAACTAGTACAGCCACTATGGAGAACAGTGTGGAGATTTCTTAAAAAACTGGAAATAGAAAGCTTATTTTAAATAAAGGAACAACTGTGGAAAAGCTCAAACAGTATGAATTTTCTGTTTTATTGCCTACCAAAGCAATCTGTGGAATTATATAACTACCACTTTGACTTCTATTGCAAATGATCAGTCACCTGAGACATATTAAAAGCTGTTTTTTTTAAGCTCTTAATATGACAGACAAAAGAAGACACAATTGGTCAATGAAATGGCCAGAGATGTACTGATCTTATTTCTTAACATCTTTATTTACACAGCAACAGATATAAATATTTGCCCCTTTCATTAAATGTATACAATAAATAATTATAGTCTTCCCAGTGGTCATGGATAATTGTGAAAGCTGGACTGTAACAAAGGCAGAGGAACCAGAAGTCAAATTGCCAACATCTGCTGGATCATTGAAAAAGCAAGAGAGTTCCAGGAAAACATTTACTTCTGCTTTATTGACTACACCAAAGCTTTTGACTGTGTGGATTGCAGTAAGCTATGGAAAATTCTGAAAGAGATGGGAATACCAGACCACCTGACTTGCCTCCTGAGAAATCTCTATGCAGGTCAAGAAGCAACAGCTAGAGCCAGACATGGAAGAACAGACTGGTTCCAAACGGAAAGGAGTACATCAAGGCTATATATAGTCACTCTACTTACTTAACTTCTATGCAGAGTACATCATGTGAAATGCTGGGTTGGATGAAACACAAGCTGGATGAATTAAGATTGCCAGGAGAAATATCAACAACCTCAGATAAGCAGATAACACCACCCTTATGGCAGAAAGCAAAGATGAACTAAAGAGTCTCTTGATGGAAGTGAAAGGGAGGAGTGAAAAAGCTGGATTAAAACTCACCATTAAAAAACGAAGATCATGGCATCCGGTCACATCCCATCATGTCAAAAAATGGGGAAACAAATGGAAACAGTGGTTGACTTTATTTTTGGAGGCTCCAAAATCACTGCAGATGATGACTGAAGCCATGAAATTAAAAGACACTTGCTTCTTTGAAGAAAAGCTATGACAAAACTAGACAGCATTTTAAAAAGCAGAGACATTACTTTGCCAACAAAGGTCAGTCTAGTGAAAGCTATGGTTTACCAGTAGTCACATATGAATGTGCGAGCAGGACCATAAAGAAAACCGAGCACCGGAAGACTGATGCTTTTGAACAGTGGTGTTGGAGAAGACTCTAGAGAGTCCTTGGACCACAAGGAGATTCAACCCGCTCATCCTAAAGGAGATCAGTCCTGGATATTCATTGGAATGTCTGATGCTGAAGCTGAAACTCCAATACTTTGGCCACCTGATGGGAAGAACTGACTCATTTGAGAATACCCTCATGCTGGGAAACATTGAAAGCAGGAGAAGGGGACCACAGAGGATGAGATGGTTGGATGGCATCACTGATTCAATGGGCATGAGTTTGAGCAAGCTCCGGGATTTGGTGATGGACAGGGAAGCCTGGTGTGCCACAGTCCATGGGGTTGCAAACAGACATGACTGAGGGACTGAACTGAACTGAACTGAATGAGAAAGTTGTGTATCTGTATGTGTTCTTAGTCTTTCCTAGTAACAGTGCTAATTTCTTTATCTGCCTTCTTTGATTTAATTAAAGAACTCTCCATGTTAGAAATGTTTATTTCCATTTTACGTATGAAGATATGGTCTTCAAATTCGGATTTTTTTCTGCTTCCTAAACACATCCTCTTACTACCTGCCAGAATAGTCATTCTGGAATACAAGTGAAGCCAATGAGAAGCACTAAAGAATGTCTTCAAGGCAGCATGTGGTAGATAGAGCATGGAAATTGGCCCCACATTTATCTGGATTTGAATCCCAGTGCTGCAACTAGTTAGCTAGATTAATACTTGTTCAGAATTACACAAATACTCCAAATGCCCATTGGTTTCATTGTCTATGAAAGGAATGTAATAATTTCACATATGTAAAGATGTGCTTCCCAGGGGATGCAGAGGTAAAGAATCTGCCTTTCATTGTAGAAGAGGCAAGAGACTCAGGTTCAGTTCCTGGGCTGGGAATCCCCTAGAGAAGGAAATAGCAGCTCACTCCAGTATTCTTGTCCGGAGAAATCCACGGACAGAGGAACCTTGTGGGCTACAGTCCATGGGAGCGCAAAGAGGTGGACCCTACTGGCACACACACAATTCAAAAGGGAGCTAGCCTAGAATCGCCAGATGTAGATAATATCAGTTCCTTTTTTCTCCCTACCTTTAATTAGAGATAATGGGGATCAAGCGATTTGATCAGCCTGCTTTGGGAAAGTTGATGAAGAAAAAGAGCATGTGTGGGACTGCCCTGTGAGGCAAAGCTCCCTCGGGGGAGGAGAGCTGGGGTGTGTGGTCAAATCCTTTGCAGGGTTTGTGGTTCAGGGACTGAAAAGAACTAATGTAAGGGGAGATTTGATTTAGAATTGGTGGAGGTGGTGGTGGGGTGGGTGGTCACATTCTGAAGGTTGAACTAGCAGATGTGAAATAGGAAGTGAAAGAAAGCGAGGGATTAATCATGATTATCAGCTTTTTGTTAAGAAAAAACTGTAAGAAGTCTATGGGACTATGAAGTGAAGCAAACTGGGCCAGAGAAATATCTCTTCTCTTGAGTTGTCGGCACACTTGAATGTGACTCACAAGTTCCAGGCAGAAGATTTGAGAGACCCAACAAATTGACATTTAAATATGAGACCAAAAATGTATTAATTGCTTATACAACAAGATGAAGTCATTTTCATTTTATATTTACTTACATTGTAATACTGTAAGAATTTCTAAGGGTGTTATTCATTTTGAAATGTTTCATTTAAAGATAAAAGTAATATTCTAAGAGACATATTCATGAAGAATAGTATCAGCAGAACTAGAGGAAAGTAAAAATAAAACAAGATATTATTGAATAATATTTTGTAAATTTTATGCAAGTAAACTTTCTCTAGATGCCTTTGACTATTAACTTTTCCTCTTCTCATTTTCTGCCCTTATATTTATAACATGAACCACTGATGGGGTTGGGTGTGTTTGTTGTTGTTTCGTTGCTAAGTTGTGCCTGACTCTTTGCAGCCCCATATGGACTATAGCCCGCCAGGCTCCTCTGTCTGTGGGATTTCCAAGGCAAGAATACTGGGGCGGGTTTCCTTTTCCTTCTTCAGGGGGTCTTCCTGACCCAAAGATAAAACCCACATCTCCTGAATTGGCAGGTGGTTTCTTTACCTCTGAGTCACCAGGGAAGCCCTGGGAATGAGTTCAATGGAATTGAAAGCCTCAGGAAGAACATACCAAGAGAAGATAAGATTCATGGGTGTGTACATCACTGTCTCTAGATTATTTCACATGTTAGTCAATACAATCTGTTGTCATTATAAGCTGTATAAATAGCTAAAGTAATTTAGATTCCAAGATGTTTTAGGGTCTTGTCTTAGTTTACCAGGGCTGCCATCACAAAATACCACAGACTGGGTTGTTTGAAAGACAGAACACTATTCTCTCACGTTCTGGAAGCTGGGAGGTAAGATCAAGTTGGTTTCTCTTGAGAAGTCCATCCTTGGCTTTGCGATGACTGCCTTTTCATTGGGTTCTCTCATGGCTTTCTCTCTGTGCAGATACAGAATTAAGACTCCAACAGAAAAGTGCAAGAGGACAAAATTAAGTTCATAACACTCACATGGCTATTAAACAGTAAAACTGGGATTTTCCTTCTCCCAGACTCCACAATGCAAGCTGTGCAGGTGTAGTGTTTGACATCAGACTGAGGCCTGAGACTGCAGATAGACGCAGGAGCAGACAGTGCACAGCGGCAGGGGTTACCTGGGGAGTCTTATGTAATGGGGACATATAAATGCTGATATTTAAATTATTGTTTACTTTGCTTGGAGTCAAATTACCAGTAGGCCCTTAAAATTTGTTTCATAAATTAATATTTCATTTTTGTTGAAGTATAGTTGATATACAATGTTGTGTTCATCTCAGATGTATGGCAAAGTGATTCAGTTTTATATATATATATACACACATATATGCATCTCTGGGCTTTCCTGATGGCTCTGCAGTAAAGAATCTGCCTGCCAATGCAGGGTTCAGGCCCTGGGTGGGAAAGGTGCCCTGGAGATGGAAGTGGCAACCTGATCCAGTATTCTTGCCTGGGAAATCCCACGGACAGAGGACCCTGGTGGGGCTGCAGTCCATGGGGTTGCAAAGAATCAGACACAAATTAACAACAAAACACACACACACACACACACACACACACACGTCTCTATTTATTTCAGAATCTTTTCCCTGAGAGGATATTGCAAAATATTGACTATAATTCCTGGTGCTATACTGTAGGCCTTTGTCAGTTGTATATTTTATATATAGCAGTGTGTACATTTTAATCCCAAACTCCTAATTTATTCCCCCTGCTTTTCCCTTTGGTAACAATAAGGTTGTTTTCCACATTTTTAAGTTTCTTTTGTTTTGTATGTAAGTTCATTTGTATCTCTTTTTTTTTTCTAAGAATCAACATATAAGCAATACCATATGATGCTTGTCTTTGTCTGACTTACTTCACTTAGTATGATAATGTCTAGATCCATCTATGTTGCTGTAAGTGTCATTATTTCATTCCTTCTTTATGACTGAATAATATGCCCTTGTATACATGTACCACCTCTTCTTTATCCATTCATCTGTTGATGGACATTTAGTTTGCTTACATATCTCAGCTGTTGTAAAAGTGTTGCACTGAATAACAGGATGCCTGTATCTTTGTAAATTATGATTTTCTCTGGATTTATGCCCAGGAGAGATATTTCTGAGTCATATGGTAGCTTTCTTTTTAGTCTTGTAAAGAACCTCCTTACCGTTCTCCATGCTGGTTGTAGCAATTTACATTCCCACCAACAGTTTAAGAGGGTTCTCTTTTCTCCACACACTTTCCAGCCTTTATTATTTGTACATTTTTTGATAATGGTCATTTGGACTGGTGTGAGGTGGTATCTCACTATAGTTTTGATTTGCATTTCGCTAATAATTAGAGGGACTTCCCTGGTGGCTCAGATGGTAAAGCATCTGCCTACAATGCAGGAGACCCAGGTTCAATCCCTGGTTTGGGAAGATCCCCTGGAGAAGAAAATGACTACCCACTCCAGTGTTCTTGCCTGGAGAATCCCATGAATGGAGGAGCCTGGTGGGCCACAGTCCATGGAGTCACAAAGAGTCAGGCATCTTTTCATGTGTCTGTTGACCAGCTGTATGTCTTCTTCAGAGAAATGCTTATTTACATGTTCTATCCGTGTTTAGGTTGAGTTGTTTTGATTTTTAATTTTTATATCAACCTGCATAAGCTGTTTTTATAGTTTAGAGATTAATCCCTGGAGATTAATCACATCATTCAAAAATATTTTCCTCACTTTGTAGGTTGTCATTTCAGTTTGTTTTTGGTTTCTTTTGCTGAGCAGAAGTTTTTAAGTTTAACTAGGTCCGATTTGTTTATTTTTATTTCCATTACTCTGGGAGTCAAATTCATAAAGATATTGCCATGATTTATATCAAAGAGGTTCTGTGTATCTTTTCCTCTAGGAGTTTTACAGTATCCAGTCTTACATTTAGGCCTTTAATTCATTTTGAGTTTATTTGTATGTGTGTGTTGTTAGAAAATGTTTTAATTTCATTCTTTAACATGTAGTTATCTAGCTTCCCAGCATCATTTATTGAGACTGTTTTTGTTCATTGTATATTCTTAACTCCTTTGTGGTAGATTACTTGAATGTATGTGCATGAGTTTATTTCTGGGCTTTCTATCTTGTTCCATTGATCTTTATTTTCATTTTTGCACCTGTGTGTCATTTTTAAATTAAAATATAAATGCTTCTTTCAAAATCCCTTGTTAATCTTCTGGGAAAAGGCAAAATATAGCAGTAGTGTAAAAGATTGCAAAATTGACCATCATCATCAAGCTGCAGCAATGTTGGACTTGTCTTCATTGATAAATATAAACCTTAAATATTTAGAGCAAACTTAAAAATTTGTAAGAGAATAAATGTTTACAAAAAATGCAAATGGTACCTTGGGACCTCTGATATTCCAAACTTTTTTTCTTTTTGCACATTCATGATGCTATTTCTTATATTTATGAACACTGGATTCATTTTTCTGCTTTAACTTTTAAATAAAATGTGAAACTATTTATACTAAAAGAGTATGAGATACAGACTGGCCTAAAAACAAAACAAAACAAACAAAACAAAAAACAGCTGTGTGTGCATGTATGTGTATGTGTGTATTTTTGTGCTGAGTTAAACAGTGCTTTCATTAGATGAGTTTATACCCAAAGGAAAAATTTTTGACTTTGTCCAGTCAATAAGATTAGGTACTTTGAGAGGCAGGAGGCCTTTACTAACTTGCTGATAGTAAGTCAAGTGAACAATAACTGTTAATGCCTATATTCAGTGGTCTTTTGCTCTTCAGGAGATACAAGGTAGTAAACACAGATTTAGATGTAGATATAGAAATGTTGAGATACACATGAATATTCTGATCTATCTTAAGATGCACAGATGTATCTATACATATATTTGTATATTTTAGAGGTACTTATTTGATTTAATTTTAAAATACAGCTTGCTATCTTTGCTCATAGAATCTACCATGCATAGAAATAAATAGTTTGGCCTTAGCGAGAGAATTTTTGCTCAGCTTCCTCACACAGAAAAGTAAGTGACACCAGGGACACATTCAGTAGTATAGCACTCGGTAACAGACAAGTAACAAGGCAAATACCCTTAGCATATATATATACATATGTATATATGTATATATATATTACTGGACAAGAGAAAAAACGTCAGAAGACTTTCTCTAAAAGGAACAAAAATCCCCTTATAATATTATATGTGGTAATAGCATCTCTCCCATTTTCCTGGGGATTTTAATGCTCTCAATAGTAAGGTAAGAGGGGTATTCTTTCAGCAAAAGACCTAGAAAGCCAGACTTTACAAAAAAGTTTCAGGTCATTACTTTTAAATATTTTAGTAGGGCAGCATTAAAATCAGTGTTCTGGTTGATTTTTAAAACTCTTTTCATATTGTTTTTGAGTTTTAATATTAAGGAATTTGTGGAATTTGAAACAGATGTAATTCATAAGCACTGCATTTGTTTCATTTAGATATAATGCCTACACATATACATGAGATAAAAAAATTCAAACACTATATGGCAAGTCTTTGGATTTCTTTTATAGAACAAAACTGAAGTAGCAATCATAACTACATATTTAAATAAGCATTGTGTACTTTCAATGTTTCTGATGTTTATACCAAATTTTCTAATTAAATTTTTGTAATCACTTACTTTTAGGGCACTCCATTTTGCTTACCATTTGCTTTATATATACTTTTTTTTTCTTTTTGACCACACCTCACAGCATGTGGGATTTTAGTTACGTTATCAGGGATCAAGCCTGAGTCCCTAGCATTGGAAGCACAGAGTCATAACCACTGGACAACCAGGGAAGTCATTGCTTTATGTATTTTAACTGAAAACTCTATGTGTTTTAACTCAAAAAATATTTAAGACAAAAAAACAAATTCCATTTCATCCCATTAGGTTTCACTTCCTTCCTAAGGATATGCCCTTGTTTCTATATGCTCTTTTAGCCATTTCCCTGTGTGTTTCCATAAGTAATTATGCATATGCTTTTTTATTTTCATAAATGTCATCATGTTATTCATGTTCTCTTTTTAATGGCAATACTGTTATTTATTTAATGTTTTCACTTCACAAGGAAAGGTAAAACTATATGATACTGAAGTTAGGATTTTCTGGTATTTAAAAACGCAGTAAGCAAGGCTAGTGGGAAAGGGTTGCAGACTTTAACAATATTCACAACCTAAAAATTGAGAGTTCTGTTTTATTTGGTGCAAAATTTTAGGGCCTCAAAACCAAGAGCTAGCACCTCAAGTAACCCTGAGAGAAATGCTTCCAGGACAGGAGAGAGAGAGCCAGGTGATATAGAAGCTTTGTAACAAAGGGTAGGTGGTCTTAACATCAAAAGATTATTGCTAAAGAAAACCAGATATCTCAAGTTAAGGAATTTAGCCCTGTTTCTGTGTGAGAAGATGTAGGAGACTGGGCTCACTGACATCATTCCTTTGATATGCATTGCAGCTATTCTGGAACCAGAATCCTGTTTTTACATCTGAGCTGGCTTGGCACTCACTGTAGGCAGTGGCTGCAGTCTGATAGCTGGCATTCTTCTCCTTCCTAAGTACCCTTAGGACTCACTAGCTCACCATCTATGGTGGCTACAATTGCTGGTGACTGTGACATCTTTGCCTAAAGATATGGCTGGAAATATGACATCTCTCAGGTGTGTTGGAGATTCAGAGGTCAGGGCTGGCTTGGAGGCTGGGTGTGCTGGCCCACCACATTCCATCACTGGAAAAACAAATTCTTGTGGTTGAAATCAGTGGCAAGGGAACCAAGTTGAACCTCACATCTTTTCAAATGTATGCAGTGAATGCTGTCTTTATATATATGGTGCATTGATTTGTAAGTCTTTTACAAGGTTCTAGGTACTCAGTTCTTATTTTTGTTTTTGCTAATTATGTTTACTTTTCTGTTTCGGCAAACTATATCAAGGAAATAGTATGCACAAATAAGCACAGGATGTGAAAGTTTATTCTTCTTCCCAGATCTATTTCCTCCCATTCAAGAACATCAGTCATTACATAATTTCTATAAGATTCTGGAGTTGAAAGCCCGTCCTGGGTATTATACAAGTGTTCTTTTATAATCCTTTATGCCATTTCTGATTAAGGTAATTCACTATATTTTCATTATTGTTTTTCTTTTATTAAATCATCACATTAACTCGGTTACAATGACTTAAAGGAAAGAAATAGGAGAAAGGCCTGGATGTGCTGCTGGACATACTAGCTACTTTTATTGGTCTGAGGTTTAAGCAGGAACCCAAAATTAAACATTGTTCCTAGGAATGCAAAGATGAAATTCAAACATACTTTTTCCATCCCATACTGTGGGAAATTGTCCAATCCTAGTCCAATGTGAATATTCTACTAGAACATTTTATATCAGATGAGTTCTGAAACATTGATATATAAACATTCTGAGCATATTTAGTGAAATAAAATCTCAATTTATTGTCACACATAAAATTCTTCCTGCATTTAAAGTAATCTTCTCAAGAGAGTATGATTTATCTTTCTACATTAAAAATTCTCTTTTTTGTTATTTAACTCACACTGCAATATCTTGCAGTCTATACTACATTATAAATCCTCTTTTTGAATGTACAAGCTGAGAGTTACACCAGAAAACAAACTATTCTTACTGAGCTCTTTAAAGACATAGAAAGCTTTGGAAAGAACTGCATTTCTCTGGAGAAATCTCCTGACAAAGCAGTAAGGAAAAGGTCACACTACATTTCATGCAGCACTTGTCTTGTTTAATAAGAGCTATATCCCAAAATTTGTTTTAATTACTGATAATTAGGAACATTAGATTTAAAGAGGAAATCAAGACTACCTTAATACTAGGTTAAGCACACTGGTATAAATTGCTTTTATGAAAATGGCATCCCTCTGATACTGGCATGCAGATTTATTCTCAAAGTTTTTTAACTTTTCCTAAAGATCAAGGGCAGAGTGTTTTGAAGCTCCTATTCTGTTATAACTCAAGACCAGTTTTTAACAATTATTACTTTAAGAATCATGGCTTATGTCTGAAGGCTGAAATAAGAACAGATCATAAGCACAGCAGAACAGGAATTTAAATGGATATATGGAGAATATAAGAAGTATGAAGTTTACCATAAAATCAGTGGTATATTTATTAAAATACTTTATCACATTTCTTTCTAGAAAAAATATTTAAATTTTAAGTGGTATGAAAGAGAAAAAGAGAAAGGAAAAGCCTTCATGTGCTTTTCACTGAACTTTCTTGCAAGAGTTCATTTAAATACCATTGCATGCAGATGAAAGACAGCTGATGTGCCAGTGACATTCTTATTCCTGCTGAGAACGTATTTTGAGTAATATTCAGTCAGTTTAAAGCAACTTCAAACTATCAGTCTGATACAATGACAAACTCAAAAACGAAAAGTGCTGGTCACTCAGTCCTGTCTCTTTGCGACCCCATGGACCGTAGGCCACCAGGATCCTCTGTCCATGGGATTCTCCAGGCAAGACTATTGGAGTGGATTACTATTCCCTTTTCCAGTGTATCTTCCTGACCCAGGGATTGAACCTGGGTCTCCTGGATTAAAGGCAGATTCTTTACCTTTTGGCCAACTCAAATATGCAGCTGGATAAAAATTTCAGCAATGTTATTTGTTGATTGCTTACTAAAGGTAGATCCCTTAATGTCTTTTAATTCATAGATCTTCATCTCTAAAACTGGGACAATCCTGTCTACTTTGGAGGGCTGTTGTGATGTGTCAGTGAGGTGCTAGGCTGCATCAGGACAGCTTCTCGATAAATACTGCCTTATCCTGCCACTAGAGATTCTGGAAATGTCTATCCTTTGGGTCAAGGGGCTCAGTGTATTTGATGACTCAGTGACTTGGTTATACTCTGAATGAGCTTAATGCAAACTATTGAATAATAGGACATCTTCAACATGTTAGACATCTAGTGGAAAAAACTCATCTGCCAATACAGGAGGCCTAAGAATCCAGATTCGATCCCTGGCTTGGGAAGATCTCCTGGAGAAGGATACGGCAACCCATTCCAGTATTTTTGCCTGGAGAATCCCATGGATGGAGAGAGGAGCCTGGAGGGCTACAGTCCATAATGTCCCAAAGATTTGGACACAACTGAAGCAACTTACCCAAACATGTTACTAGTTTGTTTACCATAAAGATCGACTCTCAGACTGGAAGGAAAAATGGTTTCAGTGTGCAACCATCTTTAGAAGTGAAGGGAAGTTTGTGTCAAATGTATTGAACACCCTTTGGCTAAAATGATGGATCTAGAAGTTGACTTACATATAAAATTGTCTGCTCTGCATGTTAAGAGAAGAGGTGGTGGATGCTGTTAGAGTAGAAATCTATTTCCCTGAGTTTAACATTTTATCTGTTAATGGAATTAATTAATTGTTCCTAGTCTAAGTGTGTATATATACATATATGTCATACAAATTTATAAATACATATTTTAAAATATATAATAATTATATGTAATAAAATATAACATTTTTGTATTGAAAAGGGGGGAATTAGTAAAGAACAATTATTGTTTCATTAGCCTAATATAAAAGTACACCCTAGAAATGGTAAAGAACTCACCTGCCAATACTAGACTCATAAGAGACACAGGTTCGATCCCTGGGTTGAGAAGATGCCCTGGAGAAGGAAACGGTAACCCAGTCCAGTATTCTTGCCTAGCAAATGCCATGGACAGAGGAGCCTGGCAGGCTGCATTCCATGGGGTGGTAAAGAGTCAGACACAACTGAGCACATGATGGAAGGATAACTAGAAAACAGATAAATTTATATTTGTCTGGACATATTTATAAGAAAATTATTATATGTCTTATATAGAAAGAAAACTTACTCCTTTTGAAGCAGTATTTAATAGGTTTGAAACCAAAATGATTTGAAATGACTTGACTATTGGATGAAAATTGCCCTTTGAACATAATATACACTGTGTAATTTTTACTTCTGTAAGAAACTTATCACTGGTAATATAGGCACATAAACATTCTTACTGTAAATTAATACTTTAAACCCAATTTTGCATAAAACAATGCATTAATGCACATTGAGAGAATTCCAGATGATGAGAGAAGACCCCTTAAGCATTTGGTTGATTACTGACCAATATATGTGCCTGAGGTCAGGGAAAACCACCTGAAGGATTTGGTATAACAGGACACGGCCTTCACACAAGGACAGTCACAGTGCATGTTCTCATCCCCCAGACTGGAAAATCTAAAAGTTTATGAGGTATTGTACATGGAGGGTTTTGCAACAGTAGTAGGAAATAATTAACCTAAAGCAAAACACTGCAAAAGTTCCAAATAACAAGTCTTATAAACTAGATCCAGAGGAGCAAAAGGAATTTCTTTTAAACTAGATCCAGAGGATCAAAAGTTTCTAAGGAATTTTAATAAATCTCAAAATAAAGTATAAGAATATTTGTAGAAATCAACATATATACTACCCACTATGTAAAATTCAGTGTCAGAGAACCAGTGAAAAATTACCAAGCAACGATTAGAAAGAGTAAGCACTGACATTAAAAGAATTATTATATTGTTATCATTTCTGTCCAAAAAGTAGCAATGAAGAAGATCAAAATTAATGCAAATCAGACTTTCAAATTTCTAGAGAAGAAAATTACAATGTCCAAGTTGAAAATAAATTGATGTAATTACAGACTTGAAAAGGTCAGTTTTCATTCCAATCCCAAAGAAAGGCAATGCCAAAGAATGCTCAAATTACCGCCCAACTGCACATATCTCACACACTAGTCAAGTAATGCTCAAAATTCTCCAAGCCAGGCTTCAGCAATACATGAACCATGAACTTCCAGATGTTCAAGCTGGTTTTAGAAAAGGCAGAGGAATCAGAGATCAAATTGCCAACATCAGCTGGATCACTGAGAAAGCAAGAGAGTTAAAGTAAAAGACATTTATTTCTGCTTTATTGACTATGCCAAAGCCTTTGACTGTGTAGATCACAATGAACTGTGGAAAATTCTGAAAGAGATGGGAATACCAGACCACCTGACCTGCCACTTGAGAAACCTATACGCAGGTGAGGAAGCAACAGTTAGAACTGGACATGGAACAACAGAGACTGGTTCCAAATAGGAAAAGGGGTACGTCAAGGCTGTATATTGTCACCTGCTTATTTTACTTAAATGCAGAGTATATCATGAGAAACACTGGGCTGGATGAAGCACAAGCTGGAATCAAGGCTGTCGGGAGAAATATGAATAACCTCAGACATGCAGATGACACCACCTTATGGCAGAAAGTGAAGAACTAAAGAGCCTCTTGATGAAAGTGAAAGAGGAGAGGTAAAAAGTTGGCTTAAAGCTCAGCATTCAGAAAACTAAGATCATGGCATCTGGTCCCATCACTTCATGGCAAATAGATGGGGAAACAGTGGAAACAGTGTCCGACTTTATTTTTTTGGGCTCCAAAATCACTGCAGATGGTGATTGCAGCCCTGAAATTAAAAGACACTTACTCCTTGGAAGGAAAGTTATGACCAACCTAGATAGCATATTAAAAAGCAGAGACATTACTTTGCCAACGAAGGTCCATCTAGTCAAGGCTATGGTTTATCCAGTGGTCATGTATGGATGTGAGAGTTGGACTGTGAAGAAAGCTGAGTGCCAAAAAATTGATGCTTTTGAACTGTGGTGTTGGAGAAGACTCTTGAGAGTCCCTTGGACTGAAAGGAGATCCTACCAGTCCATCCTAAAGGCGATCAGTCCTGAGTGTTCATTAGAAGGACTGATGTTGAAGTTGAAACTCCAATACTTTGGACACCTCATGCGTCGAGCTCTCATTGGAAAAGACGGTGATGCTGGGAGGGATTGGGGGTAGGAGGAGAAGGGGACGACAGAGGATGAGATGGCTGGATTGCATCACCGACACGATGGACACAAGTTTGAGTAAATTCAGGGAGTTTGTGATGGACAGGGAGGCCTGGCGTGCTGCGATTCATGGGGTCACAAAGAGTCAGACACGACTGAGTTACTGAACTCAACTGAACTGAATGGCAAGGTGACCAGGAAAAGAGACAGGGAGGGACATTACTAGAAGTTCTTTTTACTATATGTGAAGAGTGATATTACTTGAAGGCCAACAGTTATAAGTTGAATTTACATATTATTAAAGCGACCACTAGGTACAAAAGCCAAATGGACAGCCAATAAGTAATTAAAAAAGAAAAAAAGAAAGAAAGAAAGAAAAGAAAAAGAAAAAAGGAAGAAGATAAAGTGGGATTGTAAAAAAGAAAAAACAAAGCAAAAATCTTCAGTTCTAAAGGAGGCAAGAAAGTAGAAGTAGTAAATCACAGAGCGAAAAAAAAGAAAGAAAAAATCAATAGAAAAACACAAGAAAGAATGCATCTTATATGATTTCATTGATACAAACTTCTGGAAAATGGAAACTAACTGACAGTGATGAAGGCAGATCCCTGATGTCCTGGGCAGCAAGGGAAAGGCAAGAATGAGGATTTCCAAGGAGCACAGGAAACTTTGGACGGAGATGGTATGTTCCTATCTTGATTGTGATGCTGGTGTTTTATTTATGTAGATGAACAACCTCAGCAGTGGTTGTAACACTTTAAGACAACGTTGTTGTTTAGTTGCTAAGTAGTGTCTGACTCTTTTGCTACTCCAGGGACTGTAGCCCTTCAGGCTCCTCTGCCCATGTGATTTCCCAGCAAGAATACTGGAGCGGGTTGCCATTTCCTTCTCCACAGGATCTTCCTGACCCACGGATCAAACCCACATCTCTTATGTCTCCTGCATTGGCAGGTGGATTCTTTACCACTAAGCCACTTAAGGATGCCCTTAAGCTTGTAAAAAACACTGGAAAAGACAGTATCATGCATTAGTCCTGAATGGTTATAGATCAGAATTTCCCTTTATAAAATAGTTAATTCTGCAGTATTTTAAATCACAGTTTTTATTTTTATAATATATCCTAGCTACTGAACAAATGCCATCTTATAATCAGCTTGTTGTATGATTAATACATATTTCTTGACCTAACAACACACT
This sequence comes from Muntiacus reevesi, assembly GCF_963930625.1. Lineage (NCBI taxonomy): Eukaryota > Metazoa > Chordata > Mammalia > Artiodactyla > Cervidae > Muntiacus > Muntiacus reevesi. Next base: position 55,696,099 of record NC_089253.1, on the reverse strand, counting down.
TGCAAATAATGTACTATTTTTCTAATATTAAAAAATGGAATTTGTAGCTTATGGAATGAGTTCATACTATCTTCATTATTATGTCATATATATTTTTTTAACTTAGAGCTAGACACAGAATTTTTAATAATTAAATAATCCTTTGATAAAAGAGGAATAAACAGGTCTATTTATCATTGGATACTTTGTGTACATGATTTTAGATTATTTTTCCTAACTCATTAAAATAAGCATAGTAAGAAAGACCTCAAGAAACTTGATTTGTTTTCAGTGTTAGGTAATCCAGTGTTCCATACACATCAGAGATTCATGACTGCCTACATTTTATCTCACTCTCTTAAGTGTGTGTCTTATATTTCTAGTTATACCTGAATGCCTGCTGGAGTTCCAGGCGTCAATTTCAAATTCCAGGCAGCAGAAATAAGGGATAGGAAAGATATTTGCTTTTAAGGAGCATAAGCTATCTGTATTTTATTTTATTGGTCAGAATAAACCCACAGGGTGAAATGAGAGACTGGAAAATGTAGTGCTTTATTGGGTATTGTATTGCCTCCCATAAGATTGGGATCTATTACTAAGAATAGGAAAATCAATGTGTACAACTACTGGTCTCTATCTCATTATACAGTTAAAATTATTTTTTTCCAGATAACATGAAAAGCAGCTTATAATTTTTAGACCTGAGGTTAAGGTTATTAATTTGAGTTTTTTAATGTTATTTTATTGTGGTAAATAAATGTTAATTATTATTAACATTTGTTAATAATATTATTTTGGTAATAATAATATTTGGTTAATAATAATATTTTGGTAAAATAATGTTAATAAATGTTATTGTGGTAAATAACTCTTAATATTAGATCTGCTGCCTTAACAAATTTTTAAGTCTGTCATACACTACTGTTGACAATAGGTACAGTGATGTACAGAAGATCTCTAGAGCTTAAAGATTATAATAGCAGTGACAGAATAGACTTGCAGATAAGAGGTTATCAGATTTTAAATTAGAAGATAAAAGTCAGAGGCTCAAACTTAAGGAAAATGGAAGATAATTTTAACTTTATAATTTTAATGCTATTACTATTAGCATTAAGCATATCCTTAGGTTGCATTATGTTAACTAGTTTACTAGTCTATAAATATTTTTCTTTTTAAAGTAATTTTAAAGCCAGTTGATGAAAATTCAATTTTTATACTGACTCAAAAGTTTTCAAAGCCTTGGTGTAGGATCAGTAGCTAGTGGTTTGTGCAGGGTGGTAATCATTTCTCATTCTTCTTGACATATCCAGAACCTATGAGTGCCTGAGTATTTGGTCCATAAATTAGGTGTCCATTAAATTCAAGTTGAAGAGATGATGCTTGAAAAAAAGTGATTTTACCAAAAATGCACATGCACAAAAACATTTTTGTTTTTTCTGAGAAAATGAATACTATAAAAGTGACAATGTAAGGAACATAGAAAAGGAAGTCATTAGAGGTGTTAGTGTCTTTTTTTATATAAGTATAAAGCTGTATGTTTAAGATGTAGAACTTTGATGATTTGATAGATGTACACATTGTAAAAAGATCATAATCAAGCCACATATTTATCATCTGTATATAGTTACTTTTTAAAAATGTGTGTATATATATGGAAAAAAATTAAGATCCTTTTAGAAAATTTCATATTTACAATTTAGTATGAACATTGGTCAGTGTGCCCTTAAGTTAGATCCCCAGAACTCATTGATCCTGTGTAACTGAAGCTTTGTACCTGCGAGCAGCATCTCCCCATTTCCTGCCAGCAAACACATTATGCTCTTGGCTTCAGTGAGTCTCTTTTAGATCCCATGTGTAAGCCAGCTGGCATCGTCTTTTTCCCGCTGGGACTTATTTCACTTAGCATAGTGAGCTCTGGGTTGCTCCATCTTGCTCCAAATGACAGCATTTCCCTCTTTCTAAGCTGGAATAATGAAGTGCAGATACATCTTTGAGATTCAAGTTTAATTTCATTCAGACATACACTTGATCCTTGAATAATGCATGTCTTAGGGGCACCCACCCTCCCTCTAGTCAAAAATCCACATGAAATTCAGAATCTGGATCTCCTAAGAGGCAGGTGATTCCCCCCGATTCAGGTTCCCCATCTGTGGATGCAACTGACCACAGACCTGATAGCCCTGGAGTACTTACTATTGAAAAAATAATCCATGTGTAAGCTCAGTTCAGTTCAGTCGCTCAGTCGTCTCTGATTCTTTGTAGCCCCATAGACCGCAGCATGCCAGGCCTCATGGTCCATCACCAATTCCTGGAGTTTACTCAAACTCATGTCCATTGAGTCGGTGATGCCATCCAACCATCTCATCCTCTGTCATCCCCTTCTCCTCCCACCTTCAATCTTTCCTAGCATCAGGGTCTTTTCAAAAGAGCCACTTCTTTGCATCAGCTGGTCCAAGTATTGAAGTCTCAGCTTCATCATCAATCCTTCCAATGAATATTCAGGACTGATTTCCTTTAGGATGGACTGGTTGAATCCCCTTGCAGGTCAAGGGACTCTCAAGAGTCTTCTACAACACCACAGTTCAAAAGCATCAATTCTTCAGCACTCAGCTTTCTTCATAGTCCAACTCTCACATCCATATATGACTACTGGAAAAACCATAGCTTTGACTAGACGGACCTTTGTTGGCAAAGTAGTATCTCTGCTTTTTCGTATACTGGCTAGGTTGGTCATAACTTGACTTCCAAGGAGTAACTGTCTTTTAATTTCATGGCTGTAGTCACCATCTGCAATGATTTTGGAGCCCCCTCCCTCAAAAAAAATCTGCCACTCTTTCCACTGTTTCCCCATCTATTTGCCAAGAAGTGATGGGACCGAATGTCATGATCTTAGTTTTCTGAATGCCTTTAAACTAACAGATAACTGAACAAGCACATTTTTATACATTATTGAGTTACAGTTGTCAAAATATATGCACACATTGGACAAACCCTGTGTATATCAATATTTTGAAGTTTAACATGGCAAATGGGCTTGTTTAATCTCTGCACATAGGTAGTTAAGATGAGGAATCACTATTTTCTTCATTTAATACTGCAGAACGCAAGCAATCAATTGTAAAAGAGTTATCCAAATTAATCCCCTTGCATAGTTTCCATAACAATGTATAAAATGTTTGTACTTTGTTCATATCATATTTATCTTGAATATATTTACTGCAAGGTGATTTTCTTTCTTCTTTCTAATAAAAATAGATTTAGCATTTTATATGTCTTCGTTGCTTATATTTTTCTAGTGCTTTATACCTGTTGCATTTTACAAAATTATTTTTCCACATTAAATTGTGCAGGAGGAATCCATGATGACAGATTCTAGATAGTTTGGGAAGTACTGAAAATTTCATGAAAATTTCAGAAGACAAATAGAATTTCTTTTATAATATAGTAAGGTATTTGGAGTGGTATTAGTATGTAGAAACTTAAATGGTGATTAATCAATATTTGACTAACAAAAAAAAATGAAGTTCAAGTTTCAAATTGCTATAGTTGAGTGAATAGTGAGACACTCAATTTTCTGGGAAATTCAGGAGAAGGCACAAGTTTGGAAAAGGCACAAGGAGCTAGCAAGATAGTTTATAAGTATTTTAAACGTTTGATAGGTCTTTTCTGTATTTACATCATAGTTAAAATTTTCAGAGATAACTGAAAAATCATGGCATCCTTTCCGCCCCTTGAGTCTGCATGAAACGGGATCATAAAATGTCACTTGGCTTCAGGTGTTTCACGAGATGTCAGCAGAGAATCTCTTTCTGTTTCTCACACTCCATTGCCTCCCAGAAGTCCTGTGTACACTTTTAAAGATTTAGCCTGAAGATAACTTGAATGACATTGCATTTATCTTGAAAAATACAAAATGCTTTTTTGGAGATCAAAATGTATTTTATGAACACAGGTTTCTATCAAGATGACAGTTTGCAATGAGTACTCATATGTCTGAACTCCGTCAGTGAAGTGTATTTCTAGCGTGATATTTCAAACTATCTTTATTTCTCCGATGTACTTGGAATGATGAATAACTTACAAATTAACATGCAAATAAACATAGATCAGTATTAGCATATTTAAGAAATGAAACATACTATGGTACCCGATTTTGTAGGGATAGTTCTGACACCTTTGACTAAGTATATAAATATATCTTATTGTTTATTTGTTCAATTTTCATGACGGCTTATGACTGTCATCTGTCACACTGTTCAGATATTTTGCATTTATTTGTATAATTATTTATATATATCTGTCTTCTCACTATAGTCTATATCTCTGTATTTATTCCTTTTTAGTAACTAGCATTCAGCCTGACAAAAGTTAGGGGCTAAATAAATATGAGTAAATGAAAGATGGACTTTATTAAACATACAGTCTGACCAGAACAAAATGCTTATTAGTTAACAGAGTTCCATTTGCTTGCCAGTAGCCTTCTGCCTAGGGACACTAAAAAGATTTGAAATGCTGGTTGTTACTAACTTTAGGCACGGCTGTTCAGTGATTCTCTTATTAAAAGAAAATTTTCTTCTCATGCAAAAGTGAAGGAAGTAACTAGCCCACTCTTAGAATGCATTTTGAATTTCCTGGAAGAAAATGCACTTTGAAATGCTCGTTTCTTCTTTCTAGAGTTATTTTAAATATGGCAGAGAAGATGTCTCTTGCAGAGAAATCTCTTAACCATTCTACTCCAATAATTCTAATAACCCAGGTTTCTAAAATAATCTCTGAGAGGCTCATTCCGAGCCACTAACCTGGGAACATCTGCTTTCCAGCAAGTATCTGCATTTTAGAGAACAGTGAGGCTTGTCACTGTGATTTGTTTTACTCCCTATGAAACTAAGCAAAAGTATTTTTCACTCAAAATTGTTATAAATAATTTTGTCTAACTGGGCTTCCCCTGGTGGCTCAGACAGTAAAGAATCCGCCCGCAATGCGGGAGCACTGGGTTCGATCCCTGGGTTGGGAAGATCCGCTGGAGAAGGGAAAGGCTCCAGTGTTCTGACCTGGAGAATTCCATCCACTGTATGTCCACGGCGTAGCAAAGAGTCGGACACGAGCGCGCGACTTTCACTTTCATAGTTTTAACACTTTCATGCAAAATTATATCTGAGAGCATTTAACCGTTCCTTTAGACAGGAGCTCTGTCGCCCTGGCCGGCCGCCCTCCTGTCCCACTCGGCGGGGCAGCGACGGCCTCAACCCAGGAGAGCGTTCGGGGAGCGAGCGGTCCCGGCGGCGGCCGGGGCCTGGAGACGCCACAGCCCGAGGCCCGGGGCGGGGAGCGCGGCGGCCGGCCCGGGTCGCGTGGCGGGGCTCCTTGGGGCCCCGGGGTACGGCTTTCGGGGACGGGGCGCCGCGAGGGCGCGTCCGGGAGCTCGGGGGGGGGGGGGGGGGGGAGGGGGCCTGCCGGGCCGCGGGGCTGCGGTGTCCGTCCCGGGCTCCGCCCGCGGCTGAGTTTGGGGGAAAGTGAGCCTGCGCCCCGGGAGGCGGCGGGGTGGAGACCGGGGCATTTTGGTTACTAATTTTCTCTCAGGTTGAGGAGACAAGAACTGATAAAAATAATGGTGTTTTGGATTTGAGGATCTGGAAGATCTGTGATTCCTCACGTGCGTTAACTAGTTGGGCCTTAATGTCCGGAGACGAGTCTCTCTCATAGCGTTTAACTTTGTTAATTATGGCTTTCTCCTTATAGATTTAAATTTTCTCTCTCTGTAGGCAGGTCTGTCAATGTTATTTTTAAAGTTCCTGGCCCGGATGTCATTCTGAGAAAACACCTGTTTGCCTCAGCTGAACATAGATAGTTTCCCATCATTTCCTCTGGTCTGAGTTTTGATCTGCTTCGGTGCTGGTTCTGACCTTCTTTGGTCCTGAAGGTGAGAGCAGGGCTCCCAGCTCTTCGCGATTTCCATCCCCAGCTCTCTGTTGAGATCCCTGCTCTGTTCCTGCCAGGTGGAGGTAGTGTCTGGGCTCTCCAGGCAGTCTCTGTTGACAGCCCATGGTGGGGGGGGGAACCTCCTACCATGGCGGGAGTGCCAGTTCCAGCTCCCCATTTTCTTATTAATAAGGTTTGTGAAATGTTCATTCATCCATAACATCATTGGCCACCCACCAGGGGATACACCTTCAGTTGGCAAATTTAAAAAATACATATTCTTTTACTTTTAAGCAGGTAAAAGCCTGTAACATCAGCAATGGAAATGTGCATTTTTATAAACATTTATAAATGGTTGAAATGTGTACTAAAATTGTATGCATGATTATACTGCAAAACTGCAAATATGTTCCTTAATGTTTAGTTTAAAATCAGCTGGGGAGCTTATATCACAAAAGAATAAAGGTGAATAAATATGATAGGGTATAATTTAAAATTATATAATGCAATGTTGATTTTAGCGTGATTCATTATAATCTATTCATATTAAAATTTCCATAAAGTATATTTAAATTTAACACATACTGAAAGCCTATGGTGATATTAAAGATTTGATTCATTATTCAACATTTCATTTTAGGAACATATTAGTATAAAATTTGATGATTTAAGGAAATATAATCTTGATAAGCATTATAAAGAACAATTTCCTAATAAAAATGAAAATAAATATAGCAGTCAATGGTCAGAATTAGAAATGATGTTACGGAAGTACAGATATGTTTGTTGAAAAAACATCTTTCCCATTTCTTAGTTTAAACTTGTAAGAAGTAGACATTGTCACTAAAATCCATTAAAATAATTTAACTCCTTAACCAGGATCTATATTTCACTATATATTAGTTATGATCATAGAAAATACATTTTCTAATTCAATAATTCTAAGGCTATTGGTCTCTTTACCACAAATGTGATGGCAAGTGGAAATTTTGGCTGAAAGTACCAATATGTTGCTCTTAAGTCTGCACTTAAACTTAAGACCTGGAAACAGTTCAACCTCGCTTCAATTTATGCTATCTGCCTTCCGTCCCATTCCAATCACAAGGCAGTTTCACAATCTAAGGGAGGATTAATATTGGTGTGAATAGATAAATAATTATGGTATAAGAAATAGTGAATTAATGTGTTCTACTTATATGCTTCCTCATCTCAAATTATGTTTCATTCAACCCCTGGCTTCAAATACACTGGTTATTCATGGCCAAGGATTTTGAAGAAACAAAATGTGATGGCTTTAAAGGGCTAAGCTTGAAAAATACAAATAGTAATCTTTTCTTCTATATGATTCTTCAGTTAATTAAGGCCTAGATAAGAGGTTGGACTGAAAAAAAAACTCATCATAAGGGAAATTATGCCACATTGTAACCCAAAGAAGATGGGAAATGGATGAAAAAGTATAGACATTCAATTTCTTAATCTTAGATTGGGCTTCCCTAGTGTCTCAGACAATAAAGAATCTGCCTGCAATGTGGGAGACCCATGTCCCATCCCTGGGTTGGGTAGAACCCCTAGAAAAATGAATGGCTACCCACTCCAGTATTCTTCCCTGGAGAAGTTCATGGATGGAAGAGCCTGATGGGCTGCAGTCCATGGGATCTGCAAAGAGTTGGACACCACACAGTGATTATGAATAAATGTAAAAAGTTTAAACTGGATGGGACAAGACCTAGAGTTCAGTTGATCAGTGGTGTCCTACTCTTTGAGACCCCATGGACTGCAGCACACAAGGCTTTCCTATCCATCACCAACTCCAGAGCTTGCTCAAACCCATGTCCATTACCTTGGTGATTCCATCCAACCACCTCATCCTCTGTCCACACTTTCTGCCTTCAATCTGTCCCAGCATCAGGGTATTTTCCAGTGAGTCAGTTCTTTGCATCAGGTGGCCAAAGTATTGGAGCTGCAGCTTCAGCATCAGTCCTTCCAATGAATATTCAGAGTTGATTGACTGGTTTGATCTCCTTGCTGTTCGAAGGACTCTCAAGAGTCTTCTCCAATACCACAGTTCAAGCATTAACTCTTTGGGGCTCAGCCTTCTTTATGGTAGAAATCTCCCATCCACACATGACTACTGGAAAATCACAGCCTTCACTCTATGGACCATGGTTGGTAAAGTGATGTCTCTGCTTTTTAATACACTGTCTAGGTTTGTCAAAGCTTTTCTTTCAAGGAGCAAGTATCTTAACTTCAAGACTGCAGTCACTGGCTGCAGTCATTTTGGAGCCCTCCAATATAAAGTCTTATTGTTTCCATTGTTTCTCCATCTATTTGTCACAGAGTGATGGGAATGGATGCCATTCAGTTAAGTTCAGTTTAGTCACTCAGTCATGTCTGACTCTTTGCTACCCCATGGACTGCAGCACACCAGCCCTCCCTGTCCATCACTAACTCCCAGAGTTTACTCAGACTCATGCTTATTGAGTCAGTGATGCCATCCAACCATCTCATCCTCAGTCCATTCCTTCTCCTCCTGCCCTCAATCTTTCCCAGCATCAGGGTCTTTTCAAATGAGTCAGCTCTTCCCATCAGGTGGCCAAAGTACTGGAATTTCAGCCACAAGATCAGTCCTTCCAATAAATATTCAGGGCTGATTTCCTTTATGATGGACTGATTGGATCTCCTCGCAGTCCAAGGGACTCTCAAGAGTCTTCTCCAACACCACAGTTCAAAAGCATCAGTTCTTTGGTGCTCAGCTTTCCTTATAGTCCAACTCTCACATCCATACAGGACCACTGGAAAAACCATAGCCTTGACAAGACGGACCTTTGTTGGCAAAGTAATGTCTTCGCTTTAATATGCTGTCTAGGTTCGTCATTATCTTAATGATAATATTGGATGCCATTATCTTAATTTTAAGATAATTTAAGATTTTAAGAGTTTTAAGCTGGTATTTTTTTTTTTTACTCTCCACTTTCACCTTTAGTTCCTTTTTGCTTTCTGCCATGACAGTGGTGCTGCAGTAGAAATTACTAGGCAGTTAGTGTATAACTCTGAAACCTCAGTCTTGTTTTCAGGAAACATCCTGCTCCATTGTGCTGAATTCCTGGAATGTGTCTTTATTCTGAAAAATTATCAGCACTCAGATCCAGAGAAGAACAGCAATTAAACTCTGTTCCATACACTTGAAGGAAAAACAACTGGTGATCATTAATCTTAAGCCCATGCATCTGGCCCAGGGTAAAATGGACAGAGGGCATGAAAAAGAGCACTGACTTAATCCAAGGATCAAAAGAAGTCATAAAGATGATGTTAAGTATCTTGACCTTTAAATTGAATGTTTAGAAATAATGTGATTTAAAGGAAGGGTATCAAAACCACCTTGGGGTGACTCTTTACCCCCTCTCTATACTGAGTGTCTATGCTGAGAGTTTTGCATTTTCTTCCTGTTTAATAAATCTTATACAGTTACTACCATGAGTGTTTGCATGTTCATGAATTCCATTCTTTGCCTGCGTGGACAAGAACTCGGATTCCTGTCTCATATTTTGGGGACTGGTCTGAAAATCCTGAATACCTACTCAAGGTAAGCACAGACACTCACTCTCAACTCTGTCATTCACTACTCGTTACCTAATTTAGCTGCGTGGTTTCTTGAGCCACTCTGTTTCACAAGCCTGCATGAGTTCCAAAGGCAGACAGGGTCAGTAGACAGTGGCCTCGGGTCTCGGTATTAGCCAGCAGATTGACGGGGGTGCTGAGCAAAATCTCTGCTAAGCTGCTGCCTCAGTGAGAACTACAGGACAGCTACCATTTCTCTTTCCTAACATTTAGAGGTTATGAGATTTTTCACGTAAGGTGGGATATTTTGGAGTGTGTGTAAATACTACTAACCTTGTGCACTACATAGCTTGCTTTAGGGGAACTCCAGTTCAGGCACACCCAACGTTCAAGAGCACAGCATGTCCATCAACCTAGGCTCTCACTCTATATCTATCTCTAGGTGGAAAGGAAGACAGAGACAGGAAGAGGATAATAGTCCAGGGTAACTGGATAATGACGGTCAAGACCAGGTGCACTCTAAAGTTGAGGGAAGCATACTGTATTGGTGTTTCTTTGCTCCCACTGTGCAAGGTGGGGACACCCTCTATCAGAAGAACCGGAGAAAAGACGAAGATCACTGGACGCTGGTCTTCTGTTTTTCAGATGGGAGCAACCTCGTCGTGCCCTACACCCAGCTCAAAGCAGATGCCTTTGGCAAGTATACTGAAGAACTAGAACTTTAACCCTTAGACCTTGGTAAAGAAGAGTATGATCTTTTTCTGCACCAAGGCATAGCCTCAATAGGATCTATCTGATGGTGAAAAATGGCCCATTGAGGGCTCATTTGATTATAATACCATCCTCCAACTAGACATCTTTTGCAGACAAGAAGGAAAATGGTCAGAAGTGCCATATATACAGGTTTTGTCTTGAGAGAGAAAACCCTCTTATCCAGGAGTTGTGGGCTTGCTACTTCCATTCTGCCTATAACTTCCTCCAAGTCCTCAGGCCCAAACTGTCGCCCTTAACCAGAGCTGCCCAAACCTAGCCCACAGGAGCCTCCACAATCTCTGGTAATGCCTTGGGCACCAGCAGCAGCTCCTACCTCAGTGGCTCCTAACCCAACACTGGTGATCTCTAGGCTATATCCTCCCCTCCTTCCATTACAAGCTCTTAATGGGGATTTGGGAGCCACAGGAGTCCATGTTCCTTTCCCCCTCTGAGAATTAAGGCAAATTAAATTAGACCTAGAAAGCTTTACTGAAGATCCTGACAATTATATAAGTGTTTTCCAGGGTCTAAACCAATCTTTGACATAGCATGGAAAGATGCTAATCCTGACTAGCACCCTTACTGACAATGAAAGAAGTGGTAATTAAAAATGCCCAGGGATGGGGAGATGAATGGTATGCTACTAGCATGCAGGGGAGACTTGACAGTGAATCAGCCTGGTTACCTACAGGGCTCCAGGCAGTGCCCATAGCCGATCCTAAGTGGGAACATGACAGAGACAGTGATGACTGGAAGAGAGTTCACTTGATCACTTTCATTAAGGAAGGCTTAAGAAAATCACAAGCTAAGCCCTTCAGTTCAGTCCAGTTCAGTTCAGTCGCTCAGTCATGTCTGACTCTTTGTGACCCCATGAATCGCAGTATGCCAGGCCTCCCTGTCCATCACAAACTCCCAGAATTTATTCAGACTCATGTGCATCGAGTCGGTGATGTCATCCAGCCATCTCATCTTCTGTCATCCCCTTCTCCTCCTTCCCCCAATCCCTCCCAGCATCAGGGTCTTTTCCAATGAGTTAACTCATCGCATGAGGTGGCCGAAGTATTGGAGTTTCAGCTTCAGCATCAGTCCTTCCAATGAACACCCAGGACTGATCTCCTTCAGGATGGACTGGTTGGATATCCTTGCAGTCCAAGGGACTCTCAAGAGTCTTCTCCACAACCACAATTCAAAAGCATCAATTTTTTGGCGCTCAGGTTTATTCACAGTCCAACTCTCACATCCATACATGACCACTAGAAAAACCATAGTCTTGACCAGATGGACCTTTGTTGGCAAAGTAATATCTCTGCTTTTTAATATGCTATCTAAGCCCTTAGACTACTCCAAACTATCTGGAATTACTCATGGAAAAGGAGGAAATTCACATAGCTTTTCTGGAAAGGCTCAGGGAGTTACTGAGAAATCGCACTAATTCGAACCCAGATGCCCCAAACTTATTCTGAAAGACAAGTTTATCACTCAGTCGGTTTCAGGTATTCAGAGGAAACTCCCCAAACTGACCTTTGGCCCCCATATAGATTTAGATGGCCTCACTGAAGGAAAGTAATACTGCTCAAAATAGCCTGGAGTTAAAACTCCCCTCCAGGTCCTCCCCACCATACTATGCAAAACAAAGAATTCTGACCTGAAGAAAAAAATGGACATTAAGGTTGATCACTCCCAGCTCCCAGCTGGTCCCAGCTGGCCTCCAGAATTCCTTGCCCCAGCTGTTTAGGAGATAACTACTCCAAACACTTCCCTGCATTCCTGTAGCTCAGACAGTACAGCGTCTGCCAACAATGCAGGAGACCCGAGTCCAATCTGTGAGTCGGGAAGATCTCCTGCAGAAGGAAGTGGCAACCCACTCCAGTATTCTTGCCTGGAAAATCCCATGGACGGAAGAGACTGGTAGCGCTACAGTCCACGCTGTCACAAGGTGTTGGACATGACTGAGCAACTTCACTCACTCCAGATAACCTTAGAGAAGAACAGGCCCCCTTAACAGTAGATATCCACATATATGCCTATATATACTTATTCTTTTCTTGGGTTAGTGCAGCAGCTCACTTATCTGACTGCTGCCCCCTCTTGCCTCACTAAAGGTGAATCTGTTCCGTAAAGTGCCGGTTTCCTTCTTTTTCCTAACCTCACCTCCTCTAACTTCTTTACCCTATACTGGTAAGAGCTGCCACATCAGTATTCTTAAATAGAAATCAGGATGAACCTAAGGGAAAAGAGAATAGAGGTAAGAGAAAGGCTGAAGCTCTCATTATGACCCTACAGGGAGTTAACTTTAGAGCTACAAATGTGGGAGGACACAAGCAAAAACCTGGAGTCTGTTTCTGTTGTGGCAAGGAGGGAAACTTTAAGGGACAATGCCCCCAAGGCAAGCAGAGGCCACCGCCAAGGCCTTGCCCCACTTGCAAGGGATATCACTGGAAGAGTAACATCCCCGGGGATGTAGGTTTCAGGGGTCAGAAACTCAGATCCAAGATCAAGATTGACAGGGCCCAGGGCTTCACACAGTGGCTCCTGTCCTCAGCACCACACAGGAGCCTCAGGGGACTCTAACTGGAGGAGGCCATCCTGTTAAATTCCTACTTGATACAGGAGCCACTTTCTCAACCCTCCTGTGTAATCTGGGTCCTCCTCCTCCTAAGTCAGCTACTAAACGTGGCATTTCTGGAAAGCCAATTACAAAATTATTTACACAACAGTTGACTTGTAACTGGGATTCTATTCTTTTTTCTCATGTGTATATGTGCATGTGCTCAGTTGCATCCGCCTCTCTGACTACGATGCCAAGGACTGCATGCAGCCCACCAGGCTCCTCTGTCCAAGGGATTTTCCAGGCAAGAGTACATGAGGGGGTTGCCATTTCCTCCTCCAGGGGATCTCCCCCACTCAGGGATCGAACCTGCATCTTTTGCAACTGCCTGCTTTAGTAGGCTGATTCTTCACTACTGCACCACCTGGGAATCCCAAGTGAGCACAGGGCACCTGGCGTGCTGGCGTGGGGTGAAGGGCGGTGGCAGTGAAACCCCACGAGGTGAGGAAGGGGGAGGGCGATCACCCCGGGCCGGCCGACCAACTCCACCCGCAGCGAGGCCGAACGATCCCCCATGCTTCGTCCACGAGGGACGCAGCGGTTCTGCCCCGAAGTTCTGATGGGGAGACCCACGTAGAGGGCCCGGCGGGCTCGGACGTGGAGCCAAGGACACCAGCCGGGCACATCCGGAACAGCAGTGGCACCCTCACTTCCACCCCCGCCCCCCAAGGGGGCGGGCGGTATAGGCACGGCAGCCAGCCGGGGACTGCGTGCTCAGGCGAATGCACTACAGCGGGAGAACGCCGGGGGCACGTGCGCTCCTCCTGGTCCAGCACGTGACAATGTCGGTGGACAGAAGATGGCAAACGGCAATGGAGTGGGGCCAAGGTTGGCCTGGCAAAGTGAAACACATCAGGGCGCAGCCCCGGGGATCAGCAGACCGGACGGACGAGGCACTGACAGAGCGCAGCCATGTAGGCCCATGCCACAAAGACACGGCAGTGGCACAGACCGGCGGTGGAGGTGGTGTGGCCGCGAGTGACAGTGAGTGGGCCGGAAGCCATTTCAAACGATCCGGAACTGCTTCCGGGTCACACCACGTGATCTCACCGCCGGGAGCCTCCAGCATAGGAGCAGTCCCCCTGGGGCCCCAGGACGGATACTTGCCTTCCTGAGCCCATGGGGCCCCCATGTTGGGGCTTGCGCCCACCACCGCCAACACCCAGAGCCCCAACAACTGGTCAGGGAGAACGCTCTCCCGCCGCATACCGGCGCCTCCACAGCCCTCACGCGCAACCTGCTGTGCCCAGCTTCACCCCTCGCGGACTGAGGGCACTTCTTTGCCCAGGGACGCCACCAGCCATGGAGGCCAGGGAATGACACCCACATGAGGTGAGGCCGATTAGGTCCTAAACAGTGGAAGGGGGCACTGGGCGGTCACCTGTGTGGGGCAGGCTAGGAGGAGGGAAAGCCGGCAGTGACAGGGAAAGGCAACAAGCCCGCATAGGGAGGGCGGGGGGACAGGGGCACGTGTGCCGTCTGGTGATCAGAAAGACCGAGTCACGACCGGCCACCAGGAAAACGAGGGTGCCACCACCACACACATGAGGCTAATCCCGTGATGACTTGGACTCCGGCCAGCCTCTGCCACCCTCAGAGTCTCCCACGACCTAGCTTTGCCACCAGGCCAGCGTGCCGCAGCCCATCTTGTGTAGCTCAGGGGCTCCGTCCACCCATCTCATCCGTTCATCAGCAGCAAAACCCCCATCCTAGGAAGAGATATTCTGTCTAAAGTGTAGGCTTCAATTCACATGGAAAAAAGTTATGCTTACCTTTGACAGAAGTAGAAGTTAATCCTGAAGTCCGGGCAACCGGAGGAAAGATAGGAGGAGCCATCTCAGCTCAACCGGTACAATTCAGTTCAGTCACTCAGTCATGTCCGACTCCTTGTGACCCCATGAATCGCAGCACACCAGGCCTCCCTGTCCATCACCAACTCCCGGAGTTTACTCAAAGTCATGTCCATCCAATGGGTGATGCCACCCAGCCATCTCATCCTCTGTCGTCCCCTTCTCCTCCTGCTTCCAATCCATCCCAGCATCAGGGTCTTTTCCAATGAGTCAACTCTTCGCATGAAGTGGCCAAAGTATTGGAGTTTCAGCTTCAACATCAGCCTTTCTAATGAACACCCAGGACCGATCTCCTTTAGGACGGATTTGTTGAAACTCCTTGCAGTCCAAGGGTCTCCCAAGAGTCTTCTCCAACACCACAGTTTGAAAGGATCAATTTTTTTGGCACTCAGCTTTCTTCACAGTTCAACTCTCACATCCATACATGACCACTGGAAAACTGTAGCCTTGACTAGATGGACCTTTGTTGGCAAAGTAATGCCTCTGGTTTTTAATATGTTATCTAGGTTGGTCATGCTATCTAGGTTGATCATGACTTTCCTTCCAAGGAGTAAGCGTCTTAATTTCATGGCTGCAATCACCATCTACAGTGATTTTGGAGTACAAAATCTTCACTTTCTGCCATAAGGGTGGTATCATCTGCGTATCTGAGGTTATTGATATTTCTCTTGGCAACCTTGATTCCAGCTTGGGCTTCACCCAGCTGAATGTTTCTCATGATGTACTCTGCATATAAGTTGAATAAGCAGGGTGACAGTATACAGCCTTGATATATACCTGTTCCTATTTAGAACCAGTCAGTTGTTACATGTTCAGTTCTACCTGTTGCTTCCTGAATTGCATACAGGTTTCTCTAGAGGCAGGTCAGGTGGCTTGGTATTCCCATCTCTTTCAGAATTTTCCACTCTTTATTGTGATCCACTCAGTCAAAGACTTTGGCATCGTCAATAAGGCAGAAATAGATGTTTTTCTGGAACTCTCTTGCTTTTTCAATGATCCAACGAATGTTGGCAACTTGATCTCTGGTTCCTCCGCCTATTCTCAAACCAGCTAGAACATCTGATCTGGAATTTCATGGTTCACAGATTGCTGAACCCTGGCTTGGAAAATTTTGAGCATTGCTTTGCTAGCGTGTGAGATGAGTGCATTTGTGTGGTAGTTTGACCATTCTTTGGCATTGCCTTTCTTTCAGATTGAAGTGAAAACTGACCTTTTCCAGTCCTATGGCCACTGCTGAGTTTTCCAAATTTGCTGGTATGTTGAGTGCAGCTTGTTCACAGCATTGTCTTTTAGGATTTGAAATAGCTTTCCTGGAATTCCATCACCTCCATTAGCTTTGTTCATAGTGATGCTTCCTAAGGCTCACTCGACTTCTCATTCCAGGATGTCTGGCTATAGGTGAGTGATCACACCATCGTGATTGTCTGGGTCGTGACGATCTTTTTTTGTACATTTCTGTGTATTCTTGCCACCTCTTTTAAATATCTTCTGTTAGTTCCATACCATTTCTGTCCTTTATTCTCCCATCTTTGCATGAAATGTTCCCTTGGTAACTCTAATTTTCTTGAAGAGGTCTCTAGTCTTTCCCATTCTGTTGTTTTCCTCTATTTCTTTGCACTGATCACTGAGGAAGGCTTTCTTATTTCTCCTTGCTATTCGTTGGAAGTATGCATTCAAATGGGTATATCTTTCCTTTTCTCCTTTGCCTTTCACTTTTCTTCTTTTCACAGCTACCTGTAAGGCCTACTCGGACAGCCATTTTGGATTTTTTTGCATTTCTTTTTCTTGGGGATGGTCTTGATCCCTGTCTCCTCTACAATATCATGAACCTCCGTCCATAGATCATCAGGGACTCAATCAGATCTAGTCCCTTAAATCTATTTCTCACTTCCACTGTATAATGGTAAGAGATTTGATTTAGGTCACACATTAGTGGTTTAGTGGTTTTCCCTACTTTCTTCCATTTCAGTCTGAATTTGGCAGTAAGGAGTTCATGATCTGAGTCATAGTCAGCTCCTGGTCTTGTTTTTACTGACTGTATAGAGCTTCTCCTTCTTTGACTGTAAAGAATATAAATCAATCTGATTTCAATGTTGACCATCTGGTGATGTCCATGTGTAGTCTTCTCGTGTTATTTGAAGAGGCTCTTTGCTCTGACTAGTTTCTTCTCTTGGCAAAACTCTATTAACCTTTTCCCTGCTTCATTCTGTACTCTAATAGGCTAAATTTGCCTATTACTCTAGTTATTTAACTTACTACTTTTGTATTCCAGTCACCTATAATGAAAAACTCATTGTTTGGGGTTATCAGTTCTAAAAGGTTTTGTCTGTCTTCATAGAACCGTTCAACTTCAGCTTCTTTAGTGTTGCTGGTCAGGGCGTAGACTCGGATTACTGGCTAGTTTTCTGTGACTGTGGTTCCAGACTGTCTGCCCTCTGATGCCCTCTCTCAACACCTGTAATCTTACTGGGTTTCTCTTACCTTTTGCAGCTGTGCAGTGCTGGAGCAGCGAGCAGCTGAGAGGAGATACCCCATGTCCAGTGCCCAAGTTCAACATCGGGAGCAGTGACTGTGATTTGCTGGAGCAGCCGTGAAGGGATATCCCACGTCCAAGGTAAGAGAAAGTGGCCAAGGTCATGAAAAGGGTAGTGACTTAATCTCAGGACCAAGATCAGTTCAGTCTTCAGTCCTGTCTGACTCTGCGACCCCATGGGCTGCAGCATGCCAGGCCTCCCTGTCCATCACCAACTCCCAGAGCCTGCTCAGACTCATGGCCATCAAGTTGGTGATGCCATCCAACCATCTCATCCTCTATCATACCCTTCTTCTCCTGCCTTCAGTCTTTCCCAGGATCAGGGTATTTTCCAATGAGTCTGTTCTTCCCATCAGGTTTCCAAAGATTTGGAGTTTCAGCCTCAGCATCAATCCTTCCAATGAATATCCAGGACTGATTTACTTTTGGATAGACTGGCTTGATCTCCTTACAGTCCAAGGGACTCTCAAGAGTCTTCTCCAACACCACAGTTCAAAAGCATCAATTCTTGTTTGCTCATATCCAACTCTCATATATTACATGACTACTTAAAAAGTCATAACTTTGACTAAGACTTTTGTTGGCAAAGTAATGTCTGCTTTTTAATATGCTATTTAGGTTGGTCATAGCTTTTCTTCAAGGGAGCTAGTGTCTTTTAATTCCATGGCTGCAGTTAACCATCTGCAGTGATTTTGGAGCCCAGGAAAATAATCTCTGTCACTATTTCCAGTTTTTCCCCATTTATTTGCAATGAAATGTTGGGACTGGATACCATGATCTTCATTTTTTGAATGTCGAGTTTTAAGCCAGCTTTTTCACTCTACACTTTCACTTTCATCAAGAGACTCTTCAGTTCTTCCTTGCTTTCTGCCATTAAGGTGGTTTCATCTGCATATTTGAGGTTATTGATAGTTCTCCCAGCAGTCTTAATTCCAGCTTGTGCTTCATCCAGTCTGGCATTTCACATTATATACTATGCATATAAGTTAAATAAGCAGGGTGACAGTATATAGCTTTCCCAATTTGCAACCAGTCCAAAGGATCAATGTACAAGCCATAAAGATGTTAAGTGTCTTGACTTTTAAATTGATTGGTTTGAAACAATGTGATTTAAGGAAGGATGTAAAAACTGCTCTAAGTCCCAGTATGGGGACTCTTTACAACGTCTCAGTTTCTATGCTGATAGCTTTGTACTTTCGTCCTCTTTAATAAATCCTATTTGCTTGCTACTGTGAGTGTTTACCTGTTCGTGGATTCCATTACTTGTCTCCATAGAACCGAACTCAAATTTCCCATTTCATTGTCATCTGCATATCTGAGGTTATTGACATTTCTCTCAGCAGTCTTGATTCCAGATTGTGCTTCATCCAGCCTGGCATTTCGCATGATGTACTCTGCATAGAAATTACATAGGCAGGGTGACAATATACAGCCTTGACATACTCCTTTCCCAATTTGGAACCAGCATGTTGTTCCATGCACACTTCTAATCTGTATGCTTCTTGACCTCATGCAGATTTCTCAGGAGGCAGAGAAGGTGGTCTAGTATCCACATCTCTCACAATTTTCAACAGTTTGTTGTGATCCACACAGTCAAAGGCTTTAGCATAGTCAATGAAGCAGAAGTAGATGTTTTATTTCCTGAATTCTATTGCTTTTTCTGTGATACAGTAGATGGAACCATTTTGATCTCTGGTTACTCCGATTTTCTAAATTCAGCTTGTATATCTGGAAGTTGTCAGATCACATATTGTTGAAGCCTAGCTTAATGAATTTTAAGTATTACCTTGCTAACATGTGGAATGAGTGTAATTGTGTGGTACATTTAATGTTCTTTGGCACTGCTATTCTTTTTTGTTGTTGTTGTTGTTGTTTTTGAAGAATAATTGCTTTACAGAATTTTGCTGTTTTATGTCAGATCTCAACATGAATCAGCCATAGGTATGCATGTATTTCCTCTCGTTTGAAACTCCCTCCCATCTCCCTCCCCATTCCACCCCTCTAGGTTTATACAGAGCCCCTATTTGAGTTTCCTGAGCCATACTCAAATTTCCTTTGGCTATCTATTTTATATATGGTAATGTAAGTTTCGATGTTTCCCCTTTCATACATCTCACCTTCTTCTACCCTCTCTCCATGTCCATAATTTTATTCTTTATGTCTGTTTCTTCATAGCTTCCCTGTACATAAATTCTTCAGTACCATTTTTCTAGATTCCATATATATGCATTAGAATACAGTATTTGTCTTTCTCTTCCTAACTCACTTCAGTCTGTATAATAGATTCTTGGTTCATCCACCTCATTAGAACTGACTCAGATGTGTTCCTATTTATGGCTGAGTAATATTCAATTGTGTGTATGTACCACAACTTCTTATCCATTCTTCTATTAATGGACATCTAGGTTGCTTCCATTTTCTAGCTATTGTAAATAGTGTTGCATTGAACAATGGGATACATGTGGCTCTATCACTTATGGTTTTCTCAGGGTATATGCCTAGGTATGGGATTGCTGGGTCAATATGGTGATTTTATTCCTAGTTTTTGAAGGTATCTCAATACTGTCTTCCACACTGGCTGTATCAATTTACATTCCCACCATTAGTGCAAGAGGGTTCCCTTTTTTCCACACCTTATCCAGGTGTGACTTTCTATTGTTTATTGTTTGTAGACTTTTTAGTGAGAGCCATTCTGATGTGTGTCAGATGATATGTCATTGTAGTTTTGATTTGCAGTTCTTTAATAATGAGCAGTGTTAAACATCTTTTCATGTGCTTGTTAGCCATCTGTATATATTCATTGGAGAAATGTCTCTTTAGGTCATTTCTCCACTTTTTGATTGGGTTGTTTGTTTTTCTGGTGTTGAGTTGTATGAGCTGCTTGTATGTTTTGGAAATTGATCCTTTGTCAGTTGTTTCACTTGCTATTAATTTCTCCCATTTTGAGGATTGTCTTTTCACCTTGCTTACAGTTTCCTTTGCAGTGTAAATGCTTTTAAGTTTAATCAGGTCCCACTTGTTTCCTTTTGTTTTTATTTCCATTACTCTAGGAGGTGTTTCATAGAGGATCTTGCTTTGATTGATGTCATCAAGTGTTCTGCCTATGTTTTCCTTCAAGTGTTTTACAGTTTCTGGTGTTACATTTAGGTCTTTAATCCATTTTGAGTTTATCTTTGTGTATGGTGTTAGGAAGTGTTCTAATTTCATTCTTTTACATGTAGCTGTCCAGTTTTCCCAGCACCATTAATTGAAGAGGCTGTCTTTGCCCCATTGTATATTCTTGCCTCATTCGTCAGAAATAAATTACCCATAGGTGTCTGGGTTTATTTCCGGGCTCTCTGTCTTGTTTCCCTTTGGTCTGTATTTCTGTTTCTGTGCCACTACCATACTGTCTTGATGACTGTAGCTTTGTAGTATAATCTGAAATCAGGAAGGTTGATTCTCTAATACTCTAAGAAAGTATTTTTTTTTACAAGAAATAGTAAGAATTATAATTGTCAAGGCATAGAACTCATAAGCTAGTGGAGGTGATGGAATTCCAGTTGGGCTATTTCAAATCCTGAAAGATGATGCTGTGAAAGTGCTGCACTCAATATGCCAGCAAATTTAGAAAACTCAGCAATGGCCACAGGACTGACAAAGGTCAGTTTTCATTCCAGTCCCAAAGAAAGGAAATGCCAAAGTATGCTCAAACTACTGCACAATATCACTCATTTCAAACTCTAGGAAAGTAATGCTTAAAATTCTCCAAGCCAGGCTTCAGCAATAGGTGAACTGTGAACTCCCAGATGTTCAAGCTGGCTTTAGAAAAGAAAGAGGAACCAGAGATCAAATTGCCAACATCCACTGGATCATCGAAGAATCAAGAGAGTTCCAGAAAAACATCTATTTCTGCTTTATTGATGATGCCAAACCCTTTGATTGTGTGGATCACAATAAATTGTGGAAAATTCTGAAAGAGATGGACATACCAGACCACCTAACTGGCCTCTTGAGAAGCCTATATGCAGGTCAGGAAGCAACAGTTAGAACTGAATATGGAACAGCAGACTGGTTCCAAATAGGAAAAGGAGTACTTCAAGGCTGTATATTGTCACCCTGCTTATTTAACATATATGCAGAATACATGACTAGAAGCACTGGTCTGGAGGAAGCACAAGCTGGAATCAAGATTTCTGGGCGAAATATCAATAACCTCAGATATGCAGATGACACCACCCTTATGGTAGAAAGTGAAGAAGATCTAAAGGGCCTCTTGATGAAAGTGAAAGAGGTGAGTGAAAAAGTTCGCTTTAAACTCAACATTCAGAAAACTAATGTCATGGCATCAAGTCCCATCACTTTATGGCAGGTAGATGGGGAAACAGTGGCACTTTATTTTTCTGGCTTCCAGAATCATTGCAGATGGTGACTGCAGCCATGAAATTGAAAGACGCTTACTCCTTGGAAGGAAAGTTATGACCAACCTAGATAGCATATCAAAAGCAGAGACATTATTTTTCAACAAAGGTCTGTCTAGTCAAGGTTATGGTTTTTCCAGTGGTCATGTGTGGATGTGAGAGTTGCACTCTAAAGAAAGCTGAACACAGAAAAATTTATGCTTTTGAACTGTGGTGTTGGAGAAGACTCTTGAAAGTCCCTTCAACTACAAGCAGACCCAATCAGTCCATCCTAAGGGAGATCAGACCTGGGTGTTCATTGGACAGACTGATGTTGAAGCTGAAGCTCCAATACTTTTGCCACTTGATTCGAAGAGCTGACTTGTTGGAAAAGACCCTGATGCTGGGAAAGATTGAGGGCACTAGGAGAAGGGGACAACAGAAAATGAGATGGCTGGATGGCATCATCGACTTGATGAACATGGGTTTGGGTGAACTCCCGGAGTTGGTGATGGACAGGGAGGCCTGGCGTGCTGTGAATCATGAGATCACAAAGAGTCAGACATGACTGAGTGACTGAACTGAAGAACTCGTAAAACAAGTTCTGATTGTAAGTGATTATTGATGCAAGAGAGGAAACAGGCAGCTTCCTTGAAGAACACAAAAATATCAATTATTCATTTAGTAAAGAGTCTCAAAATGCCCTGAAAACTCAAAGTTTGATATGACTTTACTTGGCTTCTAATACTTCCAGTCAAACCATGAATGCATATTGCTCCGAAACAGCAGTGTTAGGGATTGAAATAGAGATCCGTAATAACGATCTTGAAGGCTAGAAAGGAAGAGGGAGCTTAGTGTGGAAGGCAGGTAGACTTGACTACTGAGGGAGGCATTTCTGAAAACGTGCTGATCTTAGAAAAGCTTTTCAAAGGCAATTTTCCATATGAAATAATGGCAAGAGATGTCATTATCTAGTTTTCAAGATGCTGAACACTGCAGTTGATTAGTTGCCAGTCTCTGGGCTGCAGTGAAGGGCTGCTGGGTGTCCCCACATCTTCCTCCTGCTCAGGGAAGAAGTGGTGCTCTGAGCATTGTGTCTTTACTTCCTGCCAAGATGGCATCATTTTGATTCACTGGATACTCTGGTGACAAAAGTACACGAAAGCCATTCACTGAACTTAAACAAACAAAAAAACCCAGAAATATCTAGTGACTCACTCATCCAAGACTTCTAGTGGTTTTGTAAGCACCCTTTTTCTATATTTAACTTATTTTTGCTTGAAGTACCTGAAATAGTTTTTGGTTTCTATAAAAAAATATGAATGAAACAAGATAGAGTGGTACATGTCTCTAAGAACTGGAAAATGAAAAACGGAAAATGAGAATTGTTTGTTAGAGACTGATATATTCTTAGTGAACAATGTATACTGACTTTCCAGGGATAGTATTCCAAGTAACTCCTTAAATTATCATATGTGCTCGAATAAAGTGTCCTTTGAAGACATGGCTTAGGGAGGCTAAATGAATTGTGCTCAGATACTCAGTCATTTTCCACTCTTTGTGACACCATGGACTGAAGCCTGCCAGGCTCCTCTGTCCATGGGATTTCCCATGGGACTCCAGGCAACAATAATGGAGTGAGTAGCTATTTCCTTCTCCACTGGATCTTCCCAACCCAGGGATCAAACCTGTGTCTCCTTCATTACATGTGGATTCTTTAATGCTGAGCCACCTGGGAAGTCCAGAAGGCTAACTAACTTTTACCAAAACAAAACAAAATAACAACAACAAATGTAAAAAGTTAGCCACTACAAGACTTGGTAAGCTGGTTACTTTTGTCAATATAGAATCACCTATAGATAGAAATTACTAGTTTGGGATTTCATCTCTTCAGCCCAAGCATGATAAAAAGGTTTTGATGCATTTTAAAGGGGTTCCTAGGTGGCACAGCGGTAAATAATTGCCTGCCACTGCAGGAGATACAAGAGTTTTGAGTTTGACCCCTGGATTGGTGAGATTTCCTGGAGTAATAAATGGCAACCTCCTCCATCATTCTTGCCTAGAAAATTCCATGGACAGAGGAGCCTGGCAGGCTACAGTTCATGGGGTCGCAAAGAGTCAGATACAACTGAACATGAATTCACAGCATGGCCTTTTAAAAATTACTCTTTAAGTAATCTTTTACATTTTATAGTTGTAGAATATAGCAATCTACACACACAAGACCCAACTAATCCTGTGGTTTTAATTAATTAGTAACTGAATTAAAAGCATAAATTTCTTACATGAAATTTAGAGCATTAATTAGGATAAATTGTCACCCTTAAATATCAGCTGAGTTTATATGTGGAAGGATTTAGATGGATCTGGGCATTGAGCAACAAGCTAGATAGTTTACATGTTACGTGTTTCATGGCTCTGATAAAAACTGACAGTGGTGTGGGTTATTATTCTGGTTGGAGTGATGGATCCTGCCACATAATGGTTGTAAAGACAAGCATCTGGAGTTCAGAAGATTTCTGGGGGAACTGCATTGTCCTTCCAAGTCTAATTAGTAAAACCAGTGACTCCAACACAGTCAAGGCTAACAAGAAACTTTCACAAAATTAATAATCATGAAAAATTAAAATGATGGCTGAGAGTAAGAAAGAAAAGGTAGTTGAAAAAGGAAATTAAAAGTGCTTGCAAGTAGTGGGAAAAGGAAATTAAAAAATCGAAAATATCAATACCTCAAGAGTAGTTTCAGGCCTTTAGTAATAGTGAGGTAGACTTCATCCATTACATTTCAATTGGCACATATTTAATTGATTAATATTGCTAGTTAATGTCACATATTTAATTAACACATTTAATTGCCAGTATTTCCTTATTCATATATATTACATGTAAGATGTGTTGGTGCTCCACGTCCTGGTGTTGTACCCGGATCGAGGAATCCCACCAAACACCACAGGAGCCGCGGGTCGATGCAAAAGCAGTGAGGAACTTTATTACAAGCTCGAGCAGGGACTCTCTTCACACAATGGCGAAGGAGTCCCCCGTGAAACAGGCAAATCATTTTTATACTGTATAGCAGGGGAAGCGGGAAGGGAAGCTTAAGGGGATTGGTTAATTCTTCAACTAAGGGTGTCGTGTTAGCTACTGATTGGTGGGTTAGAGTAAGGGGGGAGGGGCTTTCCTGTCCTCCCCTGATTGACTCATTGAGTTTCTTTCTCTTTAAATTTCATTTTCTCTCCTCGGGAGGGGGTTTTACTCAAAATGGCGGTGCTATCCTAAAATGGAGTCATTTGGGTTTCACATTTCCCCCTCTTCTAGTTTCTATGGAAGGCCCAATCATGGGTCTTCTACAGAGTCAACTATATCATCTGTGGAGACAGTCGAATATTGAGATCTGATTAACATTAGGTGGACAGTATTAAATCTACCTTTATAAGGGGCTCTGTAGGTGGAGACATGTCGGCTATGGGAGGAGTGTGTGGAGTAGGCCCAGTATCCCGACCTTGGTTCTGGGAGGGAGGTTTTGGGGTTACCACCTGGGAGGAAGGTTTTGGGGCTATCACCTGGTTTGGTCCCAAAGCTACCTTGGGGGTCAAGTAGAGTGGTCCCGTCTTTAATTTAAGTTCAAATCGGACTCCATTGTCAAACCCAGTCTTATAAAGACCTAGGCCCCAGGCTCGGCCTACATTCCACCTGGTAAACTTTTTCCCTTTATCTGTGAACTTAATCTGTAATGGAAAACATTGTCAGGTTTAGCCGATATTCCCTGAGATCTGCATTTTGGGGTATTCTGGGGTAATTTTATCTAAATGAGGTCATTGCCAGGATTGATGGGCCAAGGGACCGTTTCCGAGGTTTCACATCCCCAAGCGGCGCAATAAAAAAAGTCAACTCCCCCACATTTTTCAATTTGGTTCTGATCCCTTCCTCCCCCTGGGCAGACATAGACAGGCACTTGTTCTAAATACTGTGGGCCCTTACCCTCACAGTTACAGGTGAATAAGTAATAGGAGCCATGCACAAATAAGTTGGTCAGTTGGCTGGGACCATGGAAGCCGTTACTGTCGGTCGCCAGGACGCACAAATCAAAGCTCAAAACGGGTCATCATGTCCCTTTGTGGGCTACGTTGGAACTCAAATTAAGTATTTCTCCAGTCTCAGGGTTGTAGACTATCCAGGTCATGTTAACCGGATGATGAGGATTGGCTGAGGCAATCCTCTGGAAGGCTGCCCAGAGTACAAAGTACCTTAAGAGGGAGATGCTTCTTTGGGGCGTTTCCAGAGTTCTAGCTTGAATGGATTGTCCGGATGTTTGGAGACTCTCCATTGTGGCAGAACCTCGTGGAGGTCAGTGAAAGGATCAGCAGGCCTCACATGTGAGAAGTGGACCCATGTTGAAATACCATCTACCTTGAGGGCTGTTGGTGTGACTAGGATGACAGAGTAGGGTCCTTTCCAGCGTGGTTCGAGGGTGCCTGAGTCGTGTCTCCGCACATAGACCCAATCTCCTGGCTGAAAACGATGTGGTTCAGGCGGTGGCTTGGTGAGGTATAGGGCTTCTAGCCGTTTCCAAATGTCCTTGTGCACCCGTTGGAGGAGTCGGAGAGAGGAGAACAGAGCATCAACAGGCAAGTCAGCTATTAAGTCAGTCTTTAAACTAGGTACAATAGGGGGAGGTCTCCCGAACATAATTTCAAAGGAGGTTAAGCCCAACATGTAAGGTGAGTTCCCCACCCGAACAAGGCAAAGGGGAGGAGCGCCACCCAGTCCCCGCCAGTCTCTAGGGTTAATTTGGTCAAGGTCTCTTTTAAAGTCTGTTCATTCTTTCTACTTGCCCTGAACTCTGGGGTCAATAGGCACAATGTAATTTCCAATTTGTCCCCAGAACCGCCGCCAGTCCCTGACTTACCTTGGAGACAAAGGCGGGACCGTTATCGGAACCTACCTGTGCAGGGAATCCGAACTGCGGCAGGATCTCCTCTAAGAGTTTTTTTGTTACAACCTGGGCTGTCTCCTTTTTTGTTGGGTAGGCCTCTACCCATCCAGAAAAAGTATCTATGAAGACTAGCAGGTATCTACATCCGTATTGTCCCGGTTTTACCTCAGTAAAGTCTACTTCCCAGTAGGCTCCAGGGCGTGTTCCCCTTTCTCTGGCTCCTCTAGTTGCTCCTGAAATCTTGGTTGGCTTTGTTAGCAGGCAAGCCTTACAGTCTGAGTCAATTTTTTCTATTTCCGCCCGGTAGTCTTTGACGACAATCTTTGCAGTTCTGATGAGATCCTGCATTTTTTTTCGCGTTGGTCACAGCCGAAACCGCATACCTTTGTCCATTTTGTACGAAGCTGCTCCCATCCGTGTACCAAGTCAGTTCAGCATCCGGAACGGTGACGTCTTTCAGATCAGCTCGGATCCCACATACCTGAGCCAGGATGTCAGCACAGTCATGTAGTGGAGCGTCCAGGTCTGGATCCGGCAGGAGTGAGGCTGGGTTCAAAGTAGTTGGCGGCTGAAAAATGATCTTGCTAGGGTTTAGTAGTAGTCCCTGGTAATGGGTCAGTCTAGCATTACTGATCCATCGATCTGGAGGTTGTCTCAATATACCCTCAATGGCATGTGGGGTTGTTATTTGCAGTTCTTGTCCCAGGGTTAATTTGCCAGCATCTTTTACTAACAAGGCCACAGCAGCCACCATACGCAAGCAGGGGGGCCATCCACTAGCCACTGGGTCCAGTTTTTTTGAAAGATATGCCACTGGTCTTTTCCAAACTCCAGTTTCTGGAGTAACACGCCTTTGGCTACCCCTCTGTTCTCATCTACGTAGAGAAGGAAGGGCTTAGTGACGTCAGGTAGACCTAGGGCAGGGGCTGACAAGAGGGCTGCCTTAATGTCCTGGAAGGTTTTATCCATTTCCTCTGTCCAGGCAAATGGTATAGTCTCTTTTGTTGCCTGGTATAGTGGTTTTGCCATTTCAGCAAAACCTGGGATCCATAATCTACAGAATCCAGCGGACCCCAGAAATTCTCTAATTCCGCGTTGACTCTGGGGCTTAGGGATCTTTAACACAGTCTCTTTTCTAGCTTTGGACAGCCACCGCTGTCCTTCTTTTAATATGTATCCCAGGTAATGAACCTCTTGTCTGCCAGTTTGTGCTTTCTTTGTGGAGGCCCGATATCCCAGCTCACCTAAAGTATACAGCAAGTCTCTGGTTGCCTCCAGACAGGTTTGTTGGGATTCTGTGGCCAACAAAATGTCGTCTACATACTGTAGCAAGGTAACCCGTGGGTGTTGGATACGGTAGTCACCCAGGTCCTCATGTAATGCTTCGTCGAAGATCGTGGGCGAGTTCTTGAATCCTTGTGGGTAGGGGCAGTCTGGTATGACCATGAAAGAGTGGGATACCCGGCCCATGCTCAGATCTAGGTTTCTTCGGGTAGTCCATGAATATTTTTTCATACCAGTGGCCCCCTGTACCCATGAAGTCTTTGAAGAGAGTTTTCCCCGTGGGTCAAGCAGGACAGAATGTTTGGCCCCAGTGTCCACTAAAAACTCAATTGTGGTCCCCTCCACTTTTAAGGTTACCCTGGGCTCGGGGAGGGGTTCTGGGCCCCGTCTCCCCTAGTCACTCAGGTCCCCCAGAGCCAAAACGTTGGTTCCTTGTTTGAACTTTTTAGGGAAATCCTTAACCCAATGTCCTTCTTTTTTACAATATGCACACTGGTTCCATCCTAACTTTGGTTTTCCCTGGGGGTTAGGTTTCGGCTTACCTTCTGCCAGTTGTTTCAATCTCTTCTCTCGTTCATTCGGCTGGGCGCTGGTGGCGGCCAGGAAAATGCGAGCCATATTTCGGGTCTGCCGGACGGCGGATCTAGTCTGCTTCTCTTCAGGTGTCTCTCGGTCATTATAAACTTTCTCTGCTACTGCCATCAGATCTTGAATAGATTTTTCACCTAATCTATCTATCTTCTGTAACTACTTCCTTATATCTGGGGCTGACTGATTAATAAAATGCATCATTAAGGCTGACCTAGTATCCTCCGCCTCAGGGTCCATGGGAGTGTACTGACGGAATGCGTCCATCAGTCTCTCCAGGAACGCCGCAGGACTCTATGCTCTCCCTTGCTGTACATTACCTACCTTAGCCAAATTAGTGGGCCTGCGAGCGGCCGCTTTGAGACCCCCCAACAGAGCCTGGCGGTAGACCCGGAGCCGCTCCTTACCTTCTGCCGTGTTATAGTCCCACTGTGGCCTAGATAAAGGGAAGGAGGAGTCAATCGTCGCAGGGTTAGCCGTGGGTTGCCCATTATCTCCTGGCACCAGTTTCCGAGCCTCTAGCTGGATCCTTTCTCTTTCTTCTGTGGTGAATAATATCTGGAGTAGCTGCTGACAATCGTCCCACATAGGTTGATGAGTAAACAGAACAGTTTCTAACAAATTAATAAGCTCTTTAGGTCTCTCTGAAAATGGGGCGTTCTGGGTCCTCCAATTGTATAAATCA
This sequence comes from Muntiacus reevesi, assembly GCF_963930625.1. Classification (NCBI taxonomy): domain Eukaryota; kingdom Metazoa; phylum Chordata; class Mammalia; order Artiodactyla; family Cervidae; genus Muntiacus; species Muntiacus reevesi. The sequence goes on along the minus strand of NC_089253.1, from coordinate 55,667,030 downwards.
CTAGTAGAAAAGGGTCAATATTGAAGGGGCTGATCTCCATCAGCATCAGGGGGGCCCAGAGCCCTGAGAGGAAGAATAGCTGCTGAAGTAGAGTCGGCAGGCCACCTGGGGGAGGCGGCCCTACGATTTCGGGAGGTCATTGCAGGTCCTCCCCCAGCCGCTTCTGGAGGAGGTTGGGGAAGTGGGGGTTCAAGCTGAATAGGAGGGGGGAGAGAATATGGTGGAGGTGTGAGAAGGAGATCTAGAAGAGTCTAATCTTCCTGCAAAACAGGGGCAGAGGGGGCAGCCGGAGGCTCTTCCGTTTCTTCAACCTCTAGGATATCCTTGAGTATTTCTGCTGGTGGAGGTAAAAAGGGGTGCATCCAAGGGGTTGGGATGACTATTAGATCTTCCCAAACCAGGAGATATGGGACCTGGTCGGGACGTATGCTTCGAGGTCTGGTGATGATTTCTCGGACTCTCCGGAGAATCCTTAAGTCGAAAGTTCCTTCAGGAGGCCAGCCTACGTTAAAGCTGGGCCATTCAGTCCTGCATAAGAAAACCATCTGAGATTTTTTAATTTTTACACTCAGGTTACGAGCTCGAGCTCTAACTTCTTTGAAATGGTCAGTCATTAAGGTAAGCGGAGAGCATCTAGATTGGGTCTGTCCCATCGTCGGTCAGTCACACGATGAACAAACAAGACGACACACCAGACAAATAACAGAGCGCGCAATTCAGAGAACAAAAGGTACAGAGTATATCAGATGTATATCAGATATATATATATGTATATATATATATAGGACTACTGAGTGGGAGCTGGAAGACGTCTCTTCCTGCTCCCTGCTGGAGACCGTATCGGCGCGTCCGCCTAGGTTTAAGTCCAGCTACAGAGCGGGGCCCCCTTACAGACACAGATGCAGCTGCTGCTACTGCTTACCGGCCGTTTGTCCTCCGAAGCGCGGGTCCTGGAGAGTCTGGGGGATCCCGGACGAGCCCCCAAAATGTTGTACCCGGATCGAGGAATCCCACCAAACACCACAGGAGCCGCGGGTCGATGCAAAAGCAGTGAGGAACTTTATTACAAGCTCGAGCAGGGACTCTCTTCACACAATGGCGAAGGAGTCCCCCGTGAAACAGGCAAATCATTTTTATACTGTATAGCAGGGGAAGCGGGAAGGGAAGCTTAAGGGGATTGGTTAATTCTTCAACTAAGGGTGTCGTGTTAGCTACTGATTGGTGGGTTAGAGTAAGGGGGGAGGGGCTTTCCTGTCCTCCCCTGATTGACTCATTGAGTTTCTTTCTCTTTAAATTTCATTTTCTCTCCTCGGGAGGGGGTTTTACTCAAAATGGCGGTGCTATCCTAAAATGGAGTCATTTGGGTTTCACACTGGCTGTTGTAAATAGTGCTGCAGTGAACTTTGGAGTGCGTATATCTTTTAAACCTTAAGTCTTAACTGAAAAATAGCTGCAAATTAAAACTTACTACTTGTCCTTAGGCCAGTGCCTTCCTAAGTATAGTATTTTCTGAAGACTTTTCATGTCTTTGGATGTGGATCAGTGCATTGAACTTTTCCTGAGTATGAAAACTCTTAGCTCACTGCTCTTTTTATAAATATAATACTTCATTTTTTTTGGTGTACAAATTATTACAAAACGGTTGATGAAATTCTAATTTCTGTGCAGTATATGCCACTTGAATTTTTTGTTCTCGACTACCAAAAAGCTTCTTTCTTTAAAACCCTGCAGCTTCAGCAGCATGTGCTCTGCCCTCGCTGCGTCCAAGTTCTCTGCTCAGGGTACTCATTTAATCTGCATTTTCAAAGCGCTGTTGGAGATTCTCCCCCCAGAACTTAGTCTGTTCACTTAGAAAGACATGTTGAACCACTTTCCCATCCTCTCCAGGGAATCCTGATATGTTCATGGATTTCCACTTGGAGATCCTTATTAAGAGACATTTAGGATCTTTTCCAACATTTCCCTTTCAGAAAATGGTGCAAAGAAACTAGGTTTTAGACCTCCTGGGCCAAGGTAACTACAGGAAACACCCCTAGAAGTGAAGTCACAGAGCCCACAGGAGTGGGAAGATTCAGTGTTGACAGGTGGGGTCAAAGGGGCCTCAGAGAGACTGCCACTGCCTTGCCCACTCACCAGGGCGTTTGTCACCTCGGGGCCGGGGACCTGTCTGCACTCTGCAGTGAGGAAGGGCCTTGACCTCTGACTCCCTCCTGCCACAGGGGCTTCCCTTTCATCATTTTACCTCCACACCAGCCTGCCCAGTCTGCAGCCTCATCCAGCTTTTTCTTCTCCAGCTGCCTTCACATTCATAATGCCTCTCTGCCTTCCTAACTGCACTTCAAGACCATCAGGCTCCTCCCTCACCGGTGAGACCAGCTCCTGGTGCATGTGGCAGCCAGCCTGTGGTCTCCTTTAAACCTTCAAGCCTCCTTTCAGTTCAGTTCAGTTCAGTCGCTCAGTCGTGTCTGGCTCTTTGCGACCCCATGAATCAAAGCACGCCAGGTCTCCCTGTCCATCACCAGCTCCTGAAGTTTACGCAAACTCATGCCCATTGAGTCAGTGATGCCAGCCAGCCATCTCATCCACTGTCATCCCCTTCTCCTCCTGCCCCCAATCCCTCCAGCATCAGGGTCTCTTCCAATGAGTCAACTCTTCGCATGAGGTGGCCAAAGTACTGAAGTTTGAGCTTCAGCATCAGTCCTTCCAATGAACACCCAGGACTGACCTCTTTCAGGATGGACTGGTTGGATCTCCTTGCAGTCCAAGGGACTCTCAAGAGTCTTCTCCAACATCACAGTTCAAAAGCATCAATTTTTCGGCACTCAGCTTTCTTCACAGTCCAACTCTTACATCCATACATGACCATTGGATAAACCATAGCCTTGACCAGACAGACCTTTGTTGGCAAAGTAATGTCTCTGCTTTTTGATATGCTATCTAGGTTGGTCTTAACTTTCCTCTAAGGAGTAGCTGTCTTTTAATTTCATGGCTGCAATCACCATCTGCAGTGATTTTGGAGCCCCCAAAAATGAAGTCTGACACTGTTTCCACTGTCTCCCCATCCATTTCCCATGAGGTGATGGGACCAGTTGCCATGATCCTAGTTTTCTGAATGTTAAGCTTTAAGCCAACTTTTTCACTCTTCTCTTTCATTTTCATCAAACCTCTTTTAAACCCGTGTTAAAACTGGGCTCTATCTGCATCAATTTACTAATTTTTTTTTAGGAGATATCAACAGTTTCATTGCTATTTCCAAGTTCACTGTAAAAGCTACTTCTGTTACTCTCATACAATAAAAGCAAACCCACCCCTCACTGTAGCCCTCTTTGTTCCCAGTGTTTTTATACCAGGTTTTACTGACTGTCTTGTGTGAGATTTGTCTATATCATTAGTTTGTTCACTAGCTATTAGTTTTGTTGAGATCCTTCACTTTATTTTTCTGGGCAACTGCTGATCTGATGAGGGCTTGCCAGGTGGTGCAGTGGTAAAGAATTCTCCTGCCAGTGCACGAGATGTGGGTTCGATCCCTGGGTGAGGAAGATTCCCTCGAGTAGGAAATGGCAACCCACTGCAGTATTCTTGCTTGGAGAATCCTGTGGACAGAGGAGTCTGTTGGGCTATATTCCATGGGGTCACAAAGAGTGGGAGAGGACTAAGCAACTGAGCACACACACACTCTGACACACTGATCTGATTGTGGTTGCTTAGTATCAGTTGCACTGATGCATAATTTATGTATTATATATTCACCCGATATAAATGTCCACTTCAATAATTTCAGTGTATTATTGCCGGGGTCCAGCCTCAGCAGGATCCAGGGGGTACCCTCAGGATGAACGACGTCGGCAAGAGAATGCACGTGAGACCAGCCTTGATAGGGCCAAGTCTGCGAGGGAGAGAGAGAGAAAGAGAGAGCGAGAGAGAATGACCAAGGTGGGGGGGGGGGTGCAGCAGAGTCTGGCAAATCTTTATTTTTTACCGTAGCTTTTATATTCTAAGTTAGTGCATTTTTAAGGGGAAGATAGTTTAATATTACATCAGCTTGTCCTACACGAAACCAGGGCATTTTCTACATACTTCTTTGTGAGAGTCCTGTACATTATCTTCTGGCCTTGGGGCCTATTGACCTTTTATGACCTAGGTGAATGCAAAGCTGTTTTCCGTAATCTATTCTTTAATGAACACAAAGGTCAGTCCTTTTGCAGAAGTTATCAGTTAAATTTATCTAAAAGGTTTACCACACAAAGACTCTGCAACTCCAGTGAGGCAGCCCCTGTTTAGCATTGCTGGTTAAAATTAACAATTCTAAACTCTTATTTTTCTAAATCTTTAACTATAACTACTTTTAGAATAAATTTTTATGTTCTCTAATAGGGCTTCCTCAACTCCCGAAGGGCTCTGTGCCTATTAGGGCCTTTTGTGTGATCAGGTTCTTTATGCTGTTCATGATTAAGGTGTCGTTAGCAGTCATGTGCATTAGTACGCATTTGCCAAGCAGGCTAGAATGCCAGCAAAGGGGTCTAAATTGAAACACTCCTTTCATCCTGGATAATCGTATAGGATACCACCGTCCAAGGGACATATTGATTAAAGTTCTAAGTTGATTCTGTTTGGAGAGAGATAGGGGAAGGCCTTCTACCTGTGTCACAGAAATTAGGGAGTAGTCTAATACAGCAAGCATCAGAAAGACAGAGATCATCTTTAAGGTGAGCGCCGGGGCAGCTTTTCGAAACCCGTGAAGTCCTGATCTGCCTTGCTTGTCAGGTCTTCTCCTCATGACCTTGTCATGGGTGGGATCTCATGTGCTGGCTCCCGGCATATTATTATTAAGTTAATGAATCAACATGACCCCTATCACAGTGTCTGTTGAAATGAAAAATGAAATAATTTTATTGTCCAATTTACTAAATATTGTTTCATTACTCATGTTTTGTGTGTATGTGTGTGTGATATCTAAGAACTCTGTATGTAGTTCAAACTCACAAAGACTTTATCCTATGTTTTATCCTCTTAAAAATAATTTTACTTCTTACATTTGGTGTCTAGGGTACATTTAAAAAAAAAAAAAAGACAAGCCCACTGACAGGGAGAACATATTTGCAAATCATTTACCCAATAGCAAAGTGACATCCAGAATTTATAGTGAAATCTTAGAAATCATAAATAATATACACTTACACATGGCAAAATATTTGAATAGACATTTCTCCAAAAAGAAGATAGGTAAGCATGCAGAAATGTATTCATCACAGTTCACTGTTAGGAAATACAGATTAAATCTACAATGAGACACCACTACACACATTCTTGTGTGTTTCTACATTCAAGTAGAAACAAATGTCAGACAACTATTAAAAAAAAAAAAAGTAGAAATATATTTTATTCAGTCAAGTCAGGTTTTCCGCCATTTCAGTTTTGGTGCCAAACTTAAGGAGAATGCCATTTTAAAGAGAGCTTTATGGATTCAAAATTGTGGGGAAGATCCAGAAATGGATTATTGCCTAAAAAAGTGTATTTGAATTTTCAGCATGACCCCATCACCCTTCAGGTGAGCAGAGCTAGAAAGAACAAAACACCCTTGACCTCCTTCATCACAGGGCCTCTAAGGCTAAAAGGGAAAGTGATCACCATGCAAATTGTACCCGGATCCGTGAGTCCTTACAAGCATGTGCACTGCATTGGGAGACACGTGCAGGAGCTGTAGGGGCACAGAGGCCATGCTTTCTGACGTAGGAATGAAGAAAGGGTTTCCTTGCTAGAACAACATTGGAGGGAGACATCATGCTTTATCTCACAACCACTGTATACGGTTTTCTGCATGTTTGTGTTTACTTGTGAAAAGGCTTACAGTGGTGGAGGCAGGAGTTCCAACTGCAATTACCTCACCCTTGGCTTTATGCCAGGAGGCCACTGTCCCTGTCTCACATGTGTTGAAGCACTACCTCTGCTACTGAGGTCTTTTACTGAGGTACAGTTGATGTACAATATTTTATAATTTGTCGTTGTTTTATTCGCTCAGCCATGCCAACTCTTTTGTGACCCCATTTACTGTAACCCACCAGGCTCCTCTGTTCATGGGATTTCCCAGGCAAGAATATTGAAGTGTGCTGCCATTTAATTCTCTATGGGATCTTCCTGACCCTGGGATGGTAATATCTCCTGTGTCTCCTGTACTTCAGGCAGATTCGTTACCACTGAGCTTCCACCAGAGAAGCCCCGTTATGGAAGTAACAGGTGTGCAACATAGTGATTCATGGTTTTTAAACGTTATACTCCATTTACAGTTATTATACAACAATACTCATTATCGGAGAAATGCAAATCAAAACCACAATGAGGTTCCATTTCACACCAGTCAGAATGGCTGCTACCCAAAAGTCTACAAGCAATAAGTGCTGCAGAGGATGTTGAAAAAGGAAGCCTTTTACACGGTTGGTGGGAATGCAAAGTAGTACAGCCACTATGGAGAACAGTGTGGAGATTCCTTAAAAACTGGAAACAGAAATGCCAGATGACCCAGCAGTCCGACTGCTGGGCATACACACTGAGGAAACCAGAATTGAAAGAGACACGTGTACCCCAATGTTCATCGCAGCACCGTTTATAATAGCCAGGACATGGAAGCAACCTGGATGTCCATCAGCAGATGAATGGATAAGAAAGCTGTGGTACATATACACAATGGAATATTATTCAGCCATTAAAAAGAACATTTGAATCAGTTCTAATCAGGTGGATGAAACTGGAAACTATTATACAGAGTGAAGTAATGATATGGGAGAATGGCATTGAAGCCTGTAAATTATCATATGTGAAACGAATCTCCAGTCCAGGTTCGATGCATGATACAGGGTGCTTGGGGCTGGTGCACTGGGAAGACCTAGAGGGATGGATGGGGAGGGAGGTGGGAGGGGGGTTCTGGATGGGGAACACGGGTGAACCCATGGTGGATTCATGTCAATGTATGGCAAAACCAATACAATATTGTAAAGTAAACAAACAAACAAGAAAAACAATACTGGCTATTTCCTCCATGCAGTACAATATATCTCTGTAGCTTATGTATTTTACACATAGTAGTTTTATCTCATAACTGCCCATCATTATTCTGCCCCCCTCTCCCCTCTCCCCACAGGTAACCACTAGTTTGTTCTTTATATCTGTGAGTCTGCTTATTTTTTGTTACATACACTATAGTTTGTTATGTTACTGAGATTCCACATATAAGTGATATCATTCAGTATCTGTCTTTCTCTGATTTATTTCACTGAGCATAATACTCTCCAAATACACCCTTCACACACACACACACATATACACACACACACATATACCACATCTTTATTCATTCATCTGATGACAGACACTTAGGTTACTTCCATATATTCAGTTCAGTTCAATTCAGTCACTCTGTTGTGTCCGACGCTTTGCGACCCCATGAATGGCACCACACCAGGCCTCCCTGTCCATCACTAACTCCCAGAGTCAACCCAAACCCTTGTCCATTGAGTCGGTGATGCCATCCAACCATCTCATCCTCTTTCGTCCCCTTCTCCTCCTGCCCTCAATTGTTCCCAGCATCAGGGTCTTTTCATAAGATTCAGTTCTTCGCATCAGGTAGCCAAAGTACTGGATTTTCAAATTCAACATCAGTCTTTCTAATGAACACCCAGGACTTACTTCCTTCAGGATGGACTGGTTGGATCTCCTTGCAGTACAAGGGACTCTCAAGAGTCTTCTCCAGCACCACAGTTCAAAAGCATCAATTATTTGGTACTCAGCTTATTTTTTATAGTGCAACTCTCACATCTATACATGAGCACTGGAAAAACCATAGCCTTGACTAGACGGACCTTTGTTGGCAAAGTAATGTCTCTGCTTTTAAATATGCTATCTAGGGTGGTCATAACTTTCCTATCAAGGAGTAAGTGTCTTTTAATTTCATGGCTGAAATCACCATCTGCAGTGATTTTGGAGCCCTGAAAATTAAAGTCAGCCACTGTTTCCACTGTTTCCCCATCTATTTGCCATGAAGTGATGGGACCAGATGCCATGATCTTAGTTTTCTGAATGTTGAGCTTTAAGCCAACTTTTTCACTTTCCTCTTTCACTTTCATCAAGAGGCTTTTTAGTTCTTCACTTTCTGCCATAAGGGTGGTATCATTTGCATATCTGAGGTTATTGATATTCTCCTGGCAGTCTTGATTCCAGCTTGTGCTTCCTCCAGCCCAGCATTTCACGTGATGTATTCTGAATATAAGTTAAATAAGCAGGGTGACAATATACAGACTTGACTTACTCTTTTTCCTATTTGGAAATAGTCTGTTGTTCCATGTCCAGTTCTAACTGTTGCTTCCTGACCTGCATACATGTTTCTCAAGAGGAATGTCAGGTGGTCTGGTATTCCCATCTCTTTCAGAACTTACCACAGTTGATTATGATCCACACTGTCGAAGGCTTTGGCATAGTCAATAAAGCAGAAATAGATGTTTTTCTGGAACTCTTGCTTTTTTGATGATCCATCGGATGTTGGCAATTTGATCTCTGGTTCCTCTGCCTTTTCTAAAACCAGCTTGAACATTTTGAAGGTCACAGTTCACATATTGCTGAAGCCTGGCTTGGAGAATTTTGAGCATTACTTTACTAGCATGTGAGATGAATGCAATTGTGCAGTAGTTTGAGCTTTCTTTGGCATTGCCTTTCTTTGGGATTGGAATGAAAACTGACATTTTCCAGTCCTGTGGCCACTGCTGAGTTTTGCAAATGTGCTGGCATATTGAGTGCAGCACTTTCACCTCATCATTTTTTAGGATTTGAAAGAGCTCAACTGGAGTTCCATCGCCTCCCCTAGCTTTGTTTGTAGTGATGCTTTCTGAGACCCACTTGACTTCACATTCCAGGATGTCTGGCTGTCAGTGAGTGATCACACCTTCATGATTATCTGGGTAGTGAAGATCTTTTTGTACAGTTCTGTGTTTCCTTGCCACCTCGTCTTAATATCTTCTGTTTCTGTTAGGTCCCTACCATTTCTTTCCTTTACTGATACCATTTCTGCATGAAATGTTCCCTTGGTATCTCTGATTTTCTTGAAGAGATCTCTAGTCTTTCCCATTCTATTTTTTCCCTCTGTTTCTTTGCACTGATCACTGAGGAAAGCTTTCTTATCTCTCCTTGCTATTCTTTGGAACTCTGCATTCAAACGGTTTTATCTTTCCTTTTCTCCTTTGTTTTTCACTTCCCTTCTTTTCAGAGTTAATTGTAAGACCTCCTCATACAGCCATTGTGCTTTTTTGCATTTTTTTTCTTGGGAATGGTCTTGATTCCTGTCCTGTACAATGTCACGAACCTCCACCCATAGTTCATCCATCACTCTGTCTATCAGATCTAGTCCCTTAAATCTATTTCTCCTGTCCACTGTATAGTCATAACGGATTTGATTTAAGTCATACCTGAATGATCTGGTGGTTTTCTCCACTTTCTTCAATTTCAGTCTGAACTTGGCAATAAGGAGTTTATGATCTGAGCCACAGTCACCTCCCAGTCTTGTTTTTGATGACTGTATAGAGCTTCTCCATCTTTGGCTGCAAAGAATATAATCAATCTGATTTCAGTGTCAGCCATCTGGTGTTGTCCATGTATAGAGTCTTCTCTTGTGTTTTTGGAAGAGGGTGTTTGCTATGACCAGTGCATTCTCTTGGCAGAACTCTATTAACCTTTGCCCTGCTTCATTCTGTACTCCAAGGCCAAATTTGCCTATTACTTCAGGTGTTTCTTGACTTCCTACTTTTGCATTCCAGTCCCCTATAATGAGAAGAACACATTTTTTTTTGGTCTGTTAGGTCTAGAAGGTCTTGTATGTCTTCAAAGAACTATTCAACTTCAGCTCCTTCAATGTTACTTGTTGGGGCATAGACTTGGGGTTACCATGATATTCAATGGTTTGCCTTTGAAACAAACAGAGTCATTCTTTTGTTTTGAGATTGCATCCAAGTACTACACTTCAGATTCTTTTGTTGAGTATGATGGCTACTCCAGTTTTTCTAAGGGATTCCTGCCCATAGTAGTAGACGTAATGGTCTTCTGAGTTAAATTCACCCATTCCAGTCCATCTTAGTTCACTGATTCCTAGAATGTTGATGTTCACTCTTGTCATCTCCTGTTTGACCACTTCCAATTTGCCTTGATTCATGGACCTAACATTCCAGGTTCCTATGCAATATTGCTCTTTACAGCATCAAACCTTGCTTCTATCTCCAGTTCCATCCAGAGCTGGTGTTTGTTTTTGATTTGGCTCCATTCCTTCATTCTTTCTGGAGTTATTTCTCCACTGATCTCCAATAGCTTATTGGGCACATACTGACCTGGGGAGTTCATCTTTCAGCATCTTATCTTTTTGCCTTTTCATACTGTTCATGGGGTTGTCAAGGCAAAAATACTGAAGTGGTGCCATATCTTGGCAATTGTAAATAATGCTGTTATGAACAATGTGGTCCATGTATTTTTTGAAACAGTGGTTTTGGTTTTTTCAGAAATAAACTCAAATGGAACTGTTGGATCATATGGTAGCTCTATTTATTTTTTTGAAGAATATTTATACTGTTTTCTGTATTGCCTGTTTCAATTTACATTCCCATGAACAATGTAGAAAGGTTTCATTTTCTGCAAATCCTCACCAACATTTCTTATTTGCATATCTCATTTTTTTGATGTGCATTTCCCAGATGATTAGTGATGCTGAGCACCTTTTCTTGTGCTGCTGTTGAGTATTTTTAAACTGATATATACATGTATAAATCTTAATCTCTGTGCAAATTCTTTTCTATTTCTCCCACTTAGATGTGGGTTTAGGCCCTTTCTTTTAACAAGAGTTGGTACGGAGTGATGAGGGCTTACTTTTATCACAGACAGATGTCCTGGAAATAACACTGTGTAATGTCCACAGTTAAGCATGACAAGGCCATGAGCCACTCAGGTCAGTCTCCTGTTGCAGCCTTCCACCACCAAGAATGAGCTCTTCGGTCCTGCTTTCTAGAAGGAAGCCCAGACCTCGTGGGGATGCTTCCTGACGCTCCTCCAGCAAATCTGGCTTCAGCTACAGGCGTGGCAGTGACGTCACCTCCACAAGAGTCAAGCTCCTAGTGTTAGTGTCAGCCCCAAACTGTGAGTCTTCTCTCCTGAGACCCCAACATCCTAGAGCAGAAAGATCCATTCCCACTGTGCCCTGTCTGGATTCCTCACCTTGGGACCATGAGCAAAGCAAAGAGGGTGTCTCATGTCATGACAGTGGGGGTTAGTTTATAAAAACAGTTTATATTAAAGGTAATGAGAAAAACACAGTTGTGGAAAATTCACAGGTTGCAACAGAACATACATTAAAATCTGTGTTTCTTTCCTTCCCTCTTCTGTAGCCTTCTAGTTGCTGTCTCTGGAAGTAACAACTTTTTAAAGTTTTTGTACTATTTCCAGATTTATTAAGGGAACGGTCAGATAGCGCTAACACTCTGACAAGCATTTTTCTAAGAGATTTACCTACATTTAACTCATTTACTCTTTGTTCATCATGGATTCTCAGGTGGTAGCTGGAAGGGGAGTCATTTGCTTCATTTTGATTTCTTTCCACAAGTGGGTGTCTGACTGATGTGCTCTATTCCCTTTTGTTTTGTTCTTCCAGTATATTTGGAAATGCATTCCCTAGGGACTTGGCTGGCAGTATAGTGCTTAGGACTACACCTTCCAAAGTTGTGAGGAGGGGGACTGTGGGGTCAATCCCTGGTGGAACCTAAGATGCCACATGCCCGAAAGCCAAAAATCTGAAAACAGAAAAACAATGGAAACAATATTGTAACCGTGTATATTGTCACCTTGCTTATTTAACTTATATGCAGAGAGCAACATGCAAAATGCCAGGCTGAATGAACCACAAGCTGGAATCAAGATTGGTGGGAGAAATATCAATGACCTCAAACACACAGATGACACCACCCTTATGGAAGAAAATGAGGAAGAACTAACATACATCTTTATGAAAGTGAAAGAGGAGAGTGAAAAAGTTGGATTTAAACTCAACATTCAGAAAACTAAGATCATGGCATCCGGTCCCATCACTTCATGGCAAATACATGGGGAAACAGTCAAAACGTTGAGCACTTTATTTTGGGGGGCTCCAAAATCATTGCAGATGGTGACTGCAGCCATGAAATTAAAAGACGTTTGATCCTTGTAAGAAAAGCTATGGCCAACCTAGATAGCATATTAAAAAGCAGAGACATTATTTTACCAACAAAGGTCCATCTAGTCAAAGCTATGGTTTTTCCAGTAGTCATATATGGATGTGAGAGCAGGACTATAAAGAAAACTGATGCCGAAGAATTGATGCCTTTGAACTGTGGTGTTGGAGAAGCCTCTTGAGAGTCCCTTGGACTGTAAGGAGATCCAACAAGTCCATCCTAAAGGAAATCAGTCCTGAATATTCATTGGAAGGACTGATGCTAAAGCCAAAACTCCAGTACTTTGGCCACCTGATGGGAAGAGCTGACTCATTTGAAAAGACCCTGATGCTGGGAAAGGTTGAAAGCAGTAGGACAAGGGGATGGTAGAGGATGAGATGGTTGGATGACACGATTTTGAGCAAGCTCCGGGATTTGGTGATAGACAGGGAATCCTGGCGTGCCGCAGTCCATGGCGTTGCAGAGAGTCAGACATGACTGAGGGACTGAACTGAACTGAACTGAATATTGTAACAAATTCAGTACATTGTTAAAAAATCCTATTAAAAAACAAATACCTTCCCTAATTCTTTTTTAAATTTTATTCCTCAATTGGCTTATTTATACATACACACACACATTTTCCATCAAGCTGGGAAGCACTGAAATTCTTCAATTAGAGTAATGTAACATCAGCTGTTATCTTCCACCCTCAGTTATATCTCAGTTGGGTCATTGTTGGGAAAAAAATATGACACCATCTTAATTATTGTCTTACTTCATCAAGGACCCACTTAATCTGTTAGTTCAGATACTTGGAGGTGAGCTGAGTCAGGAATGAAGGGTTCCCTGCTGGCTCACACAGTAAAGAATCTGCCTGCAGTGCAGGAGACACAGGTTCAATCCCTGTGTCGGAAAAATCCCCTGGAGAAGAGAACGGCTACCCACTCCAGTATTCTTGCCTGGAGAATCCCACAGACAGAAGAGACAGGCTGGCTACAGTCCATGGAGATGCAAAGAGTTGAACATGACTGAGAGACTAATACTTTTAAACTTTTTTTTTTTTTTAAAGAAATGATAAGGTATGTACTACACCTGGGCTTCCCAGATGGCTCAGTGGTAAAGAATCCTCCTGCCAATTCAGGAGCACAGAGTTGCATCCCTGGGTTGGGAAGAGCCCCTGGAAAGGAAATACCCACCCACTCCAGTATTCTTGTTTTTAAAATAGCATGGACAGAAGAATCTGGTGGGCTACAGTCTATGGGGTCACAAAGAGTCAGATGCGATTGAACACACAGGCACACACACAGTACAGCATTCCGTACCTTGTAAGGGCACCTACTTTGTTTTAATAGGGCAACTTTTCATCTTTCTCCTAAAGTTTTCACTTCTTTGTTTTAGGGGGCTGGTCACTTATCATCCTATAGCCAGTTTTCATGTCCATGAAAATGGGGTGTGATTAAGTGTTGAATTATGACCCAGAACACACGTTTAATCCTAGAGTTTTGGGTTATCTAAAATTACTCATTGAGAAAAGCAATAACTATATGTTGACCCAACCTATAGTTGAAAGCACAGTGATTTGTTTATTGTTAATTGTTCAGTGAATAGCCAGGTTTACACTCAAAAACATAAATTGTTAAATGAATTGGCAGAGATTGAGAGATAAGTCTGTACATTTAGGTGCATACAGAAAAAAGGAAGTGATAAATATAGAGAATGAGAGAAGGGTTTACATAATTTGATAAGCGTACGGTTAGAGAATATGACATTTTTAAATTCATTTTCAATCAATGCTGATTTTATTTCAGCTGGCACATATTTTAAATTATTTGATCTGGAAATATCTGGTGACTTAGAAATACTGGAAATGATGTGAGATGATATATGTACAGGGATAGAATTAACTTTATTCTCAATGTGTTAGCCTTGTCTCTCTTCACCCTGAGATGTTCACAAACATCTACATCTGGGGTACAGGCCATTTTCTCTCATGTAAATTATTTTCTTAATCAGAGAGGGATCTGTGAGCCTGTGATGCAGCTTTTGAAAGGCAGTGTTTACTCTGAAAAGCCAGACCTGTGATAAAATCACAGCAGTAGTTGGGCAGTGCAGTCTGACTCGTCCTGTGCAGAGCCCAGCTAAGTCTGCATGCTCTGTGATGTGTCGTCACCACGGTGACGTGTTAATGCACATTCTGCATTCTGTACCAAGTGCCACTATGTGAGCTGAGAGGTTCACTTATAATACCAACTGAGAAGGGCTCACCTTCAACCTTCAGAGTTTGAAAATGGGAAACCTGAACTGTTGTTCTGGTGGTTGGTTCCCACTGATCCTCTGAGGGCTGTTCGTTCAAATGGCTGCTTAATTTTTAGTGAACTTTTTTCCTTTTCTTTTTTTCCATTTCCATCACTCTAGTTTATCGACAGAGTTGGAAATGTATTTTGTAATCTTGTTTTATTCCTTAATTTAAATATTTTGATTCTTCTGTCAGATGGCTGCCTTAAATATCTTCCTAAACTTAGAAAAATATACAATTCTCCAGTGACAGTTTTGTATACACTCTACTGGAGAACAGATGGAAGGAACTGAACCAGGAGAACCATGATGTCTCCCCAACAATGGACATTACAGGAAAAGGGAATTACAGCTGAAATCATCTAAATGCAGCTTCCCATGTCTACAATACTAGTAGTGTAGATCCAGAGACTTTTAAACAGGAAAGAAACTGGGATTTACTGGTGGGATTTCCATGGGTGGATGTGGGCAGGAACACTGTTTGGCTGTTGCCAGGGAGGTTGGTAAGATGGGGCAGTGCTGTTGGATTAGTAGGATGAGCATTTGGTCACTGAGGGAAGGAGGGTCTTTCTGTTGACCCTCATGGGGGATCTTGGGGTGTGGTCTCCAGGCTGTGAGTATGGAGATGATTTTCAAAAAGAATATGGGGCTCTGTTGTCTTCCACTACAGGGTCTAAAGCATGATGACGAGTTGATAGAGTAGGAATTTTAGTGAGGAAAGACTCGAGCTCCTGCCCATTCTTAGCTAGCACTTGGTCCAGGCTGCTCAAATCAGTGCTCAGTTCAGCTCTGAGACTTTGAGCATCAGAAGCTTAATTCAGGTACCAAAGCCCAGCACAGATAGAGACCTCCACAGCTAATTCACATTAACTCCTCATCCAGACTTAATCAGTGGAATGGAAGCTAATTCTTGGTAGAGCCATCATGTGGCCTATGGTTTAGAAAGTTCTGAGCTCTGAGCCAACTTGGCCTACAGTCAGACCACTGGTCACTCAGCAAGGTGACCTGGGCATTGAAAAGACTGTTGTGACACGGTTGACCATGTGAAGAATCTGTGGAGGATGGACAGAGTTGGATCCTGTGGTCTTTCTGAGGGGCTTTGCCTCAGAAGAAACTTGTGTTTTGGATCAGGAATTAAAATATAGAGACAAGTGGTAGAAGGAGGATTTGAGCTCTTTTTTAGGCTGAGGGATCTTCTCCAGGGCATCAGCTCTCATCCACAGAAAACTAGGTGCAGGCGAATTTGAGGGGGGGGGGGGATTCTTTATTGTGTGACTCTTGGAAAGTCACTGGATCTCTCTAAATTTCAACACAATTCATTGTAACATGGGTTACAGCCCCCACTTCTTCCTCCCTTCCTCCCCAACAGGGCTGGGTGTCAGAGGAGGTGTTAGCAGATACTCTCTATGAACTGTAAAGCCTTGTTACTGTGCAAAAGCTGGACTAAGTTTCCATCCCCACTCACTTGAAGCCATCAAAATGCCTTCTCTCCTTTCAACCACTACTAAAGGTCCACTTTATTCTTACCATCTATCAACATTGAACACTTACAGAGTGCTTGTGAAGCTTTTCTATGTATTTGGCTGCCTCGAGTCTTAGCTGTGGCACATGGGATCTTCATGGCATCCTGCTGATCTTTTGTTGTAGTGCACTGACTCCCTAGTTGTAGCATTTGAGCTCAGTAGTTGCAACATGTTTTCTAAGTTGCTTCCAAGCATGCAGGGTCTTATTTTCCTGATCAGAAATCAAACACCCATCCCCTGCATTGCAAGGCAGATTCTAAACCACTGGACAGCCCGAGAAGTCCCTCCTTTATTTTTCTAATATTTTACCTGTACTTAATCATTATTGTCCTCATAATACTAAAAATAGGCCATATTAACATTTCTTCAACTCAGCACAGGGAACTGAGGCAAAGAGGGATCCATATGTCTTTCCCAAGTACCTGCTTCTCCTGAACAGGATCAGAATCCGGTCCATCAGGCATGGTCACCATGCTCTGCTGAGGTTCTAGGTCTCAGTTAAACAGAGATGTTTGCCTGCACAGCCAGTCTGTGGGTGTTTTCAGTGTACATCAAACTGCAGATCTTCCTAAGTCCTCCTTGGATTCAGGAGGCCCTGCTAGGCATCTGGTGAGGAAGGAGAACAGAGGATTGAACTGTGGATCAATGATGATCAGTTTCCGTGTCTTCTTCTGCCACCAAGATGTCAACAGCTCTCTCCTTTCCAATGCATTTCTCAGGACGCTTTGTCCAGAAGACCAGAAGAGACATTCCTCAGAATTCAAGACTATCAAGCACCAGCTTGGTCAAGACGGTTTCTGTTTGGCCACAAAATAGGGTGCACCCTATAACTGACCCAGTTGAATATACTGTGGAAATTTTCTCATTAAGTTCACTCAAGAATAATTATTGTAGTATATTCAGTGCCTCATATTTAAGAAAACAACTGAAATATTAAGCAATGTTCTTCTGGTGTTTCATGCATTCTAACTGAAACTTACTACATTGGTTGGTACTGTTTTAGCTATGCAATTTAAAATTCAGCATTTAATTCATGTTTAAGAGTAAAGCTATTCTCTAGCTTTGGTTTGGACTATGGCTAATGTTTTAACATTAGCTGGGATATGTTCCTCCCTGAAGCCATATTTCAAGATTCTTTAAGTTATTAGACTTCATTTAGAACAGGATTTCATTGATATAAAAGTTGTACAGATGATACAGAAAATTCTTGCCTCCTATCACTTCAGTTTCAGCTATCATATGTTACTCACAGGTCAAATATATGTGGCACATTTATTGCAGTTACTTTCCAGACCAGGGATCGAACCCATATCTCCTACATTGGCAGGTAGGTTCATAACCACTGAGCCACCAGGGAAGCCCTACAGGATTCTTTTGAACAAAACTGTATTTCAGAATCCCCCTTATTGGGTCAATCACACCTTCATTTAATCGTAAATCTCACTTCTTAGTAGGACTTACAGTATTTTCATTGCTCATTATTCATCACTCTGCCACTTTCCTCATTCAAACGTTTTCCCTATTAGAGCCTCAGAATGAATCCCTCCTCCCTCACCCAAGGCACCTAGTACTAGAGGGGCTCCTTCCTTCTGCAGGGAGGCTCTGGTGGTACCCACAAGCAACACCCAGTTCTGAAGGAACCTGAGAAAGGACTTCAGTTCAGTTGCTCAAATGTGTCAGACTCTTCGCGACCCCATGGACCACAGCACGCCAGGCCTCCCTGTCCATCATCAACTCCCGGAGTTTACTCAAACTCATCTCCCTTGAGTCAGTGATGCAATCCAACCATCTCATCCTCTGTCATCCCCTTCTCCTCCTGCCCTCAATCTTCTGAACATCAAGGTCTTTCCCAGTGAGTCAGTTCTTCACATCAGGTGGCCAATGTATTGGAGCTTCAGCTTCAACATCAGTCTGTCCAATGAACACCCAGATCTGATCTCCCTTAGGATGGACTTGTTAGATCTCCTTGTAGTCCAAGGGACTCCAACACCACAGTTCAAAAGCATCAACTCTTCGGTGCTCACCTTTCTTTACATTCCAACTCTCACATCCATTCATGACTACTGGAAAAACCACAGCCTTGAAGAGATAGAATTTTATTGGCAAAGTAATGTCTCTGCTTTTTAATAATGCTATCTAGGTTGGCCATAACTTTCCTTCCAAGGAGTAAATGTCTTTTAATTTCATGGCTGCAATCACCATCTGCAGTGATTTTGGAGCCCAAACAAATAAAGTCTGATACTGTTTACTGTGAGGCTGTCACGGCTAACGCCATGGCAGGCAGCCTAGAGTAGGAGTAGGCCTGGTTTCCTGGGGTAACATAATTATCAGGCCTCCTGGAGCCAGCCAATCAACATATGCCTAGCCAGAAGAAAGGGAACCTATCAGGGGAAAGCTGAAAGCCCCACGTAGGGCCAACAAAAATTACCTTGCAATCCGCTTACGCCAACTACCCACTGTGTAACCAATCCGATTGCGCCAACTACCTGCTGCTTATTTTGACCTAATAAATACCCGAGAGAACTGGGGCTCGGGGCCTTTCGTCCTCACACACCTGGTGAGGGCGGGAGGCCCTGGCTCGAGTCAGTAATAAATTCCCCTATTGCGAGTTGCATTGTTTCGAGGAGTCTTCTTTCCCGACCGGGGACTCGGACTACGGGCAGAATATTTACACTGTTTCCCCATCTATTTGCCGTGAAGTGATGGGACCAGTAGCCATGATCTTAGTTTTCTGAATGTTGAGTTTGAAACCACCTTTTTCACTCACCTCTTTCACTTTCATCAAAACGCTCTTTAGTTCTTCTTCACTTTCTGCCATAAGGGTGGTGTCATGTGCATATCTGAGGTTATTGATATTTCTCCCGGGAATCTTGATTCCAGCATGTGCTTCATCCAGCCCAACATTTCTCATGATGTACTCTGTATATAAGTTCAATAAGCAGGGTGACAATATACAGCCTTGATGTACTCCTTTTCCTATTTAGAACCAGTCTGTTGTTCCATGTCCAGTTCTAACTGTTGCTTCCTGACTTGCATATAGATTTCTCAAGAGGCAGGTCAGATGGTCTAGTAATCCCATCTCTTTCAGAATTTACCAAAGTTTATTGTTTGGCATAGTCAATAAAGCAGAAAGTGATGTTTTTCTGGAACTCTCTTGCTTTTTGGTGGATCCAGCAGATGTTGGCAATTTGAACTCTGGTTCCTCTGCCTTTTCTAAAACCAGGTTGAACATCTGGAAGTTCACAGTTCACGTATTGCTGAAGCCTGTCTTGGAAATATTTGAGCATTACTTTGCTAGCATGTGAGATGAATGCAGTTGTGCATTAGTTTGAGCATTCTTTGGCATTGCTTTTCTTTGGGATTGGAATGAAAACTGACCTTTGCCAGTTCTGTGGCCACTGCTGAGTTTTCCAAATTTGCTGGCCTATTGAGTGCAGCATGTTCACAGCATTGCCTTTTAAGATTTGAAACAACTCAACTGGAATTCTCTCACCTCCTCTAGCTTTGTTCATCGTGATACTTCCTAAGGCCCTCTTGACTTCACATTCCAGGATGTCTGACTCTAGGTGAGTGTGAGTGATCACACCATCGTGATTATCTGGGTCGTGAAGATCTTTTTTGTACATTTCTTCTGTGTATTCTTGCCACCTCTTCTAAATATCTTCTGATTCTGTTAGGTCCATACTCTTTCTGTCCTTTATTGAGCACATCTTTGCATGAAATAGTCCCTTGGTTTCTCTAATTTTCTTGAAGAGATCTCTGGTCTTTCCCATTCTGTTGTTTCCCTCTATTTCTTTGCACTAAAACCTGAGGAAGGCTTTCTTATCTCTCCGTGCTATTCTTTGTAACTCTACATTCAAATGAGTTTATATTTCCTTTTCTCCCTTGCTTTTGACTTGTCTTCATTCCACAGCTATTTGTAAGGTCTCCTCACACAACCATTATGTTTTATTTGCGTTTCTTTTCTTGGGAATGGTCTTGATCCCTGTCTACAGTAGAATGTCACAAACCTCCTTCCATAGTTTATCAGGCACTCTATCAGATCTAGTCCCTTAAATCTATTTCTCACTTCCATTGTATAATTGTAAGGGATTTGATTCAGGTCATACCTTAATTGTCTAGTGGTTATCCCTACTTTCTTCAGTTTAAGTCTGAATTTGGCAATAAGTTCATGATCTGAGCCACAGTCAGCTCCCGGTCTTGTTTTTGCTGACTGTATAGAGCTTCTCCATCTTTGGCTCCAAAGAATATAATCAATCTGATATCGGTGTTGGCCATCTGGTGATGTCATGTATAGAGTCTTCTCTTGTGTTGTTGGAAGATCACGTTTGTTACGACCAGTGCTTTCCCTTGGCAGAACTCTATTTTCCTTTGCCCTGCTTCATTCTGTACTCCAAGGTCACATTTGCCTATTCCTCTGCTGCTTCTTACCTTGGACGTGGGGTGTCTCCTCATGGATGCCGCTTCTGACCTTGGAATTGGGGTGTCTCCTCACAGCCGCCACTGCTGTCCTTGGACACTGAGTATCTCCTCATGGCCGCCGCTGCTGACCTTGGACGTGGGGTGTCTCCTTCGACTGCTCCCCACTCCAGTCCCGTGCAGCAGCTGCTCGCCCTGAGAAAGGTGCAGCCTCCACAAATAGATGGAGGAAGTTCAGTCCAGACTTGCTTCTTCAGCTTTAAAGTGCCCAGTCCTCTTTACTGCATTACAGTGATGTTCAGTGCATCACTAGAACTTTTCCATCTTCCAACTAAGATTTTTGACCATTGAACAGACACTCCCTGCTCTTTCCAGCTCTTGGAACCACCTTCTACTACCTGCTTCTCTGAGTTTTCCCTTAGATACCTCAGGTAAATGGAATCGTGCAGGATTTGTCTTCCTGTAACTGACTTATTTCACTCTTACCAATATCGTCCCACTTCATTCATATTGCTGAAAATGACAGGGTTTCCTTCGCTTTTAAAGATTGAATCACATTCCAGTGTAAGTACATACCACATTTTCTTTATTGATTTATCTCCCTGTGGACACTGGGCAATTTTTCTATCATGCTTTTTTTATACATATGGCAATGTATATGAGATTGTAGATATCTCCTGGTCATTCTAGTTTTATTCCCTTTGGACATAAACTCAGGTGAGTAAGTGCTGGATCTTAGGAAAATTCTCTTAATAGTTTTTTGAGGGATTTCTAAACTGTCCCAATATGGCTATGCCATTTTCCATTCCTATCAACAGGGTACAAATGTTCCACTTCTCCACATTCTTGCTAATGCATGTTATTTTATTTTTATAAAAATGATCTTGAAAGGAAGCATCTCCTTTTGACCTGGTTTCCTTATCACTGATGCTTAGTGATGTTGAGCACTTTTCTTATGTGTATACTGATCACTTCTATGTCTTCTCTGAAGAAATGTCTATTGAAACTTTTCACACGTTTTTTAAAAAAATTTTTTCCCATTTATTTTTATTAGTTGAAGGCTAATTACTTTATAGTATTGTAGTGGTTTTTGCCATACATTGACGTGAATCAGCCATGGATTTACTTGTATTCCCCATCCCGATCCCCCCTCCGAGCTCCCTCTCCACCTAATCCCTCTGGGTCTTTCCAGTGCACCAGCCCCGAGCACTTGTTTCATGCATCCAACCTGGGCTGGTGATCTGTTTCACCCTTGATAATATACATGTTTCGATGCTGTTCTCTCACAACATCCCACCCTCGCCTTCTCCCACAGAGTCCAAAAGTCTGTTCTGTACATCTGTGTCTCTTTTTCTGTTTTGCATATAGGGTTCTCGTTACCATCTTTCTAAATTCCATTTATATGTGTTAGTATACTGTATTGGTCTTTATCTTTCTGGCTTACTACACTCTGTATAATGGGCTCCAGTTTCATCCATCTCATTAGAACTGATTCAAATGAATTCTTTTTAATGGCTGAGTAATATTCCATGGTGTATATATACCACAGCTTCCTTATCCATTCGTCTGCAGATGGGCATCTAGGTGGCTTCCATCTCCTGGCTATTATAAACAGTGCTGCAATGAACATTGGGGTGCACGTGTCTCTTTCAGATCTGGTTTCCTCAGTGTGTATGCCCAGAAGTGGGATTGCTGGGTCATATGACAGTTCTATTTCCAGTTTTTTAAGGAATCTCCACACTGTTTTCCATAGTGGCTGTACTAGTTTGCATTCCCACCAACAGTGTAAGAGGGTTCCCTTTTCTCCACACCCTCTCCAGCATTTATTGTTTGTAGACTTTTAGATAGCAGTCATCCTGACTGGCGTGTAATGGTACCTCATTGTGGTTTTGCTTTGCATTTCTCTGATAATCACTGATGTTGAGCATCTTTTCATGTGTTTGTTAGCCATCTGTATGTCTTCCTTGGAGAAATGTCTGTTTAGTTCTTTGGCCCATTTTTTGATTGGGTCATTTATTTTTCTGGAATTGAGCTTCAGGAGTTGCTTGTATATTTTTGAGATTAATCCTTTGTCTGTTGCTTAGTTTGCTATTATTTTCTCCCACTCTGAGGGCTGTCTTTTCACCTTGCTTACAGTTTCCTTTGTTGTGCAAAAACTTTTAAGTTTAATAAGGTCCCATTTGTTTATTTTTGCTTTTATTTCCAATATTCTGGGAGGTGGGTCATAGAGGATCCTGCTGTGATTTATGTCTTTCCACACATTTTAAAAACTCAATTATTTGCCTATTATGGTTTTGGAAGTTGTAGTAGTTTCTTATATATTCCAGATATTGGCCCCTTATTCAGATATAAAGTTGCCACTTACTTCCTCTCATTCTGTATGTTGCCTTTCTGTTGATTGTTGAAGAGACTACTCTTTCTTCACTTGGTAATTTTAGAACCTTGGCAAAGATCATTTGGTCACAATGTGTCAATTTATTTATGTGTCAGAGATGGGAAACCTGGGCTCATAAAACAATAAATGTTTCCCTCCCCCCTCTGTACCTACTCTCTACTTAGTTGCACTACTTGAGCTCTGGACCATGCCCTTCACCTCTGCCTTCAATGAGCCCCCTACAGGGAATTTTCTTTGAATCTGAGTGTTCACCTTACTATTGGAATGTCCACAAGCACTCTGCCAATGCCTGACCTGTGTAAAAGAGCCCCAGGTATTCCTCCATATGAATGACATTCAGGACAACAAATCTTCTGCAATAAGAACAAGGAGAACAGGCAGTGTGTTGCCTTTTCTTTATCTTTGGAGCTCTGAGAGGTGAACTTTCCAGTGTAGTAGCTGCTAGTCAGATCTGCTTATTTATAATTAACATATTTCAAGCAATACTTAACTTGCTATATTAAAAAATAACACATAAATAGCAAGCAACTGCTTGGTCAACCTAACCATATTTCAAGTGTGTCCATCCATAAGTGGTGGAATTTCAGATTCATAAGCTTGAATGTCAGAGTAAAGCACAGGAGAGGCCTGGGAACCAGGAGGGAAGACAAGGGAGATGCTGTGTCAGTCAAGGGAAAGAGGAGAAATGGGTGGGTCAACTTGTATAGTAACTATGTTATTGCTCATGGTTGTCTTTCTACAGACTATGTCCTGGAAAGTGTTAGCAGCAGTGATGCAGAGGAGACTGCAGGGTAGGGAACAGCTTTCAGGTGGGATTTAGAGGAAGAGGCTTCCTGGACCACTTGCGTTACACTTGCTGCTTTAGAGATGAAGGAGGGTGAATATAAAGCCAGGAATTAGAAGGAAACATGTGTAGAACTGTGACTTGCTCCCCGCACATTTTAATGATATAATAGAGCCACGTGTCCATGTGTTTATTGTGCTGCGCTTATTGTCATCGCCTCTTGCTTTTCGGTTTAGAAACGTCCTTCCTGACAAGACTACTCTTTCCTGTCCTTTCACTGCCAAATATGAAAGCTTAGCTCTGGTTAGTGCCTGGAGGGTATTATGTACCAGGGACTTTGGCTTCATGTTTAAATTCTCCTATGATGCATATCCTAGTGAACACAAAAGTCTCATAGTCAGTTGTCACTGGAAACCAAGTTCTTGCAGTGAGTGTCAGGTGGTGGGTGAGACATGAACTGTCTCCCTCTGCATTTTCAGGACTTGTGGTTTCCCCTCATGATTGTCCTCACTGTTTATTTCTCATGTAAAGGGTGCTCTCAGGGTTGAATAAGTCAAAACACACGTGCTCTGGCATCCCTGCCTGGGCTGAGTCTGCTGGAGCTCATCTCAGCACCACACCTCCCCAAGGGTGCTGTGCCTGTGAGATCAGTCCATGTCCAGCTGCCCCTAGATACCAGCATGGCCACAGATTCTAGAGACTGTCAAGGGGCCACTGGCTTTCTTTACACATTGCTCATGAAGCCCTACTGACCTGGTCTCCTGGGATTAGCCACACCAGGTCAGAGACTCAGAGCTGCAGGACCCAGGATCACTGCTCCTCTTAGAACCCAATGCTTCATGCAGACAACCCTGCCCCTACTCCCCACACCCTAGTCCTTCCCACCTTGTGACCCTTCCTCAAACATTCCCAGGTCTCATTCCTCCCAGTCCTTCCAAGGTTGGGGTAAACCCTGTCTGGTGCTGTGTGTATATGAGGCTTCACTATCTGTAGAACCTTTGTGGCACCACTTCAGATTAAGACAGTTTGGACATGGTACTTTTATTGTAATATTCCTTTCATCCTAAGGGGCTAAGAGTCTTATGCAGTTATTTTGAGAATTAAATATCTCCCAGTTATCTAAGGCTACCTCAGGCACAGCACACTTATTTGTCACCAGAAGTTGATTGTGTATCAAGGCTGTTATGAAAAATGTTGCAGTGAATTTAGGACTGTATATATCTCTCTGTGATACTGATTTAATTTCCTTTGTATATATATCGAGAACTGTGTTTGCTGAATCATATGATATTCGGTTTGTACTTTTATAAGGAACCATTTTACTATTCTCCACAAAAGAGCTGTACAATTTACACTCCCACCAGCAGTGTACATAGGTTTCAGCTCCCCATATCATGGCCTTAACCTGTTAACTTTTTGCCTTTATAGTACAAAACCTAACATATGTGAGGTGTTGATTTGCATTCACCTGATGATTAGTGAGGTTGACAAACTTATCCTATATATGTTACCATTTGTATGTCTTTTTCCAGAAATGTCTATTTAAGTTTTTGCACAGTACTCAACTCGTTTATTTACCATTTTAATTTTTTGTTTGTTTTACATTTGAGTTGTGGTGTTTTCTTATATGTTTTGAGTATGAGCTCTTTATCTAGTATTTGGTTTGAGTTGTTCTGTAGGTTATCTTTTTGTCACACTGATTATTAAAGAGGCTACCCTTTGTCTATCTTGTTGTCTTAGAACCTTGGTGAATTTCATCTGACCATGTGTCCATGAGTTTACTTGGGGCTCTTTATTCTGGTCTATAAGGCTATTGTCTGTTTCTATGTCACTATCATGGAGTTTTGATTCCAATATTTTTGTAATGTGTTTTGGAATGAGGAGGTGAGGAACTTTGATCTTTGTTCTCATTTTGTCTATTTGGAGTCCTTAGTGGTTCCATATATATTTTGGGACTTGCTTTTTCCATTTGTATGAAAATGGCATTAATATTTTGATTGTTGTTGCAGTGAATTTATACTTAGCTTTTGGTAGTGTAGAAATGTCAACAGTAGTAACTCTCAAGTCTATGAGCAAGATATGTCATTTCAGTTCCTCATGCCTGTTTCATTCTTTCAGTGGGTTGTGTAGTGTTCAGTGTGCTGGTCATGTCTCTCTGAAGGCCCTGTGTCCCTCCCCCCTGATCTCAGAGTCAGTGGTGGAGGGATGGGCTCGTGAGGAGATGCAGTGTCTCTCCCTCCCTCCTCACCTCTTCTCTGATGATGTTCAGCACAGGCGCCCTGGGCCCTGTGTCCATACCTGTCCCCTCAAGAGGAACACCTGCTGGGAATTCCTCTAAGATCTGGGTGTTGACATTGCTGTTTCAGTGTCCCAAAGGCTCTGAGTACATGGGATGTGTGCATGAGCCCAGGAAATACCTATGAATGAATTATCAAATCAAGTCAGGCAAATACCCTGCAGAAGCTGTTGGGCTACACTTCGCAAGCCTGTAAGCCCTGTACTTGCCTGGACTTGAGACCCAAGACAAATTCCAGAGTCAATGACAGAGCTACCAAAGAAAATAGATGGGATGTCTTGCATGTCTGAAGTGAAAGGGTCCTGGAGAGACACCCACTGTGCATAGCTGGTGACAGGCAGGACACAGCAGCCAGTGTTCTTCACTTGGGGGGGCGATAAAGAATCTACCAGTTACAGAGGGAATTAACAGCAGATTGTTTCATTGGTTACATTGGGTTCAATGGAAACCAGTATAGGGCCACATCCCTCTCTTAGCCCCACAGTTTAAGTATTTTCAGGGAGCAGAGGTCTTTTCTTTGTTAATATATCAGCAAACAGCCATCTTGAAAAGGCCATGAACTGCAGAGGGAATAACCAGGAGAGGGGTGGTAACATCCTATATATATTCATACATGCTCACTTACACTGTTGTGTCTGACTCTTTGGGACTCCACGGGCTCCTGTGTCTGTGGTATCCATCATATTGAAGTGGTTGCATTTTCTCCTCTAAAACATCTTCCCAACCCAGGGATTGAACTCCTGTTTCCTGCATTGGCAGGCAGATTCTTTACCACTGAGCCACGTGGGAAGCCCTACACCATCCTTTGCAGCAAAGTTCCCTGGTATTCCAAAAAACTGTTCTGCCATAATCTATCAAAAGTTGCAGGAGAAGTGGTGCTAATCTTAATATCCATTCAGTCTTCCCTACTGGCTCATATGGTAAAGAATTCAACTGCAATGCAGGAAGCCTGTGTTCAAACCCTGAGTCAGGAAGATCCCCTGAAAAAGGAAATGACTAGCCACTCCAGTATTCTTGCCTGGAGAATCCCATCAGAGAGAGGCCTGGCTGGCTACACTCCATGGGGTCAAAAATGGCGGGATGCAACTGAGTGACTAAGCACGTGCACATATATAAGCTTCTATAGTGGTTGTTGTGTTTTATAGTGTGGTAGCCACTAGCCAGATGTGACTGTTATAATTCCTTAAAGGCATGTTTTACGTGTGTCAAAAACACTTGGAATTTCAGGTGGGTGAGCATGAAGGTGAGAGCTCTAAAGGGCCTGTAGAAGTGGCAGGTTGAAAATTGGCTCTTTCAGCATTTCTGTCTTTAGGTTTGCAACTGAGATCAGTGTCTTACTGAAGGGCTCTGACTGCACAGAGCACAGATGACTGTCGTCTGCTATCCACAGTGGGTGTCTCTTCAGGACCCTGGGGAAAAGGTCAAGATCATGCTGTGAGAGCCAGCAGGGCCCCAACTGGAGCAGGAGAAGTGGGTGGGTCGCTCATTCTAATCACCTTCTTGCTCATGATTGTGTTTCTGTGGGAATGTGTTGTGGAGAGCATTTGATGCAGTGATGAGGAAGGGAACACAGGCAGGAAACAACATTCAGATGGGACCTGATAGGAGAGGGATCCTGGAACTCTAAGCCCTCTGCTTGGAGGCTGAGGAAGGTGAACATGAAACTGGGAAGAATAAAACGTGTGCAGAGTTCTGATTCACTTTCTTCATATTTTAATGACATGATAAGAAATTTTGTCCTAGACTTGCCTTGAGCTGTGTTTATAATGACCTTTTCTTGCTTTGCTCTTCAAAGATTATTTTTTCCCATAAGAGCTTCCTTTTCCTGCTTTTGTCACTAACTAGTGTGGAAGCCTGGTCTCTGGTCAACACATCTCAGGTATTATGCACTGCAGACTCTGTATTCTATTGCATGCTAAACTATGATGGCCAAATCCTAGGGCACAAAACTCTCATTGCCACTTGACACTGGAGACCACGTCCCTGTAGTGCATGTCATTTCTCTCCTCCTGCACTTTTAGGACTTGTGGCTTCCCCTCACATTTGTCCTCACTGTGAGTATGGACAGCAACTGACTCAGTGGACATTCACACACTGTATAGAAAACAAATATTGATAGAAAAAATATAATATTACTCATAGTGCCTATTTTTAAATGTAGGAATTCAATATTATCAAATCTTGTATATTTGGTTTTCTTTAAAACAAGTGATTAGTGAGTGAATAACATAGCATACTTTGCCCAGAACTGAATTCAGTCCTCTAACAGAATTCACTTTTAATCAAGTACAAAGTCTCATAGAAAACATTATGTAGTAGAGTACCAGGAACTGTGGATCCTGGAGGAAGAGTGATCTGGGAAAAATCAAGGGACAGTGGCAATTTAGCAGGAGCTCAAAATAAGCAGGAGGACTAATGGGTCTCTTTCATTGAAGAGTACATACATTTTAGAATTTTCCATTTTTTAGATTGAATATTTTGTGTTGATTAGGTTCGTCTAGCTAGGAAGCTTAAGATCTGTTTTCACTTCCTTCCTGCTCTGCTTTACTTTCCTTAATCCGCTAAAGAGGATGGATGAACACAAGTTCACCCATGCTTGTTAACCTCCCACATCCATACACACTACCCCATGTCTACACAAAGAGAAAACTCCCTGAATGATTCCTGAACAGCCTCACCAGTGTTGTAACAGTTACTCTGTGTCCCTCTAGACTTCACTGAACCTGGCAGTCAACCCACAATGTGAGAGGACAGAAGAGACTCAGTGTTCCTCCAAGGCAAGCTGTTTTTTTGTTTGTTTGTTTTTCCCTGATCTGAGATAGAAATATTGTTTCATTTCTCTATCAGTAGAATTAAGAGATGATCCTTGGAGGGTATTTGTTTCAGATAGAGATGATTCCCTTGGTTGGAATAATGTGGAGTGAGAGTCTTATTACCAACTCATGATGCCTCAGTCCACAGGATATTAAAATTGTTAGCATTCATTACATCCTGTAGAGTACAGATTTCTCTCTCCTGCAGAAACATTTCCTCTAGGAAAAGAATTTGGTAATTTCAAACTGAAATGGACTTGGAAATTCCATTCTCCAGGCAAAGGTCTTGCCTTTCATCCTGAGTATGTGTGCTCTGATCTTACTGGTTCCCTGGATTCCACCGCTGTTCCTCATCAGGTTTTCTACTGTCACCATATGAACCAACGATTGTGCATCTATGTGATCCTATCTTCATAATGTTGTCTTTTCTGTACTTGCAGGTGGCCTTTCCAGAATGTGAAAGTGGTTTGTATTCTAGAAAACCTCAGTTTGGATGAAAAAAACTTTGTAGATGAGAAAGTTGGGTCTTTCTTGCTGATTTTAGTGTAGAGGGCACACTAACTGCAAGTTCCTGCTGGGAATGAGTATAGGGTCCCTGGTGATAGAAAGTGATTTCTTTCTTTCTTAAATTACTTGTAAATTAGAGCAATGAGGCTGATTACTGTAGTTCCTGGAAGAAGCTGTACTATGGTCAATAGTGTAGGTTTGTGTCCATGGAACTGGGTTTATGTGTATGTATAATGAATGGTGTGATTCTTTCTGTGTGTGTGAATTTTTTGTGCTGTGTTTTCCTGGATACTTGTCACCGAAACATCACTGTTACTGGTGTCAACTTCTCCCCAAAATTTCCCAACACCATGAGCCATGAATGAGTATGTATATAAAAATTAAAGTATACACATTCACTGTATCCATTGATTTTTTTTTTGTATCCATTGATTTTATACCAAGTGAACATCATTTTCCCTTAAAGCCAAATCCCATCACTGCCCAGGAAAATGTTTGCAGAATTCTTTCTAATTTTTGCTGAAGATTTTGCTGCCTCTGCTGGGTCTTCACTGCTCTGCAGACTTTCCCCCACGTGTGAGGAGCCAGGGCAGCTCTCCAGTTGTGGTATGTAGGCTTCTCACTTGGTGGCTTCTTTTGCTGCAGAGTATGGCTTCTTGGGCTCTCAGGCTTCCATAGTTTTGGCACGTGGGCTCACTAATTATGGCCGCTGGGCTCTAGAGCACGGGCTCAGTAGTTCTGGCGCATGGGATCAGTTGCCCCACGACATGTGGAATCTTTCCAGACCAGGGATTCACCTCCTTCCTCCTTCGTTGGCAGGTAGATTCTTAACCACTGAGCCACCATGGTAGCCCAACAGGATTCTTAACGAACAAAACTGTGTTTCAGAATCCCCCTTACAGGGTCAGTCATACCTTGATTTAATCATAGATGTAATCTCTTGTAGCTCTTGTAGAGTTTTGATTGCTCATGATTCATGACTCTGCCACTTCCCTTATTCAAACTCTTTCCTATTAGAGTCTCAGAATGAATCCTCTCCACTCATCCAAGGCCCCCAGTCCTGGGGAGGCTCCTTCCTTCTGCAGGGAGCCCCTGGTGGTACCCCCACACCACACCCAATTTTAGTGGAATCTGAGAAAGGACGAGCCTCCAGGCATAGATGGAGGAAATTCAGTCCAGCTTTGCCTCTTAAGCCTTGAAGTGTCCAGTCAGTCATGTTAACTCAATGCACCATGTTGTTCAGCACATCTCTAGAACATTTCCATCCTGCCAGTAAAATTGTACAACCATTGAACAGACCCTCCCTGTGTCAATCTCCTCCCAGCTCTTGAACTACCCTTCTACTCTCTGCTTCTCTGAGTTTTCCTTCAGATACCTCAGGTAAGTGGAATTGTTCAGTATTTGTCCTCCTGTGACTAGCTCATTTCACTCTTACCGATTACCTCCAGCTTCATTCATATTGCTGCAAATGACGAGATATCATTCAGTTTAAAATGCCGAATCACTTTCAAGTGTATACATACACCACATTTTCTTTATGGATTTGTCTGCCCAAGGACACTGGGCAGTTTTTCTATCTTCGTTGTTGTGTACAATGCAGCAATGGATATGAGACTGTAGATATCTCCTGGACATTCTCATTTTATCTCCTTTGGACATAAACTCAAAAGAGTGATTCCTGCATCTTATGATAGTTCTCTTAATAATTTTTGAAGGAGTTCCAAACTGTTGTATAGTAGCTATGTCATTTTCCACACCTACCAACAGGGCACAAAAGTTCTACTTCTCTATATCTTTGCCAACATCTTTTTTTTTTTTTTTTTTAATAATACACATCCTAAATAGTGATATCTCCTTTTGACTTGGTTTCCATTTCACTGATACTTAGGATGCTGATCACGTTTCCTATGGATAGTGATCATTTCTGTGTCTTCTATATAGAAATGACTATTTAAGATTTTTGCACATTTTTTTAAAGTCAGTTATTCCCTGCTATTGTTTTGAAGATGAATTGTAATAGTAGCTTATTTATTCTGGATATTGGCCCTTATTCAGATACAAAGTTTGAAGATACTTCCTCTCCTTCTGTAGGTTGCCTTTCTGTTGATTGCTGAGGAGACTATCCTTTCTTCACTTGGTAATTGTAACACTTTGGCAAAGATCATTTGGCCTTGCATGTGTGAATTTATTCAAGATTCCCTCTTTATGATTCCTTGGTCTCACTGTTCTTGCCAGTAGATCACCTTTTAGACTGTTGTGAATTTCTTACCTGTTTTGAATTTAAGAAGTCTGAAGGCCCTGATGTTGTTGATCTTAAAAATTGTTTTCTCTTTGGGTTTCTTTTGGGTTCCATAAGTTTTAGTATTTTGGAATTTCTTTCTCCTTTTCTCTAAAAATGACTTGGGAATTTGTGAGTGGTTTCAATATATATGTACATCACCTTTAGGAGTATAGGAAGGTCAACAAACTATATGCCCCAGTCTATGAATATAATATGCCATTTCAATTACATGTCTCTTCTTTCTTTCAAAAGCATTCCATGGTTTTCAGTGTATAAGTCTTTCACTTTCTAAGGAGTCATTTGTGCTGCCTTGCATGGCTCCCCTAGAGTCAGGGATTGGAAAGATGGGCTTATGAAGAGAGTGAATGTCCCTTCCCTCCCCTCTGTACCTACTCTCTAGTTACTTGCGAACAGGAGCTCTGGGCCATGCCCTTCTCCTCCGCCTACAAGTGAGCCCCCTACTGGGAATGTTGTTTGAATCTGAGTGCTCACCTTTTTATTGGAATGTCCACAAGCACTCTCCCAATGCCTGCCTGGGTTCAAGAGCCCCAGGTATACCTAGAAGTGAATGATCTTTTCAGGCCATCAAATCGTCTGGAATAAAGAAACATCAGAGCAGGCAATTAGTTACCTTTTCCTATCTTTGGAGCTCTTAGAGCTGAACTTTCCAGTGTAGTAGCCGCTAGTCAGATATGCCTATCTATAATCAACCTATTTCAAACAATAATTAACATATTTATAAAAAAATCACAAAAATCACACATTTGTTGATCACAGGAGCCATATTTCAAGTGTGTCC
Source organism: Muntiacus reevesi (assembly GCF_963930625.1). Lineage (NCBI taxonomy): Eukaryota > Metazoa > Chordata > Mammalia > Artiodactyla > Cervidae > Muntiacus > Muntiacus reevesi. Next base: position 55,634,709 of record NC_089253.1, on the reverse strand, counting down.
CTAAGTGTTGCAATTTCAGCTTTGTAAGCTTGAATGTAAGAGCTATATTGTGCCTGTAGAAGTGTAAGGTTAAAATGTGATTCTCTCAGGATCTCTCTCTCATAGGAAATTTTGCAACTGGGATCAACATCTTGTTGAAAGGCTCTGACTCCACCAAGCACAGGGGAGGTCTGTGAACCTGGAGGAAAGAGCAGGGAGATGCTGTGTGAGCCAAGTGGAGGAGGAGAAAGGGGTGGGTTAACTTGTACAGTAACTGCATTATTGCTCATGGTTGTCTTTCTGCAGACTGTCTCCTGGAAAGTATTAGCAGCAGTGATGCAGAAGAGAATGCAGGTAGGAAACAACTCTGAGGTGGGATTAAGAGGGAGAGGGTTCCAGGACCACTTGGGTTACACCTGCTTCTTTGGAGATGAAGGAAGGTGAATATAAACTGAGGAAGTAGGAGGAAATACGTGTAGAGTTGTCATTTGTACTTTTCATGTTTTTAGATAGAGTAGAGCTATGTGATCACGTGCTATATTTTGCTGTGCTTAAAGACATCTCTCCTTACTTTTCCATTTAGAAATGTCCTTTCTCACAAGACTGCTCTTTCCTTGTCCTTTCACTGCTAAATGTGAAAGCTTGGCATCCGGTTAGTACCTGCAGGGTATTATGTACAAGGGACTTTGCCTTATGTTTAAATTCTCCTATGTTGGCCATATCCTAGTGGGAACAAAAGTATGTGTACACCTCATTTTCTTTATTGATTTTTCTGCCTGTGGACACTGGGCAGTTTTTCTACCTTGGTTTTTGTGTACAGTATGGCAGTGGATATGAAATTGTAGGTATCTTCTGGACATTCTCATTTTATCTCCTTTGTACATAAACTCAAAGTTTTGATTCCTGGATCTTATGATCATTCTTTTAATAATTTTTGAGGGACTTCTAGACTGTTCCATAATGTCCTTGTAGTGCCTGTGAGGAGGTGGGTGAGACGTGAACTCTCTCCTGCACTTTCAGGAATTGTGACTTCCCCTCATGTTTGTCCTCTCTGTTAATTCCTCCTGTAAAGGGCACTTCCAGGGGTGGATGAGTCACAGCACACAGGCCCTGGGGTCCCTGCCTGGGCTCGGTCTCCTGGGACTCATCGCAGCCTCTGCAGCAGCCAAGGCTGATGTGCTGAAGGTGCTTCTGTGTGAGAGGTCCATGTCCAGCTGCTCCTAGAGACCCTCCATGGCTGCAGATTCCAGAGTCTGTGAAGGGCCCAGTGGGCTTCTTCACACACTTGCTTTCACAGCCCTCTGACCTGGTCTCCTGGAATTGATCAGACCCAGCACATCTAATCCTGGGGTCACTCCTGCTCTCAGAACCCACTGCTCCATCCAGACAGTCCTGCCCCTTCTCCCCAACCCAGGCCTGCCCCATCCTCTCTCCTTTCCTTATACCTTCCCAGGTCTCATCCCTCCCAATTTTCCAAGTCTGAGTGCAAACCCGGCAGCTACCAAGTGTTTATGGAGGACCCTTGTCACATCCTTCTGGCTAAATGAAATTGGAAGTGTTTGCCTCTATCCTCTCTAAGGGTCTGTGAAGCTTGAGGTGTTGCTGTGAGCATTAAGCATCTCCCAGGTAACTCAGGTCACACCGGGCAACGGGAGAGTCTCTGTTATGTGGGATTTGTGTCCTTCCCTCCCCCAGGGCTCAATACGCTCTCAGGTCCATGCCAGGCCCTCCCTGGGAGGGAAGGATTGGTTAATTATATAATGGCTGATTGGAGATGGTTACCATACACCCATAGTCCTTCCTCCAGTGTGCCCACAGCATAACCTCTAGGATTGGTGGAGGTCCAAGGAGGAAGGAAAGAAACAGTGACTAGAGGAGAGAAATGAGGAAGGAAGTGGAGAAGCAGCAGCAGGAGGAGGAGGCAAGCAAGGTCATGGGCAAAGATGCATGGAGACAGTGACCTCCTGGAGGAGGAACAGGTTGACACGGCCTCATTCCTGATTACATGTTGACAAGTTGAGAGTGGCAACAAGATGTTGGAAGTCAGAGACCCACTTTTACATTGCTGAGGTGAACCACTGAGGCCCTGCGAGGTCTCTGGAGACAAGGGCACCAGGCATCCCAAGGCCAGGCTCTGAGGAGCACCAGGGTCCCCTGGTCACATCCTGACTCTAAGTCTCCCCTTTGCTTTCCCACAGCCACTGCAGATGGCTGCTGTGCTAGGACACCAGAACGCTACATGGCAGATAATGAAGATTTGGAGCAGGAGAGCAAGAATATGGAGGTCATTTTTTTATTCTTTCATATCTTTCATTTTTTTTTCTCTTTTTTTGATCCATAGACTCTTCTTTGTAATCCTTCCCTTTCTCCTCTCTCCATTTTTTTCTGATTGTCCTTCTGCAGGACCTGGTCTCTTGTAGGTACTTGGGTACCTGGGAGCTTATATAAAACCTATGAAATCTCTCTGCAGCCCTCTTCCTCCATTTTCTTAGCATTGCCCTGTCTCCTGACCTAACGTCCTCACCCTTGAACCTGGCCATGAATGGCGTGAGCAGGAATTGAGGCTGAAATCAGCAGGTCTGGACCCACATGGCCAAAGAAACCCCATGAAGTCTACACTGCCCTGAGCTACCACATACGGTTGCTTTCCTGCCCTGGGAGGGATTGGACCTGCCTGACTGATCTCTTTCCTCCAGATGTCAGACAACTCTCTGGTCATCTTTTTGAAGAATGTCAAAAATGTCATCAGTGATAATGAAGAAGACCATGAAGAGCAAGTGTGAACATTGGACTTGGGCTGAAATGGTGAGGCAAGTGAGGGCATGTGTCTCCATCATGAACCCAACTCCCTTGTTGGTGCTTCAGAAACACGAGCAAAAACCCTGGGGTTTGCTGCCGAGTGTGATCGTATAAGTGGAGACAAGAGGGTTGTAACAATCCATGTAGACGAGTGGAGGATGCCCTGAGCATGTCTCCCCAGGGCACAGGTCCCGTCCACAGACGCCCCCAAGGTTGCAGGGATGGCTCCTCTGGCAGCTCTTACATTTGCAGGGAGGCTGGGGGCACTGTCCAACTGTTTGTGACCCCATGGACTGTAGCCTGCCAGGCTCCTCGGTCCATGGGATTTTTCAGGCAAGAATACTGGAGTGGGTTGCCATTTCCTTCTCCAGGGGATCTTCCCGGCCCAGGGATTGAACCTGGGTCTTGGATCGAATCCGGATCTCCCACATTGTGGGCAGATGCTTTAACCTCTAAGCCGCCAGGGAAGCCACTGTGGGGCCACTGTGTGCAGGAGTCCAGGAGCTGCCGTTCCAGCGTGTTCTCTTTGAAGATCCCCGCTGGGGGCTTCCTCATCTCCCGCTGAGGGGCCCAGCTCTGCCCTTCAACCGCCCAAAGGAAGCAAGGAGCACCCCTAGTTCATTACCAACTGCAGAGAGAGGTTGGGGCGGCCCTGCCCTCCCCATTCCTGGGCTCCTGGGATCAGAGTGAAGGAGACACTGGCGCCCAGAGCTCGTGCAGACGGGGGGGTCACCTGGCAGCTCTGAATCCCTGTGGGTGCTCCCTGGTCCTGAGGGTCCCAGCCCGCCTGGGGGGTGCCCGAGTCTGGGATCCCTCAGGGTCTGGAACCCTTGAGTCCTGGATCAGCTCAGGGCACCATTTCTCAATCTGAAGTTAGAGGTTGTATATATTCTTCTGTGTATTTGTCCAACTCCAGCTTAAGAATCCCCAGAAAGCTATTCAGTCCATTGTGCACTTGGGATGGTGGTGCTGGTGGTAATGAACCTGCCTGCCAACACAGGAGACACAAGAGACTCGGGCTCAATTTCTGGGTAGGGAAGAGCCCCTGGAGAAGGTAATGACAACTAGCTCTAGTACTCTTGCCTGGAGAATCCCAGTGACTGAGGAGCCTGGTGGGCTATCATCCATAGTGTTTCAGAGTCAGACACAACTGAAGCGACTAAATAGTACACTTGGGATGAGTGGCAGGATTCAAGTTACTCATGTTCCTTTTCTCGTTCTCCAGTATTGTCATTAATAGCATATCTTGTTTTATTGCAGTTTAAAAAAGAGTGTCTTCTATCAGATTCTAATGTTGCAATATGCTGAACAGATAAGATGTACTTTTTTATTACAACAACATGATAACAGTTTCAAATCATTAACTTCAGGAGAGTTTGGTTGGGGTTAGGAATGATTATTCGGGAAAACAGAAACTCCAGGTGTCTGTCCATTTCCAAAGCTCAGGTCTCAGGAGCAGCTGTACTGAATATACAATGGGTGGGCAGGTTCTCCTACCCAGTGTTTCATCTGAATCCTGCTCCTCCCAGGGCCTAGAGGAGATGAGGGAAACCCAAGATTTTAGTCCTGGATCCCAGAGTCCCCTGTTTCCACACCCAAGTATCACTGTCCAGGGGACCCATCATTTGAACATTGCCGGCCAAATGCCCAGGTGCAGTTGCTCCTGTGGGACATTTCTAAACACTTGCCACTCACAGACAATGCCATCAGCAAAAAGCAGCAAACTGGCCCTGTGGTCTGTAGATCTGAGCCCCAAAACCAAGTCTAGATCCTGGGAAGTCCTCTGGGTCCTGCACACCTTCCCCAGGGAGCCCTGTTCTGTTTGACTCTGCACCTCCCGGCGACTCCATCACCTGTGTTGGTGTTACAGGCTCTGCTCTGAATCCCTGAAGACCTGGACCCCAGAGGGGATGGAGCCGCCACAGCACCAGGAGCCTCCTCTGGACTAGATCAGGGAAGGTCTCACTGCTTCTCTACTGAGGGTTCTCATTTAGTACAGCTTCAGATATTTTGTTGTATAGATTTAGTATTAGTTTTACCTATAGTTTTATCTATATGTATGTATGTATGTATGTATCTATATATATGTTTTTTCATTATATTTTTAAATCAATTTGTTACTTTTTAAATAATTTTTTATAAAAACACACATGTATAGAATAGCACCCTCAGGAGAAGTAGAACTTAGTGAATTGTCATAAACCAGTCACGCTAGTGTCCACCACCAGGATCACTCCCTCTTACATACAGCTCGGTCTTCATTGAGTAAGGAACTACAAATTTAGTTCTGACATCCGTCCTTATGTCACTGTCTTTAAGGATTCTGTTTTCTCATCTCTGCTCATCCCACCAGTCACAGGAGATGAATATTACCCTAGATCTTTCATGACTTGCATGTCAGGACTTCTGACTTGTTCGCTAGGAGAACAGAGAACTCGAGCTCCAATCATCTTTACCTTGTCCTGAAGAATCGCAGACAAACCCCTAAGATGATAGATTGTTGCTGAACCACAAAAGGACACTGGGATTTTTGGCCTCTGGAGGAGAATTTAATCCGGGGCCAGAGACGAGGCTTGATCGCTCAGAGCTTCTGTGTAATAAAGTTTTATTAAAGTATAAAGGAAATAGAGAAAGCTTCTGACCTAGCTGTCAGAAGGGGGCAGAAAAAGTACCGCCCTGCTAGATCCTAGCTGGATATTATATAGTCACCAGCAGTCTGTTAATGAAAGAAAGGAATGTCTTAAAACTCAGAATGGCACCAGGCCCCTCATCCATAAGATGTCTTTTGGGATAATCTTGGCACCAGAGGAGTCATACTGGAGTCATAAAATGATTAACTTGAATCTTGTAGAAAGGCAGATTACCATACAAATAGTTTCGTTTACATAGATTAGGGGAACAGTGTCTGAGTATAACATAATGCTTTGACAAGTAGGTTCTGAGCCATTAGGGAGAACCGACTTGAAGACAGGGTCTGGGGTAAATGCATAGTACATTAACATAGCTTAAGACAAATATTTCCATAAGAAAAATGTATTGGTTAACCCAAGGTTTGAGAAGGAACCAGGTGTCATTATGGCAACACAGTATTTTAAGAGAAACCTCCTTTTAAATTTGTGTAGAGAAGGGGGGGGGAGGCAGAATCTAGTTTGTTTCCTCCTGCTGCTTAAGAGAGAGAGAAAAATGTCTGACACTAGCAGCCTATTTCCTCCGTTTGGAGGCCCCTGGCCTTCCTGCCTGTTACCCTCTCATCCCCCTCCCCCTTTTCTTAGGAGAATTATGTTTCCTAGGGTAAATGGGCATTGTTTTCATTTGATAATTGCTTTTCAGCTGACAAGGGGCGTTGTCCCTAAATTGGTGAGGCAACATATTTTCCTAACCCTCACACTGAGGATTTCTGATCTAGGGGCCCCAAGTAGTAGTTGGAAGAAGCTGCCGCAGTAACAGGAGTTTAAGCACCCATTTGTAACTTAAAAGCTTTTATGTGACTAGAAACAAATCTAGTTGCACAGTTACAGATGCAGGGAGCAAACAACAAAAGCAAAACAATCAGAATTACAGGAATTAAGTTAGTTTTCCACCATGGGGAACTAGTTAACATCTCTCAAAGTGAGGCAGTTGAGGTTTCAGGAGTATCTTATAGTCCCAATCATTTTGTTCATGTGTTTAGTAAAACAAGTAACATTAGTGTTCATATCAAGTATGTATGTACAGCAGGTATATATGTTCATACAGGTATATATGGGTATGAATAATGGCACAAGTTTTTCTTTGTGCAGCTGTCAGAATATCTAAAGCCAATCTGTTTTATAAAACCACCTTTTTAATTTGTGTTTGTTCAGCATTAAGAGCTGAAATAGTTTTTTCAGAATCTTGTAACATCTGTTGAGTAAAATTAATCAAAGCATCTACTCATAGCATAACATCTGTAGTTCCCAAAGAGGGAACAATTACTGTAGCCAAATAATCATACCATTGAAATATAGACCTTGTCTACTGAGTTTTAAGGTGGGGTAAATTAGCAGGCTTTTCTGGAAACTCTGAAAATATAAAGCCGTGAGTAAAGGCTAGACCCAAGGTGCATCTCTGTATCCAACCAGGGGGAGGCCATATCCATAGGTAAGAGTCACATATCCAATAGGACCCGTTTGGAGCAAGCCAGTGTGACTGAGATATCCAGTCCCAATCAGTGTCTGGTCAGGCAAAGGGAGGACCTGAACTGGGGTTGTAAAAGACGGGGATGATTATGTTGCATATTTCCTGAGGCAAAAATCTCAGTTGTTTCCAATCATTGTAATTAAGTTGTTGGCTAACTTTTGGCGATGGCTCTGTTTGTTCTCAGCATATAGAGGCTGTAGATATTAGATGTCTTTTTTCTGTAGTTAGCCATATAACCTCATCCTATATTTGATAAACGTCAGGTAAAAAAATAAAAAAAAAAAAAAAACCATTAAATCTAGACCTATTTGCCTTAAGTGTAATGAAATAGTCATTAAACCAAGACAATATATAATGAAAATTAAAAGTCACATTATGTCCATAGTTAAGGTACAAAGTGTTGCACCAGTCCATTTTAAGGTTGTTAGATGTCATCAGATGAAGAGGGCATCTCCTATGATTGTTGTCGAAGGTATTCACAGATTTGGAGAAAGTCTTTTTCTTGAAGTGGAGATGTCCACCATGGGAATCTTTTTACTGATGAAGAGGGGAGTGTTCCACAGACCAAGCAGTTAGACCAATTTGGAATGCAGCATAGGAGTGAGTCCAGGACAGGAAGGCATTGTCTTGAGGATCAAAAGGCACACTCGAGTGTGCAGAAGTAAGAGTCACTACTTTGGAGTCAGCAGAAGTAGGTTCACATAGATTACCAGGCCCATCTGAAAAGTATAAAAGAGCGTAGAAAGTAAAGACATAAAATGAAGTCACTTAGTTTTGGTCAGGGTGCCACCTCCTAACTCGAGTGTGATGTACCCATGAATCAATTTTTGGCACTTTGACAGCTGTGGGAGAAGAAAGAATAACCTGGTAAGGTTCTTCCCAGAGGGGCTCAAGGGATGGGCCCCCAGACCCCAATGTTTTTATCAAGACCTCGGTTTCTGGCTCAAATAGAGTTTTGTTTGCCTTAGAGGCTGGGTCAGGAATCATCTCCCAAAGTTTTGTTAATGTCTGTTGAAAAGCTGAGGGCTGAGTTACATAATTAGTTAATTGTAAGCTTTAGGGTCTATAACAATGTCTGTGTGTAAGAAAGGCCTTCCATAAATACATTCAAATGGAGACAGTCTCTTTTTTGGGGGGGCAGTCTGAGCCCTCATTAAAGCTATGGGTAGGACTTTAATCCAATTTTCTTGCATCTCTTCAGTTAACTTGTGCAGATGTCTTTTTGATAACGTCATTAGCTTTTTCAACCTTTTCTGAGGATTGGGGTCTTTAGGAACAGTGTAAGTGATGTTTTATTTCTAGAATTTTAGATAGCCCTGAGTTACTACAGCTATAAAGACGGAGCCATTGTCATTCTGAAGGCTCTGTGGCAACCCAAACCTGGGGATAATTTATGGATTAAAGTCTTTATAACCTCCTTAGCCTGTTCACTACAACAGGGAAATGCCTCAATCTAATCTAGTAAAAGTATCTACCCAAACATGTAAGTAAGAATATCTACTAGCTTTTGGCAGATGAGTAAAATCAATTTTCCAGTCTCCTCCAGGATACTTTTCACTTCGTTGTAATCCAGATTTTGTCAGCTTTTCAGTCTTTGGGTTATTTTTTTGGACAAACCTCACACCTTTTGATAATGGTTTTTAAAGTTTTTATTATATTTTTACCTTCGAAGGCATCTGGTAAGTACTCTCTGCACCCAAATGAAAACTCTGGTGTAAACCTTTAAGAATTTTCCACTGAGCATTGTGAGGCTGCCAGGGTTAATACCATGACAGGCAGCCTGGATTAAGTTTTAGCTTCCCCCAAAATGGTAAGATTCCCTACCCCCATCAGGTAACCTGGAGCCAGCCAATCAATATGCGCCCAGTAAGAAACAAAGGGAGAGCTGAAAAGCCCGCGAACGCCCAGGTTTGAAAAAGCCCGCGAAAGTCTGTACCAATAGAATTGCTTTGCAAACATGTAACCAATCCGCTTAAGCTAGCTACTAATTACTTATGCATATCTTATAAATTTGCTAACAGCTTGGGCTCGGGGCTTTTCTGACCCTGCACCACTGTGATGGGTGAGGCAGAAGGCCCTGGCTCGAGTCAGTAATAAACTTCCCTTTTTTTTGCAAGTTGCATTGTCTTGGAAGCCTTCTTTCTTCCCGCTCGGGGATTCGGACATGGGGCATAACATTTGGGGGCTCGTCCGGGATCCCTTGACCGGGAGAAGAGAACGCTTGCAGGACAAAGGGGAAGGATAAATAATAACACCGGTGCTCAGGAAGGACCAGAGTAAATTCAAGGCCCTGCTGGGGAGCAGGAGGGTACGTATCTGGTGCAGAAGGAAGGCTTTCTATAAAGGGGGACTAGCCGGCGTAAGGCCGAGGCCAGCGGACGCGCTGGGAGGCAGCCGACTCTGCAGGAAGGCTTTCTATAAAGGCGGGGGGGGGCAGCCGGCATAAGGCCGAGGCCAGCGGACCCGCTGGGAGGCAGCCGACTCCGCGGGGAAGAAAGTTCCTCTCCCGACCCCGAGTCTGGTGAACAGCAGACGCCATTCGGTAAGGTGAATCTGCTACCGGGAGGCAAGAGAATTCAGGGGGCCCGAAAATCCAGCGCTGTGTCGTCGGCCGACGTTTGTCTGTCTGTGTGTTTGTCTTCGGCTCTCCGTGTTTGTGTGTGCGCCGGCATTGTCTCTGGTCTCCCTTTTCTGGAAGCCCAGGGAAAATTCCTGTAACGCCTGGGTGTCTGCAGGTGGCAGGAGACGTCTGTAAGTCCACCCCTTTTGCCCCCTCTCCCGCCTCCTCCTCCTTCTTCTTTCAACCTGGCTTCCTTTCCTCCTTTTGAAATCTTTGAAGACATCTGAAGTTCTGTGTCTCTATAGAAGGTTTTCTGAGAGACTGTATTCTTGTATTTAAGGGAGTGTCTGATGAGGACTGCCAGGTTTATATGTGTGTGTGTCTAAATATGTTTTGGTATGTCTTTGTCTCTGGAAAATATTTTTTAGGTTAATTTGTAAATGAGCTCTATTTAATTGGCTTAAAAAAAGGGGTAAGCGCTTACAAATCAAATAATTCTAAAATAAACAATAAATTCCAGGTTTAGGTGAACTGGGAAATATTCAGTACTAAATACCTGATATTAATGTTTGTTTGCTGACCTATCTAATATAGACATGTCTTAGAGTAATTAACATCAAGTAGAATATTTTCATTGTACCTAGGTTTAATATAAGTTAAATATTATACCTATTACAAGTTTGTCAAAAAGGAAATTACCTCGAGTGAAAAAAACTTCTAAAAAATGTAAATGAGGTATGAGTTTGTATATAAACTCTATTAAGAATAATTATTCTTTAAGAATATCTGTCTACAATGGTCTCCCCAGATTGGCATAACTTGAATTTCTAAGGGTTGTGCTAAACTAAGTATTGGAAGTCTATTAAATAATTAGGTCATTTCCAAATGAAATAAGATTTTGAAACATTTACTACTAAACACTAATTTCCTTTTACAGAAAAACTAAAGAGATTTGGGACTATAAATGAATAATGTTCCATGCCATCCTAAAATGTTTTAAGAAAGCAAGAGTTTTAGAAATTATCACTGGTATTTATGCTCACCAATCTATAAAAAGCTAATATAAAAGTTAGCTCTTGATTGCTAAAGGAAAGCAGGAAGTGTGCTTTCAGTAAAGTATGAAAAAATAGTAAAAAGAGTTATGCATGATCAAGATTTTCTAAAATTGAATTACAATTAGTTAGATAAGTGGATTTTGTTAGGAATGACCTGGTTGTAAGAAAACTGCTTAGAACCAATTAGGTCCAAGATGGCTGAGCTGACTTTCACTAGACCTTGAGCCTTGGTATTTACACCCATTGTGACATATCAACAAGCTAAATGATACACCCATCAACATTGACTAAATCTGACCAAATGTTCTAAAGCTTTTAATTGATCTTTTCGATAAAACTTCCTAAATTAAATTCTTTTGAAGTTCCTTTGACATCTAGCTAACTTTGGGGTGTTTCAGAGGGCCCCTGAAACATCCCAAAGAGGGATATTAAACTGTTTATTTGGTTGGTTAAATTACATGAAAAAGATTATCAAATGAGTAATAAATCTGTTCATGTTATAATGTATAAAAAATTACTAACAGATATCCTAAAAAGTATATAGAGTTCTTAACATTCTGATACGTCTTGGTATTCTAATGAAAAACCTGATGACTTCACAAAAGTTAACAAAGGACTGAATGAACCAGCGAATATGCTTATAACTTTTATGGTTTCTATCTGAGAAATTACAGGTTTAAATCGTGTGTTTTCCGGGAATAGGAAAAACCTTCCTCTCAAACTAGTTATAAAAATAATTTGGTCTCTTAGGTTTCCAGTAAGTTTAACAAATGAGCTAAGAAGGTTATCTCACTAACAGGTACAAAAATCTCAAGGAATTTTTGAGACCTTAAAAAAGAGTTCACCTAGATTTGTTAGGCAAAATCTGTGATAAGCCTTTGGTGTGAGTTTCCCAGCCCTGTTTTATATTAAAAGTTCAGTCTGAGATCCAATAAGTGTTTCAGCAAAATAAAAAGTCTATGATCAACTATGGTTATATAAATCATCAGACCAAAATTAGTAAAAACAGACCTACTTTGCAAGCAAACTAGCCTTTATTTGGTTGTACTTGATAAAAATGAGGGTAACTTTAGAGAAAAAAAAGGATATTTCAAAAAATGTTAAATCCCAGTTTGTTAATGGAGGTCTGCATGTAATAAGACTCATTTCTCAGATAGTTCTTTGCTGTTATGTGATATTAATGTGAAAGTTTGTTTCTGAAGCTTATCTCAGTAATCTATCTTTGGATGAAGATCAGATGCCTCATGACCTGCAACCAGGACTGAAAAAAGACATAATTTAAGAGACTGTCTCCAACCTGGATGGAAGGACTTTTTATCAGGTACTCTTAACTAGCTCATGCACAATGAAACTGAAGAGAAATTAACTCTTAGATTAATTCCCACTTTCAAAGGCTCCTACACTGGATTGGTCTATAGAGAAGATAGCTGACCTGATCTCACCTTAAAATGATGCTCAAACAAAAGAAACTACACCAGGATGAGAAGACAGCAACATCAGAGGTAGACAGCTTGCCCAAGATGCTGGATCTGCTTTGTATGATCATTTATAATGTTTTCTTGACTTGTTAGACCTTTGCATATAAATCAAATGCTTTTCTAGCAGAGGCCTGATTCTATGCCAGTTTTAGAAATCAATCCAATTGTTGGGTTTGTGGCCAATTACCTGTATCTAGTTCTGGGTTACCTTGGTAAATTTCTCCACTACAAGACTCTAACTAGTTGGCCCTGAAAAAATTTAGATCCCCTCACTGGGCCAATTAATAATGCCTACTCTGACTCTGGCCATAAATTTGAGCCTTTTTCTATTCCTCAAGCTCAATCAGAACAACAAAAAAGTTTCAACAAAGGAAAAAAAAGTCTCCCACAATTATAAGAGGTTTAAAGTCTCCTCTGTGTTGAAAACAATTATATCATGCTAAAGATAATCAGTCTAGTAACAGTAGAAAACTGGGCTATGTGCCTTATAGATGGTGGTGCCAATGTATAATTTCCCTGAAAGATAAAGATTCGTTCAGAATAGACTAAGTCAGACGACCTGGGATATATACTGGGCTACATCTAATGAAAGCTCTTAAGTCTTACTTGTGACTTTACTAGTACTGCTGGCTATGTTCTTTGTATTTCACCTGTTTTACAAAATTGCTATTTCTTACAGTGCCAAATGTGTGACTGAGGCCTCTGATAAAATAATATATAGTTTCCTACGAGATCAATGATGATGGCAGTGTAACTCTAGATATGAGAAAAAACAACAAGAGGGAATGTTTTCCTGGACCAAGAGGCTAGTAAGACAGGTGGTCCAGAGAATTTTGGATACTGTTTTATGGCCTAGTCCAGTAACAGCACGTTGAGTGGCCTGTCAACAAAATCTTTGCCAAACCTGAGAATGGACATTCTCAGCACCATGAGATAAAATGGTCTTGAAATGCCCCCCTCAAAATCATGGTCAAGTTTATGAACAAAAAGGGGCTCTGCCAACTGAAGATTGACACTTGCCATCTACATCTACAGAGATTAAATCATGGCCACTGCAACTGCTGACTTTTAACGGCCCTGAAAGGAGTTCAGGGTGAAGATCAGGAATGAGGCACTCCGTGCTCTGGGGAAAACTGGCAGAACAGGCCTTCAGATAGTTAGATCTTTTCAGGAGATTTTATGAGTCCCAATTCTTGCATCTTCTCATACCTAGAGAAACACTGACATCATTAATGGTGCCATCTGCTTTGGCTATTAAGGAAAAATTTTATAATTAAAAGTCAAAATAGAGTACTCAGCTATGGTTCAGACATCCTGAGAAATAACCAGGTGTTACTATGGGTATAATTTCAGATTAGACATTGTATTGCTAAACACTTGAGTTTTCTGAGTCGTGTAAGGCTTAGATGCCACCATTCTCAAAACAATGTCTGCTGGAAGCTAGTAACTTCTACCTTACTTTTTATAAAACTAGGCAACTGGCCACCTGGCTACAAGTCTCCCTGAAGTGCCAGGTCCAGACTGGGTTTCAGGCCTATTCTTCTAAAAGAAAGAGATTTATTTTGTCTATTAAAACTCCAGTTATCCCTCCTCTAGCTACTACTAACTGGGTATGTTACAACAAAATGGCAGACCAAGGGATTGAGATTTTAATCATACAAGGCTCAAATCTAAGACTTGGAACTCAGGAATACTTCCAATTCAGTGTCTCTTCTCCAGGCTGAGGCAGTCCTATGCCCCATTTTGACAAGAGATTATCACAGTCATAGTTGCCCTGTTCCCTAAATTAAAGCTGAGCAGGACTCTGTGGGGTGGTGACTCTGGAGTACAGACCTGCTGTACTGTAAAATATAGGCTTTATTCAGCCTCCTTGACCTTCCCTGAGTTCCAAAGCATAGATTCAAACAATTGCTAATCAGGAAAGAAAAAATACAGAAACAGAGGGAAAACAATCAAATGGTGGTACAGCCTTGAGACGGGTCCTGGTTCCGACTCAAAAAAAAAATGCATAACAATGTCTTTTGAGTTCTTCTCCAGAACTGGAGCCCCTACCCAGGTAAAAGATGGTAACTTCAGACTAAACACAAGATTCCTAGAACACAGCTCTATTGCTTGACCACCAGCAAATCACCCCAAATGTTGCCTCCTGTTTCTGGAGACCAGTGATGACCATCCTGTTAGGTCTCCTGTTTGGCCCCTGTCTATTTTATCTCTGAGAGGCGCCAACAGTTTCAAACTAAGTTGCTGTTATTACAAGAATAAAAGCTGGTTTCAGATATAAGACACCCCAACTTAGGTCAGGTATAGAGAGACTTCCGCTCTGCTAGGCAGGCCTATGCCCAGGCACAGCAGGAAGAAGTTACAGAAGAAAGAGACCTCCGCCCCAGTTCCCAAAAAGCATCTTGAGTATGAAGTCTCTCTCAAGGGAGAGTTGTTAGGGAAAACACACTGCCTGTCTGTCCACCTAATGTTACTCAGATCTCAATATTCAACTGCCCCCACAGATAGATGACCCATCATTGGGCCTTCCACAGAAACAAGAAGACAGGGGGGAATGTGAGGCTGCCAGGGTTAATACCATGACAGGCAGCCTGGATTAAGTTTTAGCTTCCCCCAAAATGGTAAGATTCCCTACCCCCATCAGGTAACCTGGAGCCAGCCAATCAATATGCGCCCAGTAAGAAACAAAGGGAGAGCTGAAAAGCCCGCGAACGCCCAGGTTTGAAAAAGCCCGCGAAAGTCTGTACCAATAGAATTGCTTTGCAAACATGTAACCAATCCGCTTAAGCCAGCTACTAATTGCTTATGCATATCTTATAAATTTGCTAACAACTTGGGCTCGGGGCTTTTCTGACCCTGCACCACTGTGATGGGTGAGGCAGAAGGCCCTGGCTCGAGTCAGTAATAAACTTCCCTTTTTTTTGCGAGTTGCATTGTCTTGGAAGCCTTCTCTCTTCCCGCTCGGGGATTCGGACATCAGGCATAACAAGCATTTTCAGGAATTACTAATTGCCCATCTTTGGACTTTAACCATCTTTTATCAGTAATCTTTGCTCTTCTTTCCTCATATCTTTTAAATATTCTCCTCAGTATATTGTGTTTTTTCCTGTTCTATAGGACCTGTCCAGATCAAAGGCGTCTGCAGTGAAGGGGTTTCATAAAGTGTCACTTTTCTGGCTTGACAGTCAGCCAACTGATTACCTTCGGCTACTTTACTCCCATCCCTGTCATGTCCTGTGCAATGCATAACAGCTACTTCTTTAGGACAATGTATAGCAGTTAAAAGTCTCTCGATCTCTCTAAAGTGTTTAATACGTTTTGCTCTTGCCGTTTTAAATTATCTTTCTTTCTATATTGTAGCATGAGCATGCAAAGTCAAGTAAGCATACTTAGAATCAGTATAGATATTTACCTTCTGTCCTTTGTCTAACTCTAGAGCTCAGGTCAGAGCCACAAACTCTGCTAACTGAGCACTGGTTCCCTGGGGGAGAGATTTTGCTTCTAAAACCTGTTCAGCAGTCACCAGGGCATAACCTGCTTTACACTTTCCATCCTGAACAAAAGAACTGCCATCTGTGAATATTTTTATGTCAGGATTGTCTTATGGGGTATCCATTAGATCCCCCTGAGCTGTATAGTTTAAAGTTAGAAATTGGGAACAATCATGAACAAGTGTTTAATTTTCCTTCTCAGGAAGGAAGGTGGCAGGATTTGAATTGTCACAAACTTTAAGCTTAGTTACTGGTCCTTTTAACAACAATGATTGACATTTAAGAAGCCTATTGTCTGTCATCTAAATATTAACCTTAGAATTTAAGATTTCACTCCCATCATGAGAAGTCAGTACAGTAAGGTTTTGTCCATTAATTATTTTTAAAGCTTTAGGTGCTAATAAAGCTGCTGCCTCAACTACTCTTAGGCAGTGGGGCCACCCACGTGAAATTACATCTAATTCTCTGCTTAGATAAGCAATAGGTTGCTGGTGAGGCCCTCAGGGTTGTGTCAAAACTCTCAAGGCCATACCATTTTTTTCAGTGACAAATTAAATTCTCACCCTGTGGGCAAGCTCAAAGCGGGAGCTTGCAGGAGAGCAATCTGAAGAACCTTAAAGGCCTTTTGAGTATCTGGAGACCAAACTAGTTTGTTGGTTTGGGCCTGCTGAGTTTCAGCTATAAGTTTATATAAAGGCCAGGCAAGTTCTCCATAACCCGGAATCCAAATGTGACAGTAGCCTGTGATTTCTAAAAATCCTCTCAGTTGTCCTAAAGTCATAGGTAGGGGATGATTTAGTATAGGTGTAATTCTCTCTGGGCCTATGGCCCTAGTCCCTTTTGATATGATTAGGCCCAAATATCTAGCAGATTGTTGACAAAGCTGAGCCTTTTTTCTTGATGACTTGTAACCGCAGCCTGTCAGAAAGTTTAAGAAATCGTCTGAGGCTCATGACAAGCTTCCTCAGCCTCAGCACAGAGCAAAATATCAACTACCTATTGTAACACCACTGTTTTGGAGCTATTAAAGTTTTGTAGATCCTGTGACAAACTTTGTCCAAATAAGTGAGGATTGTCACAAAATCCCTGGGACAAAACTGTCTAGGTTACCTGAGAGGATGGCTGAGAAGGGTCTTCAAAGGCAAATAGAAATTGACTTTTCTCTGCCAAAGGCAATGAATAGATGGTGTCTCTCAAATCAATTACTGAGAAATATTTGGCTAGTTCAGGAATTTCAGACAATAGAGTATAAGGATTAGGTGCCACGGGGTGTAAAGGAACCACAGCCTCATTTATTATTTGTAAATCTAGTCTCCATTTATCATTTGATTTCTTTATACCCAAAATAGGAGTGTTGCCTGGACTGTTATAGGGAATTAATAGTCTCTGTTCCTTTAAATTTTCTATGATGGGTTTTAACCCTTCTTTAACCTCAGGTTTCAGGGGATACTGCTTGTTATGTGGAACTAAGTGCGGGTCTTTGAACTTGACAACTACAGGAAGAGCATTTTGTGCTCGACCCATAGATTTTCCATCAGCCCACACTCTAGGATTTACATTTTGTTCAATTAAAAGGAGAGAAACGGGGGGCTCCATATTCATGAAAACAGAGGCATGGACCTTGTTCAGTATAGTGAAGTGAAGTTGCTCAGTTGGGTCTGACTTTTTGCGACCCCATGGACTGTAGCCCGCAGGCTCCTCGGTCCATGGGATTTTCCAGGCATGAATACTGGAGTGGGTTGCTCTTTCCTTCTCCAGGGGAATCTTCCCGACCCAGGGATTGAACGGGGTCTCCCGCATTGTAGGCAGATGCTTTTACTGTCTGAGTTACCAAGGAAGCCTTCCCTCTCCAAAAGGAGTGAGGGAGATTCTAGCACTATCAGAAACTCATGTGAAACCAGCACAGAATCTCAGTTAAAACTTAAAGAATAACTGAAATAATACCTTTTGGCTTGTCCAGACACTCTCATTACAGAAGTGGATTGGGAAAAAAGTGGACCAGGGGCTTCAGTAAGCACAGAGTAAGTTGCCCCAGTATCTAAAAGGAAATCAACAGATTGGCCCCAAACAGTTACTGATACCCGGGTTCCTCAGGTGTAATTAGGACAGTCCGATCCCTGAAACCTACGCCTCTGGGGGCAGTCTCCAGACATGGAGCCGGAGGCAGCTTGGAAGCCTGAGGGCAATCCCGCTTGAGGTGCCCCTCCTTTCCACAGTAATAGCAAGCCCATCCCTTTTCACCTGGGCCCCTCTGGGCATTTTTTTCAGGCTGTTTAAGAGCGGTTCTCACAGCCATTTGAGGGCTTCTGCCTGTTCCTTTGTCTTTTGTTCTTTTCCTCATGTTTCCTACCAAAATAGACTGTCTGAGCCAGTTGTAACAGATTATCTAAAGACTGATTTGGTCCATGTGCACGTTTTAATAGCTTAGGGCAGATATCTGGAGCCGACTGAGTGACAGATCTATCTTTTAAGATCACTTTTCTCTCTTTACTTTTGGGATCAATCTCAGTGAATCTGGGAAGGGCTTCTCTCAGTCTATCTAGGAATTTACCAGGAGCTTCCTTCTCTTCCTGTTCTGTGTTTGCCAATTTGCCATGGTTTAAAGGTTTAGCATGCACCTGCCTGAGTCCATCAAGAATACATCTGACAAAATGACCCTTATCCCATCTTCCTTTAGCTGTGTTGTAGTCGCAATCTGGTTCTGTAGTTGGGACCTCTTGATTTAAGTGGGGAGTGCGGCTATCTGGTCCTCCCTCTTCCCTACTGATTCATTGCCAAGTCATTTATCTCCATAAGCAATAGCTTTTCCCAAAACTCTACTTTTTGAGTCGGGAGTGAGCATTTGTCCCAAGATATACATCACATCCTTCCAAGTAAGGTCGTAAAACAGAGTAACACCTTTAAAATCTCTAATGTATTTTTCTGGGTCCTCTAAATAGTCTCCCAGATCTTCCTTGATTCTTTGTATTTCTCGATAAGAAAAAGGCTTATTAACTCTCATAGACTTGATTATTTCTCCCAGTGGGTGTTTCATAAAGAGGCAACAGCTTGTGTGGCTCTTTTTCAGTCTCTCTGGCTTCTCTGCGCATATGATCCCAGGGATAGATTGGACAAACCTGCTTTTCTTGATCTCCTTGTCTCCTCTCCTCCTTCTCATTTCTTACTTTGATTGTCTGAGATTCTACTGAAACCAGAGTAGTCTGAGGTCGTACTGAGACACGAGCTGTTTGGACCCCTACTTGAGCAGTTTGAATCTCAGTTTGGGTTTTTACTGAGACCAGGGCAGTCTTTCTTGGGGGTTCTCTGGTTTTCATTTTGTTCAGTTGGGAGCCTCGGGTACTGGGGCAAAGTAGGAGGACAGGAGGGACCTGAAGATCTCACACCCACATCTATACCCTTAGGACATAACTCTGGCATATTTCGCAGAGAGAAAAAGTAACACATATGTTACTTCTACCCATTTCCCTTGTTTTCTACAGAACCGGTCTATTTGTAAAACAGTATTATACTTAAGAGACCCTCCAACTGGCCACCGTTCACCATCCTCCAGTGGGTTCCACAGCCATGCAGTATCCCATAGGAAGGCAAGGTGTGTCTTCTTTAAGCTGTGGGGATCAAATCTATCCCAGTTTTCCAGGATACAGTTTAAAGGAGTGAGACTGGAATTGATAACTCCCATCTGTAAAAGAGAAAATAAGCGACCAGCACCGGAGGCATCCGTCCCTGCTCTAGATGGGGGTGTAGACAGACTTTACATCAAAAGTTTTTCTTTTCTGGTCGGACTTAGTTTGTCCCTTACCGACGCAGATGCCGTACTCGTCCCTCCAGGTTCTACCACTGAGACAGGGTGGGGATGCACCAGGTGTAGACCTGATGGCATCCCTGACTATCGTCCAGCTCCTCACCATTGAAACCTTGCTTGCCTTTGATGCTGAAAGGTCGGGTATGTTGAGGCATGCCCCGGGAAAAAGTGCCGCAGACAAGTTCCGGAGGCTGGCTAAACTTCCGGGGACCGACCCCCCCCCACTCCCCCAGCCTGGTCCGATCAGGAACCGACACAGAGCCCTTGGACACCCACCGCCGCTGTAGCCCGCGCTTTCTTCCTTATATAGAAGGACCTGGCCTGGACGCCCGGCCCAGGCTATAAAACCTCTCCCCACCTCTCCTTCCTTGCAGACTCCCTTTGTCTCCTCGCTCACCCGCCCCTCCCCGGGAGATCTGCCCGAGAGCGCCCGCCCAATAAAGGCCTTCACCATCGGTCCTTAGAGGTGGCTCTTTCTTCCCGCTGCGTTTTCTAACATGCCACCTGGGGTGCAATCAGAGTAACCTTCTGGAATGCCTCCCAAGCTAAGACCGCTGGGGGAAACATTCATCACCTGAGTTCCTGTGCACGACCCTGCGTAAATTCCTGACCATAGTAAGACTGGTATGAACATAAAGCTGAGATGTTCCTTCCAAGCATCACCACTCCAGTATAAGAGCCTCCTCTGGTCTACTAAGAGCCAGAGTTACCAAAGGGAAAACAAACAAACAAACAACCCATTGTAGTTCCAAACTGAGTAACCTTTAACTTCAGAGATTCTCTTGGGCCTAGAGCTCCATCTAGCTTCTGAGCTTTCGGTTTTTAGTGAGGCTAGGAGCTTCCTGACTACCAATCTAAGTTTGGGACCTAAGTAACAGTACACAGTAACAGCATAGATTGTGAGTCCTTTGAAAGTCTATTATCCAACAGATAAGTTAGTACTTCTCATTTCCAAGGAACTGTGAAATGGTCAAAGAGACAGAAAAGTTTGACTGAGAAAGGAGAGTTCGATCCACATGCTTTGTCCATTTGTGATCGATTCCCGAAGGAGACATTGGGTGTCTCTTGGCATTGCCAGGTCGGTATAAACCCCTGACACATTTTTGCCATAAGCCATATGAGGTCACCGTGGAACTGCAGAGCAGGGCTCCTCACTTGCTTCGTGCAGGGTGTTTCATTCATTTGCACAAACACAACGTAGAGTTAGTAAAGTACAGCAGAAAACATGTTCACTAGGAGAACAGAGAACTAGAGCTCCAAGCATCTTTACCTTGGCCTGAAGAATCCCAGTTGTTTGGTCTGAGTTTCAAAACTGCTTCAGAATCAGATAGAAAAAACTTTTCAATTATTGAAAATAAATACAATATACCTTGACAATATAATAGGTAACCTAAACTGTTTACAAAGGGTCATTCTATGTCATACTGCCTTCAAATTTATGATTTTGAGGAACCATCGAGAATTTTTATGCAACATCAACTAACATTTTAATCTATGCTGATTTATTTATTTAGATTAGAAAGTGTTATGTTTTCTAGTTTTGGGGATAACTTCTCAATAACATTGCTTGTGTAATCATATGTACTAGTAGGTATAATTTATCTGCAACTTCATTTTTTAGTTTGAACTATTTCTGTTACATATATTTTATTCATTTTTTTCTGTTGGAAAAGTTACAGTGACATAAAAATAAATTTACTTAAATTTACAAAATGTGTTATAGGAGCCAGAAAACTGGTGCCTCTCACTTTGGCCTATACAGACACGACTGGAGATTGAAATGCTATGAGGAACTGATATTCTTCGGGAAGACTCAGGTTATGCTCTTATCTATCATTAGTGTTTATGTGATAAGTGTATTCAGCTACTCATGCATTCTCATGTTTGTTTCACAGTAAGAACTACCTAGTCAAATACCTTTCCTTTATGACTAAGAACAACAAGGATTAGACTTGTGACATGTGTTATAAAATGTCACAAGTTGGAATGCATTATTAAGATGATAAAAATTTATAAGTAAATGGATACAATTCTTTGACATTAAGCATTGTAAAACTGTACACTTGAGCTTGAACTGTAAAACTCCTACATAAACAGTTAAAAAGTATATTCAAGTTTAAGAGCAGTGTTATAATTTTAAACCTGATTATTTCTTACATAATACAGTAGCCTGTAATTGGATTACTCCCATCAGATAATTCAGTTTTAAGAAAACATAATTTGGCAATGGATTGGAATATATAATGGCTGCTTCTCTGTACTATTCTGCTTGAGTGCATGCTCAGCCATATTTGATTCTTTGTGACACCAAGGACTGCAGCCCTCCAGGCTCCCCAGTCTGTGGAAGTTTCCAGCAAGAATACTGAAGTGAGTTGCCAATTCCTCCTCCAGGGGATCTTCCTGACGTAGGATTCACACCCAGTTCTCCTGTGTCTCTTGCATTGGCAGCTGAGAACATCAATGTGCTATTTTATTTTACTAAGGCATTTAAATGTTTCTGGGAGGAAAACCTACTTTATCAAAACGATAGCTTGATGGTACCTAAATTTCTCTACTCTTTGTCTGCAATGTCAGTTATATTGACTTTACTATTAACATAATATTTCATTACTTCCAACAGTGCTGATCTATGCAAAACAAATTACACACCCTCATTATCCTAAATTAATGTCAGTCATGAAGTCTCCTGAATAACAACTTTTAACTTTGTTAGGGAAATTAGGTGTGACAGCAATGCAGATTTGCCTTACCAAGCAATAAATAATAGCTTGTTTTATTTTGGTTAGGCTATGTGACTTCAAAAAACAAAAGTTTGAAAATATCCCATAAAATGGTTATTTTCCACATTATATAGATGTTCTGAAATAAAGGTTTTAGTCAGTACTTTTTATACATATCAGAAGATGGAAAGTAAACAAAATTTCCACTTTTGTAGGTGGAAGATTAACTATATTAATTTAGATCCACAAAATTTGTTTTCTAAGTGTGAATGAGTGTTATCCAATTTTTATGTTTCTTTCTATAAAAATGAGATTTCTTATTTTAAAATCTTCTGCTCTTGGATATGTGCCTTACTCCTTTTCAGAGAATTAATGTGGTTTGCATCATTTCTCAGACAGGACTCTTGGTGTCTCTTTCTTTCATCTGGACTGGTGTGAGTCTTGACCTTTGTAAGGTCTGTATAGACCCAGGAATCTTATAGCAAAGTACACTCTAGCTATCTCTGTAGAGAAATACAAGTGATGTTCTGTTCTTCTTGGTCACATTTCTGTCTTATATCAGAAAGTTTTGGTTCATATTCTGATCAACAGAAGTGATATTTATTATGTATTATCAGTTATTTTATTTTTTACTATTAAGTACATTTATTATACTTAGAAAGTTACTTGCTCACTTATTTTCTGTATTGAAATCTAATTCTGTGGTTTCTTTTTTATACTTTCCCTTGTGTACAGGAATAAAAATAGTTATATTTACACTTGTTAGATGTAGCAACTAGTTTAAATACACACATAATTTATTCCTCACAACAGTTATATGAAACAGATGCTATTATATCTCAGATTAGGAAGACAAGATAGGAAAAGGATGACAAACCACACCTAGGATACAGACCAAGTAAATGATAAACTAAGGATTCATATTCAAGCAGCCTAATTTGAGTTCATATCTTTTAAAATGTATGTCTCACATAGCATTTTTACTACTTTCTTCATTGAAACTATATATAACATAAAGTAAAGCAAAGTAATTTTCCCAAACAACTGATGGTGTACTTCAGCTCAGTTCAGTTCAGTCGCTCAGTCCTGTCTGACTCTTTGTGACCCCATCGAGTGCAGCTTGACAGGCTTCCCTGTCCATCACCACCTCCTGGAGCTTGCTCAAGCTCATGTTCATCGTGTTGGTGATGGTGGCACTGAATTACCTCTCTATCTGCCAGTAATGCTTCGAGCTCCATCAGATCTGCTGACCCATGTGACTTAAGTGGCAGAGCGGTTTCAGCTGGTGCCCCTGGGCTCCCAGTCTGCTGCAGTCTTCCTGTCTGACTACTGCCTGTAGACATTAAGCTTCAGCTCGGTGTTGAATATTCTCTGACTCTTAATGAATATTGGTTGTACATGTGACTAGAAATAGGATGTTTAAATCATTTTGCTGCTTCTTCTTATTCTTTACCTGTTCATCATGAGGAAAGATATTCTGACCTACCAAGGCACGAAGTCAGGCACATATGACAGGGCTCCTTTATCAAATGGAAGTGGGGATGAAGGAGGCAGAGCTTGAGCAGGGCTGAGGAAAAAGTAGCTTGTGTGAGGAAGTAGGTCACATCCCCATGGCTCCTACTCATGTATCACATTCTTGAACCCAATAAAGACAGTACTGCAGGATATAAAGAGACCACCCAAAGCTGACAACTGTGGCCATCTAGTTTCTGTCTGGGGGTACCTCTAAAGGACAGGGGTGAATGGAGACTCTCCCAGGAGACTTGTAACAGAGCACGGCCAAGAGCAGACCTCAGCACAGCCATACCTGTGAGCTATTACTCTGCACCCTGTCACCAGGCAACAAGTCCTGTTCAGCTATTTGCAATGGGCTTCCCCCCAAGGAAGCAACTGTCAGTGAGTGACCGTTAGTGGGGACATTCAGCCAAGGTCAGTGGAGCAATGATCCTAAGGAGGACAGTGAGGTAAGAGTCGACCTGGCCTTCCCCCCAGGGTGCTCCAGTTCATCCAGCCTCAGATCACCAGTGATCTGGGGGTCCAGGGCACATGTGGGGAGGCTGTGTCCTGCTGACCCCCAGAGCCCTCACTGTGGCCCCCACTGGCCGGGCCCAGGCCTTGGGGAGGCAGTGACCCTCTCCCCGCCTCTGCCACCTCCTGGCAGCACCGTCTGCCTGGGATGCCATCTGCAGGATGTGCACCCACACCCCCCACCACATGGCCGGCCTGAGGAGCCTGAGGGCCAGTTGGGTTGGACGCCTGGCTCCCTCAGTGAAATCAGCTGAGCAGGGTTTGAGGATCCGGCCCTGAGGGCGCTGCCAGCTGAGCTCTGACTCAGCCAGGACTGGACCCTGGAGGGTAAGTCGTGCCTCAGGACTTGCCCTTTCTTGTCAGAACAGAGACTAACACTCATGAGATATTTAGGGGAACAGTTACCTGACCATGACCTGACCCAAGAATAAGGGCTCTGACACCAAGATGTTTAAACAACTCACCACGCTCCTGCCTCACCTTCTTAGGAAAGAGCTTCCCTTAGAGCTTTCAGGGAGTTTGGGATGTTTAAGGCATGAGACGCTCCTCTCCTTGCAGGGCCCTCAGTACCTCTTTCTGGGCTCCACACCCTGACCTTCTGTTCTTGTTTAGCCTCCCTGTAAGTTGGACATAGATTTTTTTTTTTTTTTTTTTTTTTTAGTAAAAGGCAGAGCTTCAGTCAGGGTAATTGCCTGTTTGTTTTTGCCTATAAGGAGAGATGCTAAATGACCAGCGTGATACCAGTTCATGAAATGTGGCCAGTGGTTTGGTGGAATGATCAGGGCACAATTGTAAGATTCATGAAAAAACCATCTTGAAGATGGTATGTAGATAAATGTCTTTGGAAAGAGGATAGGAAGATAATTGTGTTCCATGTGAATTAGTAAAAACCAAACCAACCAACCAAACAAACAAACAAAACAGCAGAGGGACTTTAGCAATCAAGTGACTAAGAAGACCTCTGCCATGAATGTCTGTCAGCATCCTGCTCAGCCACCTCTGTCTTTGCTCAGTGACTCATGAACAAAGCAGCCCTGGTGACAAGGATGGGATCAGCATGAGCTTAGCAACGCTGAATTCCACCCCCGAGGCTGGCCTGGATATAGACACCGTTGAGTGTCCATATCCCAAAAATGGAGACTGTTGCTGAGTTCTCTGAGGTGATCAGCCAACTACATGGTGGCAGACTGGCTACTGTATATGCCTTTCTTTAAAGAACTGGGCAACATCTTGCTTTTACTGGAGAATACACTTAGAAAATGAATGTGCTTTTCTTGTCCACAGTGCTTCCCCCCAGACTACCATGACTGCTGTATCCACCGTCTCGGTTTCCCACACAACTTTGCTTCTGGACTAAACACTGCAGAATTCCTTTTCTAGTGTTTCTACATCAGGTAGGCTGCAAGGGCTACACTCCTGTGAAACTTCAAGGAGGCTTTGAAATAACTGTTATATAGTACGCACACACACACACCTCCTAATGACTCAGTTACACACTCATCTTTGCACTGCTGTGTAGGAATTTTTAAGTTGCAATGAAATTGATTTAATGAATCAGTCCTAAGCAGTCAATTTTATTAAAAGATATATCATCTTGGGTGGGCCAAACTTAATTAATCAAAAGGCCTTTAAAAGAGGGTGTGTATGTGCTCAGTCACTAAGTCGTGTCCGAGGCTTTTGTGACCCCATGGATGGAAGCCCACTAGGCTCCTGTTTATGGGGTTTCCCAGGCAAGAGTCCTGGAGTAGGTTGCTATTTCCTTTTCCAGAGGATCTTCCTGACCCAGGGATCAAACCCAGGTCTTCTGCATTAGCAGGTGGCTTCCTTACCATTGAGCCACCTGGGAAATCCTGTTAAAAAAGGATAGACCCTTTCTATGTCCAGAGATTCCAGGCTTCAGTTCATATAGCTTCCAGTCATGATTTTTAGCTCCTGACTGTATGCCTTGTCAGCGTTCTCTTTTTTAATCAGTGACCAGAAATGGGTGAACCAATCCCTTGTAATAAGTATTGCTTCTTATATTGAATTTCTGTGCACACAAGTAATTCATGTTATTAGATATTATTTCTAACACCACAAAAAGCACTTTTATTAATAACATTTCTTTATTCTTGATTATAATTTTTACAACTGATGGACCAAAGTTGTCACATGATTATTAAGTAAGCACCATAATTTATGTTAGGCATCATTCTTCCTATTGTTCAGATCTATGGGTTTTGACAAATGCATTATGCCATGTGTCTACCATTATAATGTTGTATAGATAGTTTTAGGAGCCTAAAGATCCCTGGGCTCCACTTATTCATCCCTGTTTCTCCTCCCCTTCCACCAAACTCTTCCACCAAACTTCTGGGAATCCCTGATCTTTTCAACACTTGTAGAGCTTTGCCTTTTCCAGAATGTCATATAAGTGAAAGCATCCCTTTTTATTCAGGATTTTGAGAATGACTTCTTTCACTTAGTTATAGCTCTTTAAACTTTCTCCATGTCTTTCAAGGCTCAGTAACCCATTTATTTTACTTGCCAAATAATAATCTATTGTATGAATGCATCAAAGTTTATTGAAAGACAACTCGATTACTTCCAATATTTGGCAATTATGAATAAAGTTGCTCTGAACATCTGTGTGGAGACTTTCATGTTTTCAATGCATTTGGATAATTTACTAGGAGTGTGATTGCTGTATTACATGGGAGGTATCCTACATTTAGCTTCATAAGAAGCCCAAGAAGTGCTTGTACCATTTTCCATTCCAACAGCTGTTAATAAATTGAGTTCCTGTTGCTCTGCATCTTCACCAATATTTGGGGTTTTCTGTTTATTGGAGTTTAGCCACTCTGATAATTGCGTAGTGGTATCTCCTTTTAAAGAAATGAATTTTTCATTCTTTCTTACTTTACTATAGACCTTATTTTTGTATTTATTTATTTAGTAGTGGAGCTATAGTGTAATACCTGAAAACTTTAATCCTAGAACCAAGTTTCTTAAATTCAAATTCCAACTCTACCTTTTACTCCTTGGGTGATATAGGTTAGGTACTTAATATGTGCTTCAGGAACCTTATGGGTTTCCACAGTAAAGAGCTCAGATGCTAAAGAACCCACCTGCAGTGCAGGAGACCTGGGTTTGTACCCTGGATCTGGAAGATCCACTGGGGAAGGGAATGGCAACCCACTCCAGTATTCTTCTTTGGTGAATCCAGTGTACAGAGGTTTAATCCATGGGGTCACAAAGAACTGGACAGGAATGAGTGACTCTCACTTTTTTTCAGTAGCCTTAAGGATAAGATATACCTCACAGACTTGTTACAATAATTAGGCTTAGATTATTATGGAACATATAAATAGCAATGAGTATCTGGCCTGTCCTAAGCTCTTTTATTATTGTATAAAATAAGATCATTTTTTGTCAAGAGGAAGGCATTTAGAATGTAAATAATTCCAAATATTGATAGAATAATGGTAATTATTTTAATTTTAAATTAATTTTGGAAGATTTTCATATAATGATAACATCCCTCCATTGTTGCAGCATTACCATATTCAGCTATCACTACCCTATCTAAATTGTAATTCAGGAACTTCACAGTTGTAGGTCTTTTCACAAACCTTCAATATTGAGAAGGGCAACCTAAAGAATTCTTATTTATTTGTTTAATGCAAGGGAGAAGGATACATTTTAACCACCACTATTTTGTAATTTTGTTTGGTCATGGTTTTGACTTGATGAAACTGAGTTCAGTATAATAAATGAAGTTGCATCTTCAAGATTTTGATCCTATGTTTATTGTTAACTATTCAATAAACTGAACTCTTAAAATTTCAGTTCTCTCTAGAAGATGCCACAGCTAACCATCTTAATTTCAATATATAAGCAGATTTTTATTGGTACTCTGATTCATCTACCATGACAAATAGCCTGTGGCCTGACCCTAGGAGGGCACAAAGGTCAGAGATTTAATTATACAAACAGTTTGTCTTCTGTTTTAATTTTCTAATGGAGATTAAGTCACTTAAGCAAGGAACTGACTTATGTTTCATGGCCTTGAAAAATGTTGCCACCTCAATTTAAATTAACAGTCTAACAGCTTTGACCATTTTGGCAGAACTGTCAGTAGTTAGATGTCCTAAATATGGCCAGTTTCATATGAGCATTGTTAAGACATTATAGTTCTTCCTTAGTGGTCCAGTGGTTAGGACTCTGAAATTTCACTGCCCAGGCCCAGGGTTCAGTCCTTGGTCAGGAAACTAAGATCCTGCAAGCCACAAGGTGTGGCAAAAGAGAAGAAAATAACCCCACCTCCCTTCCGAAACATTGTTAAAACTCAGAACTAGGTTGTGCTTGTCAGGGACATCATATTTAAGAGTTTTTCTATTACATCAAAATTTTCATTGACACCATCAAATTTTAGAACTAATTGGATTTTTTACTATATATGTGTATATATATATTTACTGCATATATAGTTTTACTATATATATTTATTTCATAAATGGCTTAACTTTTTCATAGAATTTGTCCTGTGAATTTTCAGTCTTATCATGACACTGAGTAATGCTCTTTGTCTTCAATAATGTTATATTTGTCTGTGGAATGTGGGGCATAATTTTTCTCCCACATTCAAAAAATAATCCCTTATAAACTTTCCATTCCTAACAAGTTTTAATGAACAGGTGATATTTTTCAATTCCTGTGCAATTAGATTTTATAGAATAATTATTTATTATATTTTTAATATTGATATTTTATAAATCTGGGGAATTTCGAACTATGCTGAGGAATACCACTGGAAAAAACAAAAGAAGTAATCAAATAATAATTCCTTGTACTACTCTGTGCTCTGATCTTGGCAGTGCAAAGCCCATTTCTAAGAAAAAAATTAATTTCAACAACACTAACATCTTTAAGGTAAATATTTCCCTTAAACTTGCCTTATCATACAACCATACAAAAAGTAGATAGATTAAAAAAAAAAAAATTCAGAATTTTTTATCTGATTGATCAGAGCCAAAGGGCCAGAGATTCTTTTTTTTATATTGAACTAATGTGCTGCAGTCCATGGGGTCACAAAGAGCTGGACATGACGGGGCGACTGAACAACAACAACCACAAGTATTTATTTAGCAGCTGACAGGTGTTAGACACCCATCATTTGGGATCTAGAAGAGTAAATAAAACATAAAGGCCCCGTTATCTCATTGTATAAGAATTATTTTGAGAAGACAAATGTTTACAGGGGAAAAAAGTAAACATATCACATTGTATGTTAGATTGCTTGTTAGATTGTGATAAAAGCTAGGGAGACAAACCTAAGTTGGGGTAAGAGTACCTGTGATGAGACATTTCAATGGAATAATGAAGGGTCGCTTATCTAATAAAGTTACCCTGAGCAGGCCTCAGAAGAAAGTAAATGTATAAGCTAAGCCTTGGGGATGAACTCAGCAAGCAGAGAAGATGCCTAAAGCAAAGGCCCCCTCTGAGGACTGTGTCTGCCAGGAACAGTGAGGTAGTCAAGACCGAAGTAGACATAAAGTGAGGTGTTAATTGGTGAATTTGGAGGAGTCAACAAAAGCATGCATGGCCTGACCTAACTTACTGTGTGTGTGTGTGTTTAGAGCTGTTTAATCAGAAAGGGGGTAAGAAAAGTAGCAAGGTGTATATCTGTGTGTGTTATTCTTTCCTACTAACAGTGCTAAATTCTTTATCTGATTCTTGGACTTCCCTGATATCTCAGTTGGTAGAGAATTCACCAGCAATGCAGGAGACCCCAGTTGGATTCCTGGGTTGGGAAGATCTGCTGGAGAAGGGATAGGCTCCCCACCCCTGTATTCTTGGGCTTCATTTGTGGCTTATTTGGTAAAGAATCTGCCTGCAATGTGGGAGACCTGGATTCAATCCCTGGGTTGGGAACATCCGCTGGAGAAGGGAAAGGCTACCCACTCCAGTATTCTGGCCTAGAGAATTCCATGGTCTGTATAGTCCATGGGGTCACAGAGAGTCTGACATGACTGGGTGACTTTCACTTTCACTTTTGATTTAATTAAAGAACCCTCCGCATTTGAAATTTTATTTCTATTTTACATGCAAAGATATGGTCTTCAGCTTCTCTTTTTTTCTGCTTCCTAAACACATCCTCTTACTACCTGCCAAAACAGTCTTTCTAGGATCCCAGGGAGGCCAATGAGAAGTGCTAAAGAATGCCTTCAAGGCAGCATGATGTAGATAGGGTGTGGAAATTGGCCCCAGATTTATCTGGGTTTGAATCCCAGTGTCGCTACTAGTAAGCTAATTTGACACTCATTCACAAAGCTATACAAATATTTCAGATGATCATTGGTTTCATTGTCTATGAAATGAGTGTAATAATTTCAAGTATGTAAAGATGGGCTTCCCAGATGGTGGAGAGGTAAAGAATCTGCCTTTCAGTGTAGAAGAGGCAAGAGACTCAAGTTCAGTCCCTGGGCTGGGAAGATCCCCTGGAGAAGAAAATAACTGCCTGTTCCAGCATTCTTGCCTGGAGAAATACATGGACAGAAGACCCTTGTGGGCTACACTCCATGGGACCGCAAAGAGGTGGACCCTACGAGCACACACAACATTCAAAAGAGAGCTAGCCTAAAATTGCCAGATGCGGATAATATCAGTTCCTTTCTTCTCCCTACCTTTAATTAGAGATAATGGGGATCAAGCGATTTGATCAACCTGTTTTGGGAAAGTTGATGGGGGAAAAGAGCATGTGTGGGACTGCCCTTTGAGGCAAAGCTCCCTTGCTGGAGGAGAGTTGAGGTGTGTGGTCTGATTTGCAGGGTTTGTGGTTCAAGGACTGAAAAGAACTAATGCAAGGGGAGATTTGATTCAGAATTGGTGGAGGTGGGTTGGGTGGTCACATTCTGAAGGTTGAACTAGCAGATGTGAAATGGGAAGTGAAAGAAAGTGAGGGATTAATCTTGATTATCAGCCTTTTGTGAAGAAAAAACTGTAAGGAGTCTATGGGACTATGAAGTGAGGCAGATTGCGGCAGAGAAAGATCCCTTCTCTTGACTTGACGGCACACTTGAATATGATTTACAAGTTCCAGGCAGAAGATTTGGAAGCCCCAACAAATTGGCATTTAAATAGGAAACCAAAAATGCATTAATTGCTTGTACAACAAGATGAAGTCATTTTCATTTTATATTTACTTACATTGTAATACTGTAAGAATTTCTAAAGGTGTTATTCATTTCAAAATTTTTCATTTAAAGAAAAACAATAGTATTCTAACAGACATACTCATGAAGAAATGGAAACCAAGTCAAAAGGAGAAATCACCTTTCAGGATCCACATTTTATATATGTGTGTGTGTATATATATATATATATATATATATATATATATATATGATGCTAGCAAGGATGTGGAGAAGTAGAACTTTTGTACACTGTTGATAGGAATTGAAATGATTAAAATGGCATAGTCATTATGGAAAACAGTGGAGGTCCCTGAAAAAATTACTAAGAAATCTATATCATAAGATGCAGCGATCACTCTAGAGTTCATGTCCAAAGGAGATAAAACTAGAATGTCCAGGAGAGATCTACAATCTCATGTCCATTGTTGCACTGTGTACAACAACCAAGATAGAAAAACTGCCCAGTGCCCAAAAGCTGATGAATCAATAAAAATATATGGTGTATAGGTACAGTGGAATGTGATTCAGTCTAAGAAAGACGGGAATCCTGTCATTTGCAGCAATATGCATAAAGCTGGAGGACATTAGTAAAGGTGAAATCAGCCAGTCAAAGGAGGACAAATTCTGCATGAGTTCATTTAACTGAGGTATCTAAAGGAAAAATGAGAGAAGCAGAGAGTAGAAGGGTGGTTCCAAGAGCTGGGAGGAAGTTGCTAAGGGGAGTGTCTGCTATGGGGAGTGTCTGTTTAATGGTTACAAAGTTTTAGTTGCAATGAAAAGTTCTAGAGACGTATTGTACAACAGGGTGCATGGAGTTAACAGGATTGACCTGACGCATCAAAACTTACTAGGTAAAACTGGACTGAACTTCCTCTATGCCTGGAGGCTCCTCCATTCCCAGATTCCTCTAGAACTGGGCGTGGCATGTGGGTACCAACAGGGGCTCCCTGCAGAAGGAAGGAGCCCCCAACCCCAGGATAGGTGTCTCAGGTGAGGGGGAGGATTCATTCTGAGACTCTAATATGAAAGAGTTTGAATGAGCCAAGTGGCAGAGTGATGAATCACAACCAATCAAAATGCCATAAGACCTACTAAGAGGTGAGATTTACTATTGAATGAAGCTGCGATTGATGCAGTAAGGGGGATCCTGAAATGGAATTTGTTGATTAAGAATCCTGTAAGCTTCCCTGGTGGCTCCGTGGTTAAGAATCTGCATGCCAATGCAGGAGATTCAGGCTCGATCCCTGATTGGGAATATTCTCATGCTGCAGAGCAACAAAGTCTGTCAGCCATGACTACTGATCCAGGGCTCTAGATCCCAAGAGCAGCAACCACTGAGCCCACATGCCACAACTGAAGGCCGAGAGCCCTAGCACCCACGCTCTGGAATAAAGAAGCCGCCACAGTGAGAAACCTGTGCGCCACGACTAGAGAGTAGGCCTCGCTCTCCACACGCAGGAAAAGCCGGTGCAGCAACCAAGACCCAGCACAGCCAGTGCAGTATACATGGGAAGCTACCAACCCACTCCACGCTATTCACCTGCCTCGTCTGGCCATTTCAAGATGGCTGTTTGTTGATTGAGTAACAAAGGAAAGACTTGTGCCTGATGAAAGATCTTAGCCTGAAAAGCTAAGAGGGATGTGACCCTCTACTGGTTTCCCTGCTAACCAATGAGCCAATCTGCTGTTAATTCCCCCTGGAAGTAACTGGTAGACGCCCTATTCCCCCCAGGGTGAAGAATGCTGCTGCTGTGTTCTGCCTGTTACCTGCTACCACAGTGGGTGTCTCTCCTGGACCCTTTCTCTTCGGACATTCAGGACATCCCATCTATTTCCCTTTGGTATTTCTGTCATTGACTCTGGTATCTTTCTTTGGTCTCAAGTCCAGGGAAGCACAGGGCTTGCAGACCTGTGAAGTGTAGCCCATCAGTTTATGCAGAGTATCTGTCTGGCCTGACTTGGTGATTCATTTATAGGTATTTATTGGGCTCATGCACACATTCCAGGTATTCATGAGCCTTTGGGACACTGAAACAGCAATGCCAACACCCAGATCTTAGAGGAATTCCCAGCAGGTGTTCCTCTTGTCGGGACAGGTATGGACACAGGGCCCAGGGCGCCTGTGCTGAACATCATCAGAGAAGAGGTAAGGAGAGAGAGAGAGACACTGCATCTCCTCATGAGCCCATCCCTCCACCACTGACTCTGAGATCAGGGCGGGAGGGACACAGCGCCTTCAGAGAGACACGACCAGCACACTGAACACCACACAGCCCACGGAGAGAGTGAAACAAGGCATGTGGAACCAAAATGACATATCTTGCTCATAGACTTGAGCGTTACTACTGCTGACATTTGTACACTACCGAAAGCTAAGTATAAATTCATTGCAACACCAATAAAATGTTAATGTCATTTTCATAGAAATGGAAAAAACAAGTCCAAAAATATGTGGAACCACTAAGGACCCCAAATAGACAAAATAATCTTGAGAACAAAGATCAAATTTTTCACCTCTGATTTCCAAATATATTACAAAGATATAGGATTTAAAGCTGTATGATACTGGCAAAAACAGATGCATAGCCCTAAAGACCAAAATAAAAGGTCCCAAGTAAACTCATGGATACATGGTGAAATGAAATTTACCAAGGTTCTAAGACAACAAAATAGGGAAAAGGTAGTTTCTTCAGTAATCAGTTGGACAAAAAGATAACCTACAGAAAAATTACAAACCAAATACCAGATAAAGAGCTCAAACTCAAAATATATAAGAAAATACCACAACTCAAATGCAAAACAAACAAAAAATTTAAATGGTAAATAAGCAAGTTGAGGACTGTGCAAAGACTTAAATAGATATTTCTATAACAAATGGATAACATACATAGGAAAAGGTTTTCAGCCTCAGAAATCATCAGAGCAATGCAAATCAACACCTCACACCCTGTTAGATTGTGTATTATTAAGGCAAAAAATTAAGAGGTTAAGGCCATGATGTGGGGAGCTGAAACCTTTGTTCACTTCTGGTAGGAATATAAATTGTGCAGCTACTTTGTGGAAAGTGAAAGTCACTCAGTCGTGTTCGACTCTTCATCCCATGGACTAAACAGTCCATGGAATCCTCTAGGTGGGAATACTGGAGTGGGTAGCCTTTCCCTTCTCCAGGGTATCTTCCCAACCCAGGCATTGAACATAGGTCTCCCGCATTGCAGGTGGTTTCTTTACCAGCTGAACCACAAAGAACAGTACAAAGATTCCTTATAAAAGTATAAACAATATCATATGATTCAGCAAACACAGTTCTGGATATATACACAAAGGAAACTATGTCAGCATCATAGAGCAATATATGCAGTCCTAAATTTGCTACAACATTTTTCACAACAGACTAGACACACAGCCAACTTCAGGTAACAAATAAGTGGCCTATGCCTGAAGAGGAACTAAAAAGCCTCTTGATAAAAGTGAAAGAGGAGAGCGAAAAACTTGGCTTAAAGCTCAACATTCAGAAAACTAAGATCATGACATTTGGTCCCATCACTTCATGGGAAATAGATGGGGAAACAGTGGAAACAGTGCCAGACTTTATCTTTGGGGGATCCAAAATCACCACAGATGATGACTGCAGCCATGAAATTAAAAGACGCTTACTCCTTGGAAAGTTATGACCAACCTAGATAGCATATTTAGCAGAGACATTACTTTGCCAACAAAGGTCTGTCTGGTCAAGGCTATGGTTTTTCCAGTAGTCATGTATGGATGTGAGAGTTGGGCTGTGAAGAAAGCTGAGCAACAAAAAATTGATGCTTTTGAACTGTGGTGTTGGAGAAGACTCTTGAGAGTCCCTTGGACTGCAAGGAGATCCAACCAGTCCACCCTGAAGGAGATCCGTCCTGGGTGTTCATTGGAAGGACTGAGTTTGAAGCTGAAACTCCAGTACTTTGGCCATCCGATGCAAAGAGTTGACTCATTGGAAAAGACCCTGATGCTGGGAGGGATTGGGGGCAGGAGGAGAAGGGGACGACAGAGGATAAGATGGCTGGATAGCATCACTGACTCAATGGGCATGAGTTTGAGTAAACTCTGGGAGTTGGTGATGGACAGGGGGGCCTGGTGTGCTGCGATTCATGGGGTTGCAACGAGTCGGACAGGACTGAGCAACTGAACTGAACTGATGCCTGAGATAACTTTAGATAACTGGGAGAAACTTAATTCTCAAAACAACTACATAAGCCTCCTAGCCTCTTCAAGAGGATGAAAAGAATATTAAAACTAAAGTGTCCAAATTATCTTAGCATGAAATGGTGCCCCAAAAGTTCTAAAGATAGTGAAGTTTCATATACACACAGTACCTGCCAGAGTTTACCCCAATCTTGCAAGGACTGGGAAGATGACACTTGGGAACGTCTGAGGAAAGGTCATAGAGTGGACTGGACTGGGGTGTGGGGAGCAGGAGCAGGGCTGTCTAGAGGGAGTAGTGGGTTCTAAAGGTAGCAGTCACCATAGGTCCTGCTGCTCTGAGTGTCTGACCTAACTCTGGTCAGTCCCAGGAGACCAGGTCATCAGTGCTGTGAGAGCAAATGTGTAAAGAAAGTCAGCAACCCCTTCACAGTCTCAAGAATCTGTAGCCATGCTGGTCGCTAGGGGGGGATGGACTGCTCTCACGTGGAAGCATCTTCAGCACAGCATCCTTGGGGAGGTGTGGTGCTGAGACGAGCTCCAGGAGACTCAGCACAGGCAGGAACGCCAGAGCACTTGTGCTTTGACTTATCCAACCCTGAGAGCACCCTTCATATGAGGAATAAACAGTGAGGACAAACATGAGGGGAAACCACAAGTCCTGAAAATGCAGAGGGAGAGGGTTCACGTCTCACCCACCACCTGATATTCACTGCAAGAACTTGGTCTTCAATAACTGTGAGACTTGTGCCCACTAGGATATGAATATCATAGGAGCATTGAAAGATGAAGACAAAGTCCTTTGTACATAATACCCTACAGGTACTAACCAGATGCCAAGCTTTCATATTTGGCAGTGAAAAAGCAATGAAAGAGGAGTCTTATGAGAAAAGATATTTCTAAGTGGAAAAGCAAGAAGGAATGACTCTACAGCACAATAAAGCACATGGACTCAAACCTCTATTTCATCATTAAAATATGAAAAAATCAAATCACAATTCTACACTTTTCCTTTTCTTCCAAGTTCATATTCACCTTCCTTCATCTCAAAATAAGCAGGTACAACCTGAGTGGTCCAAGAACCCTGTCTCCCTAAGTCACACCTTAGAGTTGCATTCTCTTCCACATCACCACCATAAATACTCTCCAAGTTCCATTCTGTGGAAAGACAACCATGAGCAGTAATACAGTTATTATACAAGCTGACCCATCCATCTCTCCTCCTATGCTTGGCTCACACAGCATCTCCCTGGTCTTCCCTCTGGGTTCTCAGGCCTCACCTGTGCTTTGCAGAGTCAAAGCCCTTCAACAAGACTTTGATCATGGTTGCAAAATTTCACCTGAAAGAAAAATATTGAGAGAATCACCTTTCAACCTTTCACTTTTACAGGCCTAGTTCTGTTCTTACCTTCAAGCTTACCAACCTGAAATTCCAACTCTTATGGACACACTTGAAATATGGATAGTGTGACCAAGCAATTGCATGATTTTTGTTGTTTCTTTAATTTAAAGTTAATAATTGTTTGAAATATGTTCATTATAGATAGGTAGGTCAGACTAGTGACGACTACACTGGAAAGTTCAGCTCTAAGAGCTCCAAAGACAAGGAAAAGGCATTGAACTGCTTGTTGTAGTTGTTCTTAATTGCAGAAGGTTGGATGGCCTGAGATGATCATTTGTAGGTATCTGGGGCTCTTGAACCCAGACCAGGCATTGGGAGAGTCCTTGTGGACATTCCTGTAGTAAGGTGAACACTCAGATCCAGAGAAAGTCCCCAGTAGGGGGACCCCTGGTAGGCAGAGGTGAAGGGTGTGGCCCAGTGCTCCTGTGCTAAAAGTAACCAGAGGGCAGGTATAGAGGGGAGGGAGGAAATTTCACTGTCTTCATGAGCTCATCTTTTCCATCCCTGACTCTAGAGGACCCAAGCAAGGCAGTGGAAAAGTTTCCTTAGGAAGTGAAACATTTGTGTACTGAAAATCATAGGACACTTGAAAGAAAGAAGAGATAAGTAATTGGATTGATATAGCATATTCATAGACTGGAATATTTAGTGTTGTTGAACTTCCTATATTACTAAAAGTGATGTACATATATATTGAAACGTCTCACAACATCTCATGTCATTTTCACGTAATGGAAAATTCATTCTAAAATACTAATACTTGTGGAAACCAAAAGTAACCCAAAGAGACAAAACAATCTTGAGAGCAAAGAACAATGTGGCCTTAAGGCTTCCTGAATTCAAAACGCATAAGATTGCCATAGCAGTCAAGACAGTGTTCTACCAGAAACAAAATAGTCAGTGAGACCAATGAGCCATAAGAAGGGAATCTTGAATAAATTGACACGTGTGGCCAAATGATCTTTGCCAAGGTCCTAAAATTACCAAGTGAAGAAAGAACAGTCTTTTCAACAATCAACAGAAAAAAAGAAAAAAAAAAAAAAGGTAAGTCATAGAATGAAGGAAGTATGTGCAAACTTTGTATTTGAATAAGGGACCAATATCCAGAATATGTGAAATGAGTACAACTCAACTTCAAAACAACAGCAGGAAAATAACTGAGTTTAAAAAATGTGTATAATGTTTCAATAGACAATTCTTCATAGAAGACAGGTAAGTATTCAATATATATAGGAAAAGTGCTCAACATCAGTAAGTATCAGTGAAATGGAAACCAAGTCAAAAGGAAATATCACCTTTCAAGATGTGTATTATTGAAAAAAGAAGAAGAAGAAAAGAGGAAGAAAAAACACCCAGATATTGGCAAGGATTTGGAGAAGTGGAACTTCTGTACTCAGTTCGTAGGAATGGCATAGTCATTATGAAATTCAAATGGCATACCCATTATGGAACCATTTGGAAGTCCCTCAAAATATTACTGAGAGAATTATCATAAAATCAAGGAATCACTCTTTTCAGTTCATGTCCAAAGGAGAGAAAACTACAATGTCCAAGAGATATATACAATCTCATGTCCATTGCCACATTATATACAACAACCAAGAGAGAAAAACTGCCCTGTGCCCAAAAGCAGATGAATCAATGAAGAAAATGTGGTGTATATACACTGGAATGTGACTCAGTGTTTTATAAGGAAGGAAATCCTGTCATTTGCAGCAACATGAGTAGAACTGGAGGACACTGGTAAGAGTGAAATAAGCCAGTCAACGGAGGACAAATTTTGCATGATTCCATTTACCTGAGGTCTCTAAAGGAAAATTCAGAGAAGCAGAGAGTAGAAGGGTGGTTCAAAGAGCTGGGAGGAGGTAACACAGGGAGAGTCTGTTCAATGTTTATAAAATCTTAGTTTCAAGATGGAAAAGTTCTAGAGACCTGCTGAACAACACAGTGCACAGAGTTAACAGGGCTGACTGGATGCTTGAAAGCTTAAGAGGCAAAACTGGGCTGAAGTTCCTCCATCTATTTATGAAGGCTCTTCTTTTCTCAGATTCCTCAAGAAAAGGGTTTGGCATGTGGATACCACCAGGGGCTCCCTGCAGAAGGAAAGAGCCTCTCCAGGACTAAGTACCTGAGATGAGGGGGGAGGATTCATTCAGAGGCTTTAAAAGGAAAGATTGTGAATGAGGAAGATGGCAGAGTGATGAATCATGACCAACTAAATTGCAATAAGACCACTAAGAGATGAGATTTACTATTAAATGAAGGCGTGATTGAGTCAGTGATGGGGGTTTTGAAATGCAGTTTAGCTCATTAAGAATCCTGTAGAGCTTCCCCGGTGCCTCAGTGGTAAGAATCTACCTGCCAATTCTAGAGATACAGGCTTGATCCCTGACCTAGGAAGATTCCACATGCCACAGAACACCTAAACCCATGCACCACAACTACTGAACCTGTGCTCTGGAATCCAGTACCCACAACTACTGAGCCCATGCCCCAAAACTGCTGCAGCCAAGAGTCCTAGAGTCCGCGCTCAGCAGCAAAGAAGCCTCCACAGTGAGAAGGCCGCGCACCACGACTGGAGAGTGGGCCTCGCTCTCCACAAGTTGAGAAAAGCTTGCACAGCAAAGAAGACCCAGCACAGTCAGTAAAATCAGTCATAAAAATTAAAAATATTCCTGTAAACATTATCTTGAGTAGTGATGAAATTTTGTCTTCCAGGTTAAAGGATGTTCACTTCGTTTAATCAGTGCATACAGTGAATGTGTTTACTTTCATTTTATATACATGCTCATTCAGTGGTGATGGAATTTATGTGGCGAAGTTGACACCAGTAACAGTGACGTTTAGGGTGACAAACATCAAGGAAACCACAACAAAAAAGTATTCACACACACACAAAAATCACATTATACGTTACACACAGAGACACACACATTCCCATGGACAGAAATGTACACTATTAACCATAATGCAGCTTCTTCCTGGAACCACAGTAATCAGCCATATTACTCTATTTATAAATTACTTTCTATTACCAGGGACCCTATACCCATTCCCAACAGGAATTTGAAATCAATTTGCCCTCTACTCTAAAATCAGCGAGAAAGCCTCAACCTTCTCATCTACAAAGCTTTTCCTCCCCAAGTGAAAGATTCTAGAATACATATTGCTTTCACGTGCAGAAAGGGCCAAATACAGAATAGAAGACACTATGCAGATAAAATCACATGGAAGCATAGTCTTTGGTTCATTTGGGGACAGTAGAAAACGTGATGAGGAGCAGTGGTGGAACCCAGGGAACCCAGAAAGATCAGAGTACACATACTCAGGATGAAAGGCAAGACCTTTGCCTGGAGGATGGAACTTCCAAGTCTATTTGGGTTGGAAATTACTGAATTCCTTTCCTAGAGGAAAAGTTGCTGCAGGAGAGAGAACTCTGTACTCTACAGACTGTAACAGATGCTGACAATTTTAATGTACTGTGAACCGAGGCACTGTGAGTTGTTAAAAAGACTCTCACTCCACATTATCCCAACTGAGGGAATCGTCTATATCCGGAATGAACACCCTCAAATACTCATAAACTAAATCTACTTTTTGAAAACAAAAAACAGCTTGCCTTGGAGAAACAGTGTCTCTTCCGTCCTGCCAGACGTTGGGTTGACTGGCAGGTTCCCAGTGAAAC
This sequence comes from Muntiacus reevesi, assembly GCF_963930625.1. Classification (NCBI taxonomy): domain Eukaryota; kingdom Metazoa; phylum Chordata; class Mammalia; order Artiodactyla; family Cervidae; genus Muntiacus; species Muntiacus reevesi. The sequence goes on along the minus strand of NC_089253.1, from coordinate 55,594,195 downwards.
CTCGAGGGACAGAGTGGCTGTTTGAACACTGGTGAGGCTGCTTGGGAACCATTTGGGGGCTTTTCTCTTTGTGTGGACATGGGCTCGTGGGTTTGGATGTGGAAGTTTAGTAAGCATGGGCTGAACTTGTGTTCATCCATCCTCTTTAGAGGAGGAAGGAAAGTAGAGGAGGAAGGAGATGAAAACAGAGCTTTGGCTTAAAGGAACCTAATCAAAAGGAAATGTTCAATCCAAAAAAAAAAGAAAAAAGGAAAACTCTAAAACACATGATCCTGTTCAGTAAAAGAGACCCATGAGTCCTTCTGCTTATTTTGAGCTTCTACTAAATTGCCACGGTCTCTTGATTTTTCCCAGATCACTCTTCCCCCAAGATGCACAGTTGCTGCTACTCTACTTACCTTGCTTTCTATGTGACTTTGTTCTTGATTAAAAGTTAACCGTGTTAGAGGACGGACAATCCTGGGTAAAGTATGCTATTATATTTATTCACTAATCATTTGTCTTAATGAAAATCAAATATACAAGATCTGATAATACTGAATTCTTACTATTTAAATACAACCACTATCAATAATATCATATTTTCTATCAATATTAGTTTTTCTATACAGGCTGTGCATCTCCACAGAGTCAGTGTCTCTCCATACTCACAAGGACCGTACATTTCGTGAGACAGTTACTTATAGAAAGCACAGAGTAAGCACTGACTGTCTGTAATCCAGGTGGGAGATTTCAGTAAGAGTCATGCTCGCCAGGCTAAAAATCAAGTTTTATTTTGAGTTCTTTTTTGCCACTATCCTTTGGGTGTGTGCTGCAGGAATTGATCACTTGAAAGGTAATGTTACCCAAGGCGATGATGACACATCTTCCCCATTCTTATCTGTTTATGCAGTGACACGTGCACTGATGAATGAGACCTGTACTGTCTACATGAAGCTACACAACCCTCTGTAAGTTGACAGAAGGATGCAGGTCTTGAGGTGACTCCCATACTAATGCCTGGGCCAAAAGTCAACTGTTAATCTGCTCATAGCTTCCCTGGGTTATGTGGGCAGATCAGTCTCTTGCTCTGTGCTCCCAGCCCTCGTCCCCTGTAGGCACCCGGAATCAGGGCTCCTCTCCAACCAGAGCTGGGAAGAGAACCCCACCTTCCTCAGCTAGATTGTTCCTCAGCAGAGGGATATCCCTGCATGCAAATTGCTTTTGTTGGCTCTACCATGCCCCTCAGATCAGAGAGAAGATAGCAGTGTGAGGGTGCCAGCATCTGTGTGCTGTGCACACAAGTCTTTCATTCTCTTTTTTGCTCTCAGAAAGCCAAAGGGATTTGTTGTTGAGTCCACAGCCCCAAAAGAAAACAGAGAGGATGCCTGTGGGAAAGGCACGAGCTTTTCCTGAAATAACTGTCAAGCCCATTTTGACCAGAGATTAGAACAATTTATTTCAAGAAGGAAAGTTTTCTTCTGAGGAATGTGTTCCTGACCGCAGTTTCTAATTGATGTTGTCATTTTTTTAAAAAATGTCCTTTTGAATAAATTATCTGCTGGGAGACTCAACATTCATCCACCGAATTAAACACTGTATGTATCAGCTGTCTTGAATAGAGAAATTTTATCTGAACTCACCTGAAAAATAAAGACATAAAGCAACACTTTTACCTCAGATAAATAATTGACACTTACCACGGAGGTGGGCAGAGACTCTTCCTCCAACTGTCAACTGGATAGCTCCTCCAGCTGGTCTTCAGGGAGCTCTAGGAGGACATAGAAGAATTGTCAGGACGACTGTGATGCTGATTGCAAAGACCTTGCTAATGTGGACACATGGGGGGATTGTATGGGTGTGTGTGGTTAATAAGTGTGGGTTGAGATCTATTGGACAACCTTCCTGGTGGGTGGAGGAAAGCAATGGAAATGTACATTTCAGGAATGAGACAGAAAATCTTTAGTTTTCTAGCTAAGGGGAACCTGATCAACTTGAAATTGTCAGTATGATAAAGAGAAGCACTAAAAATCACATGATGTTTCAATAGTCATGTACAGTTGTGAGACTTGGACTATAAAGAAGGCTGAGTGCCAAAGAATCGATGCTTAGAACAATGGTGCTGAAGAGACTCTGCAGAGTCCCTTGGACAGCAAGGAGATCAAACCAGTCAATCCCAAAGGAAGTCAACCCTGAATATTCATTGGAAGGACTGATGCTGAAACTCCAATACTTTGACCTCCTGATGTGAGGAGCAGACTCACTGGAAAAGCCCCTGAGGCTGGGAAAGATTGAGGGCAGAGGAAAGCGGGGGTACAGACAATGAAATGTTTGGATGGCATCATTGATTCAATGGACATGAATTTGAGCAAACTCCAGGAGATAGTGAAGGACAGGGAAACCTGGTGTGCTCCTGTCCATGGGCTCACATGAGTCAGATGCAACTTAGCAATTGAGCACTCTGATCAAAGATACATTGCATTTATTCTTTTCATAATTTGTAAGAATTAAAACATTCCATAGCATTTTCTACTTTCATGATGTTGTGTACTTATCAACATTATCTACATCTAAATCTTTGTCATCAGATCCAACATAACCTCTGTACTCAATAAGTCATAATCCACCTTCCCTCTTGTCTCCTGGCTTTGGTAATTTCTATTTCTCTTTTGGTAATTTCTAATTTCTACTTTCAGTTTCCATTAGTTTGCCTATTCTATATAGGTTAAAGTAGTGAAATCATACAATATTTGCCATTCTGTGCCTGCCTTATTTCACTAACCATAATATATCTTTGCATTATTTGGGCCATTTATTTTGTAGCATATTTCAATCCTTAATTCATTTTTGTTGTTGAATAGTATTACATTCTGTGTATATATTTCATTATTCATTCATCACGCAATGGTCTTTGGGTCATTTCTGTCTCTTGACTACTCAGAATACACTATGAGCGTTAATGTACCGATTTCTATAAGTTACCATAATGGTGATAAGCAACATTTTTCATATTTAAAATATTGTTATTGAAAAGTATGTGTGGTGGGTCTGGCTGCTCGCCACTCAAGAGTCAATAAGCAGGCCAGGTTGGTAGAAAGGAAAGTTTGATTTATTTCAGATGCTGGCAACTGGGGCGGGGGGAATGGTGGCAGACATCTTCCAAAGGCTGACTCCACTACTCCCACCCCCGACAAGGGGGTGAGAGCCATTATAGACAGAGTGGGAGCAGAGGTTACATAGAAACAGCACAGTCATCCTCAAATTGGTCATCATCAGTCTGACTAGCATCGTCTTGGTTGTTTCAGGCAATTAATCTTCAGTTCTGGGGTTTGCTTGTTCCCATTTCCTTGTGGTCAGTTCTCAGAATCGTGACAGCTCAATTCCTGGATATAGTCTGGTTTTCATGTAGTTAACTTCCTCACCTGTATCTGTAAGATATCTGTAAGACAGCTCATAGAATATGGCTCAGAACATTATCTACAGCCCTTGAGAAAGAACTAAAGGTCCTTGACTGTGCTTCACGACTACATTATTATTATTTAGTCTCCTTTTATTGTTTTCCTTTGTTTCAGTATTTTTGTCTTCTCTGGTTAAACTTGTCTCTGGTTAAAGTTTTCCACAGGCAAAAGGCTGGCAGAGAAACGGGAAAATGGGGCGGGGGAGGGGGGGCTGTGGGGGGGGCGGGGGAGGGGGGGTGGGGCGGGGCAATGAACAGGCGGTCCTGCTCAACTTCAGTATCATTGAATGTAACAACACAAAGTGAGAATCTTAGGTGAACTACGGATTTAATTACTAAAAATATATTCTCTCCCTAATCGCAATAAACGTACCTTACATATGTTATCTGTTAGTAACATATGTTAGCTGAAACTGGAGTGATAGGATATAGGAATTGTTTATATTGTCTGTAAACGTTTTACATTAATGCAATCCTTTTCTAAGTAAAATCTAATTATTTAAAGCATTCTTGAAACATGACTTCATGGAGAAACATATCACATCTAATGTTTAAAAATTAGCTAACGTCAAAACCATAGCTAGAGATGATATTCACTCTTAAACACAAAGCAAATACTGAACTTTAAAGGCATCTTTCCTTCCATAGCTAAAACAGTACTGACTGATGTCGTTTCAGTTTGAAAATATGAAATAAAAGAACATTGCTTAATATTTCAATTTTTTCTTAAATATGAGGCACTGAACATATTAAAATAATTATTCTTGAGTGAACTTAATCAGAAAATTTCCACAGTACCTTCAACTGGGTCACCCATTTTTGTGGCCAACTATGAACCTTCTTGACTCAGCTGGTAGTTGATGTTCTTGACTTTTGAGGAATGGTTCTTCTGACCTTCTGGGCAAAGCATCCTGTGAAATGCATTAAAATGGAGAGAGCTGTTGACATCTTGCTGGCAGAGGACCACATGGGAACTAATAATCATTGATCCACAATTGAATCCTCTGGTCCCCTTCTTCACCAGATGCCTAGCAGGGCCTCCTGAATCCAAGGTGGGCTTAGGAAGGTCTGCAGTTTATGTGCACTGAAAACACCCACAGCCTGGCTGTGCAGACAAACATCTCTATTTAACTGAGACCTAGAAGCTCAGCAGAGCATGGTGACCATGCCTGATGGGCCGGATTCAGATCCTGTTCAGGAGAAGCAGGTGCTTGGGAAAGACGTATGGATCCCTCTTTGCCTCAGCTCCCTATACTGAGCTGGAGAAATGTTAATATGGCCTATTTTTAGTATTATGAGGCCGAAGATGAATAAATATGGGTAAAATGTTAGAAAAATAAAGGAGGGACCTCCCTGGCGTCCAGTGGGTAAGAATCGGCCTCACAACGCAGGAGACAGGGGTTTGATTTCAGGTCAGGAAACTAAGGTTCCACATGCCTCGGAGCAACCAAACCCACATGTTGCAACTACTGAGCCCAAATGCCACAACTAGAGAGTCAATGCACTGCAATGAAGAATCTGCATGATGCAACGAAGATCCCATGTGCCACAACTAAGAAAGACCAGATGCACACAAATAAATAAATACAGATAGACAAATAAATAAATAGAAAAGTAAAGGACTGTGCTTCATAAGTGCTCTGTAAGTATTCAGTCTTGAACCATGGCAAGAATAAGGTGCATCTGGTGGTTGAAAGCAGAGAAGGCATTTGGATGGCGCCAATAAGTGGGGACAGAAACTTACTCTTCAGTTTTTTCACAGAAACAAGGCTTTACAGCTCATGGAGAGTATCTATTATCATGTCCTCTGACACCCAGCCCTGCTGTGGAGGAAGCGGGGACACAGTGGGGGCTGTAAGTTATATGTTACAGTAGAGGGTGTTAAAATTTAGAGAGATCAAGTGACTTTCCAATAGCACACAGTGATGTGATGGCTATGGGACAGGATTGTAGATAGTTCCCTGAAGACAGATGCCTGCACCCCTGAGACCTGTGCTGAACCCCTGAGCCAGGAGCTTCCCCCTTCAAATTCTCCAGCCCCTAGTTTTCTGTGGATGAGTGATGCCCTGGGGAAGATGTCTGAGTCTAATAATAGTTCCAGTCCTCCTCCTACCATTTGTCTCTATATTTCAATTCTTGATCCAAAACACAAGTTTCTTCTGAGCAAAGCCCCTCAGAAAGACCACAGGATTCCAACTCTGTCCATCCTCCCCGGCTTCTTTGCATGTTCAACCATCTCACAAGCAGCCTTCTCAAAGCCAGGTCACCTTGCTGAGTGACCAGTGGTCTGTTTGGCCACCAAGTTGGCTCAGAGCTCAGAACCTTCTAAGCCAAAGGTCACATGATGGCTCTACAAATAATTAGTTTCCCTTCCACTGACCAAGTCTGGATGAGCAGTGAAAGCACACTAGCTGGGGAGGTGGCCCTCTGTGCTGGGCTTTGGTGACTTACGTCTGTGGTGCTCAAAGTCTCACAGGTGATCTGAGCACTGATTTGAGCAGCTTGGACCAGGCACTAGCTAAAAATGGGCAGGAGCTCAAGTCTTTCCTCACTAAAACTCTGACTCTATCAACTACTCATCATAATGTAGACCTCGTAGTGGAAGACAGCAGAGCCCCATATTCATTTGAAAATCATCTCTATACTCACAGCCTGGAGACAGCACCCCAAGATTCTCCTTGAGGGCTAACAGACAGACTGTCCTTCCTTCAGTGACCAAATGTTCGTCCTACAAACCCAGCAGCACTGACCCGTCTCACCAAACTCCCTAGACATGTGAACATGTAACTTTGTGCTTAGTTGCTCAGTCGTGTCAGACTCTTTGTGAATCCATGGACTACAGTCCATCAGGCTTCTCTGTCCGTGGGGACTCTTCAGGCAGGAGTACTGGGGTTGGTTGCCATGCCCTCCTCCAGGGTATCTTTCTGGGGTTGAACCCAGGTCTCCTCATTGCAGGCAGATTCCTTACTGTCTGAGTCACCAGGGAAACCTTGGCAACAGCCGAGCAGTGATCCTGTCCACATCTACCCATGGAAATCCCATCAATAAATCCCCATGTCTTTCCTTCTTAAAAGTCTCTGGATTTACACTGCTAGTACTTGTAGATTTGGGCAGCTACATTTAGAAGAGTTGAGCTATAGTTCCCTTTTCCTGTAATGTCTATTGTTGGGGAGACCTCATGGTTCTCCTGCTTCAGGTCTTTCCATCTGTTCTCTGGTAGGGTGTGTGCAAAACTGACACTGGGAAATTGTACATATTTCTAAATTTAGGAAGATATTTAAGGCAGCCAGCTAACAGAAGAATCAAAAAACACAGATTAAGGAATCAAACAAAACTGTAAAGTGCATTTATAACACTGTAGGTAAACTAGACTGATTTCCATCTATTCTCTGGTGTGCTTAGTCGCTCAGTTGTGTCCAAGTCTTGCGACCCAATAGACTATAACCTTTCAGGCTTCTCTCTCCATGGGATTTTCCAGGTGAGAATACTAAAGTGGGTTGTGATTTCCTTCTCCAGGGGATCTTCCCTACCCAGGAATTTAACCCAGGTCTCCTGCATTGCAGTCAGACTCTTTACTGACTGAGCTACAAAGGAAGCCCATTCTCTAGTAGAGTGTGTACGAAACTGGCACTAGGAAATTGCACATTTTTCTAAATTTAGGAAGATATTTAAAGCAGTCAGCTGATGGAAGAATAAAAATAAAACTTAAGGAATAAAGCAAAGTATAAAATAGAGCTGTAACTCAGTATATAAATCAGAGTGATGGAAATGAAAAAAAAAAAAAAAAATGAGGAAGATACATCAGTAAAAGTTAACCAGCCCATCTGAAGGACCAGCCTTCAGAGGATCAGTAGGAACCTAAATCCAGAACAACAGTTTAGGCTGGCCATTTCAAACCCTCAAGATTGACGGTGAACACTTCTCACGTGACACCATATGTGAACCTCTCCTCACAAAGTGGCAGTGGGTGCAGAAAGCAGAATGTGTGTTATCACATCAGGTGGCAAAAGTTCATCACAGGACCCTTAGAAGTAACTGGACTCTGCACAGGACGAGTCCCGCTGCTGTTGTGCAGAAAGTGTGGCTCCATGGACAAGTTTGCTTGTTCAGAGTGATCTTCTATTTCAAAAATTGAATCTCATGCTCACACATTCCTCTTTGACTATGAAAATAATTTATATGAGAGAAAATGGCCTGCTCCCCAAAATATGATTGATAGTGAACTTTTCAGGGTGAGGAGGGTTGAAGCTAACACACTGAGAATAAAAAGAGATTCTGTTCTTGATTAGAATATCATCTTGGTACTGATCATAAGTCTGTGTTCCTAACACACAGTGAGGCCAGACAACACCAAAACAGGAGCAGAGAGAGCCTTACTGCAGGGCCATACAAGAAAAAAGACCAAAAAAAAAAAAAAAAAAAAGCCCTGAGCTCCCAGAGAGCTTTCAGCAAAGCCCTTTGCTGGGAAAGCTGAGGAGGTGGCCTGGTTACTTCTGGGGTCAATGTCTCTGTTCCTGAGGTCAGGTCATGATCAGGTCATGATGTCCCTGTAAACCAAATGCTACTGTAAGTTCTGACAAGAAAGGGTCAGGCCCCGGGCACCACCCTCTACCTCTGGGGTCCAGGCCCAGGCCAGGGGGAGGTGTCCTGGACCAGCAGGTTATCCTGCCGGGGTTCAGGAGGACACCCACCCAGCACCCAGTCAGGGTCCTTCCTCCAGTCCCCGGCCCTGGCTGAGGGGGCAGGTCTCAGCTGGCAGCACCTCAGATACAGGTCCCAGACCCCACCCAGCCTTCAACTCTGAGGGAGCCTGGTGCCCATGATCCAGCCAGGCCTCAGGCTTTTCATTTAAACTGGAGAGACTCACTTGTAGCAAATACCAATTGGGTTAATCCAGTTCACAACAATTACCCTCTTTGAGAGAGATCCCAAATGCAGAAGTTAGCCTGAAATGATGTATAAGATCCTTGCATACCAAACTAACCTCCTGCCACCTCCTGGGCGTGGACAACTGATCAACGTTGAACCAAGTATGGAAACATGAACGGAGAGACAGAGCTGATGAACTCTTACCTTAATAGCCAGGGTCACACCTCCAGCTGCCCAGGGCTCCGAGGACCATGCCCATATCAACTGCTGCAGTTTATGGTCATGGAGGCAGAGATTCGGGAGAGGCTTCAGGCCAGGACCTGGACTGTGGGTGCCCATGCGAGGACTCAGGCTCTGTGGGACACAGTCCTCAAACTCTCCTGCTCCCCCATCTCATCCACCGGCCCTGAGACCTGAAGACCTGGAAAGCACATGGAGAAGGCCTCTGTCTGACCCTCGCTGCAGTTACCAGAGGACAGCTTCCAGGTTGCACACTGGAGGCACATGCCAAAGCATTCAACAGTGTGGATCACAATAAACTGTGGAAAATTCTAAGAGAGATGGGAAAACCAGACCACCTGACCTGCCTCTTGAGAAACCTGTATGCAGGTCAAGAAGCAACAGTTAGAACTGGACATGGAACAACAGACTGGTTCCAAATAGGAAAAGGAGTATGTCAAAGCTGTATATTGTCACCCTGCTTATTTAACTATACACCTCATGCGAAGAGCTGACTCATTGGAAAAGACCCTGATGCTGGGAGAGATTGAGGGCAGGAGGAGAAGGGTACGACAGAGGATGAGATGGCTGGATGGCATCACCGACTCGATGGACATGGGTTTGAGTAAACTCCGGGAGTTGGCGATGGACAGGGAAGCCTGGCGTGCTGCGATTCATGGGGTCACGGAGAGTCGGACACGACTGAGCGACTGAACTGAACTGAACTGAACTGACCTCTAACCTATGGGCTGAGGTTCTCAATAAAGGTTATACAATACTGACTGTATGCCTGCCCCTCCCAATTATAATCTGCACGCAATTCTACTATTCCTGAGTTACCAGACTTCCCTAAATGATACTAAGTATAAGACTTTATCTCCTTAAAAACAAAGTATTTTTAATCTCCTTATAAACTTGTATTCTTTATTTAGTACTCTGTACTTTCTTCTCAAGAAATCAAAATGGCTGTCTGAGGAGGCCTTACAAATAACTGTGAAAGGAAGAGAAGCAAAAAGAAAAGGAGAAAAGGAAAGATATCCGCATTCGAATGTAAATGTCCAAAGAATAACAAGGAGAGATAAGAAAGTCTTTCTCAGCTATCAGTGCAAAGAAATAGAGGAAAACAATAGAATGGGAAAGACTAGAGATCTCTTCAAGAAAACTAGACATACCAAGGGAACATTTCATGTAAAGATGGGCTCAATAAAGGACAGAAATGGTATAGACCTAACAGAAGCAGAAGATATTAAGAAGGGGTGGCAAGAATATACAGAAGAACTGAACAAAAAAAGATCTTCACGACCCAGATAATCACGTTGGTGTGATCACTCACACTCACCTAGAACCATCCATCCTGGTATGTGAAGTCAAGTGGGCCTTGGGAAGTATCACTACGAACAAAGCTAGTTGAGATGATGGAATTCCAGGTGAACTATTTAAAATCCTAAATGATGATGCTGTGAAAGTGCTGCACTCAATATATCAGCAAATTTGGAAAACTCAGCAGTGGCCACAGGACTGGAAAAGGTCAGTTTTCACTCCAATCCCAAAGAAAGGCAATGTCAAAGAATGCTCAAACTACTGCACAATTACACTCATCTCACATGCTAGTAAAGTAGTGCTCAAAATTATCTCAGACAGGCTTCAGCAATATGTGAACTGTGAACTTCCAGATGTTCAAGTTGGTTTTAGAAAAGCCATAGGAACCAGAGATGAAACTGCCAACATCTGCTGGATCATCAAAAAAGCTAGAGAGTTCCAGAAAAAAACTTCTGCTTTATTGACTATGCCAAAGCCTTTGTGTGGATCATAATAAACTGTGGACAATTCTGAAAGAGATGGGAATACCAGACCACCTGACATGCCTCTTGAGAAACCTGTGTGCAGATTAGGATGCAACAGTTAGAACTGGATATGGAACAACACACTGGTTCCAAATAGGAAAAGGAGTATGTCAAGGCTGTTTACTGTCAGCCTGCTTATTTAACTTATGCAGAGTACATCGTGAGAAATGGTGGGCTGGATGAAGCACAAACATGAATCAAGATTGCCAGAAGAAATACCCTCAGATGTGCAGATGACACCACCCTTATAGCAGAAAGTGAAAAAGAACTAAACAGCCTTTTGATGAAAGTGAAAGAGGAGAGTGAAAAAGTTGACTTAAAGCTCAACTTTCAGAAAACTGCATCACTTCATATCAAATAGACGGTGAAACAACTGAAACAGTGGCTGACTACTTTTTGGGGCTCCAAAGTCACTGAAGATGGTGATTGCAGCCATGAAATTGAAGCATGCTTACTCCTTAGCAGGAAAGTTATTACCAACCTAGACAGCATAATAACAAGCAGAGACATTGTTTTGTCAGCATAGGTCCATGTTGTCAAGGCTATGGTTTTCCCAGTAGTCGTGTATGGATTTGAGTGCTGGACTTTATAGAAAGCTGATTGCTGAAGAATTGGTGCTTTTGACCTGTGGCATTGGAGAAGACTCTTGAGAGTCCCTTGGACTGCAAGAAGAGCCAACGAGTCCATCCTAAAGGAGATCAGTCCTGGGTGTTCATTGGTAGGACTGATGTTGAATTTGAAACTCCTATACTTTGGCCACCTGATGCAAAGAGCGGACTCATTTGAAAAGACCCTGATGCTGGGAAAGATTGAGGGCAGCAGGAGAAGGGGACGACAGAGGATGAGATGGTTGGATGGCACCACTGACTCAATGGACATGGGTTTTGGTAGACTCTGGCAGTTGGTGATGGACAGGAAGACCTGGTGTGCTGTGGTTCTTGGGGTTGCAAAGAGTTGGACATGACTGAGCAGCTGAAATGAATTGAAATGAAGTTTTATTCTCTTTACAAAAATTCACATTTTTCATCGTGTTGCATGTATGTTTTCAGTTTGTAAGTGTCTTTGATTTTTTTTTAATTTTTATTTATTTACTTTTGGTTGTGCTGGGCCTGCATTGCTGTGCTCAGTTCTCTCTAGTTGTGGTCAATGGGGGCTACTCCCTTGTTGCGGAGCACAGGCTTTAACACACAGGCTTGAGTAGTTGCAACATGCAGGCTCTAGAGCCCCGGGCCCGTAGTTGTGGTGCCCAGACTTGGTTGCTCAGTGGCATTTGGGATCTTCCTAGACCAGGGATCAGACCCGTGTCCACTGCTTTGGCAGGCAGATTCTTAACCACTGGGCCACAGTGGAAGTCCCTATGAGTCTGCTTTTATTACAGTTCCTTTCACTTATATCATGAAGATATTTATTTTATTTTCAAAAACATCAGTAATTTAAATATTTTTGCTATTTTGGTTGTGAGAAGGAAAATGGGGAAGGATATTATGACTAATATTCTTATTAAGGGTTGATTATCCCTTTAAAATATTTTACTAATTGTGAAAATAGCTACAGATATTTCAAGACAAACTTTTCTATTAAGTAATTTTGAATATTTCTAAAGATGCTTGCCAAAATGGACTCACTAATATTTCAGGATCATGATACAAATTTTCCCTCACAAATAATATGCAGTGGAAATATCCTGATACATTCATAAAGTGAGCTGGGTATTTTGTAAAGCACATGTGGTAATTTATATCTCTCAAAATGCTTAAAACATTTTGGAAGTGATAATAATGGTACATCGTTGATTCACTCATTTCAACAGATTTGACTTATGATGTGTCTATACTTCAGATAATGAACTTATAGTTGTTTGCTGAGAAAAGAGGGGCACATTCAATAAATGTTAATCAAAGAACATTAAATGAACTTGTAGTGACCTAAAATGATTTCAGTGTTGAAGAATTAACAGAGTTTTAATATAGCTCCAATTTGCCAAGTAGATTTATATTTCTTTGACCAAGCAACATATTGGATTTTTTGAAAAATTTCCTATAGTTGATTCAATAACTGTTTATTAAAGTTGATGGACATTTATAATAATTAAACACGATAAATTATGTAAAATCAATGAAATAGAACCACCTTAGAGAATATCACAGTTAAAAGTACAGCACCTTGAACATTCTAACTAAATTCTGCTGCTCCTGCTGCTGCTAAGTCACATCAGTTGTGTCTGACTCTGTGCGACCCCATAGACGGCAGCCCACCAGGTTCCTCCGTCCCTGGGATTCTCCAGGAAAGAAGACTGGAGTGGATTGCCATTTCCTTCTCCAATGCATGAAAGTGAAAAGTGAAAGTGAAGTCGCTCAGCCGTGTCTGACTCTTCGCACCCCATGGACTACAACCCACCAGGCTCCTCCATCCATGGGATTCTCCAGGCAAAACTACTGGAGTGGGTTGCCATTGCCTTCTCCCCTAACTAAATTCTGCTAACTATAAATAACATGAGCTATTCTTGCTATGGACTGTATCTTGCCTCCCCACATAAATTCGTACATTGAAACCCTAACATCCAGTGGGATGGTCCCAGGGGGTGGGGCCTTTGGGAGGTAATTAGGTAATGAGGGTGGAGCCCCATGACATTACCATCTTTATAAAAAGAGGAATAGATCTAGTCCTTTCTCTCTTTCCGCCTCATGAAGATAAATGAGAAGGTGGCAAAATGTAAGTAAGAGGCATTCCCGAGAACCTGATCTAGATGCATCCTGGCCTTGAACACTCAACCTTTAGAACAATGAGAAACAAATAATAATTGTTTAAACCACCTCATCCATGGTTTTTTGTTACTGTACCCCAAACTGACTGAAGCGACTATCATTATACATTTTGGGAGTAAGATTTTTTTCTTTAGATATTTAGTTATAGAAAGGTGCCTCAGATCATCCAAAAAAAGCATTTCACTGGACAGAAATAAACAAGGAAAGCTTTATTCAAGACATTGTGATAAAGATCAAGACTATTGCAAGGAGGGAGACTGAAACCAACTCCCCTGAAACAAGTGATTGGAGTGATTTGTAAACACTGAGTAAGCAAATTACAACGCACTACAGGTCCTCAACATCAAAGTCTGCCATCTGTGCTTTGTCATCAGCACTTAGGTGAGGTTCCCACGTCTCCACACAGACTTGAATAAAGGGATCCCGTTTTCCTTAATGATTCCTTTTAGGAAGGAGGGCAACCAGGTTCTCAGGAAAGATAGTCTTGGGTTGTAAAATGTCCACATATCATAATGGTAGAGAAGGAATTTATGCATTTTTGAAAGTAGATGCTCAAAAAAATAGGAGATCAAGAAAAAACTGCCTGGGATAAATTGGGAGATTGGGGTTGATATATACACACTATTATATATACAGTAGATAAATAATAAGGGTCTACTGTATAGCACAGGAACCTCTATTCAATACTCTGTAATGAATTATATTGGAAAAGACTCTTAAAAAGTGTGTGTCTGTGTGTATATAATACACCTGATTCACTTTGCTATGCAGCAGAAACTAACACAACATTATAAGCAACTATGCTCCAATACGGCTTCCCTTGTGGCTCAGCTGGTAAAGAATCCGCCAGCAATGCAGGAGACCTGGGTTCGATCCCTGGGTTGGGAAGATACCCTGGAGAAGGAAATGTCAACCCACTCCAGTATCCTTGCTTGGAAAATCTTATGGACAGAGGAGCCTGGTGGGCTGCAGCCCATGGGATTGCAAAGAGTTGGGCACGACTAAGTGACTAACACACAGCTATACTCCAATGCAAATTAGTTTTAAGAAACGCCTGAAGTTTAGTCAAGCTGTAAGTACTCTTAAGGCTCTTTTGGTAAATTCTTTGTTCTTACTTATAAATACTTGAGAGAAAGGCAAAAATAAACAAAAGAAAATCTAATGAGTTGATAAGAGATGGACCGCTGATAATCTTACCTTGTGGTTTATTTATGAGGAACCTTTGAATTAATGAAGTATCAAAAATAATATTTCATCTCTCATCATATCTTTTTATTAATGCATTAATCATATTATTAATACATTTAATAATAATTTTCAATTTTACATTTTAACAAGGAGCAAGTACAATAATGACAACAAATCATAGCTTCTGGATGCTTTGTTATATGATGATTAGAGTACATATTATAATGACTGTTCTTGTGATGGATACAGTGAGAGGGCCTAGATATAACACTGAGTCATGTCAGACTTTTATTAGCTTGGGATCCCACTGGGACAACCAGACCCCTGTACACATACAGATATGTACTTATTCCTACCTGTAAGCATATTAGTCAGGGTAAAGTTGAAGAAAGCTTATTAAAATATGGTTTGTTGTTCTTGTTCAGTCAATAAGTCATGTCTGACTCTTTGTGACTCCATAGACTTCAGCATGCCAGGCTTGCTAGTCCTTCATTAATTATGGTATTAGGATTATAATTGAATCCATTAGTGAGTACCTGGCTTCACTTATTTCTCACTGAAAATGTTTCCTATATAATACAGTTTCCTGGTTGTGACAGTGTAATCAAATATGTCTTGGTCTTAGTTTTGAAACAAAAACAAATTAGTTATGGTGTGACACTCTTATTGTTTAGTCTCTAAGTCATGTCCGATTCTTTTTGACCCCATGGACTGCATCACGCCAGGCTTCCCTGTCCTTCACTATCTCCTGGAGTTTGCTCATATTCATGTTCATTGAGTTGGTAATGCTATCTAATCACCTCAGCCTTTGCTGCCATCTTCTCCTTTCCCTTCAATCTTTCCCAGCATCAGGGTCTTTTCCAAAGAGTCTGATCTTCACATCAGGTGGCTAAAATTTTGGAACTTCAGCTTTAGTCCTTCCAATGAGTATTCAAGGTTGATTTCCTTTACGATTGACTGGCTTGATCCCCTTGCAGTCTAAGGAGCTCTCAAGAGTCTTCTCCAGCACCACAATTAGAAAGCATCAATTCTTTGGTGCTCAGCCTTCTTTATGATCCAACTCTTACATTCGTATGACTACTGGAAAAGCCAATAGCTTTGACTATAGGGACCTTTGTCAGTAAAGTGGTGTCTCTACTTTTTAATATGCTTTCTGGGTTTGTCATAGCTTTTTCCTTCCAAAGGTCAAGTGTCTTTTAATTTCATGGTTGTAGTCACCATTCCCAGTTGACTTGAAGTCCAAGAAAATAAAACCTGCCACTGTTTCCACTTTTCCCTGATCTATTTGCCATGAAGTGATGGGACCAGATGCCATGATATTTGCTTTTTGAATGTTGAGTTTTAAGCCAGCTTTTCCACTCTTCTCTTTCACCCTTGTCAAGAGCCTCTTTAGTTCATCTTCACTTTCTGCCACTAGGGTGGTATCATCTGAATATCTGAAACTGTTGATATTTCTCCTGGCAATCTTGATTTCAGATTGTGACTCATCCAGTCCAACATTTCATATGATGTGCTTTGTATAAAAGTTAAATAAACAGAATGACAATATACAGCCTTGTTGTATTCCTTTCCCAATTTTGAACCAGTTCATTGTTCCATGTAAGGTTCTAACTTGCTTCTTGATTTGCATACAGGTTTCTTAAGAGACATGTAAGATGGTCTGGTCTTCCCATCTCTTTTAGAATTTTCCAGTTTGTTGTGATGCATACAGTTAAAGGTTTTAGCATGGTCAATGAAACAGAAGTAGATGTGTTTTTTTTTTTTTTTTTCTCCTGAGTTCCCTTGCTTTCTCTATGATTCAAGGAATATTGAAAATTTGATCTCTGGTTCTTCTGCCTTTTCCAAACACAGTTAGTATATATGGAAGTTCTTGGTTCATGTACTGCTGAAGCCCAGCTTGAAGGATTTTGAACAAAACCTTACTAGCATGTGAAATGAGAGCTTGTATGCTATGGTACAGCAGAATGAACAGATTTTGGCATAGCCCTTCTTTGAAATTGGAAAGAAAACTGAACTTTTCTGCCGGGGTCCAGCCTCGGCAGGATCTAGGGGATACCCTCAGGATGAATAGCCTCAGCGAGAGAGAGAGAGAGAGAGAGAGAGAGAGAGAGAATGACCAGACAGGGGTGTTTGCAGGGTCTGGCAGAGTCTGGCAATACTTTATTTTTTACCGTGGCTTTTATACCCTAAATTAGTACATTTCTAAGGGGAAGATAGTTTAACATTATATCAGCTTGTTCCTCATGAAACCAGGGTGCTTTCTGCATACTTCTTTGTTTATGAGGGTCTTGTACATTATCTTCTGGCCTTGGGGCCTATTGACATTTTATGACCTAGGTGAGTGCAAAGCTGTTTTCCGTAATCTATTCTTTACTGACCACAAAGGTCAGTCCTTTTGCAGAAGTTATCAGTTAAATTAATCTAAAAGGTTTACCACACAAAGACTCTGCAGCTCCAGTGAGGCAGCCCCTGTTTAGCATTCCTGGTTAAAAATAACAATTTTAAACTCTTATTTTTCTAAATCTTTAACTATAACCACTTTTAGAATAATATTTTTATGTTCTCTAATAGGGCTTCCTCACCCCGGAAGGGCTCTGTGCCTATTAGGGCCTTTATGTGATCAGGTTCTTTGCGCTGTTTATGATTAAGGTGGTGTGAGCTGTCATGTGCATTAGTTCACATTTGCCAAACAGGCTAGAATGCCAGCAAAGGGGTCTAAATTGAAACACTCCTTTTATCCTGGATAATCTTATAGGATACTGCCATCCAGCAGACACATTAATTAAAGTTCTAAGTTGATTATGTTTGGAGAGAGATCGGGGAAGGCCTTCTGCCTGTGTCACAGAAATTAGGGAGTAGTCTAATATAGCAAGCATCAGAAAGACAGATATCATCTTTAAGGTGAGCGCTGGGGGGCAACTTTTCAGAATCCCTGAAAACCTGATCCACCTTGCCCGTCGGGTTTTCTCCCTCATGACCTTGTAATGGGTGGGATCTCGTATGCCGGCTCCTGGAACTTTTCCTAGTGTGTTTACACATTGTGACACTGTATAAACTATTTACTGTTTTCATGCATGATTTTTTTATACATAAAATTAAACTAACCATATCATCTCATTTCATAAATACTCTGAGTATTACCTGATATATTGTATGAATATGAGAGGGCGAGAGACAGGGGGGCTAGGGGTTCCCAAGCAGAGGAAATAGACTGCAAGTGTCAGGCGTATTTTGTTTTGTTTTGTTTTGTTTTTCTCTCTCTCTGTCTTAAGCGGCAAGAAGAAACAAACTACAAGTGTCAGACTGCTTTTTCCTTCTCTATACAAAAATAAAGGAGGCTTCTTTTGAAATTCTGTGTTGCCAGGACGACACCTGGTTTCACCTGAACCTCAGTTCAGTTCAGTTCAGTTGCTCAGTTGTGTCCGACTCTTTGCAACCACATGGACTGCAGAATGTCAGGCTTCCCTGTCCATCACCAACTCCTGGAGCTTGCTCAAGCTCACATCCATGGAGAAGCCGAAAGTTTTCTCAAACCTTGAGCTAACCAATGCATTTTTTTTTAATGGAAATTTTTTCTTAAGCTATGTTAATGAACTATGTATTTACCTTAGATTCTGCCTTTCTTCAAGTTGGTTCAGTCTAAGATTCAGAATGGATAATGGCTCAACAAACCAGTATGACTTGCTCATGGAAATATTCTCTTAAGCTATGTTAATGAAACTATGTATTTGCTTGAAAACCTGCCTTTCTTCAAGATTCATGCCAATTGTTTTATGGCCCTGGACGACTCATCTTGTGCCAATGCTATCTCAAAAGGCACGTTGTGTTTGAAGGTCCTGGTGCAGCTCCTCAGTTGAGAGGCATTTCCTTTCTCTAATTAGCAACTTGCTAAATAGATCTACAACTTCTTACTATAGACTAGCAAGGGGGCACTCTTTCTGCCCCCTTCTGATGTCTATGTCAGAAGCTATCTCTACCTCTTTTATACTTTAATAAAACTTTATTACCCAAAAGCTCTGAGCAATCAAACATCCTCATTGGTCCTGGATTAAATTCCTCTCCTCGGGAGGCCAAGAAACCTAGCGTGGCTCACAGCTCATAGCTGCAACCTTTCAAATGCTATTTATACTTGTGGTTTGTATTAGAGATTCAGTGTATCTGAGCTAGCTGGTAGTTAACAGTAGTAGCAAATGTTGTAGTCGTCACAATACTGAATAAACCCTTAAAAATATTTATTGCTCTACAGCTTCATATAGTGTTTAGAGAGTTATTTCCTTCATTGTTTTGTTTCAAATATGTGGTCCTCACATCAATATGGTTGATTGTTGTCATTCTGATTTCTAAGTCTTGGGCTTCCCAGATGGCTCAGTAAGTAAGGAATCCATCTGCAATGCAGGAGACACAGGGGATGTGGATGCAATCCCTGGGTCGGGAAAATCCCTTAGAGAAGGGAATGGAAACCTACAGTATTCTTGCCTGGAGAAGTCCATGGACACAGGGGCCTAGTAGTACATGCAGTCACAAAGAGTCAGACATGGCTGAGTGACTAACATTTTCACTTTTCACTTCATTTCTTATTGTCTGAGTATTTATATTCTAATGAAAATATTCACCAATATAAGATAACTCGAGTCAAAAAAAAAAAAAAATCTGTGTAAATTCCAAGTTTACAACAAGAAAATCAGCAAGGAATCCTTTATTGGGGATCTTATGGATATCACTATAGCACTTTAAAGGAAATCAGAATTTTTGATTTTGAACTATTTTATTTTAAAAATGTAAACTCTAAGGATGTAACAGAATCATTCCCACACACTGGTTTCCATAATCGAATCTAGTAAGAAATCTATTTCCTAAGGATACTGCTGCAATACATAGTGATTCCTCTTATGAATCTGGAAAAAGTAGGTTGAAAACCTTCTAGAAAGGATTCACCAATGTACATGTCATCAAGAACATTCATGATTCAGGGGAAGGGTTCAAAACGTCAACATTAACAGGAGTTTGAAAGAAGCTGATTCCAACACTCCTGAATTACTTTGAGGAGTTGAAATTTTCCTAGGAGGAAGTAGCTGCATATATGCTGTAACTAGCAGCAGAACTATTAATAGAATTAGACCCTGAAGATGAAATTGAATTTCTGCAATCTCAATGATAAAATCTTAAAGGTTAAGGAGGTGTTTCTTACAAATGAGCAAATAAATTGGATTTTTGAGAGAGAATCTATTCCTGGTGAAGATGCTACGAAGGCTGTTGAAATGGTAGTAAAAAATATATAAAATATTACATATATTTATTTGATGAAACAGCAACAGGCTTTGAGAGGATCAACTCCAATTGTTAAAAAATTCTACTTTTGGTAAAATACTATCAAACAACATTGCAGGCTACAGAGAAATGGTTCATGAAAGGAAGAATCAATTTATGTGGCCAACTTTACTGTCTTATTTTAAGAAAATTGCCACAGCCATCTCAACTTTCAGCAACGAATACCCTGACTAGTGAGCCAGCCATCAACATTCAGACAAAACTTCCACCAACAGAAAGGCTGTGACTCTTTGAGGATTCAGATGGTGTTCAGCATTTTTTAGTAGTAAAGTGTAGTTTTAAAATAATGTTACTTTTAATAAGATATTTACATTGTTTTTGAAGACATAATGCTACTCCAGATTTAATATAATACAAGGTAGTATAAACATAACTTTTATATACGCTAGGAATCCCCAGTATTTGTGCGACTAGCTTTATTGCAATATTTGCTTTACTGTGGTTGTCTAAAACCAAGTCATAAATATCTCTGAGGAATGCCTATATATATATAAAACTAGCCCACAAAAATGAGAGATGCACACAAGCAAAAGAAAAACTGTAAAGTTTACAGGAAAGAAATGCTAACAAAGGAATAGTGATCATATTGTAACACATTATCTGACAGTGCAGTTATAATTTTAACACAAATCCATAGTGGATGGAGGGTATGTGCTAGGGAGGAGAGTAGAAAAAACAAATCTAACAAAAAAAGAAATAAATAAAAGTCAATAAATTATAAAATGTATACATAAAAATAGTACAGTATTAGATTACTGAAATAAAAGTCAGAGTAAACAACTTAAAATTTTTAAATAAAAGTCACAGCATTATATAATAATAAAATCCCTTGCCCCGTTTTTCCACAAAAAATTCAACTTCTTGAAGAGAACCACTTTCACTTTCAAAGTCTCTCTTTATTCCAGAATCATATTATTGTTCTTTTCTGTAAAATAAGAGATTGCCATTAATCATCAGTTCAGTTCAGTCAATCAGTCATGTCCGACTCTATGTGACCCCATGGACTGCAGCACACCAGGCTTCTCTGTCCATCACCAGCTCCTGAAGATTGCTCAAACTCATGGCCATTGAGTTAGCAATGCCCTCCATCCATCTCACCCTCTGCCGTCCCCTTGTCTTCCTGCCTTCAATCTTTCCCAGCATCAGTGTCTTTTCAAATGAGTCAGTTCTTAGCATCAGGTGGACAAGGTATTGGAGTTTCAGCTTCAACATCAGTCCTTCTATGAATATTCAGGACTTATATCCTTTCGGATGGACTGGTTGGATCTCCTTGCAGTCCAAGGGACTCTCAAGAGTCTCCCCCAACGCCACAGTTCAAAAGAATCAATTTTTCAATGCTCAGCTTTCTTTACGGTTCAACTCTCACATTCATACATGACCACTGGAAAAACCATAGTCTTGACTAGATGAACCTTTGTTGGCAAAGTAATGTCTCTGCTTTTTAATGTTATCTAGGTTGGTCATAACTTTCCTTCCAAGGAGCAAGTGTCTTTTAATTTCATGACTGCAGTCACCAACTACAGTGAATTTGGAGCCCAGAAAAAGAAAGTCTGTCACTGTTTCCATTGTTTCCCCATATATTTATCGTGAAGTGACGGAACCAAATGCCATGATGTTAGTTTTCTGAATGTTGAGCTTTAAGCCAGTTTTTTCACTCTCCTATTTCACTTTCATCAAGAGGTTCTTTAGTTCTTTGCTTTCTTCCATAAGGGTGGTATCATCTGCATATCTGAAATAACTGATATTTCTCCTGGCAATCTTAATTCCAGCTTGTACTTCATCCAGCCTAGCGTTTCTCATGATGTTCTCTGCATATATGTTAAATAAGCAGGGTGACAATATACAGCCTTGATGTACTCCTTTCCCAATTTGGAACCAGTCTGTTGTTCCATGTCCATTTCTTCCTTACCTGCATACATATTTCTCAGGAGGCAGGTCAGGTTGTCTGGTATTCCCATCGGCACAGTTTAGGGTCATGTTTTTCTACGGTCAATTGTATTCCCTGTAGTGGGATTGCTAACTCATATTATACTGTTTTTAATTTAGGGATGTTAAAATCTGAAACCTGAGAAGACTTCTTGGTATCTTTCTTGTTAGAGCTTCACAGCTAAGCCACCATATCCACCCACCCCATGCACATGGCTTTAGCTCAACATTTGTAATAGGCCAAAATTATAATAAACTTCCTGACCACACTGACTGTTGTCACCCTCAGCATGTCTGGGGATATCTAAATGTGATTTTTTGTTGTTGTTGTTGCTATATTTGTTGTTGTTGCATAACTACTATGCAACTTGCACTTGTGTTACAAAATGAAATGATTGTCTTAGAATCTTTGCCTTTGCTTCATAATACAAACTTTAAGTCTTTAAATAAACACATTAAACAGTACTTTCAGGAGCATGATGTTGAGGAGCATTTGAATTGGGGGAGATATTTTCGCCTTCACTTTTTGTTTTTTTTCTCATAGAATGTAGGAAATGAAATCCTCCATATGGACAAGGTCAATGAATAAAATGTGTGATTTTTTTCTTCTAAGTTCAAATCCACATTCATTTCAAAAGCAAGACATCCTCCAATCAAAACAACATAGCAGGAGAAGGCAATGGCAACCCACTCCAGTACTCTTGCCTGGAAAATCCCATGGATGGAGGAGCCTGGTAGGCTGCAGTCCATGGGGTCGCGAAGAGTTGGACACGACTGAGCGACTTCACTTTCACTTTTCACTTTCATGCATTGGAGGAGGAAATGGCAACCCATTCCAGTGTTCTTGCCGGGAGAATCCCAGGGACGGGGGAGCCTGGTGGGCTGCCGTCTATGGGGTCACGACTGAAGCAACTTAGAGCAGCCGCAGCAGCATTGAGAAAAAGTAAAAACATTTCATCCCAAGGAAAAAAATCTGTAACTACCAGAGGTGATGGCTGTTAACTAAACTTATTGTAGTAATCAATAAATACGATATTC
Organism: Muntiacus reevesi; assembly: GCF_963930625.1. Classification (NCBI taxonomy): domain Eukaryota; kingdom Metazoa; phylum Chordata; class Mammalia; order Artiodactyla; family Cervidae; genus Muntiacus; species Muntiacus reevesi. The sequence goes on along the minus strand of NC_089253.1, from coordinate 55,571,582 downwards.
ATATTTATCAAATCATTATGCTATTTACTTTACCATGTTATATGTCAATTGTATCTCAATAAAATGGAAGTGGAAAGAGATGAAAAAAAAAAAACAACATAGCAGTAGTCTTTCTAAAAAATATTTTGATGTGGACCATTTTGAAAGTCTTTATTGAATTTATTATAATATAGCTTCTGTTTTATGGGGTTTTTTTGTTTGTTTGTTTGTGTTTGTTTTTGTTTTCTGCCAAGAGGCATATGGGATCTTGGCTCCCCAACCAAAGATTGAAGCTGCACTCCCTGCATTGGAAGGCAATGTCTTAATCACTGTACTGCCAAGGATGTTTCAACACTAGTCTTAATTAAGCAACTTTTAATCAATAACCTCTCAGACTGGATGGTAAATATTGAAACAGGAGATAGCAACTTAGTATGGCAGAGTATGGATCAGGCAACAGTCAGAGTGGGGTTTCCAATCCATTTCAGTTGAATGAAGGGAAAAAATGGGATGCTACCTATGGAAAAACATATCACAGGGATATTCTATTGCAAGCATCTGCTCAAACTTTAAAAACTATAGATATGATAATGTGCCCATGTGGGGGAGACAGGCATATTCAAACTGGTCAATTTGAGGAGAAATTATTGAGGGGAAAATTACAAAGCTTTGGGAAGAATACAAGAGTATTTGCGTACCCGCAGAGATGGTCGTGGTGGGCTGAGGCTTCTGCTAAAACTGCAAGTCAAGGAATAGGAGAGAGATGTGAGTGAAGAGAGGCAACTGACAAAGCTGTGGTCTTTGCTGGAATGACCCCGTCTGCTCACAGCCAACCCGCTTGTGGGAAGCATGGATTCATAGCACAAGCTCCTTCTCTAGCTCTCTTCGTTGCCTTCTGGTGATCCAAACTTTCCAAATGCAAACAAAGCTAGAGAGTAAGTTTGGATTTCACTTTTTAAAAATTGAGATAATGGTTGCATCTAATAAAGGTTGACATCTATGAGACAAACTTTCAGTCAGTTCAGTTCATTCACTCATTCGTGTCCAACTCTTTCGACCCCATGGACTGTAGTACACCAGACTTCCCTGTCCATCACCAACTGTCAGAGCTTGCTCAAAGTCATGTCCATTGAGTCAGTGATGCCATCCAACCATCTCATCCTCTGTCTCTTCTCCTGCCTTCAATCTTTGCCAGCATCAGGGTCTTTTTCAATGAGTCAGTTCTTTGCATCAGGTGGCCTAAGTATTGGGGCTTCAACTTCAGCATCAGTCCTTCCAATGAATATTCATGTAATATGATTTTCTTTAGGATGGACTAGTTGGATATCCTTGCAGTCCAAGGGACTCCCACGAGTCTTCTCCAACACCACAGTTCAAAAACATCAATTCTTCAGCGCTCAGTTTTCTTTATAGTTCAGCTCTCACATCCACACATGAGTACTGGAAAAACTCTTTGACTAGACAGACCTTTGTCGGTGAAGTAATAGCTCTGCTTTTTAATATGCTGTCTAGGTTGGTCATAGCTTTTCTTCCAAGGAGCAAGCATCCTTTAATTTTAAGGCTGCAGTCACCATCTGCAGCTATTTTGGAGCCCAAGAAAATAAAGTCTGTCATGTTTTCCATTGTTTCCCCATCTATTTGCAATGAAGTAGTGGGACTGGATGCCAAAATTTACATATTTATAAATCGGAGTGAATGTGACTCAGGTCAAAATATGAACTTATCCAGCACAGTGTCAGTCTTCATGATTCCTCCCAATTACTACAGTGTTAGTCGTTCAATTAGATCCAACATTTTGCGACCCCACCAGGCTCCTCTGTCCATGGAGTTCTCCAGGAAAGAATACTGGAGTGGTTTGCATTTCCTTCTCCAGGGCAATTACTACAACACTGTGGGAAAACACCTCTATGAACTCTGTCCCCATAAATTAACTTTCACTCTTTGTGAACTTCATGTACATACAATTATGCAGGATGTATTCTTTTGTGACTGCTGTTCTTTGCTTGTCATTGTTTTCCTGTGGTGGCACTTAATAGTAGTACAATAGTAGTTGTCTGAAATTACTATGGCTAATTCCTTGTATGCATGCTGCTACTGCCGCTGCTAAATCGCTTCAGTTGTGTCCAACTCTGTGCGACCCAATAGACGGCAGCCCATTAGGCTCCTCTGTCCTTGGGATTCTCCAGGCAAGAATACTAGAGTGGGCTGCCATTTCCTTCTCCACCTGTATATGTGAGACTCTATAATATATGTGTATATCATATCATACCACATATGATATATATATGCATATCAACAAAATACTTAAGTCAAGTTTTAGACATTTTTCCCTGAGGAAATCCTCATAGTAATTCCTGTATCAGTAAGTGACCTGCCAAGGTATAGACAGCAGAATCAAACTGGGGCACTTAACTAGACATGGCAGACAGAGTATAGGAAAACCACAAAAATGAATGCAATATTTATTCTGGGACTCCTAACAGTAGGATTTTTAAAATAATATTTCAGCCTGAAGGGGCAAAAGTAAGAAGCAATTATTAGAACACAAAGAAAAAGAAAGTTTATTAAGAAGGTTACTCGGCAATGGTCATGATTAGCAGGAGCCTTGGTGTGATATAGCCGCAGTGACAGTGCAGGTAAGGAGCAGAGGCATAGATATTGCAAACTCACCCTCCTTTCTCATCTCTCATGTGTGCTTTCACTGAACAAAATGTAGCTTACACAGTCTTTAAAGGTCTGACTTAGGGAAACAGAACATATTCATAGGAGGGTGGAGAGAGTAGCTGACGGACACAATGTGTGTCAGCCAGCGCTAACATGACATGAAGTCAGCTGTGATTTCTCCTCAACATCAAAGTATAAGTAATGTCAGGTGGGGCAGCATCATACGTTTGACCTAAGTCCTAACTCCCCATAGGCTTCAGTTTAAAAACTCTGTAATCCCAGTAACTGAACATGAAGGAAAGGATTTTAGCATGGCTTATGCTAATCAGTGATAGAGGAGGAGGAGAGCATGGCAACACAGCCCTGTATTTTTGTCTGGAGATTCCCCATGGACAGAGGAACCTGGTCGACTGCAGCCCATGGAGTCACAAGGAGCTGGACATGACTGAGCGACTAAGCATATACTAATTAGTTAATTCACAAAAACCTGAATGAGTGCTTCATTACTTGGGTTCCACCACTGACCAATTAGAACCCCTACCACTCATTTTCTGTAAGGGCTTCCCTGGAGGCTCAGTGATAGAGAATTCATCTGCCAATGCAGGAGACACAGGTTTGATCCCTGGGTCAGGAAGATCACCTGGAGTAGGAAATGACAATTCACTCCAGTATGCTTGCCTGGAAAATTCCATGAACAGAGGAGCCTGGTGGGCTACAGTCCAAGGAGTCACAAAGAGTCAGACACAACTGAGAGATTGATCATGCAATATGTACATGAAAATGAAACAAGAATGCAAGAGAGTTGATAATCAGAGTATACAGATCATAGTGGATAATTTGTGATCATTACTGGAACAGCTATTCTTCATTTTTAGACGCCTCCTTTCCACAAAGTGGAAAACCCAGCACACTCCAAAGATGTCTTTACGCAAGAAATTCTCTTCCCCAGGGGTCTACTTCTCTTCCTGGTCGAGAACTGGAATGACACTGAGGTAGATGAAAACATGGTCTTCTTGTTATATTTACAACCCTTCTTAAACACAGAGTTAAACTCCACTGGTTTTATATCTATAGTCCATGTTTGATAGATGCTATTTACTCTCCACAGTATGTGAACTGAGATCTTCCAGATGTATAAACTAGGTTTAGAAAAGGCAGAAGAACAAGAGACCAAATTGCCAACATCCACAAGATCATAGAAAAAGCAAGGGAATTCCAAAAAAAAATCTACTTATGCTTCATTGACTATACTAAATCCTGTGACTCTATGAATCACAGTAAAGTATGGAAAATTTTGAAAGAGATGGAAATAACAGACCACCTTACCTGTCTCCTGAGAAACTGTATGCAGGACAAGAAGCAACACTTAGAACTAGATGTGAAAAAACAAACTGGTTAAAAATTGGGGAATTATGTCAAGGCTGTATATTGTCAACCTGCTTACTTAACTTCTATGGACTGTATATCACACAAAATGCCAGGCTGGATGACTCACAAGCTGGAATCAAGGTTGCTTGGAGAAATATCAACAACCTGATATATGCAGATGATACTGCTTTATGACAGAAAACAAAGAGAAATTAAAAGAGCCTCTTGATGAAGATGAAAGAGGAGAGTGAAAAAGCTGGCTTAAAACTCAACATTCAAACAACAAAGACCATGGCATCTGGTCCCATCACTTCATGTCAAATAGATGGGGAAACAATGGAAGCAGTGACATCTTATTTTCTTGTTCTCCAAAATCAGTGCAGACGGTGACTGCAGCTATGAAATTAAAAGATGCTTGCTCCTTGGAAGAAAAGCTATAACAAACCTAGACAGAGTACTAAAAAGCAGAGACATCATTTTGCTAACCAACATCCATATTGTCAAAGCTATGGCTTTCCCAGTAGTCATGTATGTGTGTGAGGGTTGTACCATAAAGATGCCTGAGTGCTGAAGAATTGATGCTTTCGAACTGTAGTGTTAGAGAAGACTTTAGAGAGTCCCTTGAACTGCAAGGAGATCAAACCAGTCAATCCTGAAGGTAATCAATCCTGAGTATTCACTGGAAGGACTGATGCTGAAGCTGAAGCTTCAATACTTTGGTCATTTGATGTGAAGTGTTGACTCACTGGAAAAGACTCTGATGCTGGGAAAAAGTGAGGGCAAGAGGAAAGGGGGGGTGACAGAGGATTAGATGATTGGGTGGTATCACTGACTTAATGGACATGGATTTGAGCAAACTCAGGGAGATAGTGAGAACAAGAAAGCCTGGCCTGCTGCATTCCTTGGGGTCATAAAATGTTAAGTGTTAGTCGCTCAGTCGTGCCCGACTCTTTGAGACCCCATGGACTGCAGACCATCAGGCTCCTCTGTCCATGAGATTTTCCAGGCAAGGATACTGGAGTGGGTTGCCATTTCCTTCTCTAGGGGGTATTCCCAACCCAGGGTTCGAACCCAGGTCTCCTGCACTGCAGGCAGATTCTTTACAGACTGATCTACAAGGGAAGACCCACTTAGTGACTGAACGACAACAACAAAACCAGCAGATTCTGTACAGAATCACTGAAGGACTTCAGTTGGGGAGTGAAGAAGAAACCCTAACAGAATGAGTATTATAATCATCTGATCACTTCAACTTGTACAATGAAGAAAGCAAAAATATTAAAGGTGAGGTATTCTGGGTCAGTGTTCTTCATGTGTGGTTCATGGGTTATTGCTGGTCCATAAGTGACTTTTCTTTCTTTCTTTCTTTTATTTTTTAAGCAACATAAGCATAGAAATTGAAAGTAACCATTTGGAAACTTCTACTGAAATCTGAAAGCATATGTGCCTAGGTATTATTGTTAGTTACTAGAAATAGAACTATTTTAATTTATAATAGTCAAAGCTTAATTCAGTATATATAACTCAAAAACATACACAAACTAGTGTTCATTTTTTCTAGGGAAAGATGCTTCATTTAAAGTCATATAAGAAACATGATTGAAGCTAGACACAATTTTAAAGATGAACTTTGAAAATATAACACTTGTTTCATTTTGCATCAAAATTAAAGATGGGCTTCTCAGGTGATGTTGGTGATAAAGAATCTGCCTGCCAATGCAGGAGACGCAGGGGACATGGGTCTGATCCCTGGGTTGGGAATATTCCTTGGAGAAGGAAATGGCAACCCACTCAAATACTCTTGCCTGGAAAATTCAATGAACAGAGGAGCCTGGCAGGCTACAGTTCATGGGATCACAAAGAGTTAGACATGACTGAGTATACAGCTTTAAAAACGAATATCATAATTTCGCTGAAGGTGGTGTAAAGCCACTTTAATGACTTAATACTTTTCTGTGAGACTGATGGCTGCAGTATGTTACTAAAACAAAACATAACTAGAGGATGAATAGACTTGTTTTTCCAGGAATAATGTCTTTAACCTAACAGATAACTCAACAAGCAAGGCTTTATACATTTTTGAGTTACAGTTGTCAAAGTATATGCCCACATTGGGCAGTCAGTTTATCAATATTTTGAGTTTTATTATGACAAATAGGCTTGTTTAATGTTTGCATGTAGGTAGTAAATATGAGGAATCACTGTTTTCTTCATTTTATACTGCAGGGAGCAAAATATATCATTTGTAAAAGCAATTATCTATATCAATCCCCTTGCATAGTTTCCATAACAATGTATAAAATGTTTATACTTTGGTCCTATCATATTTATCCTGGATATATTTATTTAATGTGATTTTTCTTTCTGGTTTCTAATAAAATTTAGATTTTGTGTTTTATATGTCTCCGTTGCTTATATTTTTCTAGTACTTTATATGTGTTGCATTTTACAAAATTGTTTTTCCATATTAAATTGTGCAGGAGGTGGTGACTGATTCTAGATAGGCTGGGAAGTACTGAGCTTCATGAAAATTTCAGAAGACAAATAGAATATCTTTTAAAATATAGTAAGGTATTTGGAGTGGTAGCAGTATGTAGAAACTTAAGTAGTGACTTAATCAAGAATCGACTAACAAAAGAAAAGTATGTAGTAAGTTTAAGTTTTGAATTGCTGTAGTTGAGTGAATATTAGGACACCCAATTTCCTGGGAAATTCAGGAGAAGACACAAGTTTGGAAAAGGGACAAGGAGCTAGCAAGATAGCTTATAAGTATTCTAAGTGTTTAATATATCTTTATTGTATTTACATCATAGTTAACATTTTCAGAGATAACTGAAAAATCATGGCATCCTTTCCTCTCCCTGAGTTTGCATGGCACCAGATCATAAAATGTCACTTAGCTTCAGGTATTTCACTAGGTATCAACAGAGAATTTCTTTCTGTTTCTCATACTCCACTGACTCCCATCAGTCCTGTGTATACTTTTAAAGATTTAGCCTGAAGATAAATTTGAATGACATTGCGTTTAGAATCATTACTATCCTGAAAAATACAAAATGCTTTTTTTTGAGGTCAAAATGTGCTTTATAAAGATAGGTTTCTACCAAGATGACAGTGTGCAGTGAGTACTCACATGTCTAAGCTCCATCAGTGAAGTGTATCTCTAGTGTGACACTTGATGCCCTGAATTTCGAATTATCTCTATTTCTCAGATGTACTTGAAGTGATGAAGAAGCAACAAATTACCAGGCAAATAAACATAGCAATTAGCATATTTAAGAAATGAAACATACTATGCTATCAGGTTTTACAGAGATATTTTTGACACCTTTGACTAAGTAGATCATATAATATCATATTGTTCATTTGTTAAATTTTCATGATGGCTTATTACTGCCATCTGTCACTCTGTTCAGATATCTGTTTTGCATTTATTTGTATAATTATTAATATATATATATCTGTCTTCTCACCATAGTGTATATCTCTGTGTTTATTCTTTTTTAGTAACTAGCATACTATCTGACAAAGACTAGGGGCTAGATAAATATATGTAAATGAAAGAGGGCTTTATTAAACATGCAGTCTGACCAGAACAAAATGCTTATAAATTACCGAACTCAGTTCGCTAGTTGCTTGTTAGTAGCCATCTGCCTAGGGACACTAAAAGGATTTAAAATGCTGGTTGTTATTATCTTTAGGCACTGCTGTTCAGTCATTCTGTTATTAAATGAAAATTCATTTTCTTCTCATGCAAAAATGAATTAGCCTCTTTGAGTTTCCTAGAAGAAAATGCACTTTGAAATGCTTGTTTCTTCTTTCTAAAGTTATTTGAAATATGGCAGAGAAGATTTCTCTCACTGAGAATTCTCTTAATGATTCCACTCCAACAATTCTAGTAACCCAGGTCTTTAAGATAAATTTCTCTGAGAGGCTCATTCAGTGCCACTAATCTGGAAGCATTTGCTTTCCAGTAAATATTTGTATTTTGGAGAACAGTGAGAACCGTGACTTGTTTTCCTCCCTGTGAAACTAATCAAAAGCATTTTTAAATTCAAAATGTTATAAATAATTTTGAATAACAGGGCTTCCCTGGTGGTTCAGCTAGTAAAGAATCTGCCTGTAATGCAGATACCTGGGTTCTGTCCCTGGGTTGGGAAGATCCCCTGGAGAAAAGAACAGTCACCCATTCCAGTATTCTGGCTTGGAGAATATATAGTCCATGGAGTCGCAAACAGTCTGACACGATTGAGAGACTTTTACTTTTATATTGTTTTAAAACATTCATGCAAAATTATATTTGAGAGCATTTTACAATTGTAGAAGACAGGAGCTCTGTTTACAGTTTTTATTAATGAGGTTTGAGAAATGTTTATTCATCCATAACATCAATGGCCACCCACCAGGGGCTACACCTTCAGTTTGCAAATTTAAAAAATACTCTTTGCTTTCAAGCAGGTAAAAGGCAGTAACAGAAATGGAAATGTGCAATTTTATAAACATTTGTAAATGGTTGAAATGTGTACTAAAGTTGTCTGCATAGTTATACTGCAAAAATGTCCCTTAATGTAGTGAAAAATCTGTAAAGAACAGACGTTTAGACTCTGTGGGAGAAGGCGAGGGTGGGAGAATAGCATTGAAACATGTATATTTCCATATGTGAAATAGATCGCCAGTCCAGGTTTGATGCATGAGACAGGGCGCTCAGGGCTGGTGCACTGGGACAACCATGAGGGATGGAATGGGGAGGGATGTGGGAAGGGGGGTCAGGATGGGGGACACATGTACACCCATGGCTGATTCATGTGAATGTATGGCAAAAACCACCACAATATTGTAAAGTAATTAGCCTCCAATTAAAAGAAATAAATTAATTTTAAAAATCAGCTAGGGAGCTTGCATCACAAAAGCATAAAGGAAAATAAATATGAATGGGTATATTCTAAAATTACATAATGCAGTATTGATTTTAGCATGATTCATTATAAATAGTCTATTCTTATTAAAATTTTCTATAAAGTATATAGATAAATTTAACATTTACAGTGAAAATTTATGGGATATTAAAGATTTGATTCATTATTCAAAATTTTATATTAGGAACATACTAATATAAAATTTTTTTTTTTTTTTTTTTTTTTTTTTAATTATTTTATTAGTTGGAGGCCAATCACTTTACAACATTTCAGTGGGTTTTGTCATACATTGACATGAATCAGCCATATAGTTACACGTATTCCCCATCCCTATACACCATGGAATATTACTCAGCCATTAAAAAGAATTCATTTGAATCAGTTCTAATGAGATGGATGAAACTAATATAAAATTTTATATTTTGGTTTAAGAAAATATAATCTCAGTAAGGATTATAAAAGACAATTACTAATAAAAATGAAAACATAACACTCAAGGCTCAATATTAAAACTGATGTTATTGAAGTACAGATATGCTTGTTGAAAAAACATCTTTCCCATTTCTTAGTTTAAACGTGTAAGAAGTAGTCACTAACTCCATTAGAATAGTTTAGCTCCTTAACCATGATTGATATTTCACTATATCTTAGTTATGGTCATGGAAAACACATTTTCTAATTCAATACTTTTGAAGCTGCAGGTCTCTTTACCACAAATGTGATGGCAGTTAAAATTCTTGCTGAAAGCCCCAGTATGTTGCTCTTACCGCAACAGTTCCCACTTGCTTCAATTTACACCATCTCCCTTCCTTCCCATTCCCATCAGAAAATAATTGCACAAATCTAAGGGAGCATTAACAGTGGTGTAAGTAGATAAATAACTTTGATATAAGAAATAATTAATGTATTCTACTTATATGATTCCCCACCTCAAATTATCTTTCATTCCACCCCTGGCTTCAAATACACTGGTTGTTCATGGCTAAAGAGTTTGAAGAAACAAAATGTGATGGCTTTAAGGACTAAGCTTAGAAAATACAAATCATAATTTTTCCTCTGTGCAATCCTTCAGTTAATTAAAGCCTAGGTAAGAGGTTGGACTTAAAA